>NC_045705.1:8221508-8824063 GCF_009834535.1 Camelus ferus | reverse complement strand
TGCGTATCCTTAGCCATATGGTCAGTGTAAACTTTCCAGAGCATCAAAATCCACTCGAAGGTGAGATTCAAAAAACAGTCAGGATTATTTTCAGGGTCAGGACATTTCATGAGTAGAGAGGCTAAGAGTTGGCACCAGCAATGAAAAGGCAACAAATTTAAATTCATCCCAGCCTTTTCTGAGCTCTGCCTCTGTCTATAGAGACAGGGGCTGTCCCAGAACAGCCACTGATTGTGAAACTGCTGGGTTCAGGTCCTTTGACTCCTGCTTTGCAGAAGAACCTAGAACTTACCAGGCTCTGAATACTTTGATTCAAAGGTGAACTTTGGAAGGAAGGAACAGTTTTCCCTGGGGTGGATTCTAGTGCCTTAGCAGAAAGCACCAGGAAACCAGACCAGAGGTGGAGACTAAGGGAGGCAGCCAGAAGGGGCCTATTTCTCACCTATGGCTAAGTTTAGAGCTCATCCTCTGTGGACATAAGTCAAATGTGGGGATTTTTCCTCCTCCAAGAGCATCCAAATAACCACAGCAAAACATTAAATAATATATGTTGCTGTGTTTCATTATTAAGCAAAACGTAAACACATCACCTAGCTCTAACCAATTTCTCAGCCTTGGTCCCTGCAGAGAGGCTCAGGGGTGGAACAGAAATATTTGTCATGCATGTGACTTAATAGTTTTTTTTAATAACTGAAAAATTGATGTGTGAAAGTAATGATAAGATGGAAATTTTGGTGAATATTTTTATAATTTTGATGAGAAGAACTTTCTCATGTCAGTAGTTATAAAGTAAAAGATTAATGGAGGTACTAATATTTTTAAAAGGCAAGATTGAAAGGAAAGGGAAAGGGTTTTTTTTAAAACACTGGGCACAAAATTACTATATACAATAGCCAAGACTTGGAAACAACCTAAATGTCCATTGACAGAGGACTGGATAGAGAAGTTGTGGTATATTTATACAATGAATACTACTCAGCTGTGAAAAAGAAGATAATACCATTTGTAGCAATGTGGATAGACCTGGAGATTATCATTCTAAGTGAAGTAAACCAGAAAGAGAAAGAAAAATACCATGTGATATCACTCACATGTGGAATCTAAAAAAAGGAAGAAGAAGACACTAATGAGCTTATCTACAAAATAGAAACAGACTCACAGACATAATAAACAAACTTATGGTTACTGGCAGCAGAGGGAGGTGAGGGGAAAGAGGGTGGTAAGGGATAAATTGGGAATTTGAGATTTGCTCATATTAACTACCATATATGAAACAGATAAACAACAGTTTCCTTTTATATAGCACAGGACACTATATTCAATGTCTTGTAGTAACCTATAATGAAAAAGAATATGAAAAGGAATATATGTATGTATATGTATGACTGAAACATTATGCTGTACACCAGAAATTGACACATTGTAAACTGACTATATGTCAAAACAAACAAACAAACAAAAACACTGCACAAAATTAAAAGACAAATGAAAAATAGAAACATCCACAACACACACATATAGGCTAATATTTCTAATAAAGAAGAATTTTAAAAAATCAGTTTAAAAATATGACCACTCCAACTGAAATACGGGCAAAGGATTTGTACAGGCAATTCACATTTAGAGTAAAATCTGAACTCTTTACTATGGTTTTACAGGTTCCATGGATCTTCTGCTGCTTAGCTCTCCGACCTCAGCTCCTAAGACTTTCTCTCCTGCTAACCACTGTCTAACCACAAGGGACTTTTTTTCTGGTCCTCAAATAAACTAAACTCATGCTTACCTCAGAACATTTGCACTTATTAGTCCCTATTTCTGTTATGTTTTTGTCCCATATCTTTGCATATCTACTTCTTCCACATACTTTGGGTCATAGTTCAAATATCACATCTTCAGAGAAGCCCTCTGCCATTACTTCATGTAGGGACGTCTCAATCATTAGTCATATTTCATCACATCATCAGTTGGTGACAGTTTGTATCACCATCTGAAGTTGTGTGTGTGTGTGTGTGTGTGTGTGTGTGTGTTTGTGCTCTATCTCCTCCTACTCCCATTAGAAGGCAAGATTCATGAGGGGAGAGCCCCCTATCTCTTATTTGCTGCACTATTATCCCCAGCACATAGAACATTTCCTGGTGCACAGTAACAGAAGCTCAAATGACTAAATGAACAAATGAAAAAAGAAAAAGAAAACATCATCAATAAACATAAACAAAGGTGTGATTCCATGGGTAATCACAGAAATGCAAATAAAACAATAAGAACTTTTTTAAACAATTAGATTGACAGTTATTAAAAAGAATATATATAATATAAAAAGAATATATATATATATAAAAAAGAATATGACACTGTTTGCTGGTGGGGATATAAACTGGTCAACACTTTATGAAAGGTAGATAGGTAAAAATGCAACAAAATGTAAAGTTTTCAAATCTTTTGAGCCACAATTCCATTTCTATAAAAAGTCCTAAGAAAAAAATTACTTCTGCTTCAGACCAAAATGATAAACCATTAGATCCGAGCAGCTCAATGAATCCCTAGCACAAGAAACATGAAGACAAGATCCATGCAAATCATAGTAAATTTGCTCAAAATCTTGGATAAAGAGAAAATCTTAACAGCCAGAGGAAAAGAGATTCAACCAAGTCAGAGGGAAAAAAACAGGGGTGAAACAGCATATTTCTCACAGGAAACAATGCAAGTGAGACGATAGTGGAGCAACAGCTTTAAAGCACTGAAAGAAAACTGTCGATCTATCATTCTATACCTAGAAGTAGTATCTGTTTGGGGCTGAAGTGTGCCCCCACCCAAATTCATATGTTGAAACTCTAACCACCCCCTCAGGAGCTCAGAGTGTCACTGTATTTGGAGACAGGGCTTTTAAGACGTAATTAAAACAAAAAGAGGTCATATGGATGGGCCCTAATCCAATATAATTGGTGTCCTTATAAGGAGAAGAGATTAGGACAGAGATGCATTCTGAGGGACAGCTCTGTGAGAACACAGTGAGGAGGCAGCCGTCTGCAAGCCACAGAGACAGGCCTCAGGAGAGACCGAATGTGCCAACACCTTGATTTTGGACTTTCCTGCCCTCTAGAACTGAGGGAAAATAAATTTCTGTTGTTTAAGACACCCAGTCTGGGTATTTTTCTCATGACAGCCCTAGAAAACTAGTATCTTTTTAAAATGAAGACAAAATGAAGACCAAATAAAGACATTTTAGATACACGAAGTCTGAAAGAATTCATCACTAGCAAAACCACACAGTAAGAAATATTAAACAGGCAGAAGGGAAATGATAAATCCAGTTGAACACAGCTCCCTCCCCTCCCATAGCAAACCCAAGGGGCCAGCAAGGAGATTTCTGATACTTGGCTGCTTGAGGGGTTTCTTACCTCCTTTCCACAGCTTTCTGGAAACACCTTGATATCCAAACAACTTCTTTGCTTCTCCAACCAGAGCAACTCCCTGGCACCCACCACAGCACAGGCTTTCTCTGCTATCTGAAAGTACAGCATTCCTAAGGAACGTTTGGTAAGCCAAAACAGAGTAAAGCAAAGAAGCAGTTACCTCAGGACACATCTTGCTACCGGATGCACAAAATAAACGGAGATAAAGCACAGAGGTTCACAGACACAGTTTGGAGCTCTGGCGGCTGGATGCTGAGATGCTGAGTGTGGTTTCCAGGAACGGAGGTTGTCTGGGCTACTTGCCCTGCTCAGGGTACGCACTGCCACTGTTAAAGTTCCCTGTGGGGGAAGAGTATAGCTCAAGTGGCAGAGCATGTGCTTAATATGCACAAGGTCCTGGGTTCAATCCCCAGTACCTCCTCTAAAAATAAATAAATAAACCAAATTACCTCCCCATCAAAAAAAGAAAGAAAGACTTCTGCAAATGAACATTGAGTGCTATTTTCGATTTTTGCCTTCTTTTGTAAAAATAGAAAGTCCTCTTCAGATTTCTTTCAGTCAGCAAAAACCAGTTCTGGTGAAGGGCTTTGGCAAAAGCAAAGTGATGTGAAGGGAACGTTTGAAAAGCAGGAGGTACCTGTATTTTAAATTCAACCCATTCAACAAAGGAAACAATTTCCTCTCAGGAGGGCCATAAGACACTGCAGATTAAGAGGAAATACGGAAAGTAACAAGGAAGGTAATTACAAAAACAATGTAGTTAAGAGTGGTTTGGCCTTGGGGAAAATGTGACTGACTAGATCTGCAAAATCACTTGTTTGAATACAGAACACCAGCGGAGAGTAAGTGTATTCTAATTTTTTTTTTTAGGGCAGTAAAAACCTATTGTGTTGGGAAATAGGCTTCTGTAAAGCCTCCGGACAGTGGTACACATTAACAAGTGCATTACTGTCCCCATTTTCTGAATGAGGTTGCGAATCTGGGAGCTCGCTCAAGATTGCGGCGTCCAGAAGTGACAGAGCCTGAATTCAAACAACTGACTTCAAAGAAGATGCAAAGTGTCCCTGGACTCCCAGCCCTTCTTACCCTGAAGCTTTGCATTCCTGGAAGGCAGGACTTTAAGAATTATTTCGTGCACTTTTATTTAAGAATTATTTGTGACAACTGTTTATGAAAATGTGAGAACATTGAAACCTTTTTATACTTTTGATGGTAATATCAAACGGTCCAGCTATAATGGAAAGCAGTATGGAGTTTCCTCAAAAAATGAAAACTATAGCTACCTATGATACATTTTCCCACTTCTGGGTATTTGCCCCAAATAATTTAAATTAGAATCTTGAAGAGATATTTCTGTCCCATGTTTATCACAGCATTATTCACAATTTTCAAGATGTGGAAACTACTTCAATATCAACAGATGAATGGATAAAGAAAATATTGTCTATCAATATAATAAATATTATTCAGCTTTGAAATAAAAGAAATTTCACCCTAAAAAAAGAGAAATATTTGTGCACTTTGTATCGTACTTGATACATTATCAGCCGTCAATAAGTATTTAGAATTCCAGACCTATAGGAACCTGGTATCAGTTAGGAACAGGTTCAAATGCATATAACAGAAAATCCAACTAATGGGACTCAAATAAATAGGGACTTGTTTTGCCCACATGACAATGTTTTGCTGGGAGGTAGGTGGCTGGCTTAGGTTCAGAACTTTAAGCCAGCACCTCTGAGATTCTCTTGGCCTTTTCAAATGGGTGTTGGGTTAGCCAACGTGCAGTGTTGGCCATAGGCTTTAGAGGGTATGTGGTCCTAAACCTTCACTTCAGAAATGAGAGAGATTCAAGCCCAGAGAAGTTAAGTTACTTGCCTAATATTTCACAGCCAAGCCAAGGTTTAAACTCAAACTCCCCAAACTATGGCTTTTTCTGCTTCTAAGGCTTGATCCTTCTGGGATCCTGCTCTGTACCAGAAGTGACTTCATAATGGATCTTGAATTGGTTATCCACCCCTCTCAAGGCTGATAGACTTATTTGTATCCTAACCCGAGCTTTCAATGACTTACTCCCACGTAGTGGTCATAATTGTGGAAATTACAGTTCCTACATCATGCAGAGTGAGGAGAAATGGTTTGGAAGCCAGGGTTGGCACTGCCTCCTCAGTCACATAGAAAATTGGTGACTCACTTGGAATATCCATCTACTAAACTTCTGGTCAACCTTCTAAACCCAACTGTGCTCTAATGAAGAATTTGTCTGTCTTTGTCCAGGAATTCCTGGCATGGAACTCCAAAAGCCCTGGGATTTCCTAAATGACAGGAATGTCTTTGTTATGCTAATGAGGTGATTCACCAGTGGACTGCATGGCGTCAGGATGGGCCGATCTCCAGAGTGCAGCTATTTGATTAGAGGGTTAGAACTTTTGGCCAGCCTGACTTCCAGGGAGGGAAGGGGGCTGGAGATTACCTTCAGTCACGTGGCCAATGATGTGCTCAATCCTGCCTCTATAATGGAACCTCAATAAAAACTTGGGACACTGAAGCTCAGTGGAGCTTCATGGCTGGTGAACACATTCGTATGCTGGTAGGATGGACTCCATGGGGAGAGAGCTCAGAAGCCCCACATCGCCCCCAAACCTCACTCCATGTGTATCCTGTGCCATAAAACTGCAGTCTAAGCAGAGAGCTTTCGTAAATTCTGCGAGCCTTTCTACTGCATTACCCCACCTGAGGGAGTTGTGGAAACCCCTGAATCTGTAGCCAGGCAGTCAGAAGTGTAGATAACCTGGAACTTGCGGCTGACATGTGAAGTGAGAACAGCCTTGCGGAGGACTTTGCCCTAAACTTGTGGGCTCTGCGTTTACTCCGGGTAGGTAGTGCCAGAACTGAATTGCAGTATACCCCACCAGTGTTAGACAAGTTGGGGTGGAAAAGAAATATCAACTCAGGTTCATCCCTTCTTTGATGGCTTTCCCTCTCTGAATAGAATAAATCCTACCTCTTCTGTGCTGTCTCAAGATCCACTGAAGGCAGTATATTTATGTACTTTTTAATCGCCTCTGTTACCAGAGTGCAAGTTCTTGTCTCATCACAGAAAGAGTTCAGAGATGAGACACTGGAGGTCACAAAAGTGAAGTGAGGGTTTACTAACTGATGGTACATTCTCCAGGGGAGAGTGGGCAGACTCAGGTGAGTAGCTGTGCTGAGTTTCTTTGGCAAACTGGTTACATGGGGTGTAAAAATGAGTGGGTGGAATATTCATTGGGGAGGGAGGGGCTTAGGGGCACATTTCCTGATTTGCACCCCAGCCTCACCGTCCCCAGGGGAGGAGGGGTTTTTATTCTTATTTAGTCTGGACCAGAAGTGTCATGGTGCCAGTGCGTGATGGGTACTTATAAGCTGCAAGGCTAATTTTATTGTAATGAGGGCATAAGGCCCTTCAAGGTTTGGGGAGAGAGGCATGGGTCAGGAGGACAATTTCTCCCCCTCTCCTGCCTCCCCTCCTCACCCCCACGCTTCCCTCCCCCTTGGCTCTCTGTCTCCTCCTTCTCCTTCCCCTCCCCTCACGCTCTCTCCCTTCCATCCTCTCAGCACCGCAGGACCTTTCTCCTTCCTTTCCCTGTGTGAAGGAGCCCTTTTTTATATCATATTTTCCTTCTTCCTGGCTTAGTGGACTTCTTCTATGTGCTATGTATAACCCTTCTCTCTGAAACACTATGTCTCACAGCCTAATCTTAACGTCTTAAGAGCTATTGCGGGTAGGGGAAAAGGCCTCTAAGAGAAGAAACAGAGAAGTATTTGTAAAATATTACTTGTGTTACATAGACATCTGAGCAACCTTTATTCCCAGTTACTCTGTACTAGGCACTCCAGAGAGGTCTAACTGATGGTAAGACATAACTTCCTTCCACAGGCACAACCAAGTTCATGGGAGAGGCAGGCAAGTGAAGGAAGCCATTTCAATACAAAGAGCTGGAGGAAGACCAGGGCTCTGTGCTTTTCCAGATGAGGGGCTCCTGACTGAGACTTGGCAGTTAGGACGTGTGTGCTGTGGTCCTGAGCTGACCCTTGAAAAACGGATAGGAATTAAAGAGGAAACTTTTGGTAAATAAGGGTTAGAAGGACCCCAGGCAAGAGAGTCTGCCCATGCAAAGGTCTAGAACATTAAGAAACTGGGGACAGAACCCAGAACCTCATGCATGCTAAGCGTGTGCTCTGCCACTGAGCTATATCCACCCCGCTGAAAGTAGCTTAGTTTTGTTTTGTTTTGTTTTATTGAAGTATAGTCAACGCACAATGTTGTGCTAATTTCTGGTGTACAGCATAGTGATTCATTTATGTATATTATATATCCTTTCCATATTCTTTTTCATTGCTTCTTATTTAGTTTACTAAAAAAAAATTGGAATAAAATGAAATTAAAGCATTGTTTCAAAACACTTCTGTCGCCATCCTTCGTCAAAGACAGCTTCACCTTCCTTTGGACTCCTTGGCAGCAGTGATTCATTTGTTATTTTCAAGATCATGCGGCAGCTAGTAAAAATAAAATTGTGGGGGGGTGGGTAACAAAAAGTACTCATTGCCAGGGGGCTGAGGCTCAAGAATGATTTTTCCTTGAATAGAATTCAGGGTGGTGGGGGAAAAGATCTAACATGTTTTTTCAAGCTCTTGGTTTCCTCTCTTTGGACTTTTTTTTCTAACCCCTTACCTTTTTTTCATGCTGAAGTTTGAGGGCAACCTTGCATCCTACACACCCTCAGATAAGCCTATTTCCAGCAACATACAGTTCCAATGACAAATGTTCACCAGACAACATATACTGAACTTTCATTCTTTTATCTTCAGAAGAATAAACAAGCTGCTCAGGTCAGATCTCACTGGCAGAAGACAGCAGATCCTTGACAGCTTCATGGGGTATTCCCAAGACTTTGACAAAACCCTCAGAATGCCTTTTGTGAAAATGTATATACTGGTGTCTAATTGTCCTCCAAATTACAGTTTAACCAAAAGTCATATGTTTCCTATTTACAACCTCACGATCTAAGTTAATTAAGTTTTCATTTTTCACTCGTTTTAATTTCTACTTTAACAAACAAATTAGGGGTTGACTGGACACTCCCTGAAAGGGTCATAAAATCTCCTTTCATTCATATATATATATATATATTTTTTTTTTTTTTTTTTTTTTTTTTTGGTACAGATTCGTCCTGTTCATGTGAAAGACTGGAGTCCTTCTTCACCTGTCCCTCAGTTCAGTAACCTGAACTAATCTCTGGACCATAACAATCACTTCCTCTTAGAAGTAAGTGTAGGAAGCTACTTTGGTCCTTTTTCACAGTGAGTAATCAAGATAAATGGTACAAATGTACTAGAACAAGAAAGGGAAACTGAAGCAAATTATTTATAATGATATTTGCTATGGGCTGAGTTGTGTCCCCCCAACCCCCCAAATTCATATGTTGAATGAAGCCCCAGTGTTATCTGGAGAGAGGGCCTTTAGCGAGGCAGTTAAGGTTAAATGAGGTTACAAGGGTAGAGCCCTAAGTCAACAGGGCTGGTATCCTTATAAGAAGAGGAAGAGAGACCAGAGGTCTCTCTCTCTCCCTACCTGACCCCTCCAAGTCCGTCCAGAAGAATGGTCACATGAGGACACAGTGGAAGGTGGCCTCTGCTAGCCAGGAAGAAAGACCTCACTAGAAACCAACCCTGATGGCACCTTGATCTTGAACTTGTAGCCTCCAGAACTGTCAGGAAATAAACTTCTATTTAATCCACACAGTCTGTGGTATTTTATTGGATTTATTTTCTGCGGCAGCTCATAGACCAAGAGATAAATAGATTTAAAATGATTTTTTCACCAGCTAGAGTAGGAATTGGTGAGGGCCTGGGAAGGAGCCCAAGAGAAGCGAAGAAGTAGGAGATCTCAAGTGGGCTAATTACTCATATTTTATGGCAGAGACGCAACAGATACTGGAGGGCATTGCTAATTCAAGGAAAGGGAATTTAAAAATACATTATTCCCAGCGAAAAGGCTGAATCATTTAGGAAGGCTTGAGCATCAGTTAATAGAAAATCTGACTGTTGTAGCTGAAGAAAGAGTTTTTTTCTCCCCACCCCCCACCCCCCACAACAAGCAGTCAGGAGTAAGCAGCTGATGGCATTGGTTCAGACATAACGACTGTCAGGGCCAACATCACTGTAGTCCTCTCGACCTTTTCTTCATGGTCACAAGTTGGATACTGCAGCTCCAGCCATGAAGCCCTCATTCTAGGCTGGAATAAAAAGTAAGGAAGAAGGGATAGCACCAGCAGACTAGCTTATATTTTTGGCCATAATATACTACAATTCATGGACTTCCGGGGTTCTTAGTGAATTGGTGAAGCCACAAATTTAAATCATTGCCTGCCAAGAATCAACTTGATGTGGTGCTTCCTTGGGTAGCTCCACATTCATTTAGCATCCCCAAGAGACTCGCAGCTAGGTATTTAAGCCATTCTTTAGGTCAGCCTCCTCCTTGAGCTATCTACTCCCAGTCTTAAAGATGGCTATTAGATAATTCTTGGCAAGACCCACAGCTGCACAGATTAGTGGTCAAAAGTATGACCACTGGAGCTAGAAAGACGTGGGTCTAACATCTAGTAAAAACTTCTTAACGATTGTGTGAACTTGGACAAGTCACTTCAGTCTCATTTTTTGGAGGCTGTTTCCTCACTTATAAAATAGAGCCAGTAACACTTCCCAGTACAGTGTTTGCAGTGAGAATTCACTGCTGTATTTCTAGCGCTTGAAATGCCTAGATCAATAAATACTTATCAAATAACTTCTGAATGTTTTCATCTGTAAAACTGCAATTTCCCTTGGAATTCTCATAATGTTTGAAACGTGCACATTGCTTTCAGTTTATGGTGACTTTTAAAGAAGTTGTTAACTTGAAGTTGACCAAATTGCATACCCTCTCTAAAGCAGTTAATGCATATCAGAAGCTGAATTTTTAAAAAACTCTTTAAAAAACCCATATGCAATGGGAATTATTGGGCTTCTGTTGAAAATGTGTGCATTGGGCTGATGCAGGATGCTCCATGCCTCCTACAAACACATAGAAATGCTGCTTAAAGCTAAGAAATGAAAAAAAAAAATCCAAATTCCATAAACAAGGAGTAAACTCACAGCTAAACCAGTGAGTAGGAGTTGGTGTCAGACCTGCACTTGAGGACGTCAAGATTGAATATACATTTTAGATGCTGAGATTATATCGCCTTTGTGAATATGGAGGCACATGCCTGGGGCAGGGGGAGGGGGCAGGTCAGCGCTGGGACTTACTGCCTAAAGCTGAAAGCCTGTAAGTGGCGGTGGTATCCGTTTGAATGGTGGAAGTGGAACTAGAATATTGACTGGCCAGGGGAAGTGGTAGAGAAGCTTCCCACTCCTCCTGGACCATGGGTGCAAAATAGAAACACCCACAAGAAATTAGAAATCTAAGCCAGCTCTGTAATTAGATGTGGGACCAAATTTGTACTGCTCTTGAGATATGGAAAGCCTAAACTGAGAAACAACCTTACGAACTCACTCAGAGTGGTAATGGCTGAGTACCTTGATTAGATCTTTCTGTAGTAACAACTGAAAATCTGGGAAAATATTTTGAAACATCTATATGAAGGCATTGGAGAGGGAGAAAAGGCAAATAGAAACTGGACAGTTACAAATGCTATGATTTGGGAACTTGAGTTTTTTTTTGTCTACAGACATGCCCCAATATGCCGGAAGTTCAGGATGGCAGAAGGTCAGAGCCTTGCTCCTTGAGATGCCACAAGATGAAGCTCAGGGCTTGTGGCGTGGCTGCAAAGTTAGAGGGAGAAATTGTGGAGGAGTTGCGGAAGGGGAGACATACAAAATTTTAATATAAATGAAGCCAAAGCTCTTGGCAGGCCACTAAACTACGCATGTATTAGGGAGACCCCGGGGAGCCCAGCTGATAAGTAGTGAGTGCGTGGAAGTTGAGCGGATTGAGATAAGAGTTCAGCTGCTCCCCACCAAAGGGGATATCAAGGTTAACTGCCTGCTAGACCAAAATAAGAAAAATAAAATCCTTCAGAGAAACATAAATCCAGAGTCTCTTCAACATACCATGTAGTATCCAGTATGCAATCAATTAAAAATTACTAAGCATGCAAAGGAACAGAAAAAACGTACACTTTACCCAAGAGAAAAATCAGGCAATAGAAGCTAGTTCTGAGAGGACGTAGATGTTGCAATTAGCAGACAAGGAACTTTAAAGCCACCATTATTAAAACTATTCAAATATCTTATAGGAAAATATACTCACAATGAATGAACAGATTGATAATCTCAGCAAAGAAATAGAACGTACAAAAATAATCAAATAAAGGAAGGACAGGACTTCTATAATGGTGGTATAAAAAGTTCAGGCAATTGCTCTTGAAGAAAAAAATTATAAAAATGTGACTAAATTAAACAACTTCTGTTCTGCAAAAGATAATGTTAAGAGATAAAAAGGCACAGACTGGGAGAAAATATTTGAAAAGAACATCCCATAAAGGACTGTTAGAACCCTTAAAACTCAACAATAAGAAAACAACCTGATTAAAAATGGGCCAAAAACTTCAACAAACACCTCAGCAAAGAATATATGCAGATGGAAAATAAGCATATGAAGACATGCTCCAAATCATTTGTCATCAGGGAAATGCAAATCCGAACAACAATGAGTTACCACTACACACCTATTTGAATGGCCAAAATCTGGAACCAACTGAAAAGTTCAAAAGTGAAAAATACAACATCTGAAATCCACGTTCACCACTTCTATTCACAGTTGTACAGGAAAATCTAGTTAGTATAAGACAAGGAAAAGAAATAAAATCATATATATTAGAAAGAAGAAGTAAAGCTGCCTTTATTTGCAGATGATATGATCATGTACATATCCAATCTTAAAGCATCTACCAAAAAAAAATTCTGCTAGAATGAATTACAGATTTAGCATGGTTGCAGGAAGAGAGTTAAATAAAAAGAATTTGTTTTCTATAGCCTGGTTCTACAAGAAGGAATGAGAAATCCTGAAGTGATGACCTAACAAACACTCTCAGGGTCTGACAGAGGTCAGGAACCTTAATATAACATAATTTAGGTGGGAAAAGGTGCATCCGCAAAACTGTGTATAAGGGAGGGAAGAGATTTCAGCTTTCCCCAGAAAGGAAATCAAGCCTCTGGCTGTTAAAATGACTTTTAGTGCGTTATATTGAAGAATGCATACAGCATTTCTGAGGCTCAGAGCTAGGCAGAGCTTCCTCTGAAGTGACTATGTCTGGGTTGAGCACCTGTGCTCCATCAAGGATAGAAGCGCCTGATTCCCAAAATCTCTGATTCTTATGTTACATAAGAAGATGTTAAAGTTGGACTCTCCTGATTTCAGTTTCTCTGACAGACAAATTCTATGGCTCTCAGATGGATGCCAAAATGAATGTGAGACAGAGCTCAAACCATACCTTCTCTTCTTGAATCCTTCAGCTAAATCAGGGATATAGAAAGGGCTTGGATTTGAAGAGGGGGGAGAAATGTATGAAAAAAATTATTTGAAGAGAGTTGTTGCCTACTAGGTCCCTCTACCTCCCACCCCTGCTTCTGGTGGGAAGCGTGAAGCTGGAGGAAGGGGGCCACGAGCCAAGGAATGTGGGTGACCTCTAGAAGCTGGGAAGGGCAAGGAAATGGATCAGACCCAGAGCCTATGGATAGCAACGCAGCCCTCCTGATGCCTTAATTTTGGCCTGGTGAGACCTGTGTCAGACTTCTACCTCCAGAAGTGTAAGAGGATAAATCTGCACTGTTTAAGCCACTAAGACTGTCATAATTTGTTATGATGGCAAAAAAAAAAAACGAATAAAAATGCATTCAAAATAATGAGAGAAAACTGATTTTCAACCTATTATCCTATATTCACTCAATCGTAGCTCTAATTATATGTGAATTTAAAGACATTTCCAGACATACGAGTTCTCAAAAGAAAATTTTCTCTTCTTTTCTTAGGCAACTGCTGGAAGATAAAGTCTTCCAAAACAAAAAAGTCGACGAAAAAAGCGGAGGAAATGGATCTAGGAAATTGGAAGCTCTAACCACTGGCGGGGGGGGGGGGGGGGGGAGAGAAGGGGAGTCTTGGGAAAGCAGGTGCTCTGCTGACACAGAGATTCGCAAACGCAGCGCTCTGCGAGCCCGAGGAGAGCGCTCAGATGGTCCAGGAGGGGTGTGGGAGGGGCGCTGGCACAGCACTACATGTGTGTGGTCACCTCACAAAAGGGTTTTAACTGTTTTGAAACACTGGGAAAGAATTAGCCATAGTGATATAGGAAACCGAGCCAAGAAACTAACAGGCAAGTTTTAAATCCCCTAAACAAATAAGATTGTTTTTAAAAAGGAAGTGTAATTTTCATATCCTACTTATCTCAGCAGTGACCTCTACTTGCTTGTTTTAATAATACAAATATAGATGTAATTTGATTGGAAGGATGCAGGGAAGAAAAGTGAAGGCTTGGAACTCTAGGTCTCCATTTCCATTGGTTTACTGTTCGTTTGTTTATAGACTTCAGAGGCACAGCATTGGATGAATCATGATCCTGGGTTTACAGCACACTGTTGGTCCAGGTGTGACCTGCTTTTAGCCATTTGGTTATTTGGTAATAGCGACTTTTAATCATGTAGTAAGCACCTATGAACTCCCTGCTCACCACGAAAGCTAGAACCTTGACAATTAATTATAACCACGTGGTTCCCATCGCCCTACATGCCAACCCATACCCCTTCTCCACCTGAGGTAACACATCCTGAATCCTGTGTTCATGATTCCTTTGCCTTCCTCATATTGAAGCTGAGCAACTTAAATTCATGACCAGTCTAAGGCAGGGTCACTGCTAGGTTGGAAACAGAAGGTGAGGAGAAGCCATTAACACCAAGCACTTTGTCCCCATGAAGCAGCAAATAGCTTATTCTCAGCAAGAGAGGCTATAAAACTGGAACCCCAGGGCTTTCTCACTTTAAATACCACTGATTATTTGTTTTACTTTTTTCCAAATGCATCCAGCATTGCATGTGTGGTATTTGTTCCTTCCCTAACTACACCTTGACATGAGAGAATGGCAGGGGTGTGGTGAGGGGGTGGGTACACGGAGATGCCAAAGCAAGATGCTGGCAACCTGATCCCACAGCACTAGCAGCATCTTCTACCATCTTCAGACAGCACTCTAGGACAAGCATTTTCCCCCAGTGGAAAATGGATCCTCCAAGACCGCCAGTCTTCCCAGATTTGCCTCTGGCCTCAGGCACTCTGGCACGGTTCCCATCATCCTCCGGGCCTTGGAGACACATCCCAACCAGCTTGGAGAGGTGAGGGGTTAGCCAAGTTCTGTCTGTGCTCTCTGGGGACCCTATGAGGAGGCTGTTAACCTTGACAACCTGCCTTGGTTGGTCAAGCAGGGCACTGGCCATCTGGGCATCACTAACAGCTTGTCTGGAAGATGCTTCTCACCAGAACTGAGCCCACAAGGGAGCATGAGATGCCACCTGTTCTAGAAGCCTGACCATGGAGCCGCAAGGGGTCCTGGGGCCGACTTACTCAAGCATTTCCCAAAGCATGTAACTCAATCACTGGATTTAGCACACTTAACAGGATTTACCGCCCCACCTCCCACCCCAAATGACTTGTATCCAAGGAAATTGTAGAACATTAGATTAAAAAGAAATAAAAATTCTTTTCTACATGGCTTCTCAGAACCTAATCTCCAAGAAGGTAGCATTTACCCAAGTTGGCCGTGGGATCTTTACCTGACCCTCAGTTTCCTTACCTGCAATGCAGAAATAATAATGCCCACCTTGGAGAAATACTGTGAAGATGAACGAGCTTACGGACTCAGAAACATTTAGCACGGCGTCTCACGTCAGCAAACCCTAGCACCCCTCTCTTCTATGCCTTTCATTTGTCTTTCAAATGTTTGCTGAGGCACAGGTGGATTCCCTTCTGTGTAATTATTTAACGCTGATTTCTGGGGCTCTGGATGGCATCAGGGTAATTACGTAGGCAGTGGGGTTCCTACGCAACTTACCTGGTCCGATGGGGGACCCAGGCCCAGTGGGGCAGAAACTCCGTGAACAGGAACGCGGGACCCACCGCACACTGCGCTTGGGAGCGGCAGCGTCGCCTCCCCGTGAATCACGAGGAACCTGAGGAGGCCCAGGTGAACGCTCTCAGCACAGATTCCTAATCACAGAAGAGGGGGCTCGGCAGCCAGCTCGGTGGAAGGCGCACTAGACCAGAGGTGTTTCAACCGGCAGTTTACCCTCTTAGTGCTGTGCTTGCCCCGTAAACGACGGGGGTCAGGGCAGAGGTGTCCTGGCTCTCTCCGACTAACCCATGTGGATCCCACATTAAAGGTCACCATCAGGGGAAGGCAGAGCGGAGTGGTAGAGTGCGTGCTTAGCCTGCGTGAGGTCCTGGGTTCAATCCCCAGGACTCTTCGTTAAAATAAATAAATAAACCTAATTACCTCGCCCTCAAAACAAAAAAATAAAAGGTTACCACCTGTGGCCTAATCACAGGGTCAGGAAGCCCAGCCCACGCACCCAAAATGTAGTTTATTGAGACTGGAGCAATTTACAGTAAAGTCCCCGTGACAGCACAGGGGAAAGACTCAAGTTGTACACATTTCACACCCACAAACACAAATCACGTTTTGCTCTGGGGCACACAGGGGGCAGGGGGAGGGGGCAGACAGGAAACTGATGGGAGACCCGGACCAGAGGGCCAGCAGGGGGCTTCTGCCAGAGGACGGCCTTCTCCGTGATTTGGCAGAATTTCCAGATGCCCCCAGTGGAAAACAAAGCAAAGCAAAGTGCTTTTCGAGCCAGACAAACTTTCTGTAGCCTGGCCACCTGTTCTCTTTCTGCTTCAAAGAATTTCCACGGCAGAATTTAAGAGACAAGGCACAGGCCTGGGAGCTATTTAACCTGAAAAACCCAGGTGGGGATCCCTCTGGGCTTAAAAGTCTCCCTCTGACCCCCTTGAAAGTCACTTTTTTTACCCACTGTTCAGAAGATGATCTTTCAAACTTTCTATTTTGAAAATGTTCCAACATCCTTGTACAGAGAGAGAAGAGTACAATGAACCCCCCCCATGGTTGGTTACAGGGAAGCAGGTGATATGACCCAAGTTCAGGTTCAATGAAAATTCAAGAGATCTAAGTGAACCTTGGGCAAGCCCCTTCTCCTGGGGCCTCAGTCTTCCACTCAGACCCAGAGCCATGCTTTGCTTTCAGGATGTAGCTGGTGCTGGAAAGAAAGCCCAAACCAGCATGAGCGCGGCAGTTGTTCAGGGCTGGTGAATGATGCGCTCTTGGGCCGGCTGCGTCTCTCCTGGGTGACACGCTGAGTCACTCAGGACCAGATGGAAGGTGATGAAAACACTCATAGTCTTTGGAATAAGATCCCTCTGGCAAGTTGAGTCATTAAGGACCATCACAATGCCCGTCTTTGTAAGTGACACGTGAGCTGCCAGGGCGATGCTGACAGCAAGACATCTTGTGGGAAGTGGCATGAAGAAGTCTGATCATTCAGACAACACGGAGGAGACATGGCTTGTCTAGACAGCTTGGGAGGATGAGGTGTCTTAATAACAATTATTTCCAGCATGTTGGAAAGCCAGCGCCCTCATCTCCTGCAAAAGCAGGGCGGCATTTTACCAATTCTTGTTTGGGGTGATCGCAGAAGAGAAGGAATTACGCATCCTGGGTGAGTTTCGTTCCCTGGTTCCTCAAAACACCACCATCCAAGGAGAGGCCCTTCAGCCAGGCCCTTCCCATGACCGGCTGAGGACGAGGGCGGTCTGTCTGCTCTGGGACAGACTTCTCCTTGGGCTCCTCCCCCACCTCATCTTCCAACCCTTCCTATGGGCACTATTCCTGGGAGGGGAGTCAGGAGTTCTTGGCTATGCCTGTTTCCTGCTAATCTCTAAATGGAAAAGCGTAATTCAGAGAATCAGACACACACACGCGTGCACGCACACACACACACACGAGGAAATGCTGCAAATCTATCAGCATTTTGACAGAACTTATCACAAGCTGGGGGAGAAGGAGGTGATTGTTATTTCCTCCTTTGTGCTTTTCTCGCTGTTTCCAAGTTTCAATCATCGTTTTTCTTTGCTTTAAGGAAACTCAGTCATTCCTCTTTGTTCTAAGGAACCCAATCGGTCCTTTCTTGTCATTTCCCAGGCAGGCGCCACAGACCTGGATGCATCCTGCTCTAACGACATCAGGAGGCGAGGCATACAGACCTCCACGCCGGCTCTGGCTCGCTAGCCTTTCACTGGCCGGTGACCCTTTCTCCAGCAGAGCTGTGCATCTGGGTCAGACACACCCAAGTCTGACTCAGGGGTCCTACACGGGAGCTCAGCGGCAGGGACGGCTGGAAGGCAGCTGCCTGACAGTGGGAGGCAGTTGACTGACTTAGCCCTGACCTGGGCGGAAGCTGTCCTGGGTCCCCAGCTCAGGGAACCAGCATTTGATAAACGCGTGTCTAGCTGGTGGCTGCCTTGAACTCTTCACATCAAATGGGGTTAGGAGGCTGGGCAGAGTCGCCAGGAACTCAAGAGTCCTCCGGCTTCTGCAGGAATTTGCTGTCGGCACTGTGAAGCTCCTGTGTGAGGCAGGCTCTTTTCCAGGCTCTGTCCTTAGGCTGGAGACAGAGCCCCCAGCCGTCACCTCCTCCTCTAACTCACTGCCACAATGGGCTCCACAGACAACAGGTCTGTCTTCCCAGACTGGAGTTGGGAGGAGGGCAGGGCGTTGGCTAGTGGAGCCCTGCGGCCACTGCCCTTCTCCGTCCAAGCCACCCTGAAGGCCACCCTGAAGGAAGGGGCGGGGGAGGGCGGCTGCGCCTCCTGGGGCTTGGGTGGCCTTCGGCACATGCTCAGTAACGCCTTCAGCTCGACCCTGAAGCTCTCGTTCAGCCAGCAGTAGATGAACGGGTTGTAGCACGTGCTACTCATGGCGAACCAGTGGAAGGCGAAGTACAGGGCGTTGCTGGTGCGGATGACCTTGCTGGACAGGAGGAGGACGTAGCAGTTGAGGGGGAACCAGCAGAGGGCGAAGAGGACCACCACCAGCATCAGCATCTTGATGGTCTTCTTCTTCTTGCGCCGCAGGGCCAGGTACTGCTCCGTGGTCACGTCGCCGATGGTGTTGCACAGCCACAGCTTCTTGGCCACACGGGCGTAGGCCACGGAGATGACGAGGAGGGGTAGGATGTACAGCAGGATGAAGGTGGCCAAGTCCAGGTACTTCCAGAAGAGGTCGGCCGGCTCGGGGAAGTCTGGCAGGCACAGGGAGCGGACAACGTCCTCACTGGGGCGGGGCGGGGTGGGGAAGGGAGAAGGGGAGAGAGAAGGCGGGTGTGCAGTCAGCGGGGAAAGGCCTCATGCCCAGAAGCACTGGGCTCCTGGGACATCTGTCGTAGCACGTTTGACCCCGCAGACTAATTTCCTAGCTCTCCCACTAGGCTGGGAGTGCTATATAGATAAGAAACACGTCTAGATCACTCTGGGTCCTCTTAACTTTGTATTATTCCTAGACCAGGAAAGAGAGCCAGTAAACAAACATTTGCTCAGTGAGTGAATGCAACACGGTGTTGCCAGTCTTAGAACTAACTCCTCCGGGAACACAATGTATTCAGGAAATCTTGGGATTTCCCTTTGTACCATCCATTCCCATTCCAGAGGGGAGTAAATAGAAAGTATGGGTCTTGAGAATGTGAGTGACAATGGCTGAACTCATACACCTTCAGCCACTCAGACAAAAAGTACTTATTTCCTACAGGACGTACCCAATCCTCTTCAAGCTTTTTAGGGACAACCCTGTGTATTGGAAGATCCAGAGAGGGTGTGTCAAGAATATACAGATTCTGTCTTGCTGAATAATGAGCCACTCACGGGGTGGCAGGGAGCTCCCCCAGCACCCGAGCTCCCACCTTGGGGAAGTAAAAACCCTGGGGCCATTTTGATTAAAGTCAGTTTCAATATCCTCGCACAAAGGACGTCAAGTCACAAGATGTATTACTTACAGATCCCAGAATGGGGGTGCGTGAGCCGGGAGAAGGGCGGTCCTCCCTCCCAGGTCACAGGTGAGCAGGGTCACAAGCACCTGCTACTAATAAGGTGGCTGGGGCGGAGATCACTCATTTTTCACAGGCTCGGCTCTGAGTGGTTACTTTAAAAGGTACCCAGGAACCCAGCTCCACCCACCCGTGGGCGGGCACCGGCCCCTCCCACCAGGAAACCTGCACCAGCCTCTAGACCAGCCTCACCCACCAGGGGGCAGCCACCAGAAGCAAGAAAACTACCACCCCCCAGCCTGTGGAACCAAATCTGCAAACGCAGGCCAGACCCCTAACCTGGGACCAGCCGGCTCCCGGCCCGGCCCGGGGTGACAAGAGGGCAGTGCACGGCTGGGACACAGAATGTCCCCTACTAGGGCCACTTCTCCAAGGCCAAGAAGCATGTAACTAACCCACCACATAGTAAAAATACAAACAGAAATTTAGACAAAACGAGGTAGCAGAGGAACACGTTCCAGACAAAGGAACAAGCTACAACCCCAGGAGAGCTCAGTGATGTGGAGACAGGCGATCTACCTGAGAAATCGCTCAGAGTAACAATCGTGAAGATGACCCAAGAACTCGGGAGAAGAATGGCTGTGCAGAGAGAGAAATGAGACGTTTTTAACAAAGAGTTAGAAAATATAAAGAACAACTGGAGATGAAGACTCCAGTAACTGAAATGAAAAATATACTGGAAGGAATCAAGAGTTGGATAAATGAGGCAGAAGAACGGATCAGTGAGCTGGAAGACAGAGTAGTGCTGAACAGAAAAAAGAGGAGAATGAAAATAAATGAGGACAGTTTAAGAGACTTCTGGGCCAGCATCAAACCACTAACATTTGCATTATAGGGGTTCCAGAGGGAGGAGAGAGAGAAAAAGGGCCTGAGAAAATATTTGGAGAGATAATAATTAAAAGGTGCTGTAATTGACTGTACTTCAATTGAAAAAAAAAAAAAAAAGGTGCCGGGGAAAGCATGGCAGGAACTTGTGGCAGGAATCCTAAGCTCGGGTCCTCATCTAAATGTCCAGACACTGGGTGTGAGCAGGGTTTTCATACTGTGAAATCTCTCAGCAGCAACTCAAAACTGCTACTTTCTCATCATACCACGTAGGTTGTTGCTCTTGTACGTGTGCCGGTGGCCATCACTAGTGAAAAAAAGAAAAGTCTCTTTGCTTTGTTAGCAGAAAAAAGAAATCGCCTTGCACATGTGAAGGCAGATGGGGAGTCTGAGTGCTGAGGGGTTTGGGTATGGGATTCATTCCAATAGCCTAGAATTTGGGGATTAGTTGAAACCGACCTTCAGAGCTTGCTCTCCTGACCCTGCGTAAGTTACAGGAGTGGAAGTGCATGTTTCAGGCGGGGCAGCACGTGGGGCTGTGGGACACGCCGGCAGTGCTCCCTCCACATCCTCTTCACTGGTCTGGAGCACCGGGCCCCCAGCTCCTGCCCTCCCTACAAGAAACAACCAGCACCCATGATCTTCCAGGGACCTAGGGCTCCCCTAAGGCCCCTGAAGATACTCCCCACTGAGCCACTGAGAGCCAGAAGTGGCCAGGGGTTTCCCTTTTCCCCAGGGAGGCCTGGAATATGAAAGGCCAGCTCCCTTGCCTCAAAGCGGGCAAACGCTGTGCCGGTTTGCCCCAGAGCTCCGCCTGCAAACCACACCCCATTTGCCGTCCTGCTCCTCCACTCACTCCCTTACCCATTATACCCCTGGGAGCACAAATCACAGGCACGTGTACCTTCCTTTATCTCAGGATCTGTTTCTAAGGAACCTCAGCTAAAACGACAATGAATTGGTGAAAATCACTCTAAGCTCATTCATTCACTCACTAAATATGTACTGAGAGCTCATTTTTTGGGGACAGTAATTTAGACGCTAGGGACACCGAGACGGCAAAATCAGAAAGAAGTGCTCTGCAAGAAACGCTCATTCTGAGAGCATAAGACAAAGCCGGTGATAACGGGGAGGGAGGGGGAGGTACGACTTCCTCCCCGAGACACTTAGATACACACATGTTGTTTGCACCTTGTGCGAGAGAATTTAACATCACCATCTTAGAGGGAGCCTGGGTGATCCTGAGTCTCAGTCGGGGTGAGTGCATGTCCCCAGTGGCAGAAGCTGATTGCTACTGCCTTGACGTCGCAGACACACTGGACAGAGAATAAGGAGGGAGCTAAAAGTGTTGAGAAGAAAAGGTGAGAAAAGGCAGAAAAACGGCAGAGGACAGACACGGGCCTGGAAGCAACAGGACTGGAGGGAGGCAGAGCGAACGGCTCCGGGCAGCAGACACCGGTAACTCTGAGACTGAGGCAGGGGGCTCAGATTTCTGTCTGTCGAGGTCTTCCGAGTCCCCAGATTGCTCCCTGTTCGTTCATCTCACCTGTACTTGAAGGTAAATAATTTCTGGTAGATAGCGTGTGGGAGCGAAAAGATCGTAGCCATGGTCCAGATGACAGCGATGTAGATGACGCCTTTTGTGATCGAGATCCGGGGCTTTAATGGATGCATGATGACCTGGAAGATAAGCAAACTGGGCATGACTGGCTGAAGACGGTGTGGTAAATGAGAAATCCAGGCAGTGCAACTCACTTGTCACAATGAGGCAGGTAGGTCCTATTTATAAAGTCAAGCGCCCCTCACTTCATTACTGAGAGGACAGGGAAGGAGTGAAGGAGGAGGTCTGTTTGCAGGACACCCACAGCAAGACTGGCAGAGAAACAGCTGCTGTCAGCCCCCACCTCTGGAGCTGAGCCTGTCTCCCCATCATTCTAGACCCCTTAGGTTACGAAGGGATCTGAGGGGTCTGAGGGTGACACACATGGACCATTTATGATGGGAAGCTGCACTGACCTTTATTTGGGGGTTCACCACACTCTTTCTGAAAGTCATTTCTAAAACTGCCGTGGGGCCCAGCTTTCCCAGCCCCATACGTAATAAAGCCAGTGTGAGAGACTTGAGGCTGAAAAGAGAGACTTGAGGCTGAAAAGTGTCTTGGAATTGATTGCTACTTGTATGCATATTCAAGTCTCCTAAAAGTTTTAAATGAAGACTTGGGAATTCAACAGCCTTCTCATTTTAAGATTAGAATCATTATTTCTTTTTTTAAATTGAAGTATAGTTGTTGTATAATATATACATTACAGGTGTACAATATAGTGTGATTCACAATTTTTAAAGGTTACACTCCACTTACAGTTATTATAAAATACTGGCTATACTCCTCGTGTTGTACAGTATTTCCTGGTAGCTTATTTTCCACCTAATAGTTTGTATCTCTTACTCCCCTACGTCTATCTTGCCCCTCCCCACTTCCCTTTCCCGACTGGTAACCGCTAGTTTGCTCTCTATATCCGCGAGTCTGCTTTTTTTTGCTGTTATATTCACTAGTGTGTTGTATTTTTTAAATTCCGCATATGAGTGATATTATACAGTATTCGTCTTTCTCTATCCGGCTTATTTCATTTAGCATAATGCCCTCTAAGTCCATCCATGTTGCTGCAAATGGCAAAATTTTCGTTCTTTTTTATGGCTGAGTAGTATTCCATTGTATACGTACACCACATCTCCTTTAACTAGTCATCCATTGATGGACACTTAGGTTGCAAGATTAGAATCATTTCTTGGAAAAGGCATTTGGGGATAGGTGAGTCCAGGATCATAAAGGGCTCCCACTGCCTCAGGATGCTGCCCAGGACACACTGCACATTCTGGCTGTGTCCTCCCAAAGTTTTCTGCCAATTTTTAAAAAAAATTTATGGGAGGAATAGACTAGGCTTTAGAAGCTGCCCCGCACATCTCCATCCTTGACTTTGCCATCTTTGCCCCTCACTCCCCTTCCTTGTTTGGGCTGATGAAGGGAGTGGAAGCCTGCATCAGAAGCCTCAGACACTCAAAGACCCCACTGGCTCTGGAACAGGGCCAATGACATGTGGGCAATGTGGGTGAGACTTAACCCCCTGTTCCTCAGACCCACGTTTGGCCCAAGGGTCAACCCTCAGGTTGCTGTGTTACATGGGGTGGGCATAGTCCAGGGAAAGGTGATCCAGAGCCCCTCTTGTTGAATTAGGGGAGAAGGTTAAGAAAAGGCAGGAAATATTTGTATGCAACCTTTTCACACTTTGCACCAAAGCATCTTAACGTAAGAGCCAGAAAGCAGGCATTTCAGGGATAAAGAGATCGCAAAGTTTGCCAAGTCTAGTCCCCATTAGATCCATGAACCTCCTCTAAAATCCCTCATGAAGTGATCATCCAGACCTTGCTTAAGTATGGCTGGTGACATGAAGCCACCACCTCCCCAGGCGGCTGCATCCATCTTCAGACACTTCTGTTAGAAAACGCCTCAGCACATTGAGCTGCATCTTTGAGTCTGTATCTCAGAAGCTTCCCATCCCTTGGTCTTTGTTGTGCTTCTTGGAGCTACTCAGAATCAATGCTCTCTCTCTCTGTCCCAATGGCCCTTATGATGTTGGCCTCGTAGGTGTCCTTGTGTCTTCTCATAGCAGGGTGGTCTAATGATCCGAGTGTGAGCCTGGAGCCAGACAGACCTCAGCCCTACTTCTAGCTTCATCAATCACCAAGGATGCACTTTCCTGAGCCTGCACTCCTTGACTCAGCATAGACCTAAGTAGACAACAGTAGTTCACTGACCGATAGGCACATGAAAAGATGCTCAGTGTTGCCAATTATCAGAGAAATGCAAATCAAAACTACAATAAGGTATCACTTCACACCAGTCAGAAAGGCCATCATTAAAAAAGTCCACAAAGGAAAAATGCTGGAGAGGGTGTGGAGAAAAGGGAACCCTCCTACACTGTTGGTAGGAATGTAATTTGGTGCAGCCACTATAAAAAACAGTATGGAGAGTCCTTAAAAAACTAAAAATAGACTTACTATATGATCCAGCAATCCTATTCTTGGGCATATAGTTGGAGGAAACTCCAATTTGAAATGTTACATGCACCCCAATGTTCATAGCATCACTATTTACAATAGCCAAGACATGGAAACAGCCTAAATGTCCACTGACAGTTGAATGGATAAAGAAGATGTGAGATATATATATAAATATAAATATAAATATAAATATATAAAATACTACTCAGCCATAAAAAAGAATGAAATAATGCCATTTGCTGCAACATGCATGGACCTCAAAATAATCACACTAAGTGAAGTAAGTCGAACAGAGAAAGACAAATATCATATGGTACCACTTATATGTGGAATCTAAAAAAATGACACAAATGAACTTATTTATAAAACAGAAAGAGACTCACAGGCATAGAAAACAAACTTATGGTTACCGAAGCGGAAAGGGGTGGGGGAGGGAGGGATAAATTGGGAGCTTGGAATTAGCAGATATAAACTACTATGGATAAAATAGATAAACAACAAGGTCCTGCTGTAGAGCACAGGGAACTATATTCAGCAGCTTGTAATAACCTATAAGGAAAGAGAATATGAGA
This sequence comes from Camelus ferus, assembly GCF_009834535.1. Classification (NCBI taxonomy): domain Eukaryota; kingdom Metazoa; phylum Chordata; class Mammalia; order Artiodactyla; family Camelidae; genus Camelus; species Camelus ferus. Next base: position 8,799,021 of record NC_045705.1, on the reverse strand, counting down.
AAGAATATATATATATATGTATAACTGAATCACTATGCTGTACATCAGAAACTAACACAAAACTGTAAATCAATTAAACTTCAATTAAAAAAAAAACAATGGTTCACTGAGTCGGCATGAGTGAGGCACCTACGTGGAGCCACGCTCCTCCAGGATGGGGACCCTCAGGTCCCCTTCAGCTTCCTTCACTATATCCACCCACATGTGTGTGATGGGGCAGGTCAGTCAGCAGGACCTGCCGCCTGCCCCCCAGTTTGTCTACCTCCTCGACAGTCTGGGTCTGGGGCTATCCATCTCCCTGCCTCTGACCTGGCTCTTTTCATCTGTGACTTTCTGGATTTGCTTTTCACCCCCAAAAACAAGCCCATTCATTTCTGACACACAAAATGCCAGGAAGCAGAACAACAAACGGGACATAATTTTTTGCAGTCCCAGCTCAGAGGGCATCGTAGGCCTAATTTAATGCTCACAGAAGTCACTAAGAAGACAAATAAACTCACTGAAAAAATGGACTAAAGCATGGTCTTGAGCCCTTGGAAATCAAAACCAGAGAGGGTAGGACAGGGTGCCGGGGATGAATCCTCACCTGGTGGCGGTCCACGGCGATGGCCGTCAGCGTCAGGGCTGAGACGTGCAGGGAGCAGTACTGGGCAAAGCGGCTGACATGGCACATGCCTTTCCCGAACACCCATGTGCTGTTCACGAAGCGGACCTGCAGACCAGCCCGCAGAGCTCAGGAGACAGGCAGGCCTGGACCCTGCCACCCGCCTCCTGTGGTCTCTGCCGAGTACCCCACAGGAGGCCCCCACCCTGGCCTCTCTTCCTTCCACTCTCACTGCTGGACTGTGGGTCACACGTGCTTTTCTCCCGCACAGTTCACCCTCCATCATTCAATTCAACCAATCCTAACCAGGTGCCCGGAGAACATGGGAAAAGCATGGGCTCCGGAATTAAACTTCCCACCTCTAGTCTTTTCTAGCTGTGTGACCCTGGGCAAGGTAACCTCTCTGAACCTCAGTTTCCTCATTTGCAAAAAAAAAAAAAAAAAAAAGGCTTAAAAGTCTCTACCTTGTATCTTACTGTAAAGTTAATTTTTTTTTAAAAGTCTACAAAGCATGAAAGCATGGAACGCAGTGTCTGACAGATTGCTAGAAAGATATGATTAGAAATAACTAGTAGCTATTTTTCTGGTAATAATAAAATTCCTTCTTAGCTCATCTGAGTTCAGACTACTGGGGGAGACACGTCTGAAAAGTCACAACATAGAGCGTGGGCTGAGCTCTGGAATGTTGGCCAAACAGGCCTGGCAACGCACTGTCTGAGAAGGAGACCCAGGGCCTGCAGTGGTGGGAGCAGGGGCTGGGGGTGTGGGTGGGGGGAGAAGACAGGCTCCCAGGGCGTGTGGCAGATACATATCCATCTCCCTATATATCTGTATTTACGTATCTGTGTATATATGTATACATATAAAAACTGAGTCACTTTGCTGTACACCTGAAACTAACATTGTAGATCAATTACATGCCAATAAAAATAAAATAAAAAAGACACCAGTGGGGAGACAAGAGGAGCCAGAGATACACTCTCCTGTGCTTTCAAGGCAGCAGAGAGAGAGTGTGTGTATGTGTGTGTGGCGGGGAGGGGTGTGGTATTTGGGAGTCCCTTTGTCCTTAGCTAATGCTCAGAGCATCCTGAGTGGCCAGGAATCTGTTAGATGTAGGTGGGAAGGAGAGCAGAAAAAGTCCCTGGTTTGGAGTAGCAGAAGCTTAACAAGGTCCAAGAGTGCCCCGCCCCCTAGTGCCCAGTTGAGTGGCTTAGTGGACAGAACTCTGGCTGCACTTGAGTCAGGGGAAGTCATTCTTATCCTGGCTCTGACAATTACTAGCCAAGCGACCTTGGACATGGGATTGAACCTCTCTTTGCCTGAGTTTCCTCATCTGCCAAATGTGAGTAACGTTCTCATAAGTGAGGACCAGAGAGAGAACATAGTTTTCAAATGTAAGGTTCCGGAGGATGTTCACACAGGTGGATAAGCTTGTAGTTTACTCTCTTCTTTTTGCTTGTCTGTTATTTCTGGTTGAGTGTGTGTGTGTGTGTGTGTGTGTGTGTGTGTGTGTGTGTAAGAAAGAGAGAAAGAGAAAGAGATAGAAAGAGATATAAACAGATACGGTTTGGTAATAACTCAAGGTTATTGCATAAATTGGAAAAGACGTAACTCAGAAATACAAGGTAGAACTGTCAGGATGATTGCTTGGTCACAGCCCTCAGTCTCAGTCAACCATGAGCACCACACTCCCAAGTCACGGAGGGACAGAACTGGCACCGTTAATGCCCAGCAGCCAGGGAAGGGGGTGAGGAGGGGGTGGGCTCACCTACCACCCATCTGCAAATGCCCCCAGGCTGCCCCAGCCCTGGGGCCCAAGCCCACCTCACCCTCATCTCTTCCACAGCACAGACTCCATACACAGCCTCACTGTCAAACCATAGACGAGAAATGCAATTTAAATAAGTGATCTAGGAAAATGCACTCAAGGTTCCACTAACAACTAGCAACTGTTTGGTATTTCAGATTGGTGCAAAGCAGCATCCTGAGGAGGGGGCACATTTAATGAGCTGCACTTCTGGAGGGGGGATGACTTAACAATCTAAGCTGGTATTTCAAGGGGCTCTGGTTTACTGCTCCATCAGCAGGCAGGCTCAAGATCAGTGATACTGAACAGGAAATGGTCATTTATCCACAGCTGGCTGAAGGCAATTGAATCACTGACCCCAATGCCATGAGCTGCGGAAGCTCTGACTTAGGAGGTAATGAAACAGAGACAGACAGACACAGTGTCAGAGAGAGATTCAGAGAGCAGAAAGACAAAACCACAGAGAGACAGACAAGGAGAGTCAGAGAGAAAGGTGAAGAGAGACAGAGACAGACAAACAGAGGAACCAAGAGAGAGCCACAGATAGGAAAAAAAGAGGAAGACAGAGAGAGAGGAGAGAGGGAGAAAGGCTCCCAGCCGACTAACAGGCAGAAAGACAAACAGAATGAGAGAGACAGAGAGTGGCAGACTAAGAGACAGAACACAGGAGACTGATGAGAGATAAGAAATGAAATGAGAAATGAGAGGACAAGACAGAGAAGAGACTAAGACAGATAAAGACAGGAAATCAAGCAGAAGAGGGAGACAGAGAAATGAGTGAAATCGGGATGGGAGAGGGAGAGGGACCCAGAGAGACAAAGACAGAGAGGCAGACACAAATAGAATGACAGCGAGACAGGGAGAGAGACGATGCCAGAGGTGGGAGAGAGCCCAGCGCCTCCCCAGCCCTCGGTCTCACCAAAGTGAAGGGGGTGTTGAGGAGCGTAATCATGATGTCGGCGACGGCCAGGTTGACGATGAAGAGACTGGTGGCCGAGTGCATCCGCTGGTTCTTGAAGATGACATGACAGACCAGGACGTTGCCAAAGAGCGAGAAGATGATGATGAAGGAGTAAGCCACGATGAGCAGGGCCTTCACCGTGGGGTTCTGGGACTCGGCCCCGTAGCGCCTCCGGCCCACGAAGTTCTGCCAGTCGGAGAAGGTGTAGTTGTTCCAGAAGAAGTGCGAGGCGTTGGGTCCGGCCAGGGCCGCCTCCGGGCTCTGCTCGTCCGCGGCTCGCACCACGGGGAGGAGGCAGAGCAGCACCCAGCGAGGGACCATTTTGCAGGAGCCTCCGCGCCCGGGACGGGGCGGGCGGGAGGGACGTCCCGCCGGGCGGCGCGCGTGCGCTCGGGCGCCGGGAGAGGAGCGCGCGGGGCTGGGCGCGCCAAGACCCCGGGCCCCTCAGGGCCTGGCTGGCGCCAGTGCCCACCGGTCTCCTGCCCGCGATCGGCGTGCTCGGGGCCGCGGGCCGCACTTTTGTGTCTCTGCGGCGCCCCCACGGCTGCGGGCGAGAGAGCGCCTCTGCCTATCCGGCGGCGCGGCGTCTCTCCCGGCGACCGTGACGCGCTCCAGCTCCGCAAGCCTCCCCCACCCCCCGGCCCCAGCCCGCTCCCGCTCTAGAAATAAAACTCCGGCCAGGAGTCAGGGCTGTTTCCCTAACGCACAGTCATCCGCGTGCTTTCTGCTTACGCCTCGCCATCGGAAAGGGAGCGGGCGGCAGGCGCCTGGGGGCGGCTGGGGACGTGGGGCGCACCGCACGAACTGGGGCCGCCGGCTCCAGGCAGCCCCCTATTCCGCGCAGGGACACCCTTGTCCCGTCTGAGCGTCAGCCCTGGCAGGTTTCAGGTTGAGGTGGATCACGGTCCCGGCGGTTCCAGTACAAGGTGAATGATGAAAGCGATGTAGGCTTTCTCCAAGCGCCTTCAGTGACCAGACTTAAGACGTGCGGGGGCCTTGCCACGTTTTATTTCCTTCCATTCACTAAGAATGTAAGACGCTTTGTTTTTCAAGGAAACGCTTCAAAACAGTTCTCCCGACAGGTTCCAAGAATCAAAGGATAAGTAGCTCTGTGCCCACTTCTTGGTAACTGAGTTTCCTGCCGTGGGAGTTTTTGAAGCCGTACCTGTCAGGGATATCACCCATGTTGTTTTTTGCTTCTCCAGGAAATCTTGGTATCTTGCTCTCCGGTTTTTTTCAGTCCCCCTGTGAAGTCTCTTCCAGTCACCCCTGCCGGGCCATCCACCCCACGGGATCCAGTGGAATCAGAGTCAAATCCCAGCTTTGTCACGTCGTAGCTGTGAAATCCTGAGCAAGTTATGTAACTTTTCTGGCCTTGGTGGAAAGCTTTCCTTTTCCTACTTGTGGGGTGTTCAGAGACTGCTGTGTGGATCTCCCACCACATTGACTGTTTGTAACTGTTCTCTTACCCCGTCTAATGGCAGATGCCATGTAGACTCTCTGTTGTCACTGCACCCTGCTGAGCAGCGCCCTCTAGCCTCCATCAGGGGACTCAAGCCCAGGTACCTTCTGAGGTGTCCACTTGGCTCAGGAGAAAGCCTGCCCTGAAGGCCCACGCAAATCCTGAAGAACAGACCCCTCCCACTAAAGTCCTCTTTTCAGATGCTCAGTATCACTAGTTACCACAGAAATGCAAATCAGACTTATAATGAGGGATCACCTCATACTGGTCAGAAAGGCCGTCATTAAAAAAGTCCACAAAGAATAAATGCTGGAGAGGATGTGGAGAAAAGTGAACCCTGCCCTACACTGTTGATGGGAATGTAATTTGGTGCAGCCACTATGGAAACAGTATGGAGATTTCTTAAAAATCGAAAACCAGAGTTACCATATGATCCAGCAATCCCATTCCTGGGTATATATCCGGAAAAGATGAAAACCGTTATTCAAAAAGATAGATGAACCCGAGTGTTCATCGCAGCACTATTTTCAATAGCCAAGACATGGAAGCAACCTAAATGTCCATTGACAGATGACTGGATAAAGAAGATGTGGTGTATATATACAATAGGAATACTACTCAGCCACAAAAAACAATGAAATAATGCTATTTGCAGCAATGTGGATGGACCTAGAGACTTCATACTAAGTGAAGTAAGTCAGAATAAGAAAGAAATATTATATGATATCACTTATATGTGTGGAATCTTAAAAAATGGCACAAATGAACTCGTTTACAAAACAGAAATAGATGCACAGACACAGAAAACAAACCTGTGGTTACCAAAGAGGAAAGGGGTGGGGAGAGGGATAAATTAGGATTTTGAGATTAGCAGATACAAACTACTATATATAAAATAGATAAACAACAAGGTCCTACAGTTCCCTATAGTCAATAGCTTGTAATAGCCTATAATGAAAAAGAATATATGTATGTATACCTGAGTCACTATGCTGTATACTAGAAACTTACATAATATAGTAAATCAACTACACTTCAATTTAAAAAAGTTTTTTTTGAAGTCCTCTTATCTCACTGGGCCATGAGGAGAATCTCAGCCACCTCTCACTTTGGAACTTTTCCAGGAAAGTTACACATCGGCTTGAGCTCCAGGGACACAGGTCAGGCTCTCCTATTAATAAGCAATTAGAGAATGGCTTGATAAGTGTCACCATAGTAAAATACAAGGTGCACTTATCTAGGTGGGAAGGAATTAGGGAAGTCTTCCCAGAGGACGTGACGCTTCAGCTCAGTCCTAAGGGACCAGCAAGAGACGTTAGGTCATGGAGGAGGGGGCAGAGGGAAGAAGTGGAGTATTCCATAAGGAGGGAACTGTGGTACCCGGGAAGACATGGAGACGAGCATAAGTCTGACTCATTCAACTACTGCAGGACTGGAAAGAGCTACAATGTGTTTTGCAAAGAGAAGTCAATTGAAGGAAAGTACACAACCTAAAAAGTTGTGAGTTATGTTTTATTTGGGGACCTTACTGAGGACAATATCCCAGAAGACAGCCTCTCAGATAGCACTGAGGAACCGCTCCAAAGAGGTAAGGGAGGAGCCAGATACATAGGAGTTTTTGTTGGGAAAAAAAAAAAACACACACATGTAGTCAAACATCAGAAAATTAGTGCCAATCACAAAAACAAGTTAATGATTTTAGTGCTTTTCTATTTATGGGAAGATGCAAGAGTCTGGGCTCATCAAAGTTATTTCTTTGACATGCATCTTAACTATCTAGGGCCAGCATCCTGTTTTTCTCCATCCTGAATTTCCCCCAGGGTGCACCATCTCCTTGGGTCACCTGCACTGGCTGATGGCTTGATGGTGGGTGACCGTCTTTGTTTATTAAATAGTAGGCAACATTTTTGGGTCTGCAGAGATGAGAGGAGAGAGAGGGATGGAAAGCTAGGCCCAAATAAAAAGGGCCTTATCAGTTTTGAAATCTTCATAAAGACTGGAAAGATTTCCAGAGAGCAATGGGAATTCACAGAGGAGCTGTTAAGTCGATCAGATTTGCATTTTGGAAAAAACACTCTAGTAACTGGAGAATAGAGGGGCCGGGGCTTGAGACAAGAGGTTTGGAGGCCATTCAAGTGATCCAGGAGCAGAGCAGAGACCTGGATCCAGGTGCTGGCAAGGGGAGGAGCAGGGTTGACAGAGACTAGAGGGAGGAAGCAAGGATGATTAGCAAGTTCTCAGTGTGTTTGAAGACAAACACACAAAACACAGAAGAGCCTCCTTTGACCTCAACCCCTCTCAAAGTTTTAGCCTGCCTTTCTCCATTATTTTATCAGCAAGTTCAATGGAGTTCACTCTTGTCTCTAGTTCATCACCTCGCTAAGCAACTATGTCTGTGGGAAAGGGTGACAAGCATACGTCCTTCAGTTCTGCTGATGGACCTAGTGAGTCTCACAGAATCATGTGGTTGGAATAGGGGATTATGTAACTGATCCTAGGAAAAGGGACAGGGGTGCCAGGCAGATGAAATAACAGATATTTAGCTACAGGAAAGAAATCGAGAGACTGCCTGTGAACATGTAACTCCAGAGCTTGGGGGGACTGGAGGCTCCCTCTGGATGATGGGCCCCTGACACAAATGATGACGTGGCAGCATCTCAGGGAGGCAAGGCATGAAAATGATAGTGATTTAGAAAACCAAACTCTGGTTAATTGAATTGCGCCCAGTGCTGAGAAAGAACGTATGGTAGGAAGAGGGCTAGTCAGCATCAAGCACAGAGACAGAAATCAAAGGTAGGCAGTGTCCTTCCAAGCCCTGTCTTCTAAGCTGCTTGGTGCTCGGTGACGGCGCACTCATCTGGACCACCTAATGCCTTCACTTTGATTTCCTGCCCACCATGCCCACCTTGTAGGGGTGAGGGCATTTGCGCCTGGGGCCCGAAACTTTCTGAAAGATGACATGATATATTATAGTTCTTACCTTCCCACAGAAATAAATCCTGAGACAAAATTTTAAGGGCAAGGGTTTATTGGGGAAATGAAAGCAAACACGAGCAGGGAAAGTGGGAAAATGAGAAAAGGAAAGGAAGGTGGCTGATAAAGAGTGTATTGTCAGACCAGCTACCACTGTGGGTGACTGGGCTTAATCCTGCCATGGAAGCCAGTATAGAGCATACATGTCAGCTGGCCGAGCCAGGCGAGGGAGCAGAGATATGTACACACCACCTCCTGTCTATCACTGGTTGAAGGCTGCTGCCAGCGGTGTGGTAATTCTCCTATACTTCCTGCCTGCCAAGTAGGCAGCGGAAGTGGGCTCCGGAGGCCAGAGAAGGCCCTCAGGCAAATAAATACTGGTGCTGGCAGTTGGAAGTTGGCCTGGTGTGCTCTGCAGGAGTCAGGGCACTCACAACATCCAGGTTGACGGAAAGTCTAGGATCACTTCCTCTTTTTCTTCCCCAGGCATTCAGCTTCCCGCCCAGCCAGGCCCGGGCCTCCTGAGTTCCCAGCCCAGCACCACCCTCCCCTGCTTATCCTGAACGGATGAAACAACCCAATGCTTAATGAAACAGGTACTTCCCCCAGCCACCTCGCACTAAGACTAAATTATTGAAAGACGTTCCTTCTGCAGAGGCATTTCTCAGTTCTGTTCTGCTGCAACTAAGGAGATTCGGGAAGACACAAAGCTGACAGAATGAGGCAGTTCCTTTTTTTGTGCCTTCTGAATAAAACCAAGGAGGCTGTGTATTGGCAGTATGTGCTGTCCGAGAGGAAAGAATTTCTTCTACCCTTCTAGGTTCTTTTGGTTGGTCTATTGATTAAATCGATGTAAGACAGATTAATAAAAGAAAAACAAATCTAATGGCATATGTTCGGGAGTCCAACAGAGACACTGAGAGGCTCCCCGACCATCAGGTAGTTGAGGCTGAGATGCCATTCTGAACTGAGAGGAAGGTGATGGGGGTCTGGGGCTTCTAAGTAAAGGAAGACAATTCACAGGAAGACGGGAAGAGCCAATGTCTGCTAAACAAATGTCTGCCACGTCATGCAGAGACGATGGGACAGAGAGGACTTCGAACAAATAGGCCCTGCTGGGCGCCTCGCAACTTCCCTCACGTGGCCACCACTCTTTGCGGTCGGTTCTGGTGAGAGCCCTCTTCTAGGACCAGACCCTCCATATAAATTCTTCAAGGCAGTGAAGAGGGAGGTAGAACAACCATACGAACAACAACTTCTTCCTGAGTCTTTTGGACCTTAATTGACTTCAGCTCAAACTAACCCATATGCTCAAGAGGTGTGTTTTAGGGAGGCTCCTTCTGAACCCCTTCAATGCCAAAGAGGAATGCCATTTTTCTAATAATAGTCACATGTGTTCAACACACTGGGAAGCAGGGTTTCGTGTTTAACTCTTTCGAATGGACTTAGAAAAATAACAAATCACAAGTATTTTTTAATAAAAACTAGACAAAGAATTAGAGAATAACATCATACAGAGGCCTTAGAAAAGTGATTCTGAGAACCTCCCCACATCAAGATTCCTGGCACCACAAGCAGTTGCTCATTTAACACCAGTATTGTTTCCTGAAACGCCCTCCTTGGTTTAAAAAGTCACCGCATCCAGCATCCTTCTCTGGTGACAGTCACAGCAGTAGAGGGGAAGCAAGAGCACTTAGCACCAGTGCTAGCACATGACAGCCACACACACTTTGTCTGTTTCAAAGGCAAAGGTTGGATGTCATCTAAAAAAAAAAAAAAAAAAAAAAAAGTTGGATGTCATTTGATTTAAGCTACAAATGAACCAAGTAGGCCTGAAATATAAAGTATGGCTGAAGACAGTCTCAAATGCAAGAAACATGTAAAATGTGTGGGTGGGTTATGCTAGGAACTGGCTTCCAAGCTCCCATACACTGGAGGCATAGGGTAAAATGGTATATTTTAGAAGTAAAGGGAAGTGCACACAAGCAACGCACAGTTTGTGGCTCCAATTTGTTTTGTAAGTTGCTTGAACTCACTCTGTACCTTCACACGGTTTTATAAATGGTGGCATAGGTATTGGACCAGCTCACAACAGCCCATTTAACCCATGACATAGATCAATGGTTGCACTGATTGTATCACTGCTGGAATACTTGTTAAGTGTTGGTGATCCTGGGTGCCAAGGGTGCCATCTTGAATTAAAAGTCCCCCTGGGTGATCGCAGCCATCTCTCCTGGTTGAACCATCACTCACCAATCACTCCAAATTGTACCTCTACTCACCACCTCTGCTGAACGCGCCAGGTCAACATTATATATTCAACATTGTTTGGACATTTCCACCAGGAAAATCCAACACATTTAGAAGTCAACCAGCTCCAAACTAAACTCATCATTATCCTGCTCCTCCCTCATTTTTCTTATATTTGCTCCATTTTTTGTTTACCGGTTCACTATGGTTAGCATCTTGGGGTTTTCTCACAGTCCACCAATTTCATGATGCTATACATTTGAAGACGCTGTTTCTCTGTCTAGAATCATCCCCTCTCCCACCCCAGGGCCAGAAAAATTCCTCTTCCTTCTTCAAGACCCAGCTCAAGTGTCATCTCTCCTGTGAAGATTCAGTGATCCCTCTGGCCTGCCACAATCCCAGAATAAGCAGAGTCAGTGTCCCCAAATCTTCTCATTTAAAACTGCTCACATACCGTGTGGTCTGTTCTCTCATGTCACCCTTCCCTTCTGGTAGTCTATTTGCAAATTATCTATCTTTCCAATTAAACCATCAGCTCTTCCAGACCCAGAATGATCTTATTCCTAATGCTACCTCCTAGAGCGAAGCACAGGACCCAGAGAGAGGAAAGGGGCAGGACTGTGGTAGACACTTTGGACCCGGAATCAGACAATCCAGGATGCAAGTCTTAATTTTTCCGAATACTCCTTTTTCTGTCTAGTAGGATCCAGGGACACATCTACATTTTAATCATTTAAAATGCTATAAACTGCATCTTCTAAACTCAAGGTAAAATCTACCCTCTGCGGGTGGGGAAGGGTATAGCTCAGTGGTAGAGCGCATGCTTAGCATGCATGAGGTCCTGGGTTCAATCTCCAGTCCCTGCATTAAAAAAACCAAAAAACCAAAAAACTACCCTCTTTGAAAACAAACAAACAAACAAAAACACCTTGTATTTTCTGGTTCTGTTGCTGGTTAACCACTTAAAATGAGGGCTTCTTCAGTAAATCTCCGAGGGGGCAAAGAGAAGAGGATATCGGTTAGAGGCATGGAATTAATGTTACAAGGAGACCGTTTGTAATCCTACAGGTTGACTCATATTTCTTAGCACCAGCTCTAGTTATGTGCTCTTAATTGCTCATGAGCTTTTTTTCCCTACTTCTCTTTTATTTCTGCTGTGCACTTTGTTTCAAATCAGATCCTCGGAAAGAAGATAATGAAGCATGATTTTAAGCCATTTGATTAATATTGTATCTTATAAGAGGAGGAATGATAATTAGCAGTTTTTTTCCTACAGTAATACCAAATCAAAATTGTGTTAAAGCTATTTCTAGAAAGCATCACTGGATCTGCAGCTCATTTTCACAGGATGTAAGCAATAGCTATCATTGATCTTATACTCTTTTGAAAAATGCTTTAATAAGATTTCTTTTTTTTGAATTACCACCAGAGGCCATTGGTTTTAAGTGTCAGAATAAAAAAAAAAAAGTCGTCTTTTCTCATATTAATTTTACACTGACTTCTATTTTATAAAGTTCATGCTATGATAAAGACAAATTCTAGCAATTACAGTTGCAAATTCAGCTTGCAGGCAAGGGAACCGAGGAGACTGTGGTGTTGCAAAAATGATGATCATACTTCTCAGAGGGAAAAACTATACGCAGTGAAGTAAAATATGGAGCCACTGAATGTAAAAGTCAGATCCTGGCCAACCAGTTAGGTTCTTCAAAACAGTCACATTAAGGATATCATAAAAGCCTGAAATTAAGGGCAGAATAATAAAATCTATTTAAACTGTACGAGGAAAAAGACCATACCATTTATATTACATCTAGAAGTTTAAATGTTAAATGAAGGATCTTAGGAATATGTGACTTCTGGAAAACCTGGTGATTCTAGCCGGGGTCATCCTGAACTTACCTCTGCTACAGCCTTTTCTGTCCAATGTAACGATGTCTACGTCAGCCTCTCCCGTTAGACCGAAATTCCTTACGTGCAGCCATTCTGCTCTTTTCATCTTTTAAACCAAGCCTCGCATGGTGCCTGGCACAGAGCAGGCTCTTCCTAAATACTAATGAATGTATATATGAAAACATAAATAAGAGGGTTTTTTTAAGACAAAAATTTCCAAAATACCCATAAAAATAAAGCAGAGCTGTTAATGTCACCATCCCTTTTTGACAATGGAAACCTTTCCCATAAACACAACTGGCTATGTCCTGCAGAAGCAAAAGGTATGAATTACAGAGCCCACAGTTTCATTTCCTCTCCAACAATCTCCTTACATATAACCAAAAACTGCCCCCCAGGTCACACTGGTTCAGGTGGCTCATCAGACCAATGACCCATCTCTGACAGTGACAATAAGGGACCTGTCACAGCTAAAGATGGACTGTTCTCTTCTTTTCACTACTGCTTTTTTCTGAATATAAATGGTATTTGTAAAATAATATAAAAGAACATAAATAAGAAAATAAAAATCATCACAATTCTGCTATTAACATTTTGGTGGGTTTCCTTTTTTTTTTTTCTGTATTTTTTTACAATAATTGAAATGAAGACTTGTCAGTTTTGTGTCCTGATTACATTATGCCGAAAGTATTTTCCATGTTACTAAATTTTTCTCAAAAACATCCTTTTTAATGGCTGCCTGTTTTGTCTCATGGAACATCACAACATATTTTTCACTGTAATAAATAATGCTTGATAGAATCTTTAATATAAATATTTTTAGGCTTTTTATATAGAAATATGGTATAATAAACTTACACATATACGTCACCCATTTTCAATCCATCTCTTCTCCCCTGGTCTAGATTATTTTGAAGCAAATTCTGGATACTGTACCATTATGTCATTAATGTGACGTATTAAATAAATTTTAATTTTATATATATATATATATATGTATATATATATACGCTATATTAAAGTTTATAATTACATATATTCTATATTAAGTAATTTATAATTATATATACATATATACTCTATATAAATAATTTATATAAACTATGTTTATATAGTACTACATTCTATAACATTACATAATGTTAGAGTATATTTTATACTATATGTAGAGTATATTATACATGTATACTCAATTTTTTATCAAATATTCAATCAGTTGTACAGGCATTCCTTGTTTTATTGTGCTTTGCTTTACTGCACTTTGCAGATACTCTGTTTTTTACATATTGAAGGTGTGTGGCAACCCTGTGCTAAGCAAGTCTGTTGGCACCATTTTCCCAACAGGGTCTGCTCACTTCATATCTCTGGGTCACATTTTGGTAATTCTCACATTTCAAACTTTTTCATTATGCCATGTGTTGCGGTGACCAGTGACCAGCGATCATTCATGTTACTGCTGTAATTGTTTTGGGGTGCCGTGAACCACACTCACATAAGATGGTGAACTTTACTGATAACAATGGGTGTTCTCACTGCTCCATCGACCAGCTCTTCCCCAGCTCTCGCCCTCTCCTCGGGCTTCCTTATTCTCTGAGACACAACAATATTGAAATTAGGCCAATTAATAACCCTACAATGACCTCTAAGTGTTCAAGTGAAAGGAAGAGTCACATGTCTTTATCTTTCAATCAAAAGCTAAAAATGATTAAGCTGAGTGAGGAAGGCATGTCGAAAGCTGAGACAGGCCAAAAGCTAGGCCTGCTGCACCAGTTAGCCACACTGTGAGTGCAAGGGAAAGGTTCTTGAAGGAAATTAGAAGTGCTCGTCTAGTGAACACATGAATGACAAGAAAGTGAAGCAGCCTTATTGCTGATATGGAGAAAGTCTTAGTGGTCTGGCTAGATCAAACCAGTCATAACATTCCCTTAAGCCAAAGCCTACTCCAGAGCAAGGCCCTAACTCTCTTTACTCCTATGAAGGTTGAGAGAGGGGAGGAAGCTGCAGAAGACAAGTCTGAAGCTAGCAGTTTATGAGGTCTAAGAAGCCATCTCCATAACATAAGAGTGCAAGACAAAGCAGTAAGTGCTGATACAAGCCGCAGCAAGTTACCCAGAAGACCTTGCTAAGGTAATTAATGAAGGCGGCTACACTAAACAACAGATTTTCAATGTAAATGAAACAGCCTTGTCTTACTGGAAGAAGATGCCATCTGAGACTTTCATAGCTAGGGAGGAGAAGTCAATGCCTGGCTTCAAAGCTTCAAAGGACAAGCTCTCTTGTTAGGAGCTAATGTAGCTGGTGCTGTTAAGTTAAAGCCAGCACTCACTTACCATTCTGAAAATCCTTGGCTCCGTAAGAATTATGCTTAATCAACACTGCCTGTGCTCTAGGAATGGAACAACAAAGCCTGGATGACAGCACATCCATTTATAATACGGTTTACTGATTCTTTTTAGCCCACTGTGGAGAACTACGGTTCAGAAAAAGAAAGATTACTTTCAAAATATTACTGCACATGGACAATGTACCTTGTCACCCAAGAGCTCTGATGAAGATATAAAATGAGATTAGTGTTCTTTTTAAATAAAATTCTTTATTTTGTGTATTTTAATATTAATACCTCAAAAGAAAAGTTTCAGATTCTTTTCATCCTGAAATTTTAACAAGCTACTCATAAACTGGGGTGAGGATATAGCCTAGTGGTAGAGTTTCTGCCTGGAATGCACAGGGTCCTGCTTTCAATCCCCAGTACCTCCACCAAAAAAATAAATTTAAAAAAATACCCATAAATTGGTTATGCTTCTTTTTAACTAGTTTTTTTTTAATTCTTATTTTTTATTGAAATGCAGTTGATTTACAGTGTTAGTTTCAGGTGTATAGCAAAGTGATTCAGTTATATATATATATCTATATACATGTATCTATATATATATATGTATTTCACATTCTCTTCCATTATAGCTCATTACAAGAAACTTAATATAGTTCCCTGTGCTATAAGTAGGTCCTTGTTCTTTACCTATTTTATATATATAATGTGGATCTAGAGATTAGTGTTTTCATGCCTGCTAACACAGCATCCATTCTGTAGCCCATGGATCAAGGAGTAATTTTGACTTTCAAGTCTTATCACTTAAGAAATACATTTTGTAAGGTTATAACTGTCATAGACAGTAACTCCTCTGATGAGACTGGGCAGAGTCAGTTGAAAACCTTCTGGAAAGGATTCGCTATACTAGATGCCATTAAGAACACTCATGATTCATGGGAAGAGGCCAAAATCTCAGTAACAGGAGTTTGGAAGAAGCTGATTCCAGCCTTCATGAATGGCTTTGAGGGGTTCAAGATATCAGGAGCAGACGTAACTGCCGGTGTGGTGGAAATAGCAAGAGAACTGCAAGTGGAGCCTGAAGATGTGACAAGTGCTGCAACCTCCTGATACAACTTAAAAACATTTTTTAAAATTAATTAATTATTTTTTGGTGGGGAGTATTTATTTTTAAATGTAGGTACTGGGATCGAACCCAGGACCCCGTGCATGCTGAGCAGGTGCTCCACCACTGAGCCATACCCACCTCCTCCTGTCCTGATACAACTTTAATGGACGAGGAGTTGCTTCTTTGAAATGAGTAAAGTGTTTTGAGATGGAATCTACTTCTGGTAAAGATGCTGTGAAGGTTATTGAAGTGACAACAAAGGGTTTAGAATATTAAGTCAGCTTAGTTGATAAAGCAGCAGCAGGGTTTGAAAAGATGGATTCTTATTTTGAAAGAAGTTCTGTGTGGGTTAAATGCTTACAGCATTGCATACTACAGAGAAATTGTTCAGGAAAGGAAGAGTCAATCGGTGAGGCAAATTTCATTGTTGTCTTATTTTAAGAAATTGCCACAACCACCCTGACCTTCAGCAACCACCACCCTGATCAGTCAGCAACCACCAACACGGAGGCAAGACTCTCCACCAAAAAGATTAACGACTCATTGAAGAGTCAGATGATGGTTAGCATATTTTTAGCAATAGAGTATTTTTAAATTAAGGAATGTACATTGTTTTTCTAGAAATAACTTAATAGACCACAATACAGTATAAACATAACTTTTACATGCACCAGGAAACCAAAAACATTTGTGTGACTAACTTTATTGTGACATTCATTTTACTGTGGTGGTCTGTAACTGAACCTGCAGTCTCTCTGAGGTATGCCTATACATAAACCTTTGACTTTGAATCATGTCTGATTCTCTCCTTGGGGTAGAATCCCCAAAATGGAATCCCAGGTAAAGAAGAAACTATGTTAAAGCTTATGATAATTTTGCTAGACTGCTTTGCAGAAAAGATAAACCCATTTGCACGCCCACGAGCAAAATGTGAGCACTTTTTCACTGCATCCTAACCAACACCCAGTAATTTGTTTGATTTTTTGAAATGCATTCTGAAACAATCCTCCTCACCCAGAAGCTAATGGCGAGATCTATGGAGTCAGTCAGGGCTGGGCTTCTATCCTCAGCCCTTACAGTCATGTGACTTCTGTGATTCATCTCTGAACATCTGCTTCCTCATTCAATACATAAAAATACCTACCACAGGGTTTTGTGGTGATTAGACGTAATGATGTTTATAAAGTGCTTAGGACGGTACTGGCAAACAGAGCTCAATAAATGGTATATCTATTTTAGACTAAATGTCCCATGAGGTCATGTCTATTAAGGGTTTTTTGGGGTTTTTTTTTTTTTTTTTGGTTTTTGCTTATTAGTGTCTGATGCACAGCTGGCACTCAATATCAAATAAATGAAAAAAATTCTATTTTGATAGTTAAAAATGGCAAGGTTAATTTAATTACTAATAAAGTCCTAGGTTTATTAGCTATTTGCATTACCAGTCTGTCATTTAAAAAATCATGTGTTCTGGCCATTCAACAGGGCAATTTGTTAGTTTTCACCAAGTCTTTAAAATGTGACCACACTTTATGTCCAAGAAGTTCACATCTAAGAATTTATCTTAAAGGACTAAAGCAGCTATATTCACAAATACATTAATTCACAAATGTATTAATTATATATATTTTTTCTTTGTACTGTTTAGTAGTTTCTGGGTTTCTTAGAGTGTGTGTTTGTTTTTTTTAATCAGGAAAAAAACTAATAAATGTTATTGGTGGGAAAAACAGGAAACAGAAAAACCTCTTGTGGGAAATTACTATTTAATAGGTTTTTAGTTGATGGACATGTTAAACTTAACTGAATCAGTCCTGAGAATCCTAGTGGACACACATTCTCAGTCTATTATCTATTATAGATTTTATCTTGACCAACTGGAAACCATTCACTACTCAATATTCACAAGAACTATGTCAATGAGTTGCCCACATTCACTACTCATTGTTTAATATGAATCCCTGTAACCATCTGAAATGTCTCTCTCCCAGGGAAAGCACTCCTCCAGGTTTTCACCCTGCCTGGGCCAGTCACCACCTTGAGCCCTAACTCACATTCTCCCCTGCACTCTGCCCTTCTCTTCTGTATCGTCTCTGCTCAAAGATGCGTCAGGATTTGAGGCTCACGTTTTAAGTTATAAGTCAGGACATGCCTCAGTTTCTGGGAGGCAGTGTGGTTATGTGGAAAGAACGAGATTTAGATTCAGATAGAATTCGACTTAAATCTCAGCTGTACATTTATTAGCTGTGTGCTCTTAGGCTATTAACAAAGGGTAATAATCCCCACTTCATAGTGTTGTTATGAATGAAATAATGACAGTGTGTATATACACCTGGGCTTGGCATGGAAGAGCAACTGAATAAACAGCTCTCTCCTTCACTCTCCCCCTTCCCGCATTCCCTTCAAAGCACCTGCTGCACCTGATGAGAAGGGGCTCCAGCAGAATACAAGGAGATGCTGTTCAGGGGGTGGAAATAAAGACAGAAGGAAACTAGTGGGTGGAGAGACAGGGGGTTGGGGAGCAAGGATAAGAACGGGAAGGGAGCCCAGATTGGTTGCTTTGTAAACAGAGGAATGGTCTCAAGAGAGGAGGGGAAAACAGCACATGCTTTAAACAAGTGGGAGGAAGGGAAGGTGAGTGAAGTGGGGGCCTGAGAAACATTATTCCCCTTCCTCGATTGGGCTGTGTCACGAACGGGCACTAGGCCAGGTAAATGAGGCAAGAACATTTCAGGTAGGAAACAAAGATGCCAGCAAGAAGAGGATATTCTCCTAATCTCACACAGCAAGCTTTAGCTCTTGCTAAACCAAAATCGGTTTCTTTGACTGTCAAAGATGTCTAGTTAAGCCTCGGAATAAAATCAAGGTTTAAATTAAATCAACTACAATTGACAACAGTTAGGATTTATAACCAAACAGAAACTAGTCAGTTATTTTTGTTAAACTCTTGTATTAGCTCACAAGCTCTATATACAGCTGTAAAATTTACTTGAAAATTTGTAGCACCAAGAATTACCAAGGTACTCTTGAAAGAAAAAAAAAAAACAAAAAAGTAAGACTTTACTTACTCTAGTAAGTAAAAAGGCTCAACATAAAACTGGAGTAATTAATTCCATATAGAGCAGTGGAACAGAATTAGGAATTCAGAAGCAGAACTGTATGTATATATAGGGTCTCTTGATGACTAAGACAGCTCTGCAGAGTAAGGGGAAAGGGTTATTTCAACCAGCAGTGCTGGGGCAAGTGCATCTCCATATGGAATAGAATGAAACATGATTCCTATCTCAGGCCGCATGTAAAAATCAATCCCCAGCTGCGCTGCACAGTTAAATATGAAAGGCAACTCAGATAAGCTTCTGGAAGATAACACAGAAGATCTCTTTATGACCTTAGGGTAGAGAATGGTTTCCTCTATAATCATTGATAAATTGAACTTTGTTAAAATTAAGAACTTCTGTTCAACAAGACACCATTTATAGAACAAAAGGCAAGCCGCAGACTGTAGGTTTTGCAACACATATATTCAACAAAGGAATTATATAAAATACAATCTCAGAAATCAGTAAGAAAAAGGCAGACCACCCATTCAAAAATGGGCAAAATATCTGAGTACACATGTCACAAGAGGGTATCAAAATTGCCAGAAAACATTTGAAATGTTCCTCAACATCATCAGTCATCAGAGAAATGAAAATAAAGCCACAGTAAGATACAATTTTACATCTACCAGTATGACTAAAATTAAAAAGACTGACAATACCAAGTATTGCAAGGATATGGAGTACCTGGGACTATCTCCAATGTGGCTGGTGGCAGTGGAAACTGCTATAAGCAATGACAAAGTACAGACATATGCTGCAGCATGGATGTATCTCAGACACCACGTGGTGCGAAAGAAAGAGGAGAAAGGGATGAGGGAATGCGGAAGGGAGTAAGTTGAGGACACATGAATATACACTGAGGTATTAAGGGGTAAAGGAACATTAACCCTTGCAACCTACTCTCAAAAGATGGAAAAAAAAGCTCTATGTAAGTGTGTGCATGCTCATGTTTATAATGAATATATATGCATGGAACATACACACAGAAAGAGAGTAATTTTTTAAATGGTGAAATGTTAAAAGTTGGTGAATCTAGGTGAAAGGTAAAAAGCTCTTTGCTATTCTTGCAAGTTCTCCATATTTGATATTATTTCCAAATTAAAAGTTTAAGAAACATGAGCTGGCTGTAAAGCACTATTAATAACCTCAGAAATCAAGACTGGGGGATGATAAACCATTGGGTGCTTTCAGGTGTATCTATGCTGGACGGAGTGATGTCATTTCATGAGTCCTATTTCCAGACTCCAAAAACCAGCAGATATGCAGTCCGCCTTTCATGCCATTAGGCAATGAATGGCTTTTTGCCTCTAGCAAAATTTGCTCAAAGTCCAGATACAACCCACAATCAGCTCAAATGCAATAATAGGTAGACTGAAGTTAGTTTTATAATCTTATAGTGGAGAAAATAGTGCTTTTTAAATATAACAACCATGAGAGTCTTGAAATTAAACAGGCAGTGAGGTCGAGGGCACTCGGGCACTAGTGCTTGGTAGCTGCACATGAGTCATCAGGACGGCAGTGGCTCTGATGGGCAGAACAGAGTGTGGCCTGGACACACCAGCCTAATGCTCATTGTGTTTCTTTCCGCTAATCAACTATTATAGGCAATCACCGGCTAAGAGCCCTTTGAATCTCACTTTGCCATTTATGACGTCAAGGCACACAGATTAAATAAATATTCTTCTATTTGACCCAAATTGAGTGGTAACATTTAAATTACACATTGGAGAGCAGTGCAATTATCCTTCAAAACAGACAATGATGGTTTCATGAAAAGAGTCTGATAAAGAAGACATGGAAAAATCAGGATGTCTAGGTAAGTGCCAAGGTGAACATATACCTTTGAGGTGGTGATTAACATATTTGACTATATGATTTGGGGTTCTAATTCAACAATATTTGTTAGCAGTCATACCAAAAGTAATTGGAGAAATACGTAGCTGATTGTTGAGAGGTTATGTCTGGGGAGAGGATTATAGTTTCCCTATATAAACATGTTTTGATAAAGATTTCAGGGTCTCAATTTTGAAGAATAAATATGCACTGCCTTTACAATTTAAACAGCTGAAATCAGATCTAGCAATCAGTCATGGTAGGAATATACAAATTTGCATGGCAATAGCAAGTTATGTGAACTGACTTCATAGAGATCAAGATAAATTGCTGTATTTTCAGACTTAGCTATGAAACATTAAGTTCAGAAATATTACAAGGGAATGAATAAGCAAATGATCAAATGTGGACATTTTTCATTGAGAATATAGAAGCTCTCTGGACTCAAAAAACCAAATCTTTATAAAACTTTTGTAATAATCCTAATAGAAGTTACCTTCAAAAAGCCACAAAATACTGTGCAATAAACCTGTAAGAGACACAAGAAAGGACATGAGGTTACATTGGGGAAAGGTTATTTTCTAATGCAGTAAATTTCAACAGAAAAATTTTACAATGGGAGACTTTAATTCCATTCTTCTAGTGAAGAGTTCTTCTCTTTATTAAAACATAAAACATCTTCTTCCTGAACCTTTATAGGTAAAATTTCTCAAACTGGCAATTTCCTTAGTAACAGGCTGGGCCAGGTGAAATATGCAAAGCAATTTACATATAAAATTAGAAAGAGAACTTTGGTATTACTGCATAGGTTTAGTATTATTGCATAGGTTCCCAATTTACTGCAAAACTACACTGACTTCTTAATTTTATATTTGGAAGTACCACCCTGTGGCAAGAGTAAGAACTTGTGAATTGCAGAAGTCAGGACTGGTTTCCCAGAACACGTGGTGGGCTCCGAGGCACTGGTGAAATTCTGCTTCCTAATGTGTACAGAGATACCATGAGGCTCACTTTATAATTATTGGTTAAACCACATGACTTTTCTGTTATTGTACATCATAATTTTAAAAGCTTAGGGGAAAAAATATCCAATATATGCCCGAATTAAAAGTCATATGGCTAAATGCCTGAAGTACCAGTTCTATTTCCTAGCATTTCCTAAAACTACAATTCAGTCTTAACCTTGTAAATGCACTATTGTATTTTTGATGTAGAACAAACAGCAGGAAGAGATATATTCTTTGGTAAATGATGGAAGTAGTTTTCCCTCTGAATGTTCTCATCACTGCCCTCTTGGCCTCCAAGGGAACTGCAGGGACTCTGGAATCGTCTGGAACCACCCCTATACACCTAGGCCAGCATGTCTGAAAACTGTCTCCAAAACCCTAGACCTCACTGCATCGATGCAGAATACCAGGGATAAGTGGCATATTTAACTGCATGACAATTATTAATCAAAAAGGCTTTTCTTTCAAGTTTCATTTACTGTATTTTCCAGGAAGTGACACACAGTATCCACAAAATGACCTGAGGAGAATTTCACCCTCTCTTGCTGCCGTGGAATCACTTTTCCCAGGAGCTAACTGCATCACTTTTAGTACCGCTTTCATGCTGTAGAGCAGTTTTTAGAAAGGGAGAAAGCCTTATTTTTTTTTTTTCTCAGGAACCTGTCATGATGCTTCAGTGACCGTCTCCTTCACACGCCCCTCACCCCGCCAGCTTGGCGGCAGGTGGCAGGTGAGGGGAGCCATTAGCGGAATCTGCCCTGGGCAGGGGTAGCGCTGCATCGCCCAGAGACAACCACCCGGACTGGCGTCCACCCACCAAGGATGGCAACTCTTACTCCTGATTTCACTTTGGCTTCACTCAAATACTGGGAATATTAAAGATGCGGGCAGACGTACCTGAGACTATTTCACAGAACAGCGACTTCTGCTGAGTTAACACCACCGTCTAATAATCCTTGTGCTCAAGTGAGCTACAGAACACATTTTTAAAGAAACTAATGTTATATCACAGTTTTTGACATAGGGCCTTTCAGAGGGCTACAATATAGAGGTGGCCACTATGTGAATGTTGTCTGTTATGGTTTGGCATTCGAAATATGACTCTGCTAATAATCAGGAGTATCACTCAGTCTAGTGTTTGTTCCCGCAGATGAAGAAATGTCAGGCTGTTTGACCACCAAGATCAATTACGTCCTTAAGGAGCTTACCTTAAGCTCCATGGTAAGATGAACAGAAGGAAGACTCTCAGGGGTGTTTTAACAGTCTTTTTTTAAAGAGTGGGACTGTTGAATTTAAGTCTGAAGGGGTCAAATTCCTAACGTCCCCCTGAATACAGGTAAGAGAATGTAACATGAACTGCTGCACGAAGATTCCTGAAACTGCCTGTGCCCAATGTTAAGATAAAATATTATTAATGAGAAATCCTGGCACTGATAATCCACAGAGGTTATATTTCAATATTTTAATCTAATATAACCATAAGGTTCAACTGACCACTCTATCAAAAAAAATAAAAATTCTTCAATATTTTCTAAGAAGGTACAGTTATATTATTTTAACCTTTAACCTTTTCCTCCTAGAAAGATGAGAGAGAGAAATATTAATAATGGAAAATAATGGATAAAATTACTACCATTCAGTGGGAACACAATCTTTTGAAATCTGCTATAACTGGAATAAAAAACTCAGCAACTGAGATGGTTGATTTCTTAATACAAACATATCTAATTATTCAAAGTATAAGGGATATATAATCATTCAAAGTCTCTGACTAATACTATCACAGACATCAGAAAAAAGAACATATACTCAGTAACAAACTGAGCTTAGGCACCGTTTCATATATTGTTTTACCTTCAGGAAATCCAAGATGTCTAGATACTAAAATTAAAAAAGGGTTAGATTCTATAATCTCTTTTCCTCAACTCTGGCTAAATGTAACCACCTTAAAATACTAACCTAGTCTTTGATTGTGAAGCACAAGTGTATAATGGTAGATTCATTTCAGTCTTTACTCAAGAATATTTAAGCAAAGCTCTCACCAGTAAGACATAAATACTAATATGAGACAGGAAAATAACATTCCAAGTTTTATAGAGCATTTATAGAGCAGGTGATGTTAACATCCAGATTAAAAAAATAAGGAGAACCTATGCTGGAAAACGGCCTCGAGCTGGGAAGTTTCTCAAGTAATGGAGTCATGTTCAGGAAATGATATTCAAAAACATAAATTTTTATATGTTGGTTTCTCTGTGAAGTAAGACTCATTCAAATTCTTCAGTTAACAGCAATACTCAAAAAAAATCTTCAACTGGTAAATTCTTGGTTTGCAATGTTTTGATTTTTCCTGAATCTTGAAAACTTCCAACTGCCATTAAACACATTATCTTCTGTTTCTTCTTAAAGAACTAAGGTTCATAAAAGGATCATCATCATCGTCCTGAAATGACATCCAAATGGTAAATAAGTCAGTGATCGTTCCACGCTTCACCGAAACAAGACAGAAGTTCTTATGGGCAAAACAATACCACTAAGAGCCATTTACTCCTTTCACATGGGGCAGACTTTCACTTTTCTATTTCCTTGTAAATATGAACAGTTTGTCAATGTTTTTCTCTTCCTCCCTTCCTTGGTAGCCATTTTATTGTTAAAATGAAAATGTCCAATTAAATTCTTACCGAGCAGTAAAAACAAAAATTTATCCTGCTCTATATGTGTGTGTGTATATATACACCCACAAAACAGATCATATATATATATATATAATTTCTCTCAATTATTCACCTTAATAAAAGCAAATAAGGTGTGGGTAAGCCCCCAAAAAACAAAAACTCTTCAAGTCATTTCTATTATGTTTTTAAAGGTTTTTTTTCATTTATACTTTATAACTGTGTATCTGATGCTCTAGAAACTCAGAGCCGAAAAAATAATGAAGCCACATGACCTAATTCAGAAATAGCTGTAATTTTTATTTCCATTACCCATTTAATGCTAGAAATAAATAGCTACTCTCAGACTGATGCAAGAAACAACCTAGCAAAGCAATCTATCAAACATTTTTGCAAAAAGAAGTAGATGGACTATTTGAGTTTCAAAGAGTTCCCAGGCTGCTGGGCTGTAGTTCACATGCACAGTAAGACTAGACAAGAATATTAGGTGTTAACCAGGGATTTAATTAGAGAGAATGAAAACTAACAAACCTCAGACTAGCCCAAAAGACATAATTTGATGAGGATAACCTAAAATCATCCTCTATGACTGATTCAAAAGAGAAAGCAAATTTGTACCTTTTTCACTTGTTTCTTTTAAGACATTGATAAAAGGGATAATTATTTGGTGTTAGGCTTTGTTTGTGATATTAACACATTCAAATGCTCACTAAGTTAGCTGCCTCTAATGAGATGTGGATGCCTTGAGAAATACTAATTTGTTTTCATTTATTGACTCATTTTTTCCTACTATAAAAGGCAGAACTTGATAATAAACCAGAGATAAATCCAAATGAAAGTATAATAGAGAATTTGCTAATAGTTCTTCATTGCAGCTAACATGATATATGTGAACTTTTTTAACGGTAACATGTAAGCGCATGTCTATCTAATGCTTTGGAATTAACAAACAGGTCAGCTGTTCACTCCCCTCCTGGAGGCAACATGTCAGTATCTAACAGGCAGACTGAGCTCGTTTTCTCTGCAGCCTGAGTTCTGGGGAGTCTTCTCCTCAAGCTGTTTCAAAATCACAGCTGGGACCCAGGGAACATGACAGCAGCAGCTGAAGCTCAAAATCAAAGGGGTGAGTCACCTGCTACAACAGGGATGAGCCTGGAGGACGTTACGCTCAGTGAAATAAGCCAGGCACAAAAAGACAAATACTGTAGCGTTCCACCTACATGAAGCATTAGTCAGAATCGGAAAGACACAGAGTAGAAGAGTGGATGCCAGGGGCTGAGGAGACGGGGGAACAGGGAGACGCTGTCCAACAGGTACAGAGTTTTGGTTTTGGAAGATGAAAAAGTCCTGGAGATCTGGTGCACAACCATGTGAATATACCTAGCACCAGTGAACTAACTGTACACTTAAAACTGGTTAAGATGGTAGCTTCCATGTGTTTCTATCAAAATTGAAAATCCCTACCATGTACCATCTAACATATGAAATGTGTAGAGTGTACAGCGTGTATTTAATCAACTTGCTATTATAAAGTAACATTAAAAGCTTTTACGATATCATCATCATCATCATCTCTCCAAATGTAAATGACAGAAGCTGACAAAACTATCCTGATCCTACTGTTAACTGGGCAAATTAAAGAAGAGCTGAGTGAATATTATGTTAGAAGTCTGCAGGCCTTTAACATCGGAGGAGTTTCCATCAACGGGCACTCACTCAACAGATGGTATGAACTGACTCAACATTAACTGTAGTTCAAAGGAAGGTTGTCAATAAAAAAGTATTTTTAGAAATAATTTTCAGCAATGAACTTACAGTCCCTATTCAGATTTTATAAACAGTTAAAAATCGTTAAGATTGAACATACTACTTTGTTACCTCATCTGATTCAAAATCAACCCCTTTAGTGATTTGGCTCTGGGACGCGCCTCTGCTCAACCTGGAAGTGCTCGACTTGGAAGTGCTCGACCACCTGAGGCAAACATGAGAAAAACAGAGAAAATGGACCAAAGAATTCAGCACAGGAGCCTTTCAAGTTTTTCATTTTAGTAGCAGCCATGAATAAAAATAACTAATACGTTTCCTTCGATCTACATTAGAGGCAGGAAAAGCTTAGTGGTGGGGAAGAGGACTCTGCAGTCTGCGTCCTTAGTAAATGTCCAGTTCTGCCATTTACGAGCTACACGGCTTCAAGCAAGTTACTCAGCCTCTCTGTGCTGCAGTTTCCTCACCTGTAAAATGAGGGTGATAATAACTCTTTAAACGTGTTAATATACTTAAACACTTAGATCAGTGCCTGACACACATCAAGCACTAAACAGATGCGTGCTTATATCATAATCATTCTTAGCATATATTAACATGTGTCTACTACCATCCCCCACCCCTGAAAACTATGGCAACATTGAACTTTTTTTTTTAAATTGAAGTGTAGTTGATTTACAATGCTGTGCTAGTTTCTGGTGTACAACAAAGTGATTCAGTTATACGTATATATGTATGTATATACACACAGTTAGATTCTCTTTCATACTCTTTTCCATTATAGTTTTTTATAAGATATTGAATACAGTTCTCTGTGCTATACACTAGGACCCTGTTTATCTATACTACATATAGTAGTCTGTATCTACTAATCCCAAACTCCTAATTTAGCCCTCCCTCACCCCCTCCCTTTCTTCTTTGGTAACCATTTGTTTGTTTTCTATGTCTGAGTCTGTTTTTGTTTTGCAAATAAGTTCATTTGTATCATATTTTAGATTCCATATGTAAGTGATATCATATGCTATTTGTTTTTCTTATTCTGACTTACTTCACTTCGTATGATAATCTCTAGGTCCATCCATGTTGCTGCAAGTGGCATTATTTCATTTTTTTGTGTGGCTGAGTAGTATTCCATGGTATAAGTGTACCACATCTTTTTCATCCAGTCATCTGTTGATGGACTTTTAGGTTGCTTCCATGTCTTGGCTATTGTAAACAGTGCTGCTATGAACACTGGGGTGCATATTTCTTTATATCTTTTAGAATTAGAGTTTTCTCAATATTGAAATATTTTAATTCAAATCTCAGTTATGTTTCTATAACAGGATAAAAGGATCTTAGGAAAGGCTCACCCCTTCCTAGGGTTGCCTCACTGTTAATACTACTTGTGTTCAGTCCAAATTGAGTAACAAATATTTACTGAGTGCTTGATCCTTGCCAGGTACTATGACAGGCCCTGCTAAATATCAGTAAGCAAGATAATGATGAATCTGCTTTTATGAAGCTTAACTTGTAATAATGGAACTCATTTCCTATGTCTTGTTACTAAAAAAATTTTTAGAACAGGGGCCAGCAAACTTGGCTAGCAGGCCAAATCCAGCCTGCTTGTTCTTTACAGCCTGTGAGCTAAGAATGGCTACACATTTTGAAATGGGTACATTTAAATGGTTATGTAAGTACCTACATAATATCCTCAATTTTGCCTCTTGGCCTGCAAGCTCTAAAATTTTACCACCTGGCCCTTTAAGAAAAAGTCTGCCAAATCCTGTCTTAAATGAAAGCAGTGTGAATTCTTAGCCAACAATTTATTACCATGCTTTGGGATGTTATTGTAGCAAAAGAAATATATCTGAAGGTCTTATCTGGACAAATAAGTTGAGAGTCAAAAGGTCTTATGTCAAAAGGAGACAGAAAAATCCACGGGCTCTTAGGCACAAAAGTAAAGGACAGGAGGATGTGTTTATTAGCAAACTTGAAGAGCAACACAGCTCTGGAGGAAGAGGATCAAGGAATTTATCAACAGACCTGTCTCGGAAGTCCCTGTCTCTCTGTACTTGACCTAAGCAGGAACTGGGCATTGTCAACAGGAGGAAGCAGATCACTGAGGGCATAAAGCCACACTGCCAAGGCCGGCCGAGGCAGGCGTGCACTGCTGCTGGGGGTGGAGGCCGTTACAGAAAGAAGCACCCACCGAGACCTGGCTCTGCTTGCTGATGTCTCCCCAGACAAATAACCAATGGTGCCCCAGAACCAAGCCAGGCATCTACACCAGATGTTGGCTCATTTGATCATGTGATCATAGCAGGAGTCTCAATTCTGCACCAGAGGACCCCACAGACCTACAGATCTCGTCTATGAGAGGTCCCCCATTCTTAGAAATCAGTGTGTGGTGGGGTAGAGCTCAGTGGTCAGTGCATGCCTAGCATGCATGAGGTCCTGGGTTCAATTCCCAGGACCTCTATTAAATAAATAAATAAAGCTAAAGCTAATTACCTCCTCTCCAATTGAAAAAAACCACATTAAAAAAAAGAAATCCATGGTGAGAAGGAAGAATGGTTATACTATTTTGACTGCTGGGTCAAATAAATGGGCTTTTTGTTCTGGATGTCAAAAAATCTTTAATTTGATTAGCTTCACGCGGAAGGCTCAAAAATAAGGCAAGGGGGTTGTATTAAATTGAGTGCCAGGAGCTGTACCTCTTCTCCATTTCTGTATAAGTATAATTTGGAGCCATAGTCAGAATTCCTTTCCAGAGATGCTCAGCCATCACGTCAGTTGTAGTACCATTACGAGCATGAGATAACATGTTGGGGAGGTATAGCTCAGTGGTAAGAGTGCGTGCTTAGCACGCACGAGGTCCTGGGTTCAATCCCCAGCACCTCCATTAATATAAATAAATAAACATAAATCCTCCCCCACCCCCAAAAAGTGTAAGATAACATGTTAAACTGGACACATGCTGTGCCTGGCACGTAAAAGATGCCCCCCAAATGTCAGCTCTCCCCACTGCATGTCTAATAGAGTCCCCTCAAGCTCCCCTCTCCCACCTCCCACTTGGCCCAGTGGGGACAGGTCTTCTCCCGCTGGGGCTTTAAGGGGAGGGTGGATACTGTCTGGCAGCTCTATCAAATCTGGAAGGGTCCTCTTATCCCCATGACAACAAGGGTAGCGTTTGGAACAATTCCAGGGAAAAAAAAAAAAAAAAAGTGGGTGTATTTCCAATGCCAATCCAGCAGAAGGGAATTTTACAGCTGGAAGTTATTTTGTTTTTAAAGTTAACTGCCAAGAATATTAGTGCTTTTACTAATTACTCCTGTTCAATTTCCCAAGCCTCTTATTTATTTAATAAGCACTCATAGAGGTGCTACTATGTGCCAAGTACCGTACTTAGCACTTCATAAATATGAGCTCGCCTAAGTCTCAAAATAACCCTTTGGGGTGAATATTACTATCTTCATTTCACAAACAAGGACACAGAGATACAGAAGTCAAGAAGCTTGCACAAGGTCCATACTGAGTAAGTGGCAGAACTTAAATACTTCAAATTATGAGGGAAATAACTATACAAACCATGCCATTACTAAATAATTCTTCCAAAACAGCCTAAATTGTGTCACCCAGTTGCTGTCACCAGAAACACAAATCTGCCAAGGCTGGTTTCAGATTTCCTGCCAAAATGTTAATTTCTAAATTGCCTCTCTTCATTTAAATGATTCTTATTACATGCACAAAGGTCTGGGACTCCAACTGTTACAAAAGAAGCAACAGGAGAGATGAGTTCTGGGGCAGAACACCTGGCTACGTGACTAGCTGGGTGACCTCAGGTAAGCTACTGAGACTACCACACCCTACTTTCTTCCAAGGTAAGACGAGGGAAATACAGTTAGAAGCATATTTACCTCCGGGAGTGGCTGTGAGCACCAACCATTAATTCATATGTAAAAGGCTCAGAACAATGCCCGATGCACAGGAGTGCCGAGCAGTTCAGTTATCATTACCTCGTAAGTAATTATGAAGCCAACACTTACTCTCCTGAAGAGCAGACAATGCCAAATGGTAACACAACCAAGACATTTTTCCTTCAACACCCTTAGTGTATGTCAAACATACTAAAACAGTACTTTCACTAGTTCCAATAATGAAAAATAAGGACCTCATACAAGCTAAGCTTCTAGGTTCCTCTCAACCATTGATTCACTGCTAGAAAGAAAACAAAAATACAAACAAAAAACACCTCAGGGAGCTAGACCTGTTTTTGTTTGTATTTTAATTTACAAAGACAAGAACAAGCACTTAGAAAGGGATTCTTTTCCTTCAATGTCCTGAGATGTCCTGATATTCTTCCAATGAATCTCCTTTTTGCTAAGGGGATCTGAGTCAGGTTTCTATCAGCTAGAACAAAAGGGGTCCTGTTTAATACATGGAACTCAGGCCTGAGAAATTCAAGTAAATCTTCATCTGAGCTCACGACCTCAATTAGCCTCTACTACCCTCCTCAAATTCACACAGTGACCTGCATCTGACCCATCTCGGTAGTTTCCCCTCCTTCTACAAAGGCCAGCATTGGCTTCAGCAACTGTATACCCTCCTGGTTGTCGTTGCGTTTTTCTTGCTGCTCGTGACTCTTCTTGACCTAAGCTCTAAAAGTTGAAACCCAGGATCAGAACACAAGCCGTCTCTCCTCTCTTCTCTTCCAAGATGACTGATCCATTCCAAAGCTTTAAATATCAGTTATATGCTGTTGAGAACTGACTTAGGGATCATTCCAACACCTTGTCTTAGCTCTGGACTCATATATCCAATCGCCTGTAACCTCCCTTCTTGTAAATTTCACAGGTATTTCAAATTTTCCACATCTAAAGCAGAGCTTTTGATTATCTGCCCATCATGCCTTATAAAAATCTTGTTTTTCTTTTCTGTCTTTCTCAGTGTATGGCACTACCTAGGTGCTCAAGCAGGGAACCTGAAAACCAACTGTGATTCCTCATTCTCCCTCACTCCAAATCTTCAAGCCATCCCCAGCTTTGGTCACATCCACCCAAAGTATATCCTGAAACCGCCTATTCCCTCCACTTCCCCTGCTACCGCCCTGGTGCATGCCCCCATCACCTCTCTCACCGGGACCACCTACTGCGCCCTACTTCAGAGGCAGCCTGCACCACAGGGGTCTTTTACACACATCAGTCTAATGGGGCCACTTCTCTCTCAGAATCCTCCCCTGGCTTCCCTGCATTCGTAACAGAGTCCCCATTCCCTGCCCTGCTCACCTGCTCCTGCTTCATCATGCTTCTCTCTCCTGCCTCTCTTTTCTATTCTCATCTCAAACCACCTCCTTTTCCACCACCCTTTAGTCATTGGCTCCTAAATTACAGTAAGCGTGCTCTTCTTCAAGAGTCTTTGCATGTGCTTTTTCCCTCTGCTTTTTGCAAGGCCAAGTCTCTTTTAGTAAAATTTTAGCTTAAATGTAACCTCCTCCAGAGGCCTTCCCTGATTACCCTTTCAAAGCAGATGTCTGTGGCCTGTGACATTACTCTTTATTGGTTGCACTCGGATGATTTCCATCACTGGGTGGTAAAGACAAAAGGAAATGAATTACAAGTTATTTAAATTTTCAGTGAAAATACTTTAATTATGCTGCACTGAATCTCTGAACTAGCCCTTGGTCTATTTTTCACTTCTCTATATACTTGACTAGTTGAAAATAAATCTATTAAACTTCTATGGCATAGAAAAATGTATATGTAGAATTTGGATAATTTTTAATTTTTTCAGATGCTTCTTTTTGCAGGAAGTCACTGCACCTACCTTTGATCTGTTTTTGAAGTGGTAGGAAAAATGTCTTCTTCCTCATCTGACTCATCTACCTCAATCACCTAAGGGGGAAAAACAAAACAGCAAACAGCTTTTGTGAGAACAGAAATTCTGAATATGAATGAATTAAATAACTGAGTCTCAAAGGTTTTTTTTTTTTTAATATTAAAGAAAAGTTACAAAAAAAGGAGGCAGAAATCATGTAAGGAGCAACTATTAAAACTTAAGCTCAGTCTGACCTCCCTGCAATGTTACTCTTCATCTATAAATGGTTATAGTGTGAGCTCACTTCTCTCCTGGCCTCCGCGGCAGCCTGGGTACCTCAAGGAACATGTAGTTAAACTGGTGAGTGACTCACGTAGGGTCATGTGCAGACAGTGTCCTGTGACTTCCTTAGGTTCCAATAAGGAGCAAGACCATTGGATACTTCATCTCCAAGTTTTAAATGAGGTATAAGACTGTGGAACGTACTGGATATCTATCTTTATGTTACATTTGTCCCTGTTAAATACCATTTGTTGGCTTTAAGCCCCATTAAAGATACTTGAGAATCTTGAATCTATCATCCAAAATACTACCTATTCCTCTATATTTTGTGTTATCTTGACACCTAATACACACATTTGCTGTGTCTTCATCTAACTGAGAAAGCCAAGGAAAGACAAAATAGTGAAAAAACAGCACACGAGACCCCCTCCCCCACCGCAGGCTGCCACAGAACTATTAATCAAAAGTCATTAAATAAAGTTGTCTAAACAGCTATGAATCCAGCCAATATTTCTGCATGTTGTCCAAGAAACTATAAGGAGATTGTCTTATATGCCTTGAAGGAATCCAACACCTTCAGCATCCCCCTAATCTACCACTATGTAATCCAATCAAAAAAATGAAAGAAGTCAGTTTGCCATGACTTGCTCTTTTTGAACTCATGTTCTTGCCTTACAGAAGAAACATCTAGAAAGGAAGCTACCTTGTGGACATGATGATAATTTGTTTTCAGATATGATCTTGAAGCAGTCGCAGGCAATAGCGGAATAGGAATAATGAAAGGGAGCTCAGGATAGAAAGTTAGCACCAGTATACCCACAGGTAAGTGATTAACAGGAAGAAGAGGGGGGAAAAAAAAGAAAGATGAAGTTGAGACAGATAAAAGAACAATATCAGAATCAGGACAGAGACGTTTTCTGGAAAAGGGGGTGGTCAATTACATCACGTACTTGAGAGATCAAGAAGAAATGAAATCTGAGGAAGTGCTGCTGGGGCAGTATGATATACAGCAATGATTCTCAACTAGGTGTGATTTTTAACCCCTACTCCCATCCCAGAAACATTTGGCCATGTCTGGAGACATTTTTGATTATCATAACTAGGCAGGGTGGGCACTACAGGTTTCTAGTTGGTAGAGGCCAGGGATGTTGCTTGGAAAGTAAGACACATGGGTCTTAAAAGTGAGGTAACAGGAGAGTCAAGCCCATATTTGATTCTTCCTGGAATCCAAAGGAAGAGCAGAAAGCTCATGTTAAATCTAGGGCTGAACACAGAGGTCTGCAGACGCAAACCTTGTGTTGAGTCTGGCTTCAGCTATAAAGGCACGAGCCAGAGGATTATGAGAGTGTAAGTAACAAAAGGAGCCAGGAATGAATAAGGCCTCCATATGCAATGAACCATCTTTTTTTTTTTTATTGAATTATAGTCAGTTTACAATGTTTGAACAATCTTCAATATTAGTATTTCATGCATGGACCCATTTGGTTCAACATTATTATCCTTAAAAATATTACTGGGTACATACATTTATGGATTTCTAATCATGTGACCTATTATTTAAAAAAGAGAGAAAAACCAAAAAAAAATCCTAGAAGCCATCGGTCTACATAATCAGTCAAGTTCTCTGCAGTTTCAATGTTCTACGGTTTTCCTTCTTTTACTTACTTTGCAGACCAAAGAAATGGCAATCATAATATAGGAAACATAATATAGAACAAAACTACAAAACGTTTTTTCTTACCTCTGAATAATTCTTAGTAGCTACATTTCGGGATGGCTGCTGTCTTGCAGATTTAAAGGCTGTAATGAAAAAGATGGAACATCCATTATGTTATTCTTAAAATAATGTAGAAAAATTTGCACATTTCTTTAGCTGAAGATTTCCTAACTCCTATCTGCAAAAACCCCTGATAACTAATTATAAGACTACTTACATTTTTTAAAATCTGAAGGGAGATGGAATTAGATGTCTAACTGCCAGTCTCAAATGATTTCCTGATTTATTCAAATAAAGTAATAAGCAGTGTTCATAAATACACCTACACTAAAAACATTTTAAAGAAAAATATCTGAAGGATAAAATCTGATCACCTAATGGTCTGAACTCCAAATATATTGAAAGTAACCCTGCTAATACCTTCCTTCTCTTACATCTGGCAATACCTTTCCCTACGGCTCTGTTAGGAGTCACACGGTTCTAGTAAGTGCTTTCTTATTCTCTACTTTGTTAGAAATATTCAGCACCTAAGAAATACCCTAGAAAACAGAGTATCTTTTTTTCCATAATTTTCCTGTGAATCCTTACTTTTTCAGCTTTCTAAACTTGGCTTAGAAACATGAAGTTCAGTTAATTTTTTTTTCCAGGTCTAAAATAAACTCTTTTAACTGCATATTTTTCATCTCAGGTCATCTGTGGGGTGAGAAACCACCTCCTTACTCGCAGTCCCAGCTGCATGAAGTTCAATTAATATTTATTTTTCCTGAGACCAAAACTGCGATATTATTATTTTATAATAAGAAGTGTATTTTTGTCTTCATCCACATTTCTGGCACAGAGCTCCTAAAACCCTAATTTCCTAAAGCAATTAAGAAGCCATAAAAAGTGCCTTTTGTTATGTTAATGAGTTGACTTTTGGACCACACCTAAAGAAGGGGGCTAGTTACCAGGGCAACCACCATAAACAGAGGGTTCTAACTTTCAGTCCCACCCTCTGATTTCTGGGGAGGGGAGAGCAGCTGTGAATTGAATCAATCAACAACGGCCATTGATTTAATCAATCAGGCCGGTGCACTGGAGCCTCCATTAAAAAAAAAAAAATTAAAAGGGGATTTGGAGCATTTCCAGGTGACAAACCAGGATGCTTCCACATGCCAACATGCCCAGACACCAAACTGCATGAGGACAGAAGTGTCTTTGTTCTGGACCTCATTCAACTATGTCTTCATTTGGTTATCGATTCACATCCTTTAACATCCTCTGTAATAAACCAGTAATCCAGTGAGCAAACTAGTTTCCTGAGTTCTGTGAGCCACCATAGAAAATTGACTCCAAGGAGGGAGTTATGGGAACCTCTGATTTATAGCCAGTTGGTCAGAAGTACGGATCCTGTGACTGGCATCTGATGTGGAGTGGGGTAGCCTTGTGGAACTGAGTCTTTATCTGCAATCTGATGCTATCTCCGGGTACGTAGTGTCAGAACTGAGTTGACTTGTAGGACACCCAGCAGGTGTCTGAGAACTGCTTGGTGATGTGAAGAAATCTTCCCTACCCTCTCCCCAACGCACACTTTAGAATTAAGCGCAGAATATTAAAAACCTAGAATAAGTTTTAAACAGCCAATGAGAGGTTTAATTTTCTCCTAAGCCTTACCAGTTTCCTAATATTAAAAAAAAGTCACCCCCAGTCAACAACAGGGCAAGAGGAGACAAAGGACAGAGGACTCTGAAAAAGTCAGATGCTCAAAGAATCCCACAAAGCGCCAAATTCTCCTAGTCAGAAAACTCAGGAATCTTTCCACCAAGCCTACATTTATGATTTACTCATCTATTTCAGGTTCTATCCTCAACCTTGTGATGCCTACCTGAGAGGAGAAAGGAAAGGCAGAAGCAGAGTTCTCATCCACCTCAGTCAGTTACCAGCCTCACATCCTACTCTGCTCAGAAGGCTGGACAGGGCGACGGAACGAGAAAGCCCGTGATTGTGACTCTCAAAAAATACTTCTGCTCAACTGTTACTCACTACTTGACTCCTCAAACTGTCAGCTCCCTGAAAAAACAAGAGCCTTTCTTTCTTTTTATCCCCAACAAACATTTGTGAGATAAATTACTGTGATCAGAAAAAGAAGCACCAAGTTCTGTGAAGAAGGCAATACCATAGAGGGTTAAGAGCTCCAGTTTTAGAATTAGACTCATGTGGACTCACTAACTGGGTGACTTTGGCCAAGTTCCTCGGCTTCTTGAGGTCTCAGTTTTCCCAGCTATTAAATAATGTTAATAATACTTTGGGTCAAAAATTGTTGAAAGGATAGAAAGAGGTAGTTAATGCAAATTGTTCTGGTAAGCGCCTGGATGTAGTTAGCGATGTCACGACGTCACTTGTAGTAGTGGATGAAGTGGCACTGGGGGAGCCACGGCAAATTAAATGCAAAGGCAGAGGGTGTTATTCACTTAGTCACTATCCCCTGCAGACAAACGTCAATGGAAAAATCTGGGCTGTCAACTCTTATTCACCACTGCTGCTGGCTGTAAGTGTAATATCTACCCTTTCCCAATAAAACTCCAGGACAGTAACAAATCTCTACACTCCTTGAAGCTTGTTATAATAGAATTGAACCTTTATTTATCCTTCATTCCTCCATTTATAATATAAATGTAGAAACTATAGTTTTAAAGCTGCTTTTGTCCCAAAGTTCTAGTAACTATAGTCAGTACCCCCTGGTTATTTTTGTCAGAGACTGTTCCAAAAAGTCAGTTTCATTTTTCAAAAAGCCCAATGTTGGAGGTAATCAGTTAGACTGTAAAACCATTAGAACAAATCAACTATGTAAAAGGCAAATGTAGACTAATTTATAAAACATCCATTTTCCTAAGTTTATTATAAACACCGCCAATGATACTAACAGCAGCAGTCATTTACTGGATTCGTACTCAGTGCTATCATGTATATGCATAGTTCATTTAATACTTCTAACCACTCTGGGAAGTCAGTTCTACACTGCCAATTTTGCAGCTAGGGGATCTGAAGCTTACAGAATAGTAACAGTTTACATTTTCTGGACATTTAACATGTACAGATAGTGTGCCAGGTATTTCACATGCATTTGCTCATTAAACCTCAAGCTAACCCAATGAGGTAAATGTCACCATCACCCCATCTTACAGACAAGGAGACTGAAGCTTAGAGATAGAAAGTTTAACTCGTCTGCTGGTGGGTACACAGCTAGCTGGTCAAGGAGTTGGAATTCAACCCAAGGTCTTTCTGATTTTAGACTCTGCTTTTAACATTTATACTGTGCAATTTCTACATAATTTTTATTCGGTTATTCTCAAGTACTTAAGGAGCATCTACTACGTGCCAGGCACTGCGGATACAATGATACAGTCTCTGCTCTCACCGTGTTCACAGTGCAAAGGCTCAGAGTCAGCAGGTGAGGAGCTGGTGGACCACACCAGGTCTGACTCCAGAGCCCGGGATCCTAACCACAACCACCTGCTGCAAAAAGCACCATGATAATATTTTTTTCCTTATACATAATTCAGGAAATCTTAAGTTTCATATTAATTTGGTTTACTTACATAGCCTCTTTTTACAAATGATTATTCTTACTTGAAAAAATGATCAGTCATGCCAATTTGTGAACGTTTTAAAGCACTGTAACTGGTCTCTTGTCTTCTCTACAAATAGGAGCTTTATTCCACATAATCAACGGGTAACAGAGCAGGAGTCATTACAGAATGTCTGTGAACCACTGGCAGAGTGGTTCTGAAAGAAACTGAAGTTGGAAACTGAAAAAGAAAAAAAGCTCACAAAAACCCCTATGAGTCATAGGATTCTAGACACAAAGGAGGCAACAAATAAAGACAAAACCTTTATATCTGTTCATTGTAGGCTAGGTTATTTATACAAACACTTCTGCTGAAAACAGTCCAAACTGCTACATCAAACCTTAGGGGGAAAAAAAAGAGAAAAAACAATTCTTGTGACACTGAAGAGCTGATCACACAGTAAAGAATTAACAGGCCAACATTGAAGAAAAGCTGGGACACAGAGAGGCAAGCAGAGCCCTTTTCCCTGAGGACACCTGCTGAACGGGGCAAATGTTAACAGTGGTTTTGTGGTTTTGATAGTTCTGAAGGGAGAGGGAAGGAGCGCCCACAGCCCAAGGCCTGCCCAAAGTGGGGAGTCTAGTGCATCTGATCCCCGCCCTAAGCTAGGACCCTAACAGTTAAGGAGAGCAGCAGATGTAAACAGGACTTTACAAGTACATGTCACCTGGCTGGCCCTCAAGTCATTTAAAGGTAGTGCCCCTAGAAGCCTGGAGAAACAACTATGAATCTTCTCCGGAGGATGACATCTTCGTCCAAGATCTCAAATTATTCTTACTAATAAGGTTATGGGGACAACAGATAACAAAACACGCAAGGGAACAGGTCACCATAAATGAGAACCAACAGAAATCAGAAACAGACAATAACAGAAAGAGGCCAATGACATTCTGACGCTGGGTTATTAGGCACAGAGCACAAAACAAATATCCTTACCATGCACACAAAAAAATTAAAGACGGGTTTAAAAATAACTGCAGGATATTTACAAGTATTCAAAATGACAGCATATGTAAGAACCAAAAAAGAATTTCTAAACCACCCGCCCCCTCCCCCTAAAAAAGAAACAATGGAAATTAAACATTCAGTGGACAGTTTTAGGAAGAGATGAATGAATTGGAAGACTGATCAGAAATAATCACTCAGAATGCAGCACAGAAAGCAAAACAACAGAAAATACAAGAGAGGACAGAGCGAAAAGGTCAAACATTTATTTAACTGAAGACTTGGAAGGGAAGAGAGAAAAATAGCATAGAGGTAACATGTAAAGGACAACAGCTAAGGAGTTCTAGAAATGATAAAGATATCAATTCATGAGGCCCAATAAGTCCTAAGCAGGATAAAAGAATCGCACATCGAGATTCATCGCAGTGAAACTGCAGGACACCAAAGCCGGCCCCAGCTGGAGGAAAAACAGACTTCTTTTAAAAAAAAAAAAAAAAGGCAACAAGCTTAACTAATAGCTGATTTCTTAACAACAATGGAAACCTGAAGACTCAGTCTGAGTGATTAATTCTGCACACTGGTGTCAAGGAAAGTTCACATAAAACAATAAAGCCATAATGAAGAAAGGCAGCTTGGGCTAAGGTAAAGGCAGCTAACTTACAACATCCATGCCTCTGTGTTGTATGCTAACCAAGTTTTGGTGGTTTAACATAAAAGTGTTCATATTTTATTCATTCTCCCTTTCTAACTCTGTTTTCTCTTTTTTTATATAACAAATAACATTTTACGAATGCCTACTCTGGGCCAGGCTTTTTGCTTTTAATCTTCAGAATAATCCAACATGGCTGGGATTATTTTCCCAACATACACGTAAACAAACCAGGAGAGTGAGTGACTTGTTCAAAGTCACAAAGCGTTTTACGTGTTGAACTCAGCCCAGTTCCTTTACTGTGCTGCCTTTTTTCTCTTCTCTCCTTTTGTTTTTATCTCAGACCTGCCAAGAATGCCACAGCATCCTTGCTCTAAATGGCAACAGAGACGATGTATTTCTGAAGTCAACAGTAAGGATCTCAGCTGGCCCTACTCAAGTACTGAAGAATCCTTGAATGAAAATAAGGCAAGAGAACTTCTGATAAGAAGGTTCTTTAAGAGACATTTAACGGATCTGATGTTTTTATCCTTTCTCCAGTATCATGTCTTCCAATAAATGTTGAGAACTTCCTTTGATGGAGTCACAACTCACTTCCTTCTGAGGCAGCTTACTCCATCTTAACGTTAATTGATAGGTTATTCTGTATAATGCAAAGACTCATCTACTGAGAACCAGTAGCTATGTCACTAAGTTTACCCTGCTCTGGCAACTAGCATCATGCTTAGCTACTTGTTCTGGAGGCCAGAGAATGTGGGATCAATCCAAGCTCTAGAATTTACTAGTTTTAAGATCCTAGGTGAGTTGCCTCTTTTTAAAGCCTCAGCTCTCTCTTCCGTAAAACAGAGAAAATATAAGTACCCATCCCACTGAGCTGTTGAGAGGCGTGCAGTAATTACTTTATAAATATCAGCCATTATTAGTACTACTAGTGGTTTTATTAACCTAGGGCAAATTGCTTAGCTCAATTCCCTTGTCTATAGAAGAGGGAGTAGGTGAGATTGTTCTTAAGTCTTCCAGGTCCATTTTATTGGATAATAACTTAAATCTGTGTGCAATTAGCTTTTCCCAACTATCCTCATTGGGCCAGTAGTTCTTAACACGAAGCCCATGGATGAGTGTCATGGAGGTCTCTGAACCCTTTGAAATGGGAATACAATTGCATATGGATACTTATTTAAAGACAGGAGACATAGCTTTCAGAATCCATAACTCAAAATAGATTTAAAACCACTGCCTTTGGAATTATATAAATCAAATCTTTTCAGTCTTCGACATGATAGAACTTAATTTATGTAAAGACTTGAATTTTTCCCAGATTAGATATCCCAAGTTCCTTCTACCAAATTTTTTATATTATACAGTTTCTCTTCTGAATGATCATATAATGTTGATATCCTTCATGAAATATGGTTCCAAAGATGAGCACAGTATTCTTGGCGTGATACAGCCCATCACTACAGAGGGAGAATTTCCTTGATGTAGAGAAGCACTACTTCTAATACTGTTTAAGACACCATTAGATTCAGAGAGTCAGACTGACCTGCACAACCTCACTGACCTAAGTCTTTCTTACTTAGTTGCTGCTAATGTCACCTGCTTCTCAGAACTCTTCCTGCACAGCTGTCCTTTCGGACATAAATGCAGTTTATATTTCCCCTTGATAAATTTCATCTTGTAAGATTTCATCCACCTCTCCAATCTGTCAAAAATTAACCTCAAATAAGATAACATAAATAAAATACAAACAGATACACTCTGAATGGTAGGGAGAAAAAAAATCACCACCTATTTTTAGATATATTTTCATAAATCTGACTTACAACTTCAGCTGATCTCATAAACCACAATATTAAAAAGTTTATTAAATTTTTACATTAAATTATTATTAAAATAGTGTATACAAATAGGTTCCCTTAGTTTGAGGCTAATTTTTAGACCACAATACATACACAAAACCAATTCAAAGAATCCTACCCATAATTTCCCGAACCGGAGCTCACACAGCTCCTCTATACTGACAGCAGAGATGGACAAAGGCAGGATGAGGAAAGCAAGTTAACAGTACATTAAGAAGCAGTTCCTTCTCTCTTAATCATTGTTGATGCACTGGCCAACTGCCTTTTCTGTGTCTTGGTGATCCCTCTATAAAAGGGAAATAATCAAATCTGTCTAAAATAAGAAATTATAAAAATTAACTCTTAAATCCCACCCTCTTCAATAACCCCCCTGAATGGCAAAGATCTTTCAAACTAGCATAATTTATCCTATGATTCTAACAGCCCCTTTGACTCCCCAGTGGCAGCAACAGAGACCAATCAGGTTTACTCCTGGGATTTCCTAGGTCTTCGGTGTCGGACTTTATAAGTAACTGGTAGATGATCACTTGCAGTCTATACTCACCATCTATAATAGACATGTTTCTAGACGTTGACACAGTGGCCTTTGAACTTCTGCTTTGAGTAGAAATCTCCAGACCAGTGCCTGCTGTTAGAATAATGAGCAGTCAATATATAATCCCATCAGTAGCTAGTTATTTTTTTCCCCTAAACACCACCAAAATGAAACCTAAATAAAGTTATATCACAACATAGATTATGTGTAAAATGCCAAAGATATCTAAGAAGAAACATCTAGAGTCTGACCAATCAATTTTTAGAGATTATACTTAGGCCACATTTGGTTCATGTTGTTCCAATTAAGATTTAAGGAAAATTTTTTTTTTAACATTTTTTATTGATTTATAATCATTTTACAATGTTGT
The DNA here is from genome assembly GCF_009834535.1 of Camelus ferus. Lineage (NCBI taxonomy): Eukaryota > Metazoa > Chordata > Mammalia > Artiodactyla > Camelidae > Camelus > Camelus ferus. The sequence continues at coordinate 8,757,508 of NC_045705.1, read as the reverse complement.
GTCAAATTCCAGCGTTCAGCACAATTTTTCAGTTATTCATGGACATATACACACTCATTATCACATTTTTTTCTCTGTGAGTTATCATAACATTTTGTGTATATTTCCCTGTGCTATACAGTGTAGTCTATTCTACAATTTTGAAATCCCAGTCTATCCCTTCCCACCCTCCACCCCCCTGGTAACCACAAGTCTGTATTCTCTGTCTGTGAGTCTATTTCTGTCCTTTATTTACGCTTTGTTTTTGTTTGTCTGTTTGTTTTTGTTTTTGGTTTTTGGATTCCACATATGAGCGATCTCATATGGTATTTTTCTTTCTCTTTCTGGCTTACTTCACTTAGAATGACATTCTCCAGGAGCATCCATGTTGCTGCAAATGGCATTATGTTGTCAGTTTTTATGGCTGAGTAGTATTCCATTGTATAAACATACCACCTCTTCTTTATCCAGTCACCTGTTGATGGACATTTAGGCTGTTTCCATGTTTTGGCTATTGTAAATAGTGCTGCTATGAACATTGGGGTGCAGGTGTCATCCTGAAGTAGATTTCTTAAGGAAAAATTTTTAATTGTAAGCATAATGAAAATAATCAGCACTAGAAGGTAGGGATGTCCTTCCTTGGAGATTTGTAACTAAAATACTATTCATTTTCCCAGTTTAAAATTCCTACAGATAAATATTTAGTATAAGTAATGTTTAAATATTCCTAGAGACAGATTTTTTATAAAGCACCAGGAAGTCACTGGATGATTACCTTCTGTTATTTGGACTATTCAATGACAATCGTGTCACATTAAACACAACGATGGTAATTAATGTTAATGATTGCTTTAAGAAATCAAATTGTTTGGGAGCAATTTTCTTTTTAAACAAATTTTATGAAGCCACTTTCTAAGAATGTGGGCATTTGTATCTTACGACACTAACAAAAATAATAATTTTTATGATCTGGAGTTTTCTTCCTGCTGTCAGTGGGCATTAGCTAGCCATTTTCCTTAACAGTTTATGCTTGCTTCACTATTCCTTTGTATGTGTGAGAGTAAATGAGACATTAAATGTACCCCAAAAGTCTCTGTAAGAAACACGGTGAAATTCTTGAAAAAAAATGCATGTAAGAGCAATTAAAACTCTATGTGCATGTGGCCATTCAAAATTTATTTAAGTAAAATGTACATGTCAGAACTACGTTAAAGACTGTCTTTATGCATTATAAAAATAAATTTTTAAAGGACTGTGTACCTCAACTCTGACAGCAGGAACACAATTCTGAATTTCCCACACAACTGGCAAGCATGGATGTGTGCAAAAGACTGTACTCAGTGCTAACCTCTTCCTCTCTGAGGCCCTCCTCTCGATGTTGAACTCTGCCCTCTTCCTCCTCTCCGGCCTCTTCCGCGGCCTCTTCTTTGCTGGCTGCTGCTGTGATGCTGTCATCAGAGTCATCGGCCATCTGTTCTGCCAAATCTATACTCTTAAGGTCCTCAGCACTAAAGGCAGAGGCAGCATCCTCTGCCTGAGATCTGAGGGCCCTGGCCCGCATCATGGCCTGAGAGGGACGACAAGAGGAAATTACACATTACTGACAATGCAGCATCCTGAAAGCCATTGATCCGATCACTCAGATGAGCACTTCCTATTGTCAAACTGGCTATTATTTGCACTAATCACGCTATAAAAATGTAAAACGGTCTATGCAGATGAAAAAAAAAAAGAAAGAAAAAAATTGTACAACAGGAGAAGCTCTCTCCCTCATCAATCAAATTCAATGCCTATGATTTGTCAGATGAGTTTACCTGGAAAAATGAGACCTTTTGAAAAGGGACACCTAGAAAGATAAAATTTCACAGAATCAAAAGTTTCAGAACTGGGGTAAGAATATTGGTAACTGCCCCTAATTTAGCACCATCACTCGTAAGCGACTGCCATCATTTGAGCTACTCTGTACAATGGGCTCTTAGTAAATGACAAGAAAAAAAACTTAGAAAAAATTGCTATTACCTCTGGGTGATAAAATTTTAGGGTGCTTTTGTTTTCTTCACTATTCTTGAATATTACATATTTGCTATAATATATGTTTTCTAAAATATTACTATTTTATAATCAGAAAAACATAAGCAATAATCTCTCACAAATATACGGTAAAAAGAATTAAATAGAGCAAAGGAACTGAAAGCCTGGAAAAGAATAAAAACCTCAGGACCAAGACTTTAACAAATTTTAATTTAGTAAGAAACTGTCGAAAAGACAAGTTCGAGACTTAATGAAGTATCCTAACTTTGAAATGAACACAGACTTTTCTGATTAAAAACAGAGTAAGAGCAATGCTGCCCTGATCCTGTCCTTTAAACCAATCAAAATGTAACAAGGAGAACAAAAGTAAAACACAATACATTTTCAATAACATTAGAAAATAGCTCTACCACCCAAACATAAAACCAAACAAGAGTTACAGTAAATATTTGGCGAGGCTAAGGAAGAAAGTAGAGAAGAGTTTCAGACAGCATAGAGAGCTCCGAAACTGGTGTATCTAACCCAAGAGACCACGACAAAAGTCTCTCTTCTTGGCAGGACAAGTTCTGGGTTTAAGAATAGCAAGTGGCTAGAGTATTTCTAAGTGCTCTGTGATGGCAGGAAATAAGGAGAGACAGGGCTAAGTGAGGAGATGAGAACAAAGCAGGCAGGGCAGAAGCAGGAGTGAAGGGGGTGGTGGGAGGTGGGGGGTAATCCAGCTTCACGATGATGAACTTAGCTGCAGTGAAATAACTGAAAATTCTGACTCTCCTGACACACACGTTCCCAGATGAGGCTGACGATGAACCACTCAGCTGTCTGGTTTCAACTCTCGTATTTTATTATGCGGGTGGGGTAATTAATTAATTAATTATTTTAATGAAGGTACTGAAAATTGAGCCCAAGACCTCATGCATGTTCACCATGAGCTCTACCCTCCCCACCTCAAATCTCATACTTTAAATGAGTGTTCTTTTCATAGCACATTTAGTCCCACATTGTTCACAATTTTGTGCTTTCAATTGATTTTACTTTTAAAATGGTCTCCAGTGTAGTGCTGAGGTGCTGTCTAGTGGTTCTAAGTGCGGGAAGGCTGTGTCGTGCCTTATGGAGAAAATGCATGTTGTCAGACAAGTCTCAATCAGGCATGACTTACACAGCTGTTGGCCACAAGTTCAATGTTAATGAATCAACAATGTACAGTGAATAAAGTGTCTTTAAAGAGAAACATACATGAGAAAGGTTATGTACTGATTAGTTAAGAAGAAAGTTATAACTGGTGGCTGGCAGGAACCTCTTCCTATTTTTCCCCGAGGAGCAGTAATTCAGTATTCACTGATTCAGCATTTGCAGTGACTTTGTAAGACTTAACTACCATGAATAACAAGGCCCAGCTGTACAATTAAAAAATATATATTTTAATTGAAGTATAGTTGATTTACAATGTTGTGTTAGTTTCAGGTGCACAGCAAAGTGATTTAATTATATATATTTATATATATATATAAAATATATGTGTGTGTATATATATATATATATTCTTTTTCAGATTCTTTTCCATTATGGGTTAACAAGATATTGAATACAGTTCCTTGTGCTATACAGTAGGACTTTATTGTTTATCTATTTTATATATAGTAGTGTGTATCTGTTAATCCCAAATTCCTAATTTATCCCTCCCCCCACCCCTTTCCCCTTTGGTAACCAAAGTTTATTTTCTATATCTGTAAGTCTATTTCTGTTTTGTAAGTAAGTTCACGTCATTTTTTAGATTCTACATTTAAGTGATATATGATATTTGTCTTTGTTTGACTTACTTCACTTAATGTGATAATCTCTGGGTCCATCCATATTGCTGCAAATGGCATTATTTCATTCTTTTTTATGGCTGAGTAGTATTCCATTGTGTATATATAACACCACTTCTTTATCCAGTCACCTGTTGTTGGACATTTAGGTTGCTTCCATGTCTTCACTACCGTAAATAGGGCTGCTATGAACACTGGGGTGTGTGTATCTTTTTGAGTTAGAGTTTTCTCCAGATATATGCCCAGGAGTGGTGTTGCTGGATCATATGGTAAGTCTATTTTTAGTTTTGTAAGGAACCTCCATACTGTTTTCCATAGTGGCTGCAACAGTATAAGAGGGATCCTTTTTTGCCACACCCTTTCCAGCATTTATAATTTGTATGCTTTTTAATGATGGTCAGTCTCATTGGTGTAAGGTGATACCTCATTGTAGAAAAAATATACATATTTAAAAGAAAAAAGGAGGCCTAAATTACATAATTAATAAGACAGATCTAATTGATACATGTTAAACTCTATACTCTAAAAATAAGTAATATACTTCTTTTCAAGACTCCATGAAGTGATATATAATGGGATGCTAAGAAAAATATCAATCAATTCTAAACAGTAAAAAGAATATCATACTTTCTAATCACAATGTAATAAAATTAGAAATTAATAAATCCTGACTCCAAACTGCAACACAAAATAAAAATTGTAGACTATCTAAAAGATGATAATAAAAATACTGTGTATCAGAACATATGACACAATTAAAGAAATGAACTGTTAAATTAAAGAAATGAGAATGGAGGGAAAAGTAGATCGAAGGAAAATTAAAAGAATTATGACAAAACACTCAGCTCAATACTAAGTAATTTGGAAAATAAATGACCTAAACTGAACCAAGAAAAGATAGTCTCAACAGACTAATTAACAAAGTAAATTTTGAGAAAATTGTTAAAAGAACTAAGTTCCCTAAAAGGACCACAATCAGAACGTTTCACAGGTAAATTACACCAAATTTCAAAGAACAGATTGCACAGCTATTTCAATAGTACCAGAGCATAAGGAAAGACAGCTTCCATTTTTTTTAATAAAGCCAGCATAATATGTTACTGAAAACTGACAAAGAACTGCATACATAAAAGGAAAATTACAGCATCTTACTTATGAATATCAAAGCAAACAGAAGGAATCCAGGAGCACATGGAAAGACCAGTACAACCATTACCAGGGGGGTTCACAAAGTGATACCAAGGACAGGTCAATAATGGATATGTAATAACATAATTCGCCATATTAATAGAACACAGGCAGAAAAACCCCACATGCTTATCTTCACAGATGCCAAAAGACTCTTAATTCATTGCCCATTCTTGGTAAAACAAACAAACAAAAACCCCTCAAGAACAACTGGATACTCCTTTTACATGACAAAACCCTAACTATGCTACACAAACACACACACAATGTGTACACATTTTCACCGGAGCGCTCTTAGAAATCAGAGAAAAGACCAATGCCCTAGATAAAAAAAAAAAATTCTATGCAAAGAACATGACCAAGTGTTTCATAAAAATATAACTTGTAAACATAAAAATTGCTCAGACTCACTAGTTATAAAAGTAGTATGAATTAAAAACAACAGAAAGAAATAATTTCTTACCACTTAGACTTGTAAAGATCACAAGATACAGAAATACATTATGATGGCAAGGATGCGGGGAAATAAGCACTCCTAAAACCATCAGTTGGGCTGTAACTTCGTATAACATATTTGGAGTGATTCGGTAGAATTTAGCCAAATTTAAAACACATATGCCTTTGTGTGATTATTATTTCTCAGAATGAATTACTGTCATTGCCAAATTTTGTACTTTCCCTTTGTCTAAATACTGTGTCTTTGTTTTAGCATCTCAAACATTAAACTCAAATAGTATTTTAACTCTGCCTTTCTGTGCAATGGACTTTGGAATTCACTGCTATCTTTTTTTTTTTAATTGAAGTTTGGTTGATTAACAACGTTGTATTAGGTCCTGGTATACAGCATAGTGATTCAATTGTATGTATCTATTCTTTTTCATACTCTTTTGCATTATAGGTTATTACAAGATACTGAATATAGTTCCTTGTGCTGTACAGTAGGTCCTTGTTGTTTATCTATTTTATATAAAGTAGTTTGTATCTGCTAATCCCAAACTCCTAATTTACCCCCCACCCTTTTCCCTTTGGTAACCATAAGTTTGTTTTCTATGTCTGTGAGTCTCTTTCTGTTTTACAAATAAGTTCATTTGAACTACATTACTTCTAAGAATTTATCTCATGAGTGTAGGCTTAGAGCCAATGGCAAGACAATGTTTCCATATACACTTTTTGAGATTTTAAAATATACTACCCTAGTATTATACTTTTTCTTAATTGTGGTAAAATATACATAACATAAAAATGAATGACTGTAACCATTTTAAGTGTACATTTCAGTGGTATTAAGTACATTCACCCTGTTGTACAATGACTGCCATCATCCATCTCCACAACTTTTTCATGATCCCAAACTGAAAGTCCATACCCGTTAAACAACAACTCTTCATTTCCTGACCCCCTCAACCTCCTGGTAATCACTGTTCTACTTTCTGTCTGTATGAATTTGACTACTCCAGGCACCTCATATAAGTGGAATCACACAGTAGTTGTCCTTTTGTGTCTGGCTTACTTCTCTTAATATAATGTTTTCAAGGTTTATCCATGCTATAGTATGTTAACAGGATTTCTTTCCTTTTAAGGCTAACCAATATTCCACTGGATGTACATACCACATTCTGTTTATCCATTCACCTTTTGATAGACTTTGGACTGCTACTACCTGTTGGCTATTGTAAATAATGTTATGAACATTGGTGTACAAATATCTATTCAAGCCCCTAATTTCAGTTCTTTTTGGTAAATACATAGAAGTGGAATTTCTAGATCATATGGCAATTCTATGTGTTTTTTTTAAGGAACCATCATACTGTTTTCCACAGTAGCTTTCATATTCTCACCAGCAATGCACAAGCGTTCCCTTTTCTCCATATACTTGCTAATACTCATTACTTTCTAATTTGGGGATAATAGCCATCCAAAGGGGGTGGTACCTCATGGTTTTGATTAGGATTTCCTAATGATTAGTGATGTTGAGAATCTTTTCATGTGCTTTTTGTATACTTGCATATCTTATTTAGAGAAATATCTATTCAAGCCTTTTGTCCATTTCTAAATTGGGTTGTTTTGTTGTTGAATTTTAGGAGCTTTTTACATATTATTAATCTCTTATCAGATATATGATGCGCAAATATTTTCTCCCATTATTTGCTGCCATTATTTGTTGCCTTTTCACTCTGTTAATAGCACTTGATATTACAGTTTAAAACAGGGTATCAACCCTGCCTCAAATTCAGATAGAACATAAGAAAGAAATCAGAGGCCAGATAACTATGATCAGACTAAAATCAGACTAAGAATAGTTTTCACATTTTTAAAGGACATTTAAAAAATATTTACTATTCAGCCTTTTACTTAAATATGACTTATACTTAAAGAAAATACTTGAGAATTTTTCTATGTGAACAAAAGACACTAAAACATGTTTTTCTCTAACAGAAGGACTAATGTTTTTGTTTGTCTGTTTAAATAATTTAAGTATGATACTGGGATTCCTATTCTGAGCTAAATAATTCTGCAAAGCTGTGAATTATAGCTTGAAAAAGTTTCCAACTCCATTAGTCAAGTTCTAAATAGTATGCTGAGAATGAAAAAAGTTATAATACTCCATGGCATGCTGAAAAATTACCTAAGATCTGATTACCTGCTACAGTCTTAAAATATAGCTGAAAATCTAAATTCCAAAGTTCTCTTCTGAAAAACTCCCATATGAAATTTGTCATATCCTCTCCTAACCATCCTTGAATGAAATGTTCACTCTTACTCTTTAAAAGATTAATGAGAAACTGAGATTAGTGATTTCAAACACAAGGGATCCACTATAAAGAAATATTTCTGTAATCTGTGAGACTGAAAGGGTTAATCAAGTTGAAGTCAAATAATCCAAGAACCATGAATCACTTCCTCCTAGTATTCACTCTTTAAAGGCACTGTATATAAAATGAATACAAATGTAATAAATGTGGTAGGAGATTACTAATCTATTGCTTGCTTCCTCCTCTTGTGTTTCCAAAAATCATCACGTAAAAAAATCAAAAAAGCAGTTGATTCTATGCTTATTATGAATAGTGATTTTCACATGCTACATGATTTTTGAAGTCGTAAATTTTTAGCCATTATTGGCCTTGTATTAATGTTATTATAATATAAAGTTCTGATAGGATGAAGTATGGTTGAAAAGTCCAGACTTGGAGGTAGAAATAGGTTTAAAATTCAGTCCCACCAAGTGACCTTAAGTCTGGTCTCAGTCTCCTCATTTGTAAAATGGAAACTGAGATTAGTGTATGTAATACACATAGCAAAAATCTAATAACTACCATTTCCCTTTTCCCCTTGAAAACAGAAATGAATAAACTCAAATAGATAATCACTTCTGTTTTTCCCAATACATTTATTTAGGAGAATAACTTTGCTATTGGGAATGCTGAGTGTGAAATTTAATGGATGGTGGGAGCTTTTAGTTCTGTCATCAGTTACTGAAGGCTGTTCATGAAAAGCATGAGGTGGGAAAAAATACTGTAGCCAATACTGGAACCATTGCTGGTAACGTTACTTTATGTTGCAAAGTTTCCTGCCTTACTTACGGAGACAGTGCAAGTGCTACAAGGCACAGCCAGCTGTGAAACTCACAGCTGGACATTTAGAAGATTATCCTAGCACATTCTGTTTAGAGAAAGGTTGCCACCGGAGTTACTACACTGTTCATATTCCTACATATTCTAATAAAGTGGGACACAATCTGGGGTGGGAGGTGGGGAGAGGAGTCCCAAGACGTCAAACTCTGATAAGACAGAGAAAAGAACAAAACCTCAATACCAAAAATGTCCGTCTCCTACTATTCTCTAGGATTCCAGGTAAATGGCATGACTGCGCCAGTTAAAAATCCTAAACAGCAAGTATGGAATGTCAGATGATGAAGCAAATCAGATTTAGACTTGGAAGTTTCATTAAAAAAAAAAAAGCCTTAGAGTCTGTCTCAGTCTCTAAGGACGGTACAAAAGGATTATTTGACAACTGATTTTCTTCCTCTATCAGAATCCAAGAACTGCTTGACATTAAAGGCTGTGGTATTGACTAGTAGTCATCAGTAGATCAACTACTAAACAGGATTCCTTCGGAAGAATTCAGGGGGTAAACAGTAGATTGAGAGTCTCCATCTCCATAAGCAGGGGCTTTTCCTTTTCTTCTTAGTGTCTCAGGCCTTGATTTTTGCCTAAGGAATACGCTTAAAACAAGGCAAAAAATATTCTTTAAAAAGGCGAGGAGAAGACTCCTGTGAACTCACTTTTTATTATAGCAGAGAATATAGTGGGCTTGTAAAAGTTAATTTGAAGGATGTGTCAAATGCTTAACTCTTTACGATTCACCTGTCAGCTACAGTTCAGAAATATTTACGGAGCGGAAGTGAATTCATAGGACAATTGTACTAATTCAGTGAGGGCGAAATTTTAGGTCATAAGGTTTAACATTTTCTTTCTACATATATGTCTCCCCTACTAAACTGGGAATCTCTGGTGGACACAGACCATACCTTTCTCATATTTATATTCCTAATAAAAAGCAGAATGGCTACTTGTAACAGATACTACAAAAAAGGCTATAGGAAAGCAATCAAGATGAAAACTCAAAAGTAAATAATTGATAAAATAATTTTAAAATACTAGACAGCAATCATAAAACACCTAAGATAATTAGAAAACAGGAAAACATATTTCAATTGTGAATTCACCCAGTACCAGATAGAGGCCCCAAGTTTAAGTTAACGGTTGCCAACCTCAAGTTTCTAATCTGCAAAGAAACGGAGGAGACAGCAATGAGGGCAACTAGGTTAAGTTCAACAATTTGGAAAGGCCAGTGGACACCGTGCATTTACCTATGGTAACACTGCTAACCAGAACACTAAGTTTCTTCCTTTTTGCACAAAATAACAACAGCTCGGCGGGGTAAGATTTTATCTTATATTGGTAAGATGCTCTGATGGCAACTGGGTGTCAGTGTGATTAATAAGAGCTCTTTTTGTGTAGGCTACTACCCCCCGCACCCCCACAAACACACATGCACAAAAAATTAACTAAGTTTTAGACAAGAGCAAAAGGAAAAAAAAAAGAAAACACTGGCACACAGAGTATTTGCAGGCTGAGCTGGAAAAAAGTCAAAGGCAGCCGTCCCCAGTCAACCTCTGCTCAGTCCTGCCTCCCAGACCAAGGTTCCCGTAGACTCACCACTCTAAACAAACTTACTAGTTATTCTGATTTAACAAACTGACATACAAGCAAAGGAATTTACAGAAAAATTACCTCTCGAACTTCATCGTCTTCTTCATTAGTGTTCTTTTGTCTGCTTTCTCTGAAACGACGTACCTGGATTATAAATCACAAGCATGTTATAAACATGTCTGTCATATAAATAATAAGGTTGATTTAACAGATACTTTCCACTACAACATAAAACTTGGAAATTCAAGTATAGTCGTAACATTACACTGTGCACCAGAAATTGACACAACATGGTAAACTGACCATACTTCAATTTTAAAAAATGGGGGAAAAAATATAGTCTTGTTTCACAAGAGTAAAGAAATCATATTTTCCCAGTGACTTACATTAAAAGTTCAGAAATGTACTCTACCAAAAATTGGCCCGAAGCAAAATTATATTACCTGCTGCCAAAATGTTCCATGTCACTGAAAAACAGTCTGTTGGACCGCAGAGGAAAAAAATTATAATGTCCTATGGGTGTTTTACTTTAGTAAAATAGTTAAAAACAAAAACCCTCTCTTAAGAGGTTTGAACTATTTATCCCAATGCTCAAATCATTCTTGGGCACCTGGCTGCAAGTCATCCAGGAGGCTCTCTGACAAGGTATCTGAAATGGGTGGGCCCCTGAAGATCTATTTGGTCAATACTCAACCACCAAATGTTTGCTGTTTGCCAGCTTGGTCCTGGGACCATGAAGGGATAAAGAGCTTCTTTGTTTTTTGGCTCCTACTCGCAAAGCTCTTATAATACAGTTATGCCGCTAGAGATAAGTTCTGTTTATTTCATAATTTATTCAGCACATATTTACTGAGCCAAGCCACTACCTGCCAGGCACTACTGTAGGAACTGAGAATACAATAATAAATAGAATTGTCAAAAATTCTGCCCTCATGGAGCTTACAATCAGTGTGTGTATGTGAGCATGTGTGTGTGCGTGCATGTATGCATAAGGGAAGGCAGTCAATAAACAAAATAAGAAGTTATGCTGTATTTTAGAAGGTGTGCAGGATCAAGCTGATTTATAGCTATACAGGGGAAGCTCTGTCCTTATCTCCGAGGAGCCTCTGGCATTCTCAGGGCCACATCATTTACTGATGGTTTTTCCACCTGGATGGCTGCTTTGCCGCATTGCTGGATTACGTGACCAGAGGGGCCTCAAAGACTCCCTGGGAACTTCTGCACAGATCTTGGTTGGTGTTCATTCCCGGGTTCAGTGTGTAAATAAGGACATGAGGAACGCAGGCCTGCTATCTCCCAGATCCCTACTGCCTGCCTACACTCCTTCTCTTGCTGTACCAGTATCGGTTGCCTTTAAATAAAAACCTTAAGTGAGTATGCTCAGTGGAGTCTTATGAGTCCTTTCAAGTATGCAAACCTGTGAAATCTTTGCAAAAGGTGACAAGTGCTCGTTGAAAAATAATGCAGGAAGAGGGACAGGGAGTTGCTGAGGAGAGGCTACATCCGAATGAAAGGCCTCACTGAGAAGGTGATAAGCGAGCCAAAATTTTAAAAGGTAGGGAATGAACCTTGTAAATAACTGGGGGAAATCACTCCAACTAAAGGGAGGAATATATGCAAAGGCACTGGGGCAGAAGCATGCCTGGTATGTTCAAGAAATAGCAAGGAGGTCACTGTGGCTGGAGCAGATACGAAGGTAAAGAAGCAGCAGAAAACCAGATTGTGTAAGGCCTTAGAAGCAACCGTAAGAGTTTTTTTTAGGCAGGAGTTACTTCATCTGAAATATGTTAAGATCACCAACAGCTGAGCTAAGGATAGACTAGAGGGTGAAGGAAAAACATGGGTAGAAACAGGGAGACCAGTTTGGAGGCAACAGGAATAATCCAGGTGAGAAATGGCCATGCCTTGGACCACTGATAGTGATGAAGGTGGTGAGAAGCAGTCACGTTCTGCAGATTTTCTGAAGGTCAAGCCAAAAGGATTTCTAGAGGGTACAAGTGACAGCAAGAGAGGAGTTAAAGATAAATTCAGCAAGTGGTGCTGGGAAAGCTAGACGACTACAGGTAAGTCAATGAAATCAGAACCCTCCCTCACACCACATACAACAAATAAACTCAAAATGGTTTATAGACCTAAATACAAGATATGACATCATAAAACTCCTAGAAGAGAACATAGCCAAACATTCTCTGACATAAATCATAGCAATGTTTTCTTAGATCTGTCTCCCAAGGCAAAAGAAATAAAAGCAAAAATAAACAAATGGAGCCTAATCAAACTTAAAACTTTTACTCAGCAAAGGAAACCATCAACATCATGAGATGACCTACGAAATGGGAAAAAATATTTACAAACAATACGATCAACAAGGGGTTAATTTCCAAAATACACAAACAGCTCATACAACTCAACATCAAAAAACAAACAACCCAATCAAAACATGGGCAGAAGACTTAAGCGTCACTCGCCATCCAAGGATCAGGATTAGGTCAAGGATTAGGCCATTAGCCACTGCAGCTGCCAACCTCCAACACACCCTAAAAGGAGTTCAGGGTGCAGATCAGGAATGAGACACTCTGTGCTCTGGGAAAAACTGGCAGAACTGGCCTTTAGATATTTTCAGGAAAAAACTTTATGAACCCAATTTCTTGTATCTTCTCATACCAAGAAAGGCACTAAAATCATTAAAGGAGACAACTGCTCTGAGGCCTAGCAGCAACCTTCTACTGAGATGTGTGCCTGACTGCACGTACCCCCTTCACCAAAATCACACATATACTGACCTCCCTCCAGCCTCTTTGGAGCAGCTCCTTAGAACTATCTCAGAGGCTGTCTCTCGGGCTACAGTCCTCAGCACCGAATAAAACTGAACTCACAGCTCTTACCTCGTGTATTTTTTTTTTTTCAGTCAACGACTAACCCAACAATGATTAGATATTAAGGTCACCTGGTCCATAGTCTATATTCTTACCCACCATGCCACAAACAGCTTCAAAAGTCATGATGCCATTCGAAGTGGGGATGGTCCTGCTTTTTGTGTTTTTTTAAGGAGGTGGAGGGTAGTCTGTTTTTTGTTTTGTTTTATTGTTTTAGACTAGCTTGGGTTCACAGCAAAATTGAAAGGAAAGGTACAGAGATTTCCCATATACTCCACACTTGCACAGCCTCCCCGATTAACATCAATGTCCCCCACCATTGAACTAGTACTGGTACATTTGTTGTACCTGATGAACCTATGCTCTGTATCACCCAAACTCCATAGTTAACCTTAAGGTTCACTCTTGCTGTTGTGCATTCTATGAGGTTGGACAAATGTATGATGACATGTATCCACCATTATACTTTCATAGAGTAGTTTCACTGTCCTAAAAATCCCCTGTGGACCTACCTATTCATCCCCTCACCCCACCCCTGCCAACCCCTGCCAACCCCTGATCTGCTCCCTTGTCTGGATGTTTCACAGTTTACTTATTCATTCACCTACTGAAGGACATCTTGGTTGCTTCCAAGTTTTGGCAATTATTAACGCCAACGCTATCTATAAACATCGCGTGCTGGTTTTTGTTTAGACTTACGTTTTCAACTCTTTTGGGCAGATACCAAGGGGCACAACTGCTGGAGAGTATGGCAAGAGTATGTTTACTTTTATAAGAAACTGCAAAACTGTCTTCCAAAGTGGCTGTACCATTTTGCATTCCCACCAGCAACGAATGAGTGTTCCTGTTACTGCCACATCCTCACCAGCATTTGGTGCTGTCGGTGTTCTGGATTTCGGCCCTTCTGACAGTGTGTGGTGGTCTATCTCATTGTTGCTTTAATTTGCGTTTCCCTAATGACATACGATGTGGAGCATCTTTTCATACGCTTCTGTGCCATTTGGCTATCCTCCTTGGTGAGGTGTCTTAAGGTCTTTGGCCCATTTTTTTAATTGGATTTTTTATTTCCTTACTGCTGAACTTTAACAGTTCTTTGTATATTCCTTTAAAAAGTTGTTTAATTCAAGTATAGCTGATTAATAATGTTGTTAGTTTCTGGTGTACAGCATAGTGATTCAGTTATACATACATATATACATTCTTTTTCATTATAGGTTATTACAAGGTATTGAAATACAGTTCCCTGTGCTATACAGTGGGACCTTGTTGTTATATTTTGAATAATAGTCCTTCATCAGATGTGTCTTTTGCAACTATTTTTTCCCGGTATGTGGCTTGTCTGCTCAGTCTCTTTACACTGTCTTTTGCAGAGCAAAAGGTTTTCATTTTGATATAGTCCAGTTTATCAATTAGTTGTTTCACGAACTGTGCTTTTGATGTTGCATCCAAAAAGTCATCACTGTACACAAGGTCATCGAGGTTTTCTCCTGTTATTTGCTAGTTTTACAGTTTTGCATTTTATTTAGGGAGATGGTCATGTTTTATTTATGGCAGTTAACTGAGACATCTACCCATGCTAAAAATTTATGAACCCAACACATCCAGAGTCACAGAGTGAGTGAGTGGCTTTAGAATGTGGATTACCTGCCTTCCCTGTATAAGTACTTGGCATTGAATATTATTGGTTGCACATTAGTAAGACACCTTAAGGCTTTAAAAGAATCATGTTAAATTACTAAAAGCACAGAAATAAAAGCCAAAGGGAATGAGTTTTTAAAATAATGTTGTTTTGTTCTGCTTAGAAAGACTTTGGAAAATACAGAGAAGATCCCCTATAGTCCCACTACCTGAACATAACCACTGATAACAGTTTGGAATATTTCTTTCCATTCTGTGCATACACACACACACTCACTTATATAAAATAAAAGTAACTGGGATCGCATTGTGTATAGTTTAACATCTTTGGAATTCTTTTCCCACTTAACACTAAAAATGCTTTTCCATGTTCTTCCAAAGTGTAATTTTCAGTGGCTGCATAGTATTCTATAGTGCAAATGTGCCAACATGTATTTTACCAAAACATTTCTGTCCTTTCCCCACTGTAGATAACACTCAGATAAATTATTCCACATACAAATCTCTATCTCATTATTGTCTTAGGAAAATTCCCCAGGGCTGAGTTAAAGGGCAAATCTTAAGCCTCTTGACATACACTGCCAAATGCTTTTCAGAGCAGCTGTTCAAACTCGATACTCCTGCCAGCAGTGTACAAAGTCTTTCCCAAATTGTTGCCACTTTGGCAAATCAAAAGTACATTTAATTAGTTTCTTTGATTACCCTAGGATAAATGCCATTTTCATATGCTTATTAGCCATTTATATTTCTTTTGTGAACCACCTACTCAGGTCCTCTGTTCATTATTCTATTGAAATGTTTAGTATTCTTAAGATTTATGAAAGCCCTTTAATATTATATTAAAAATACTAACCTTTTTTTTCCTGCCCACATACAAATATTTTCTTTATGCCAGTACCCTCTAATTTTGTTTTTTGACAATTTGACATGCACACATTTAAAAATTTTATGTAGTCAAATCTAAAGAGTTTTTCCTCTGCTTTTATGCTTAGAGAGACTGTGTTTTCTAGATGAAATTCAAAATCTCAATCAAAACTTACTATAAAATTGAAATAAGCAGAAATTTTCACCCGATGAGGTTCATTTTAAAGCACTTTCATGATCTTCAAGAAAGGATACCAACTATGGGGAACAAAACTAACATGCACTGGATATCAATCATAGTTAAGACAGTGTTCTAGACACTCACTAGACATTTTCTAACTTAATCCTCATTTTAGGATCTCAATTTTATAGATGAGGAAACTAAACAAATGAGAGAGATTAATTACTGACTTATCAGAAAGAAACTTAGAGCTGCTCTTAAGGAGAGATTGTCTAAGTATTAGATTTTTCTACCCCAAATTAGTTACTCACCTCTTCATCAATTTTATCTTCCAGGGCATCAATATGACGTTCTTTAAGAAATCGTTGTGTTTTTTCCAATTGATATTTCACTAATTCCTCTATGGCATCCTTCTCTTCCTTGTCCACAAATTCTTGTACTGCTTCACCCATTCCCCTTTCTGTTAGAAGTGAGAGCTGCACATTCTGTAAGAGACACACAAATCACTGGATGCAGAAAATAGTATCTTCCTGACAAAATAATTCCATGTGAGCAAGGAAAATTACAGAATCATACCACCAGGGAAAAAGACAAAAGAGTTATGCAGTTATTGAAGGGAAGACAAAGCAAAACAAAACATAACAATGGATAGTCATTAAGCCTACTGATAAATATTAAGGGCCAGAAAAAGTAAAGCAAAAATGAGACACGGGAGTAGAGAACAGGACCCATGAAAATGCAGAGGCCTGACTGGCTGGGATAGAGAGTCCAGAAATGGCAGCTGATCACTAAGAGATTAGGTTAACCAGTGAGGTGGGCAGAAGAATGGCCCCCTAAAGATGTTCCACATCCTAATCTCTGGGACCTGTGAATATATTACATGGCAAAGGAGGATTAAGGTTATAGACAGAATTAAGGTTGCTAATCAGGGAGATTATCTGGGAGATTATCAGGGACTATCCAGGGGGACCCAGTGTGATCACAAGCATCCCTGAGAGCAGAAGAGGGAGACAGAAGCAGGGAGTCAGAGAGAAGTATCTGGGGAAAGCTGGTCAGACAGACACAGTGCTGCTTGCTTTTAAGAGAGAAGGAGGGGCCATAAGCCAAGACATGGTGGGTACCTCAAGAAGCTGGAAAAGATAAAGAGATGGATTCTCCCCTACAGCTTCCAGAAAGGACACAGCCCTGGTAACACTTCAATTTTAGTCCAGTGAGACCACTGTCAGATTTCTGACCTACAAAACTGTAAGGTAATAAATCTGTGTTGTTCTAAACTACTAAATTTGTGGAAATTTGTTTAAGCAGCAATAGGAAGATAAAACCAGAGGATCTCAAAGTGGTATATACTCATGACAGTAAGAGTAGCTTTACCACCCTGTGGCTATAATAATAAAGTAATTCTGAAATCATATCCGGATGCAAGAAAATGAAATCCTGGATTCAGACTTATGTCTTAGAGATAAAAAGAAAGAAGCTAACAATATCAACAATAAAGACACTGTAATAACAATATTAACAACTAATATTAAGCACTTATTTCTTCTTGATGTGTACTAATTCTAAATAAATGTAACTGATTGTCACCCTACTTACTACACAGAAACATTCTGAGGATTCATTTTGTTTAAACTGTCAATTATACGTAACCTAAATTAAAATCTGTTATTGTAAGCTAGCCATTATTCAAATTGAGAACAGTAATCAGGAAATTACCTTCTCTGCAGTTTGAAAGTACTGTTTCACAAGGTCTTCTACCCTTAGAGTTGTTCCCTCTGAAGGTTTTGTGATGAACTTCCCAAAGTTGATTTCTTCTCCTAGAAAAAAGAAGTCCATGAAAAAAAAAAATAGCAGCTTCTATTTTAATGTTAAAGCACCACAAATTCATTGCAGACTGCTGTAAGTGGAGGAGGTATGGCCAAACTTTATCAACTGTCAGCTTGCTCAATGTAGTAAATTTTGAGGCAAAAACTATGGCATTTTTGCTAATATCTAGAATCTTTTTCCCAAAGTCATATTTATTTTTCAAACCTCCAAGTTGTCTGTCTCTTACAGTTGTTCTCACATGGTGGTCCAGACCTCTGGGAGTCCCCCATATCAGTTCATGGGGCTCAAGGTCAAAACTACTCTCATAATGATACTAAGACGTTATTTACCTTTTCCACTTATTTGACATTTGCACAAATGATACAAAAGTAATTGCGGGTAAAACTGTTGGACGGAACCTCGGGCTGAGTCAAGGCAGTGGCTGTGTGCTCTACTAATAGTCATCACGTCGTATTCAAAAGTTCAAAACAAAACAAAAAGCCGGTTCCACTTAAGAATGTCCTTGATGAAACAGTAAAACTTATTAATTTCCTTAAATCTCAGCCCTGAAGCAACTATCTTTTTAGTATTGAGACAAATGGGAAGTATGCTTCAAGTACTTCTGCGGCACTCCGAAATGGGATGGTTGTCTCAAAAATTAGGATGAAGAGAGTACCGCGGAGGAAGTCACAAAGCAGAGGGTGCAGTACCTGCTCTGCTCATAACCCGTCAGGGAAACGAGCATTAACTGTCTAGCAGGTGCTGGACCTGGTGTGGGAAACAACAATACAATGATAGGATGCCGCCCGTAGCAACAAATGACTACAATACAGGGTGGTAAGTGCTACAACAGAAGAACAGAAACTATGACCCACAGAGAAGAACTAAACCAATTCTTCTCAAAGAGGCCTGAAAATAATGTGCAGATGGCAACGCAGTTATCATTTGACTCAAGACTTGCAGAATGAGTAAGATTCACCAAGCAAAAAAGAAAAAGAGAAAGAAGTAATATTTTAGGCAGAGGAAAAAGTTTAAGCCAGTTTATCCACCGGCTTAGAGGGTAAAGAGAAACAAAGTTCAAGGTGCCTCTTGCAAAGTGGTGAGGACAAGTGAACAGAAATCTTTTTTGAATTTCAGTTGGGAGAATTAATACTGCTTCATAAATATGATTGCATTTTATTATTCCAGACACTATGGTAAGATTATTTACACACAGAATACCATCTAATCCTCACTAGAATCCCGTGAGGCAGGCACATTTATCATCCCTGATTTTCTACAGAAGAAAACTACACATCAGAGAGGTTAAGTGACTTACATGATGCGGCACTTGCAGCTAAAGTAGCAGAGCTAGCCAAACAAAAAGTGCTTTCATTAACACACACAAAAGGGTCACTGTTCCATTCAGCAATTAATGTTTAAACAAAAAAGGAATCATTAGAACAAAACTATGGCTGAAACTCAAGTAACAGAAGGTACTAGTTCTATACTCCATATACTTACAAATGCTAAACCCATAAAACTTCACAGAGTTAATAAGGATGGACAATTAAAGTAAATCACTATCAATAAGTAATTCAAAATTCACAGCATTAAATATTCTCTGATATGGATTTTTTTCCTCCTAAAACAGTACTCTACAAGCTCTATTTACATATTCAAATGACTGTTTCAAGCTGAATTAAAAGCACACACAATTTTGATCACAATCTCACTTTGAAAACAGAAGCCCATTAAATCAGGGTTAATAAAAACCTAGATAAGCATACACGTAAACAAGGGCCACATTTTTCTATGAAAATTCTGATGCAATAGCTCTAAGGAAAAGAACCTCTGTATTTAAAAGGATTAATACTTCTTATGACAAAACACTATTTCAGTCAGATGACCTGTTCTTTATAAATGCTAAAAGAAGGGCAATTAGTTTTTATGAACTTTAACTGGAAATTAATTACACAATCATCAAAAATATCAAACTTAAGTCCTTAAGTACATATCTTTCTAATATTCTGGGAAACCTCTTACTTCAAAAGACTGGAATCTTCTTAAGTCACTGCACTACAAAGTTGAAATATTTAGCAATGCAAAATTCGAGAGCAAGTTCTCTGAACACTAATAATGTATATAGTAAATATTTATTTTAAACAATAAATCTTTAAAGTTGTTGTTATTTGACAGCATGTTTGTAAAAACTTTGTCTGCAGAGAAAGACTTCCATTTCTTGACTGATATTCACAGGTTTAAAAAATGATTACTATCTAATTTTTAGAAGACAAGAGATGTAATTATTCCAACTATCAGTTTTATTTATCTAAGCTATTAGAATCACACTAAAACATTTTCCATTAGTGTTTTATACTTTGACTAGAGATTCATTTATGTAAACCTTATGAGAGTATTTTTTAATTTGCAAAAATAACTAGCTTACCTGTGTTTTCTTTTTGTTCTCTTTGCCTAAAAAAATGGATGACATCTTTTGGATTAGCTACCCGATCCACAAATTTCTGGCTAAAGCGAAGAACACTGAAAGGTTCAAAACCTCCACTGTAGTCCACCTGGAAATACAGAATAAGCTATGAGGGCTAAAAAACAAGATTAACAATTTTAGTGCTTATGTGCAATAATTTTAAGTTAAAATGTTAATTTCCACAGCTCATTTTAAAGATCATGATGATGCTATACCTTTTATTCTATCGAGAAAACAAAGCTTCAAAGGTTTATGCTTATGCAGAACATTGTTTGATGGAGCCAAGATACAGCAAGAATTCCCACAATGTAGGAATGATTACATCTCCCCGTGATAAAACTAACAGTCTAGGTGCCAGGAATATCATCTGAAAAGGAGGTGAAATTTCTAAACAAATTTTTTAACTTTCAATGCAGAAAGGGTTCTCCACCAAAATAAAATGCTGGCCCTAGATGCATTCGTTAACTGGTCTTTCACCACAGGGATACGCTTCCACACTAGACAAAAATAAACGCTGGGAAAAACCCACGCAGGAAAAGAAACAAGTCTGTGCGCTTTGAGAAATGATTACCCTCAAAACACGGTACAGTCATCTCTCGGTATTCACGGGGGATTGGTTCCAGGACCCCTGCAAATACCAAAATCTGTGGAAGCTCAGTATAAAACTGCATAAATCTGACTACGCTTCAATTAAAAAAAATCGATAAACAAACACACAAACAAAAAAGGCGTAGTTCAGTCAGCCTCCATATTCGCAGACGTGGAGCTGCAGGTACAGAGGGTCGACTGTTCCTACTTAGAACTGCTAATTGTTCTTAAGGCAGGCTCTTTCCAAAGAAGTCTAACTGGTACCAAGCCCTTTACAAAAAAACAAACAAAAAAACCCTACATTTCTTTCCGAGAGAGAGAATCATTTTCCTAAACCAGCTGTTCTCAAAACATCCTCTGGGAATCAGCACTGTACCACATCACCAACCTAACCAGACTACTCCTAACCTCCACCCCACTTACACTCTTCACCACACTTAGCACTAGCTAAGATTTTGTTCATATATTTGCTATCCATCTACTATGTCTCTCCTCACACCTCCACTTCATCTGTTTTATCATCACTGTGGCCCCCAGCATGCAGAAAAGCAGGTACTCAACAAACATTGTTCACTGAATTAGTGAATCAGTGAGGGCCCCCTAGTCGATACAGTGTACTTTTGGAATATTACTTACTGGAAAATATTTTGTTTCATTAATGAATTAATAATTTATTGTGTGTAGGAAGAAGAATGCCAATTTTCATTTTTTTGGCGGGGGGAGGTAATTAGTTTGATTTGTTTGTTTATTCATTTATTTATTATTATTATTTTTTAATGGGGGTACCGGGGACTGAACCCAGGACCTTGTGTATGCTAAGCACGGGCTCTACCACTGAGCTATACCCTCCCTCCTGGAATGCCAATTTTCTATATAAGTCTGGTTGGTTCTAATAGTATCAGGCAGACATAGATGAGAAACACGCGATCTTCTGCCTGGATAAAGAGAATCATGTGGTCCCCCAAAGCAACTATGTTTGTATTACCCAGACCATCTGTACAGCTGTCATGTTACAAAACAGAAAAGATCACATGCTCAAGCTATTGGGTCTCCCCAAAATTCTTCAGACATTTTTAACACTGTACTCCAGCCTAGCTTTGTTTGTAATCTTCTGCTCCTAAAAGTCACAAAACTCATTCACTAAGCAAACTTTAGTGGGTGTCCACAATGTGTAGGTGCTCTGCTGAGGGCCAGGGGTACAACCATAAGTAAAAGAGCATCTTGGTTGTAAAGAAATTCACAAGCTGACAGGGAAGACAAGCTATGGAAATAAGACAAACTCCATAAATTGCAAACAGAACGTGAATGGTGCTGTAAGAAGTAAAATGTACAAAGTACACCGAGGACAAAAAGGAAGAAGCATCGACTCTGAAGGGAAATAAGGAAAGGCTTCTTTGAAGAGGGGAAGCTTTCAGTGGGTGTTAAAGGAGCTATCACAAAAGAAGAGGGAAGTGCATTCCACACAGGATCAGCATTGGCAAACATGCAAGAAAAAACTCCACTGGGCCCAGGGAACAGAGACTTGTAGTCCAATGTAACTGGAGCTTAGGAGGTGCTGGCAGGAAATGAGGCAGAAGCAAAAGGGGTAGGTCTAGACCAAGGCGTGGGTTTAGACCAGGTCACGTAAAACCCTGGAATGCCATGCAAGAGTTTAGACTTGTTCCTCTTAACGCTAGGGGATCTTGAAGGGGATTTTTCAGCAGGAAAGGCATGCAAAACTGTACTTTACAAAGATTATGTTTGCATTAGTGTGGAAAGGCTTAAGACACAGAGAGGAGGAAACTGGAGGCGGAGTCAGGTAGGAAGCTGCAGCTGTAGGTGTAGGTAAGAGATAATCAGTGCTCAGCTATAGCAATGACAATGGGATAGAGAGAAGGGGCAGGGTCACTGAATTCACTTAGATCTTGTAAGTCTATGAAGTACAAACTAAGGGACAAGAGACCCGGCAGCTCAAGGTCACTCAGCTAGTGGCAGAGCCAGAAACAAACCCAGGCAGTCTGGCTCTAGACTGCACTCACCTCCCCACTCTATGTCCCAATGCGTCTCCAATTTTAATATGCACACAAATCTCCTGGGGATCTTGTTAAAATGCAATTCAATGGGTCTGATGTAAGGCCTGAGGTTCTGTATTTTTAAGAATTTCCCAGGTGATACCAATGATGCTGGTTTGAGGGCTGCACCCCTTGAGTACCAGGCTTCAGAGGGACTCTTGGACCTCAACAAGGAGGTCTAACCTGGATGTAACAATTTGGGAGTCACCCTTCTACAGGCGTTCATTAAAGCCCTATATGCCCAGACTGAACAGAGGGCCAACTAAGAGATAGGAGGGGTCAAACAGAACTCGGAGAAGAGGATGCGAGAGTGATTCAGAAGGATGAGAAAAACCTACTGGATTTGACAACTGAAGGTCATCTTTCCCACCTGAGATGGTGGGGTCAGAGCCTTGATTACAGTGGACTGAGGAAGAGAATGTTCGAGGAGCAATTCAGGCTATGTACTTGGAAGAGCTTGGAAGAAATCAGAAAGGATAGATCGGAGAAGGGAAAGGCACAAAGGCAAAAACAAATCTGTTATTTGTTTGCTTGTGTATATCATGGTGGGAAAGATTAGCAGGCTTATAGGCAGAGAAAACATTTCAATTTCTTAGAATTTTTTAATATTCTCCGATACTTATCAATTCTTTCAGCATATTTATCAAGTACTTGCTATATGCCAGGAACTGTTTTGGTGTCTACAGATACTTTAGTTAACATAATTCGCAAAGTTCCACCCTTCTGTAGAGCTGATAATTTTGTAGCTGAGGACAAACAATAACCAAAATAAATAAATGGCATGCAGGTTAGGAGGATGGATTATGGACAAAAAAGAAAAGTGGAGAAGGGTATGTGAAATCAGGAGTGCCGGAGAGAGGGTATGGGGGCTGTGATCTTAATCAGGGTGGGGCTCACTGAGATGACATCTGAGCAGACCCCAGGAGGTGAGGGAGTGTCTGATTGTCTGAGGGACCACAAGAGGGCCAAGTGCCTGGAAGGGAGGGAGAGAGGGAGTAGTAAACGATAAAGTCAGAGAGCTCAGCCAATCTATTAATATACAACAGACTATTTAGAAAATGAGAAAAGAAAAAAAAATCAAACCTATCAGAATGAAACTATGATTAAATCAAAATTCCCGTCAACTCTACAACACTAGCTCTGAAAATGAATGAAGTTGAATTTATCTAAATAGGACTTACTCGCAGTCGTATAAGAGGCTTCCCTGGCTGGACAGGATTTCCCAGACGTTCCCGTTCTGCATTTTCAAGCATTTCTTCAATCTCAAAATAAAAATATCGTCATGAGCAGGGGTAAGGGGTACTGTTGGCTGCTATCTAGTGGTAGACGTCAGAGAGGATTTGTTAAAATTCTACCATGCACAGAACAACCTGCCACAACAAAGAATTACCCAGTCTAAAATGCCAATTGTGCCAAGGTTGAGAGATTCAATGCTCCCCGACTAGGCCCGGACAGTCAATTCATTTTCCATCTCCCTGGTTTCAGAAATTGGGCTTTAGGGACAAGTTCAGTCCAGGGAAACTCAATGCTAGGGATTTCTTTGGAACAACTGGGAGAAATGATTCAGCTGTTAAGGACAGTGTAAGTCTGTGGGCTACCACGTGAAAATGACTCTCTTACAGTGAAGGTTAAGACAGAATCCATCAGCACAGGGATAGACACAGAAATAGACAGAGGAACCTACGATCTTAATTTGAGTTTCTGGATCTAGTCATCTTGAAATCGGCAAACTCTTAAACTTGTCAGTTATGTGAGTCACATGTTGCTAGTAAAGCTGTGATACTAGGTGAGTTACTGTATCTAAGGTTCAGTTCCCCTTTCTATAAAATGTGGCTGGTAGACTCTACCTACCAGTAGCACCATTGACCGGATAAAATGCAAAATGCTGTCAATGATGCCCAGAATACATATAAGCAGTCAGTGAGTATCAGTGATAATTATTGTTATCATTTACATGATTTTTCATGAGAATAAAATGCAAAGGAGAAGAGCCTACAAAGAATAAGAACTGAGTAAGTGTCAGCAATTAATCTTATTAGGCTGTCAGCTCACACATCATTAAATGCATTCACCTAACTTCATAGTGGCTCTAGAATTTCTGCAGAGGTTTAGGGATGACAGTCCAAATGGGAGGGGAGGGATGGGACTTATGCTGAAGCTACAAGGTGCACAGCAGACACATTTTAAGATTTTATGCGGGGGTAGCTTTGAGGGTGAAAGGAATGCCTGATGGAGATTATTAGAGAGGCTAAGGTTCCCCTCATCTGCCAGAACACCCTGCTATCCCCCAGCCAAAGCCAGAGCCTGTTTTCCTTAGTAAAATGAACAAATGATCAAATCAGGATAAAAAAAGAAAGATCATGTGTATGTTTTTAAGAAGGAGGAAAGGATCTTAATTAAACAAAGTTACTTCTATATATAACATTCCTCCATCTCAAAGACTTTAAAACTTTGATATGACTAAACTCATTTACAGGACAACAGTGGTTCCTTACAAGCTTCATGAGAATGTAACATAATACAGTGACTTTCCTCTGCTCTACTGAAGTATTTAATTCAATGTAAATAACCTCTCATCTAAAGTAGATCTCATTGACCTTCATCTAGAAGAATCACCTTCTCCAGGCAGAAGTTTTGTATGGCTTGGGTTACTCTAGGATTATCGGGGTTGAAAATGTCTGAATGGGCAGCCAGAACAACATCTTCCATAAAAAACTGCCGCACTGTGTGAAGAGGAAGCTTCTGCATATTCATCTTCTTCCCTTTGATACGCAGCAACCCGACGTGTCTGAAATGAGGAGGGAAACGAAAGTCTAGACACATTGCAAATTTCCTCAGAAAAACGTGCACCTCAAAACTCTCACATTTCTAAGTTTCAACAAAATATTTCTTGATAAAGTCACATCCTTAGAAAATGTTTTCAGTCATTTAATCTGAATGTTCTTTCATAGGAAAAAACTTAAACATTCTTCTTTCCCAGAATAAAAGCCACTTGTCCATTAATTTTTCTATAGTACACTAACTTAAAATTTAATTAATAAAAATGTTAGTCTTAAATTCGCCAAACTGAGCAGCAAAATAATTTATGTCATTGGGATGTCCTCCTGTTGAAATCAGCTTAAAATCTGGGAAAATAGGAAGATTATATTGAATGATCAGTCTTTATAAATAAATTCTATCTTATATAAATAACAACACCATCAATACCTTGAACCTGTGAGATGATTAGATTATTATAGCAAGTATTTTTAAAAATTGATTCGGAAAATGTAATAGTTACTCACTTCTTTACAGCTTCTCCTGGGGAAAGAGAAGTAACCACTGAACTTCCAGGCTGTGATACATAAAAGAGTTGCTGTTCATTTTTGGTTGGAGCTATTTTACACTCATGTTCATGGCCCCAGATAACAAGATCAATGAAGTCATCCAAAAACTGTTCTGGAATGAAGTTAGTACTTCCGTGCTTACTCCTAATGCCAAGATTTTTAAAAAACAAATATTATAAATGTCCTGTGATATAGAAAAATTTCTTATTAACTAGGTCTATATAGGTCTTTCTTTCTCCATTCATTAAAGTTTTTTATATTCCCTCTATATACACCAGAAACAGTTCAAAGGATCGGGGATGCAAAGATAACTTCTAATTCCCACCCTCAAAGGGTTTACAAACTTGTAAGACACAGACAAATAGAAACCTCAAAAGAGAAAGTGGTCAATCTCACATTAGAGGCAGATCACAAAAGGCTTTGGAGAAGAATAACTCCCCTTGTGGGAGGGTCAGAAAAGCACGAGCTCTACCAATAGTAAAAACCTGACAATTGGTCTGAGTGGATACCAAACAGAGCACAAAAAATAGAAGTGAGTTTGGTCTAAGCTTTGTAGAATAAAAACAAATGTCTACATATGTCCAGTTATTTTTTAACAACAGGTTTCTTTTCCTGATTATAAAAATAATGGAAATAAGAATGTCAGTCTCACATAAGAGATAAGTTTTCAATGTTTAATAAAACATCATATGAACACGTGACTCGCAAACTCTCATTTTATACCTAGATTAGTTGTTATTATTAAAAGACAGATGAAAACCCAAAGTGATGAAGACAAGGAGGAAAAGTTTTCCCTAACACTGACTTGTATCACTGGGAATTTAAGTAAGTGTTCAAATACTTCAACCAGCATTTACTTAACAAAAACTGATACTCATTCAACAACTATTGACTGAGTTTGCACTATGTGCCAGGTATCCCAGGCCTGATACAGATACTGAAGACACAGTGGTGAACAGTCCTTGCTCTAGTGGGGAAACAAGCACAATAATGTATGTATATGCACGCGTGTGCGGGTGCACGCGCGCGCACACACACACACACACACACACACACACACTAAAGACAATTTCAAAAGGCAGTCACACAGTGCATATCTAAGTCTTGCCTGATCCTGCACTGACAATTTTATTTTATTTTTTTTTAAGTGGAGGTACTGGGGATTGAGCCCAGGACCTCAAGCATGCTAAGCACACACTCTACCTCTGACCTATACCCCCAGCCCCAACAACTTCCAAAGAATAAGGTGCATTTTAGAAATAGCTAAGCTTGGAAACAGAGTTTGGGGGAACCTCAATAAGTGATTCAAAAATTCTTAGAGAATACTTTTACCTGTTCTGATGAACCACAAATAAGTTAAACCAAGAGTTCTCGTCTTCTTTTGGTCTCAACATTGTTACTTTTTTATTGACGAACATTCGATAGAGCCTTTCGTCTGGAATGGAGCCTGAAATGGATGTTATACTATGTTATAAGTGGTTTTGTACTTGGTTTTTAAAAATCAGTATGCTTTGCTTCTAAATCATGTGCTTCTCTGAGTATTTCATTTTTCTGTTAGAGAGATAGTTGAAATCTGGTATCACTATTTACAAATAAATACGTTCTAAGTTTGCGCATGACAGCTGCTGAGCAGTTAGCTGCATTCAGAGAATGTTTTCCATGTCAAGCATATATACCTTCAAAATCTGGAAAATGTGGAATAAAAATTTGAGTTTTCTGTGCTTAAATTCTTATTAAAATTTCTAATGAAACTTTTTCAGTTTCCCTTTATTTATTATAAATATATATGTATTTTTGATCTAACATACATTATAGAATACACAGATATTAAAAGGGATGAGATTAAAAACTGTATTTAATGAATATACATATACATATGCATGACTGGGATATTGTGCTGTACATCAGAAACTGATACGTTGTAGCTGACTGTACTTCAATTAAAAACCTGTATTTAAAAATAATAGAATGATATATTATGTTTTTAAATAAAAATGCTGTGCTTTTTAATAATTTATTGACTTTCTTTTGGAGGGGGAGGAGGGATTTATTATTTGCAGCAAGTAAAGAGGACACCAGGGATGCACTGTCTCCAATAATTTAATGACTTTTAAATAACTCTCCCTGTGCCCTGAGGAATCACATTAGTCAAGTGAAGGAGGTCAAAAAAAAAAAAAACAGGTAAATATACACTATAAATTGTAATTTTAAATATTATAAAAGGTAAAAAAGTCAGAATGCTAATATGGGGAATGTCGGGGTGGGGGTGGGGGCAAGGCTGCCACTTCATGTAGTGATGAGGGAAGGCCTGGGAAGAAAGCCAACAACGCAGAAGTATGAGAGCTAGAAGAGGCTTAGCCTCTAAAGGGAATCCCTAGAGTATGGACAAAGAAATAGATGGTGAAATGCAGAACGTACAACTGAAGACGAAAAAGCCAAGGCATATAAAATCCAGGACACTGGAAGGCTGATCTACTTAGAGGCTGAAGCACTGAGACACTGATAAAAACTGAAGGTAGGTAGGTAGGAAATTTGAGAGAGTGGAGGGCAGTTTAGCCAGCTGGCAACTGGCTGCAAGGGGGCAGTCTGCAGGCAGGAAAGGAAGCGGCAGCAGGGAGCAAGGCCTCTTCTGAAGCCCAGAAGAGGCCGGGAGAGAACCGTGTGGGACACAGCATCCTCAGGGACCAGGTTCACTGCAGGCTGGAGAGTACAGGCAGTGCTCAGAGACGGAGGACAGGAGGGAGTCTGCTAATTAGATAGGGAAGGGTTGGGGTGAGAGAGGCGGGGACGGGTAGAGACGGAGTCCAGTTAATGGTAACAGAACAGGATGAGATGAGAGTCTGGGAGAAAACGGATGATGGAAGTAGGTGGCTTCTGGCAGTGACTGAGGCATAATGGGGTCTGTCCTTGCTCTGAAAGTGGGAAGAGCAACATTTTCTGCAAATATGACCCCTAACATTGCAGTGATTAAAACACCTGTTAGTAGCTTTTTAAAAAAGTGTACTTCACTTCCTGCTCTATCATTTACAAAATCAGACATAATAACTTGATCTCATTTTCCATATCTCTAAAATATAGATAACAACAATGCTTTTCTATTCATTGGAGAAATTATGAAAATTGGGCAAAGACTATATGCTTCCTAGTGAAAGTATTTAAATAAACCACCCACCCTAATTACTCTTTTAAAAACATATACAAAGAGAAATGCAGTAAATAAGACCTTCTCAGGCTTCTATTATACTAAAATCAGTCCAAAAATAATAAAAACTATGTTGAGGCTATGGCATGAAATTTCTTCCCAATTTTTCTTGGGATATTTTAAGGTTGGTTTAACATGAATATAATTTTATAATACTCTACACACAACAAAAACAATAAAGCTATTGCATTCATAAAACAAATGTCAAGTTGAACTTAATCCAAGGAAGACACAAAAAACAGACTTTGCACCCTAAAAATAGTCTTTGATCTTCCAGTCACATGGAATAAAGCCTAGCAAACAAGCTTTAGCCTACTAGACACTAAATAAATTGAAGATAGTGAAATTGAGAGAGCAAATTTTCTGAGTAGTGTAGATGACAACTCTAGACTGGCACTATCTAAAAAGAAATTTCTATCAAAACCTCTTATTTTGTAAAGTCACCCATAAGGAATAATTAAATTTGCCTCACTTTTTCAAACAGCAAGGAAGTTAACTCCAGAACTTGATTTCCTAGTTGCTTAAGCAATTAAACATTTATTGACATAAATAGTAAAATAAAACCATCTTACCTAAGCCATAAAGAGCAATTTTTGTGCTTCCTTTTTGAAGCAAAACTGGACTAATGTCTATCTTCTCCACAGACATTGAACGTCCAAAGTGATTTAGAAGTCCAGCACAACTTAAAACATCCAGAGCACAGAGCGCATCTGCCTATGCAAAATATTTCCAAAGAATATTAATGTATATCTAAAAATAAGTAATTTGCATATATTATTACTTATTAAAAGTATATTCGATAGTTACAAAAATATAGATTAGGACAGCGTCTTCTCAATTACAATAGTAAAAGTATTGCTACCTTTTCCTATTACAAGTGACTTACTGCGACTGGAATCACATGCTAAATGCAAAGTTAACATTTCACCAAAACTTATCATGATGTCTTGTCCGCTGAAAACTAAAAACCAGCCATGAAATCAGTGCTTTGTAATATTAAGCAGACCTCTTAAGAGGTGAGGAAAAAAGACTAGCTAACTAGTATTTATAATGTATTTCCAGGTAAAAGGAAAAGATATTTTGAGATCAGGACCCCTACTATTAAAGATCTTTCTCAACTTACAAAGGGTTTAGGTCCCAATAAATCCATTGTAAATTGAAAATACTGTTAATCCAAAACTGCAGTTAAAGCACCTAATCTACCAAAAATCATAGCTTAGCCCAGCCTAACTTAAATACACTCAGAACACTTAGGTTAGCCTACAGAGAAAAAGTATAAATATTTTTATAGTAAAGTATTGAGTATCTTGTGTAATTTACAGAGTAATGTACCAAAAGTGAACAACAGAGTGGTTGTGTGTACAGCAGCTGCTTCCCCTCATGATCATATGACTGACTGGGAGCTACAGCTCGCCGCCCCCTCAGCATCATATCACTAGCCTGAAAGAGATCAAAACGCAAAATTCGAAGTATAGTTTCTACTGCGTGCACATCAATTTCACACCATCCTAAAGCTGAAAAATCTTAGGTCAAACCATTGTAAGTTGAGGACCCTCTGTACTTCCGTATCAAAAACAAGGTAAGATGATCTAACTTACATTTAAAATTGTTCATGAGACAATCATTTCCTACAGGTGAGATTTTATGAGATAAAGATGTAAAAATATTTGGTAAACTGTAAAGCGTTATACAAACGTTAGGTATTTACCCCTCCTCCTGGTTACTTATGGTTAACCTCAGTACTCATGAAATAAAAGCACACCTCTCACACCAATTATTATTCCAGATTTTTAAAAATTACCTAAAAAGCAGCATAGAAGCTTATATGAATAATAAAAAGTCAATTTGAATTTTTGACTCAATTTGACTAAAAATTCCTGGGAAGAAGAGGAAGAATGCTCTCCACACACTAAACAGATAGTTTCTAAAATTTCAACAAACTGTAAGAACATAATAATTACCCCCGTGGGATCATCATGATTGCCATGAATACTAAACACTGGAATTGAGATGTTGAGATTGCTATCTTGGTAGTTCACCCATGGAAACCTTAAAGAAAAAAAAAGTTAGTTTCTATAATAAGACACAAAAGCTGTTTCCTCCATTATCCGCCTCCAAAAAATGAATGCAATTATAGGCAAACTGGATGAGCTAAGTTGGCAAATGACCACAAGTTTGGAGCTTAAAAAAAAAGTCATAGGCAAAAATTCATTTCAATTCAAGGCTGAAGAGCTCTCAAAGTACTACGCTTTAGAGAAAACCATACAGTAAATGACGCCTGTGAACTGCATAAAAGACTTGTGTCTCTGAATAGGGGAACAGGCTTTCAATTCGCAAAAGCCTTTGTACAAGGTTTTTATTTGTAGAAGGAGAAGGGGAAGAAAGACACCCACTTAGGAATCCAAAAGACAGATTAAAAATTCCAGCTCTATCGCTTACTACTTGCATAACTATAAAGTCTCCCACCCACTCCTGCCCCTGGCCACCTAGCTCCTCTTCTCAAAGGCAAGTTTACTTTAGGCAATTTCTTGGCGTAACTGTGCAAAAATACTTTACACCTGCAGAAGCAAATGCATGCATCTTCCTTCTTACACAAATGGCAGCACAATATAGATTTCTACACCCTGTCTTCATTATATACATTACATAGCATATTTTATAACTCATTCCATGTCAGTACATAAAGAGCTTCCTTGCAGTTTTTCTTGGGGGGGGGCTGGACACAGTATGGATTATTATAATGCGTTTAAGCAGTTACCTATCAGTGGACACTCAGACTATTTCCAGTCTTTTGCTTTACAAATAATGTTACAGTGAGTACTCTTGTACAAAGTTGCCCTTGTGAGAGTATAGGAAAATACCTAGAAGGAAATTGTGGGGCCAAAAGGTACATGCATTTGTAAATTTGATAATTACTGCCAATTTCCCTCCATAGAGGTTGTATAATTTACACACAATATAACGGCAATGCATGAGACCCCTCTTCCCCTTACTCCACCAACATAATACTTATCAAGCTTTCTATGCCAGTGGTTTAAAACCTGAGGTGCATGTTAGAATTATTCAGGAATCTTTTAAGATCCAACAATGTCCAAGACACTCAGAGAAATTAACTGACCTAGAGACTGGGCATCAGTATTTTTAAGCTTCCTAGGTAATGATAATGTACACCCAAGATTAAGAACTACCACTGATCTATGTCAATCTTGTAGGAGAAAAATACCTCAGTATACCTCATTTTGTATCTTTCGTATTCTTTTAATGTGTTTAAATGCAACTTTATTTCTTTTTCTGTGAACTATGTCTGTATTCTTTACCTACTTTTTTTTTTTATTAACTCATGGATTTTTTTTTTTTAATGACTTAAAAGAACTATTTACCTGCTGGGAAAATCAGACCTTAATTTGCAATGAGTTGCAAATATTCTTCCTGGTTAAACTTCGACTTTTGACTTTGCTTTGGGCAGCTCTTGTCATGCAGAAATTTACAAAGACAAACACATCAAACTCTTCTTTTATGGCTTCTGGGTTGACGTAATACTAGAAAAGTCTTTCCCATGCCTTTTTTTTTTTAAAAGCCTAACGGTTTCTTCTAGCTCTTTTATTAAATAAGCCATATTTTTCCTGGAGATGCAAGATACCACCTTTATTATCAAACACTAAATTCCTACTTGTACTAAGGCTATGTCTGGAATTTCCATACTCTTCCACTTACCTGCCTATCAATTTATGAGTCACACCACATTTTTAATTACTGCAGCATTATAACATACTCTATTTTTTCCAGCTTTATTGTGATATAACTGCCATATAATATTGCATAACTTTAAGGTATACAACGTGTTGATTTGATACACTTACATACTGTGAAATGATAACCACTATAGCTTACTTAGCACCTTAAGCTTAACGCACACTTAAACACCCACATCATGTCATAAAATTGCCATTTCTCTTTTGTAGTGAGAACATTTAAGATCTGCTTTCTTAGCAAATTTCAGAATACAATATTTCTAACTGTAACCAACTCTCTGCCCCTGGTAACCACCACTCTAGTCTCCATTTACATGAGTCCAGCTTTTTCAGATTCCACATACTGATAAGTGATATCACAAGGTATTATATTATCTCTTTACCTGAAAATTTCTGGGGAAAAAAGTCTTAGATTGAAATGCATGAAGCCCAAGCAGGATAAACAGAACTAAATCCACAATTAAACATGTCATAGTAAGACAGCAAAATGCTAAGGGCAATGAGGAGAAACAAAATGGTGACCTGAATGTTCTCTTTATGCCAGTTACCATTCTATACAATTTTCTTATTAACTCAACTACTCCTTACACCTACTCTGTAAGCTCAGCACTGCTCTTCTTCTATCTCATAATGATGAAACCCAGGTAGGACAGAGCCAGGATCTGAACTGAGACAGTCTTGTACCAGAATCTGTGCTTTTAACCACTATGTTATACTGTTTTTCCAGCAAGTAAAATTACAGCAGACTCCTCAAAAGAAATACAAAATAGTTTACCACTCACCAACAGCCAGTGAGAAACTGTAAAAACTGTACTTTAGAAAGAAACCTGAATCTAGACAAAAGAAATGAAATACAAGAAGCAGCAACAGTGAGCAGAGAAACAGGTAAACCCGTCTTTGGGGCGGACGGAGCGGTTTAAAAACAAGATGAAAGAAAGAAGAAAACACTAACACTCTATAACTGAATAGAAGACAGGTAAAGACACTGATCAGAATTCTTAAAAACAAGGACGTAAGTTAAAAATTACAGGAATCTTTTTTTTTTTTTTAAGTTGAGGTTATGTTTTATTTGGCTGGAGAACTCGAGACCGGATGACAGCCCTTCAGATGGCTCTGAGGGACTGCTCCGAAGAGGTAGGGGAAGAGCTAGGATATATAGGAGCTTTACAACAAAGACCAGGTAGTTGGAACAATAAAAGATTGCTTGTTATCTAAAGAAAACCAGGCATCTCAAGTTAAAGAATTTAGTGCTTTTCTATGTATGGGAGGAAGCAAACATTTGGGCTCATTGAATTCATTCCTTTGACAAGCACCTAGCTATCTAGGGCCATTATTTTGTCCTTTCTTATTCTGAGTCCGCTCACGGGGCACCATTAGTGAGTGGCTGCAGAGGCTGGGCTGCAGGCCTGTCCCCACTGGTGGGTGGCGGCAGCCGCTGATGACTTGGTTTCAGCACTCTTTGTTTACTGATGTGGTTGCAGTATTTTTGTCCACATTGCTCCCCCTTGGTCCTAACTTTGA
The DNA here is from genome assembly GCF_009834535.1 of Camelus ferus. Taxonomy (NCBI): domain Eukaryota; kingdom Metazoa; phylum Chordata; class Mammalia; order Artiodactyla; family Camelidae; genus Camelus; species Camelus ferus. The sequence continues at coordinate 8,723,020 of NC_045705.1, read as the reverse complement.
CCAATATTTTGGGAGACATTTCATGACCAATTTTGTCCCACGGTGCTAGGAAGGCTCATTCCTAGATCAGGTGAATAATCTGTTGACGTGCCACTCAAGGTGCTAGTTTTTGGATCAGGCCCTGTTGATACTAAAAATTCTCTGGATCACCTGTCTTACTAGTCTATCATGATCCAGGAAATGTTTACCCCTTGTTGCTCATTCCCATACCTAGGATCACACTATTACAATTATTCTATGCAGGATTATAAATTTGATCTTTTTCCTCAAGATGTTTAGCCATCATCAATCTTCCTGGAGGTCTAGTTACAAACAAAGGGAAATGTAAGAGACAACAATCTTATAAAATAGACAGGATATCAGTAATACAGTTAGTAACGTTAATTAAGTCACGAGTAAGGATTTAATAATCAAGAAGTTACATTTTTGGGTTAAAATTTTGCTTGTTTTTGATTGAGCTTGAGTGATCTTATAAGGAAATTCGTATTCATGGTCAGGCTCAGAGCGGGCATTATTAATTGGCCAGGTGAGGTCGCCCACCTTGTAATGTCAATAGTGGCCTAAACAGAACTATAATTTCTTTTCAGAATGAATTTTCTAAAAATTATAGAAACCTTTTGAAATCTTAATTCTATTCTCAGCCAAATTATCAATCCAAAGTTAAAAATAGCCATTTTCTTACATTTAAGTCTCAAAAAATTTACCTCCCAATATAAACTCATTTTTAAAATATGTATACATAATAGGTAAGAAATAAATATGGCTATGTCCGTCTCATGGGTTATTTTATATATATATATATATATTTACTTATTTATTAGTTGTGTGCACTGAGAGAGCCTAGAAGCAGTGACAAGACAAGAGCAATGCCCATGCCTAATATCCAGATTCTAGCTTCCAAATACCATTCCAAAAAGGAACCAAGACTTCTTGAAGAAATTGATGAGTCTAAAGTTAGGGAAGGGAAAATACAGAATTAGCCTGGCGCATCTTACAGTGCCAAAAAGAAAGAAAGAGGGTGAAAAAAGATGAGTATGTTGAAATGACACAAGAGCCAGTCTGAAAGAGTGCCCAATGGCTAAAGCTGGAAAAAATTTATTTGGGCAACAAAGTAGATGACAATAGTATTAAACTGTAACCCAAAGGGAAAAAAATGAGTTGATACTGATATAAAAAATTGAGTAAGTTCTGACTACCCGACAATTGAATAAATAAAGAAGCAAATGGGGGACAAGGAACAAATCTTCTTTACAGAAGAATTCCAATTAAAAATGTAGAAAGAAAGTGGGAAACAGAAAATCACCATTATAAACCATAGTTACAACTGCTGTAGGCAAGAGTCATGATGAATGCTAAAATTACTGGACAAAATTTAAGGAGAAACAGAGTAGCTGCACAGCCTCTTCCGAAATATTTACTAATCACTGTGGTGGTTTTTAACATGCCTGTAAGTTCTTCGACCCTCCTTCCTCACTCCAAGAAATTTAACTGTCTTTGAGTGTTGGCTGGACTTAGAGACTCATTTCTAACAAACAGTGTATGCAAAGGGAAAAAGAGTAATCTGACAGTGGAGAAACCTGGCAGACTCCATCTTACTCAAATGACCAAGTTTAACCTCACCAAGGACCAGCCACGTTGACAGCAGGCACTCCTCTACACACTATGAGAAAGGCACTTAACCTATATGGAATATTCTTCCCCCAGAACCCATCGCCCTAGTCTAATCATGAGGAAATCCCAAACTGGGGGGCATTCTACAAAATATTTACGCTAACCAATATACTTCAAAAGCATCAGGGTTGTTCAGGAAAGACTGAGGAACTGGCAAAGATGGAGGGAGACTATGAGAACATTTTAACTAAACGCAATGCTGTACCCCGTACAACGCTGAAGAAAAACCATGAGAGTACCTTTATGACGTGGGGTTCTAGGTGGATATTGTAAATAAGTCCCAAATGCACAAATCTTAAAGAAAAAGGACAATGTATTTGACTACATACATAAAAATTAAATATTTCTGACAACAAAAGCTTCCATAAACAAAGTCAAAAGACAATCCACTGACTGGGGGAAAAAATATGCCTAACAAAGCCTTAGTATCTAGAATATGCAAATAATTTCTGCAAATTCAGTACAAACAGACTAAAACCCCTGTTTATAAAATACGCAAAGGATATGAACAGAAGAGATACCAAAAGCACAATAAAAATTTAAGAAGATACTCAGTCTCATGTTAATTAGGGAAACACAAATTAATATAATAATGTTCAGAAAATTCAAAGAACTACATTTACTATGAAAATAACTTGGGGGGTTGGCGTAGCTCAGGGGTAGGGTGCACACTTAGCATATACGAGGTCCTGGTTTAACCCCCCAGTACCTCCTTTAAAAATAACTAATACATGCAGTATATTGTATATGTGCAGTCAAACTGTAACTAATAAAACTGAAAAATGAAAAAAAAAAATCCAAACCCCAACCCCCCAAAAAAAGAAAAAGAAAATAACTTACAGTGAAGGTAAAATGGCTAATTGTTAGTGTGTTTATGTGTCTTATACAGAAAATACTACACACAAGGGAACATTCACTTAAATACTTAAATATACTTACTTACTAAAACCGAAGTTGACTGACTGATCGCTGACAATTTCAAACTGTACAGGACGATCTCCCATGCAGTATTTTCTTAGTAACTCAAGGCAGGTGTGTAATGTTTTTCTTGAGGGTTTATTTTCATGAAAAAGATCACCACCTAGCAAAATAAAGTCCACCTAATCAAAAGAAAATAGTGTGTAAATTAGTATGTTCTATAGGTAAAATTTTTAAAACTATAGACCAAAGTGATAAAAAAAATCTTGTAAAAGATACTATTACGTATGGAGATTTAAAACTTCATATTTATTCAAAGGGCCTTCCAATCTGGTTATTAATCTGACTCCAACTTAGGTTCCTGGGCCACCTTCAGAGAAGCCATCTTCAAATTACTACACTAAGTCTCTGACGCATGCTACCCAGAGTGACCATATTTTTTTTAAAGTTACCCGAATCAAACATAAACTTAGCACTCTAATAAAACCTATGGACAGGACAGCCAATTCAATCCGAATTATTCACTCAATTCATTCAACAACTATTTAGAGTTCCTACAGGCCCTGACAGGTAAGGAACTAGCAATCTACAAAACAGATGACGTCCCTGTCGTCATTTAATACGGACAATGTGTCATACCCTATGCTGGGTGTGATGAATAAAACACGATCCGTATCCTAACTACATTCCAAATCTAACAGAAGTGACAAACTGCTATGTATCTAAACATAAGTCAGACTCTGACACGCACTAGAACAGATATGTAAACAAACCAGAAGCAGAGATGACGTGACAATTAATCTAACTGAGGGGAGGAAATTCATTGAGGACAAAGTCTGGGAAGATGTGCTAATAACACAGTGGCATTTGAGTTGCCCTAGGAAAGATAAGTGAGATTTCAAGGAAGAGCACTCAGGAACACCCAGAAAGAAGGGGAAATCATACAGAAAAAAAAGTCCAATGTGCTTTCAAGAAGCGGACAATCTACCTAAAGAAATTTGATTAAGTTCTTAATTATACACAAGAAGCCAACACTACAGATCACTGTGGGCTACAGTAATGGGGGGAGGGGGCCAAACGCATCACCCCAAAATGGGCCGCTTTGGCATGTGGACTGTTTTGAGCTGAAGGCTATTAAGACCCAGCAGGTCAGGGAAAGCTTTTTTACCTCTCTTAACAGCCTAAAAGAATTTAGATAGGAGGCATGTACCAGAAAGAGAGCTATTACCAGACACAACTTTTGACATTAGAAAGATTCATCTGCATGGCACCGGAAACCCCCGTTAGCCAAACATCTACTCTTCTCATCTCCCTGTAAACTGTCCTCCTTCCTCATGAAGCCCCGGACCCCCTTCCCCTTCTCCTCAGCTCAGGATGGAATGTAAGCCTCAATTACCTCACTGCTGGGGAGGTCTTACATTTTTGTGGGGCTCCCGTACACTTGAAATTTGTTTTTCTCCTGGTAATCTGTCTTATGTCAATTTAATTATTAGACCAGCCAAAGAACCTAGAAGGGAAGAGATTTCTACCCCTACCATAGTCAAAAAAGCATCAACAAAAATGTGGGATTTAAGCTTCAAAACTAAACACGATTTGAGTAAAGGAAGAAAATGATCATAATCAAAGACATACAAGGGGGGAGGGAGGTTAGAGCTCAGTGGTAGAGCACGTGCTTAGCATGCATGAGGTCCTGGGTTCAATCCCCATTACCTCCATTAAAATAAATGAATGAATGAATGAATGTTTATTTAAAAAAAATCAAAACCATAGAAGAAATCAAACAAAAACAAAATCAATATTTTTAAGGGGGAAAGGAATGGGGAGTCATTGTTTAAACGGTATAGTTTCACTTTTGCCAGAGAAGAGTTCTAGAGTTTGCTACACAACCACACAAATGTGCTTAGAATGCTACTGAAATGTACCCTTGAAAATGGTTAGGATGGTAAATTTTATGTTATGTGTATTTTATCACAAGCAAAAAAAAGGTTTAGTGTTTTTAAAAACTGGTTTGACTCCAGGGAACACTGAGGACACAACGTGCTTCTGCAGTTCTCCTGCCCAAGGGAATCTACCCACCAGGAAACATCAGATGTTTCCAGTTGAGGAATATTCTTCAAAATCAACTACCCTGGACTCTTCAAAAATGTCAGGGTCATGAACGACAAAGGCAGGCTGAGGAAATGTCCCAAATTACAGGACATTAAAGAGACATGAAACTAAGTGCAAGAGAAATCCTGGGTTGGGACCGAGACTCCACAGACCTGCCCCCAAACTGCTATGACACACATCACCCAGACAGCGGGCAGCACCTGAAAATTACATGATAGTGTTGAATCAGTATCAGTTTCCTGGTTTTGATAAGTGCGCTGTGGTTATATATGCAATTTACTCTCCAGTGGTTCAGAAAAAAGTGTGTGTATGTGTATGTACACATGTGTGTGTACGCACGAGTGTGGAGAGAAGATAAATCAAATGTGGGAAAGCATAGAGAAATCTAGCTGAAGGGTAAGAAATTATCTGTACTATTCTTGCAACACTTTTGTAAGACTGTTATTTTTTTGAAATTAAAAGTTTAAAAAAAGAAATAAAGGAAGAAAAAAGGCTCCAAAGAACCAGAGTAAAATAAGGCTGGTTAGATGGTGCAGGCCCACAAAACAGAGACCTTAAAACTGGGAAGAATTTAGATTTCAATAAGAAGAAATACTAAACACAAATTATGGGGGAAAGTAAATATAATATGCACCTGGAAATACCAGCATGGGGCTGTGGGAGAGGGGCAGTTAAGATTAAAGGATGCAGGGAAGGGAAACAAGAGGAAACACAAGGAAAGGACAAAGTAGAGGGAAAAAAAGCTTATGCTCAGGGATAGAAATAGTATAGCTCCTAAGAGTCAGAAAAGAAAGGACACAGGATTCTCTGCAGAAACAGACCTCCTTTGGCTGCAAATTTCTCTGCCCTCAGGGAAAGAGGAATCCATCTTAAAAGCAGATAGAACCAGACATGCCCTCATTCATTAACCCATTTATAAGAGTGCCTACGGTTGCCAGATCCTTTCTAGGTACTAGGATATATAGATGAGCAAAGAGAAAAGATTTTTCCCTGGAGTTTACCACCTGGTGGAGAAGATAAATAAAGAAGTAAACAATTCAATAAATTATTTCAAATGGTGTTATTTTAAAAAATGTGTAATGTGAAAAAGGAGTGTTTGGAGATACGAGAGAAGACTTCTCCTAAAAGGTAAAAGCCTGAACTGAGAACTGAGAAGTCAACCCTGCCAAGGTCAAGGTGCTCTGAGCAGAGAACCAGACCCGCAGAGGTCCTGGAATAGAACACACATCCCAGCATGGATGCAGCTCCGTGAAGGAGGAGGAATCGTTGGGGATAAAGTCTCTGGGCAGGGACCAGATCACGTTGAACCTTGTCATTTAATTTTTATTCTATTTATTCAATAAGAGGCCACTTGGAAGATTTTAAGCAGCAGAGTGACATGATCTGAGTTATGATTTTAAAAGTTCACTTTGGCTGTTATGCTAAATAGATGTAGAGGGAAAGAACAGGAAGTGAAAAAGACCTAAGTGGGGGGGAGGGTACAGCTCAGTGGTAGGGTACATGCTTAGCATGCACAAGGTCCTGGGTTCATTCCCCAGCACCTCCATTAAAAAAATAGACCTAATGACTCCCCCCAGATTAATAAATAAATAAAATGTAAAAACTAAAGTAAATTTAAAAAGACCTAAGGGGAACTCCTGCAGTCAGCAAATATAAGAGTTCTGGACAGCTTCCCCTTTCGTATATTCAGGAGGAAGAAACATAGGACTTGCAGATAAACAGAACAGAACTCTGAGGAAAAGTCAAGGTTGAAGACACTCGTTTGCAAGTCACCAGAATTTGTTTATTCCTCAGCTGTCTCTGGGACTCTAGACAGACATTTCAACCGTTTGCTGGCATGTTCCCTTGAATGTCCTATTGGAATCTAAATCAGAATTTATCACCTTCCCGCATAAAGAAGTATATGGAAGTATGAAAATAAAGAGGAATTTTCCTTATTTAAAACCTACGTCTATTATTGGTACCACCATCACCCAAACTTAACACATTTCAGAATCATTGCCATCCCCCTCTCCCTCAGCCCCATTCCCTACAACCAACACAAGTATGCAAATTGTATCTTTGTAATATCTCTCGCATTCACTTCCTTTTTCATTCCATGCCATCCCTTTTAATAAGCCTCAAACTTATCCTGACTTCATGCTATTCTCTGGTGCCAAAAGACTTTCTATTAAATTGGGTACAAACTCCTCAATCTGGCAGTTGAAGCTCTCAACGCAGCTCAAACCACATTTCTAGTCTTTCAGGCTGCTGCCTAACACATAACCTTCAGGGGGGCCAAACATAGCAGCTGTATCCCTAACACACCTACTGCCCCACCTCTGTACCCTCCCTCCCCTTCATGTGAGGTGTACTTTCTGTGTTCTTCATCCATCAAAAGTCAACCAGCCTTCTGAGCCCAGGTTAAATGCCACTTCCTTCATTAATTTCATCTTTCCATCCTCATCTAAATGTGACCTCTTCTACCTCTAAAATTCCAGGAAATGCTGTTTATAATTTTCTTTTGGCTCTTATCACAGATGACCTCACATCTGGGCATTATGGACATCTGTCTTATCTCACATACTGATCTGCTGTCTGTTCTTTGAAAGTAGAAACTATGACAGTCAGCTGTGCATTTCAAATAGAAACTGCAACCGGATCCTGCACTCAGTAAACACTCCATAAATATCTGTAAATTTTTACAGGCTATTTACAAAAGTAGCTCCTACTTGAATTCAGGGAATAAAGCCCACAAAATTTTCTCTGTGCTTTCAGTATACTTAATCAGGCAATGTGAATACATGAACCTATAAAACAAACCTCTAACTTTAAGAAGGAAAAAGAGCATCTTGAGTAAGGGAACTTGATAGAAATCACAAAAATGCAAACCAAACTCACATCATTTTCCTGAGCAAGTTTTAAAATTTCATCAAATGTTACAAATGTATCATTTCCTCTGACTGCATCTTTTTCCATAAATCCCAGATGAATATCTGTTGCAACTAAGATTTTAAATGTATTTTCATCGTCACTGTATTAAAAAAAGAAGAGACATTTCAATAGAATTCATTAAAAGGATATTCAAGCAAATTGAAACCTAAATCTATAAAATATTAGCAATTATGGAATAAAATCATTTTTCTAACCTTAAACTAGGTCTGAAAATTTGAAGTAGTCAACAGATCATTAACATCACAGTTTTCCTATCACTAATACAATGCAGAATGTACATAGATTTTTTAAAGGTTCTGTAACTGCTTCAAAAATGTATAACCTTGTTACAACCAATTTTATACACTCATATGTAACCTGATCTGAACACTTGGTTGTTTTCCTATTCTGTTCCACAGCGAAAATCCAAGAGGATCTGACCTCAGTATCCAACCTTGCTATTTATCTACTCTGCACTTTTCCAGGAAAATTAGAATTAACTAGTTAACTTTAAAAGCCCTCCTCCTTACTTTATAAGTAGATTTTATCCTAGGAAGTTAGTAGTTTACATCCAGGACCCTGAAGACGCTTGCTTGACTCTACTCTCCATACAAAGTTAGTTTTTCGCTAACAAATTTGGCCAAGTAACTAAAATTTACAATTCCATTTGAATTTGGTAGTATTCCAAAAGTACTTTCATGTGAAGCAGCAACAGAATAGCTATTAAGATTCTTTTAAACTTAATGTAACTTTTAACTTTCTTTAAAATATTTTGGATCTCTGATCTCATCTTCCCACATGTAAAAAGGTTAAGTAAGTATCTCTGAAAAATGAGAAGGCTATACACTGAGAAATTAATGATTCATCGCACAATAAAGTAGTAGAAATGGTACTAAAACCCAGGATTACAGCTCAGGCTGTTTTCACTAAACCATACAAACTTAAAAGAAATTTCTCTATGTATCTCCAAAATTCAAATTGTTAAACACAGGAGAATTTCCAGAAAACATTTATTTTTAGATACTTCAAAAATGATATGCACACAGTCCTGATTGCAATATACATACCGGTAGGTCAGAATACTTTCAGATCACATTACTATTCCAGGCATCTATAGCAACTTATATTTTCACTTGAGTTCTCTCATTTAAACATGAAAATTAATCTGAGTCATTTTTAATCCAATTATACAAATAAAGAAACTGAGGCAAGTTTCAAAGGATTGCTAACTTGCCCAAGAACACAGAGTATTAATCAAGAAATTAAAACCAGGGTGAAATACTCAAGCTTAAAGCTTTTTCCACATAACCTTTTCTAGTCCTTTGATTTATTTTCATTTTAGTCAGATTCATTTCCAATTTATTCAATACTAGAGCAATTTACTCCTCTAAAAATCTACTTAAACAGACTTGCATTAGCTAATAGGACAATCATTAAAGTTCAAGAATGTTTATAGCTTCAATATTTTAAGACAAAAACTAAGAACATAAATTCATATACTGTAGCAATATGCCAACTTACTGCAAGACACCAATCTAGAGCTGCATGTTATCGTTAGTTTATAAACATATAGTATGAATTTCTAACCCTTCCAAATACGCTTTTTTGTGACTAACACTTGTGTTCATAGGCAAGCTCTTTATTTTCTCATAATTTATTAAATACGTTTTCTTTTATGGTGACCACAGTTGCTGGGCTGTAGAAACCGAAAGCAACGAAGATTCCAAAGACAGGTGCTTACAGGGCATCTGCAGGACTCATTTCTATGGTCTGTCCAGCTCCTCCAGAACCAGTTCTCTCTCCAAGTACCCCTGGGTCCTGTGCTCAAATATGTCAGAAAACTCGACTCCAAATTCTAAAACAAAATTATATTATTTAAAATACATTTTGAAAAAGCAGACTGGCAATTCTGGAAGAGTTCCATTTTTCATCTAAGCACCTACTATACTTTTATTTTTTTAAGAGCTAATAATAGAAAATAGCGTATCTCCAGTGCCATTTTAGTTTCATCATTGATTAAGCTCATCTCCTATCTCCCTTTCCCATGCCCTATGGAAGCTAATGTTTGCTAAATGAATAGGCAAAAAGGGTCACATACTGTACTTCAGGTTTAGCACACAAACAACTCTGGATGTGCAGAAACTAAAGTTGCATGCATAGGCTACTCGAGCTTGGAGGCGACCTCGCATTTCTTGTTTACATACGGGATTTTTTTTTTAAACGGCAGGGGTTTGCTTTGAAAAGAGAAGGGCTCCACGTTTAAAGCTAGTGTAAATAAATACAGGCACGAGGTCTGTGGAGAAACACCTTCAGGACCCAGCAGTTCAAGGAAAAAGGCCAAGGTATTTGGGTAGGAGTGACGGCCACCGCGGAACAACCCCTCCCACGTCCGAATTCCTGGTTCGGTAGGGATTCCAAGCCTCAGCACGCCCCCACCTCCAGACGCTCGGACGCCAGGACGCCGAAGCCCCCAGGACTCCTTCCCAGCCTACTCGGCCCATTCTTCCCACAGTGTCAATCTTCTCCGGGCTTCGCCGGAGATCCTACAGATACAGGAAGCGATTCCTAAATTACCCCCCACCTGGACTCTCCAAAGCCCCACCCTGGGGACCCGAGGCTGTCTTTTACCCAGGAAGAAGGAGGGAGATTCGTGAGAAGAAAAGCAACAACACCAGCTTTGCTCGCCTCTGAGAACCCACTTGGCCAAAAACCTGAATTCGGCGGGAGAGAAAAGCAGCTCTTTCTCTCGCGATACCTCATTGATGACGTGAGCGTTTCCACTCCTCTCATTGGCTGCCAAGTGCGGTAAGGGCGCAGGGAAAGTAGCGTCGAGGCTCCGCCCTCGTCCAGGAGCCAATCCTGAGTAGCCGAGGGGACGAACCCCGGAAGCGAAGTTCCCGGCGGTGATTTTCCCGTCTCTAAGGTGGGTAGCTCTTTCTGGTCCGCGGCCGCGCTTCCTGGTCGCCTGGCGCCACCCAAGAACTTCTGAACCCAAAGGGCCTGGTCAGCCTGTCGACCCCTGGGGAGCCCTGCAAGTCGAGCCGCGTCGTGGGTCCTCGGTAGGGCTGGAGCGGCTTCTTCGCTCTTGGCTGTTTGGAAGGCCGCTGACGAGAACTCACGGGCCTGCGAAGTGACCGGCCGGTGCCGGAGGGCCGGGGCCTGGTGGTCTTCCTCACTCCCACTCCCCAGAGAGTGAGCATTCTGACTCTAGTTTACAAGCCTGTCCCTGCTTCCCCATAATTGTGTCCCTGGATCCCGGGTTCAGCATATGTGTACTGCTTTGTGCTGACAGCAGTAGAATAAGGTGCAATAAAAAAAAAAATAATGTGAAACTTTTAAATTAGGAAAGTTAGGCTTTCAGTTCCATTGAAAGTTGTTTTAAACTATCCGAAACTCAGCGACCTGTAAACTGGGTTTATGGCCCCACCTCTCACCGGGTTGTTTGTGAGCTGACATAGTTTAGAGCTCTATGGAATGTGTCCTTTAAAAAAAATGTACCCTGTTTCATCCTGGTAGAATGTCATCAAGTAGGAATCTTGATCGACTCTTCAAACCCTGAATCAGGGAAATGCACCTCGGTTTGATTTTTTTAATTAAGTCCACTAGGACATTTTATATGTAATTTATTGTATCTGGAGAGGAAATTCAAATTGTAAAGAGAGTTTTTATAAAAAGGAAACGGGGGTGGAAGATCTGTGCTATGATGTTATTATAGTTCATATAATTAACAAGTAAACTTTGTATTATTTACTGGTATTAAGTGTTTAAGGAATTGATGTATAATCACTTTTGTGTTTTAAGTTTCAGGAAGTAGTTTGAGAATAAAGAAAGAAGTAAGAACTATGAGAACATAAAGCCTTTCTGATAGGGTCTCCCAATAAACTGAAAAACTAGACAGTCTACGGAAATCCTTTAGAACAGTCCTTACATTACAACAGAGTAACAGGTCCAGAGAAGGTACTGGTTATAAGTAACAGATTTAAACTTGAGTTTAATGCTCTTGGCACTAGTGATACAATCTAATGGTGCATTAGGATTATATAGTTAAAACTCTGAAATTAGGTAGAAAGAAATCAGTATCTTAAGGGTATGACTAAGTCTCGAACTTCTTAATCCATTCCAAGCAAAATTAAATGATAGGGCTTTAATTCAGTTTAACTCTACAAATATTTCTTAACACCTGCTATATATTAGTGGGACATAAATGTAAGTTAAATATAGTCCCTATCCTTAAGCTTATAATCTTTTAAGAGGCTAAAATAAAAACAAAATCAGTGATGAAATAAGACAATGTGGAGCACAAAAAAAGTAGAAACTAGAGACAGATCTAATTTGGAGGCTCAAGAAAGACTTAATGAAAGAGGTAACATCTGAGAAGAGCCTTGGAAGAGTGGTAAGATTTCAACAAATATAGTTGGAAAGCTGAGAAATGATATTTTTAAAATATCTATTATCATTTTATTTAATTCATTACAGTTTAATATACTATGTAACTCTTCAACCTGGTATTGGCTTATAAATAATATGGCAGCCTAGCAGAATAAATATCACTTCACCCAGGAAGCCTTCTCTTGGGCCTGGGTTAATTATGACCTTCCTGTATATTCATTAGATCTGGACATGGTCCTATCATAGTACTTATCATGCTGTCTTTGCCATTCTCCCTGACTAGATGGCAAGCTTCCTGAGGTTAAGACATGGATCTTGTTCATTATTGAATCCCAGTACCCAGAGACTGGCACGTACCAGGCATTCTATTCATATTTGTTGTATGAAGGAGTGAATGACAGCCAAAATTCAGTTTCAAAACAAGAAGCCAACTAAGAACTATAATTGTCTCTCAGTGAATAAGCTACTTTTTAAAGCAGTGAATTTTCCTAGGCCTGAACCTGTTAAAGTAGAAATAGGATAATTATTACAGATGTCATGATCAAGATATCTGCATTGATGTGAGACTGGGACACATGTCCTTTGGGGGCCATTCCATCTCTAAGGATCCCTGATTCTTTGAAGAACTTTTTTAGGAACTAAATGTTTTTGTTTCTGCTCTATAGCATCTATGTGTCTAGTTTATAAAAATTGTGAATGTGCCTTTCTTTATTGTATTAGCTATCATTTATACGCTTAAGCGCTAAGCACTCTTAGCATAATATAATATAGTATCTGAACCAATAGATTCAAAATAAATGCAATTATAACCATTGTCTTAGTGAGAAGGAGCAACAAAAAAGTGAGTATTAGACCATTAAAAATAAAGATAGCTGAAATCTGTCAGCTCCAGTATTTAATGAATCTAGAGGGTATCAGTAAACACCAAAGAGTTTAGACAGACTTTATTTGTGTATGTTTGCAAGACTTATCTATGCTGTTGATAAAGCCTCAATTACTGATTTACTAATAATTTTTGTGTTTGTGTTTTCAGATCTTGATGAATAAAATAAAGCAGACATAATTCATCTCTGGAAAGATTATTTACACCGTGGCATTTGAAATGCTTTGTATTTAGAATAGGAGTTAAAATGGAAAAAGAGAAGGGAAGTGATGATGGAAAACCAGACCCAGAGAGTTTCTTGGACTTTTCTGAACACTTTAACCAGCTTGAATTGTTGGAAACACATAGACACCTTATTCCCATTGGTACCCAAAGTCTCTGGGTAGGGAATTCTGACGAAGACGAGGAGCAAAATGAAAAAACTGAAGAGTGGTATCAACTGCAAGAAAAAAAAATGGAAAAAGATCCCAGCAAATTGCTTCTTTGGGCTGCTGAAAAAAATCGGGTAAAAAAAAAAAAAAAACTGTTTAAGAGGAAACCTTAATTTAGTGGGAAAAGTGTTAGATTGGAAGCCAGAAGACCTGTCCCTGAACCTGGCTTTGGTCTGTAATTTTGGGCAAATCCTTGCATTTCTGAACCTCTATTTTCTTATCTGTAAAAATGGCCACTGTTAACACCTGCCTCTTTTATACAGAGGTTTGAGGTTCAAAAGAGGCACATAGTAAGCCAGAAGGTGTCATATGGGTAATTTGGGGGGCTTAAGGATAATTAACTATGAAGATAGCAAACAGTCATCTATATTTTTCAATCATTTATATTAAGTCGTTAGGATCATCCTAAAGACAAGTATCATTTAGGAAAGAGAAGATGGGAATTAATATCTGTTAAATACCAGGTCTACCACACACCTTACTACATGATTTGATTTAATCCTCATGTATCCCTGTAAGATAGGTGATATCCTTTCCTTTTACAGATTAAGTAAAATTGAGATTCAGGATTATTAGTTTTCCCAGGACCCATAGGATGATCCTACTTAACATCAAAAAATCTGTTCCCACTTGGCCACTTCTACCTCATTTTACTAAGTTCCCCCATGTCTGTATTAGTAAACTAGAAAGGTCTTGTATTTTTGGATAACTTTTTAACCCAAGAGCAGACCCACCAGAGGTCCTCAGACCAAACCATAAATCACTTCCTGAAAACACGTGTCTAAAGTTATGTTAGTTAGGAAAAATCGAGCTCCTTAGTCTCTGCATTTCCTTGTTACCATTGTAGTCTACTGATAGAAGTTTATTTTAAAAAATGTTTACGCTATGTATATTGGTATGATAATCCGACTACAGAAAAATTAGTCCACTGCATTATGATGTTTCTTCATAGATGAAATATAAAATATTAAGTACAATTCTAGCCAGTTTTATTCATTTAGGACTATAGCTTTTGTGCAGTAAGCCTTAATTGGACCAAAAGTAAATGTATGGTTTGGTATTCAGAGAGTCACAATCTTAGAATCAACAGTTGATGGTTAACACTAACTTGTATGTTGTTAAATCAGTTACCCTCTCCCCCAGAAGAAGAAGAAATCTTAAATTATTTTGATTTTAAAGTCACCTGCTAACAAGTAAGTTTATATTTAACTTAATTAAACCTAACACTACTAGACAGTTTAATTTTCTTTGTTCACTGTTTAGTTTTGAGTTCGGTTTTTAAAAGCTCTCTTCCCTTCTCAGCTTACCACAGTGCGGAGACTCCTTTCTGAAAAGGCCACCCACGTAAACACCCGGGATGAAGATGATTACACCCCGCTCCATCGAGCAGCCTACGGCGGACACTTAGATGTTGTCCGGGAGCTGATCGCCCAAGGGGCAGACGTCCATGCGGTGACTGTGGATGGCTGGACACCCCTGCACAGTGCTTGTAAGTGGAATAACACCAGAGTGGCTTCTTTCTTATTGCAGCATGATGCAGATATCAATGCCCAAACAAAAGGCCTCTTAACTCCCCTGCATCTTGCTGCCGGGAACATAGACAGCAAAGATACCCTAGAACTCCTCCTGATGAACCGCTACATCAAACCAGGTCTGAAGAACAACTTGGAAGAAACTGCATTTGACATCGCCAGGAGGACAAGTATCTATCACTACCTCTTTGAAATTGTGGAAGGCTGCACAAATTCTTCACCTTAGTCTAACGGTTCTAATAATTTTCTTAAGTGTCTAAGTACCAGTGCCTCCTTAGTGTGAGAAGTGAAAAATCCCCATAATACGAAGTTGACATCGAAAGTCTTACCACAGTAATTCAGTGGTACTCATGATGGTATCCTTCCAAGTGAATTGCCTGACCTTGATGTCAAAATGTATTTGAGAGTTGTGTGGCTGTATCTTTAATGATTTCTGTGGAGTTGGTGATTTTTATCAGAAATCATTTTAACTTACCTATACCTAAAAACTTGTCACAGGTTGTACAGAAAACTAATGATATTTTTGGTGCTGATCCAAGAGAAATGTATTTTTAAATAACCCCCATCCTAGATCTTTGTTGAGTATTTAGTATATTGACATGTATTTTTATAAGGTAAGGTAACTCAATTTAATTTAAAAGTCTTAAATATACTGGTGCGGTTTAGCTGTCTCCTCTGCATCACCATAGCCATTTGCTTTCATTGTAATCCGTAAGAAGTAATATATTAGTGACCTGAATCTTCAAATGTTTAAAAAAAAAATCAAGAAACCTAGATTTTTGTCTTTTAGAACCTAGACTACTTTCAGGAAAGTAGTTAGCTAGGTGTTTAATCCACCAGTGTTAAATACTGCCTCCCCTACCACAAGTCACACGATCCTGTGGACCGTCCTACCTCACCCTGGTCAACCTGCGTCATCCTTATTCTGCTGGCGCATCAGCATGACCTTTCAGACCTGACCTGCGCACAACCGTACCTTGGTCCAGGAGGCCACAGTGTGTCTGCCACCCAGCTCGTTTTCCCTGCCTGGTCCTGCCGACCTGGGCACTGCTCATATAGTCTCTCAAGTTCACAGGAAGTGTTATTTTCCAGGGTCCTCATTTTGTACAAATCACACAAAGGCAAAGCGACAAGGGAAAAGGAATTTGAAGAATGAGAGGATGATTATTATATTGGAGTGAGAACCATGAGTGGCTCAGGCTTTTTTGAAAAGCCACCGTGTGGGTAGTGACAAAAGCATAAATATAAATATTCAAAAATAAATGTTTTGAACAACCGAAAAAAGCATGAATTCTTTTTTTTCACCTGTGTGTGTCTTCCTTAGATCCATAACGTATTTATTCATCTAACATACATTTATTTGGTATCTGCTCTCTCCATCTCTCCAGAAGCAGTTTTCCATTGACTTCTTAGCCTCTCTGTGACTGAAACAAAGGGTTTTCTCTTAACTCTCAACACCAGAACTGACACAGTGGAGAAAGGGAGCCCTTTCCTTCAGTTATATTTTTTAAATGTCTACCAAGGTTTGTCTCTTTTGAGACAACCCATGTGACACAGTCACCCTAGACTAAGTAATGTTGATTGATCAAATATATGTGGCCGTTTTTAGGTTAGAACAAAATTGGATCATCTCAGAAAAGTTACAAGATACCGTATCAACTGAATCATTGTGACAAACAGGATCTCAAGACTATTTTGTGATCTCTGGCTAGGAGAGATCTCCATTTCAGAGTGTCAGTATCTATGATACACGAGTTTTGGCAGAAAGTATATATATATGTATGTATGTATATGTGTAACTGAATCGCTTTGCTGTCGACCTGAAACTAACATTGTAAATTGACTACACTTCAATTAAAAAAATAAGAATTAAAAAGAAAAGTTTTGGCAGAAATTAAGAGGATGCTGTTTAATCTGGCTTAATTTAGTGATTCCCAATGACAAGGTACAGTTGATAGTGATAGTAGAATAAGACTTCACCTATCCCATTAGACTGCTAAACAAGGCTGCCTAGTTATCTGAAAATCACAGAGCCCATCCATGATTTTATGTAAGCTTTCCACTTAAGTATGGCTCCAAAGGAACTGCTTTATTACTGAGGAGCTGAGATGTGACTTCTCCCTTGCTTTTAGGCCTCAACACTCAACCAGTGCACAAATTCTACATATTAGAGAGATCCCTTCCATCCTCAGGGCAGAATTTGTATTGTTCACTTCTACACTTCCCTTAGTATTTTTTAAATTTCATTAAAATTTTTTTTAAATTAAAGTATAGTTGACCTACAATATTATGTTAGTTTCAGGTGTATAACAAAGTGATGAGCATTCAACTTGGGCAATGTGAAGTGCTTTCTCTAAAGGGAATTTAAGAGCTACGTTCACTACATTCAGAAGGCAGTAAACTAAGGATTGAATGTAGCCCATCAATGTTTTAAATTCCTGAAAATTTCCCTTTTTCTCCCTAAAATTTCACTTATGGGAACCTAAGTGGAAAGGATCTAAATTGGTGCTATCATGTAGAAACATAATGTGAGTCACATGTAATTTTAAGGGTTTTTTTTTTTTTGGAAGCTACATTAAAAACAGGTCAACTTAATTTTAATAATACATATTATTTAACCTCACATTCAGAATAGTCATTCCAACGTGACATAATATTTTTAAATTATTGATATTTTACTTTTTTGGAGTAAATCTTCAAAATAACAGTGTGTATTTTATGGCCCACCTCAGCTCAGACTAGCCCCACTTGAGCAGTGACTACTTTTTGGCAGTGCAGGTCTGGATGCCTGAAACTCGCCCTGAAGACAAAGCAGAAGGGTTAGGAGGAGGAACAGGGAACTTGGAGCCAGACAAATCTAGGTTCCTGTGCGTGCCTTTGGGCGAATAACCTTGGTTTTCTCACATGCAAAGTGGAGATAATATCTATCTGGTTACGGTTTTGTAAGGCATAAATGAGATGTAGCATGGATACGGTACCTATTACATGGCAGGTACTCAAACAGTGATATTGAGCAGTTCCTTTCCCCAGCATTTCAAGTAGAAATGCCCTTCCCTGTCTTAGGTATTTTGATCCTTGAAGATCCCAAAGCTCTCCCTTTCTATGTCTGTGGTTCTCTCTCATGACTTCCCAGTAAAATATGCAAGAGAACTTCTTCCAAGACTCCAAACATCTCCACTCCTAGAATAAAAATGCCTACCCCATCCTCAAAGGTTTGTGCCAGGTGTCAAAGATCTCCAACAGGAGAAAAATTCAAGGAATAAGCAAAATAAAGCAAAAGGTCTTCAGCTGATAATTGCAAGGACTTGAAAGAAATGAGATTCTGTGTTTCCCTTGCAGACCCGGAACCTTGAAACTCAATGTTTTACTCCTCATTCCGTGTGTGGCTTCTCGGTGTCCTCCCTACTGAGTGGCTCTTTGAATTCACACCTACTTTTTTTCCCCTTTTCAGGAGGGGTCTTGTAAATGCTGAGCAAATACAATAAAAACATAAAAACTCTCATGTGGTCTATCACTTTAATTAGCTGATCGAAACTCAGGAGCACCTAACAGTCCTCACTGTGAATTTAATGACATGGCCCCATCTGCCGGTGGGTCTCATAGTAGTAGAATTTGTGGGCCAGAAGACGTGCTCAGTGAAGTGTGCTCAATTTTGTAGCTTATAAAATCTGAAAGCAAACAACTACCTAATTCGTTTTCTCCCCTCCCTTTCTATTATGATATGTTCACCGTTTCATCTCTGCAAGACAGTACTTGGAAGTTAGGGAAATGTCATCGGAGAATTAATGTGAGTTCATGAGAAGCACTGTCCCCTAAGTAGTCACTGAAGTTCCTTTTTCAGAAACAGCTGCCTTACACACAAGGCAATTTTTTGCAATTAAAAAAAATGAGAAAGTGAGCCTACCATTGTTTAAAAAATCAGGTGTCTATCAGGTTTTTCAAAAACCAAATGTAATTAACTTATGAAGAAAATGTATCCTGTTTGAAAGGACCAAATTTAGGGGCAAGTAATAGCTCTGCTGTAAGAATCATATCATAGAAGAATCAGATCCCTCGTGACAGGTACTAGAAAAGGCACTTGAGTTCAGCTCATTTCGTGTCTGTTTAAATTTTATTTAAAAGTGCGTATTTTCCTTAGATTCTGTTAGGCATTCCAAATATTCATCAGTGTACATTCAAAAGTTAGATAATCATTGATTCTATTTTCAATTTTTATTATTTTGTTAATGAGATCATCTAAACACATTCAAAAATTGGGCTGAAACATACAGTTAGAAAAAGAGAAGTCTTCAATACTGAGTTTCATATGTCAGAAAAACTCACTCCTGTTTCTAGGATTGGAGTCTAGAAAATTTACCCCTTAAGTCAGATAGATGAGTTTATTTTTAGAGAAAGCCTAACTTCTGGGTCTTAAAGGAGATAATAAACAAATCCTGATTTTTAATAGGTTGCACCATTGTAAGTGTATTTTTTAAAATTATATTGCTGAGTAAAATGCAATTAAACTGATGCACAGTTTTTTCATATCTAGAAGAAAAGAGGAAAGAGAAACCAACCACCTCTGTAGAGAAGATGGAAATGGGGAGGGAGCTGGCAGCCTCCAAGTGTCAAGAGTGGGAATAAAAGACAATCTTTTAAAAATGTGAAAACAAATATATGTATGTATATGCATGACTGGGACATTGTGCTGTATACCGGAAATTGACACATTGTAATTGACTATACTTCAATAAAAAAAATAATCTTTTAATGTCATTACTGATCTAAAACTCCTTTAGTTTGTTATTTAAATATAAAAATAATATGGGAGTCCGGGATTTGCAGATAGTAACTACTTTATATAGAACAGATAAACAACAAGGTCCTACTGGATAGCACAGGGAACTATATTCAATATCTTGCAATGGCCTAGGATGAAAAATAATATGAAAAGGAATATATATATGTACGTCACAATGCTGCACACTGGAAATTAACACATTGTAAATTGACTATAGTTCAATTGAAAAAAAAATAACATGGTATAATTTATTTTGGCAGTTGTTGGAGCAGGTCGTGGAGAGGATGTGACAGCCAGTTGACCCTCTAGTTGGACCCAGGTAATGAAGTTTCCTCACCTCCCCCACCCCATCTCTGCTCCTTAGCTCCCTACCTTCCCCCACCCCCCTGTCCTTGGAATGTACGGTCTACCTACTGTTCCCACAGTGGGAGCCGTTCAAGGACGTGGCCTTGGGAGAGCATTGTGTTGTTGAGATCACCTGAACTGAACACTGAACACTGTTAAGGCCTCTATATAAACTTTAAGATTCTGGGGGGGCAGGTGCAGAGATCTATTCACCTTTCAGCCACCCTAGACAAGCTTCCCGTGTAAGTTCCCTTGCTCATTAAACTTGTCACCTACCAGTCTGGAGTGAGCTGCCTCTCTCTTCAGTCTCTCCTTGTCCTCCATGTATTTTCAGGCTTCACCCAGGAAATTCCTGAGGTTGCAAACGAACAGTGATTAGTTTCACTTGAATCTTGAATTCCAAGATAAAATATATCAAAATTGTAATGTAAAAAAAAAATTCTATGTCTGTTTATCAGCCTTCCTCAATCATCTTTTTGGAATGCACAAATGGAATAGTCATCTGATCTTCTTAATGGAATTTTTATATATCCAAAATGTGGCCCACTGAACCACTGTGACAATAGCTGACAACTGTTTACTGGGTACCGACTGTGCAGTAAGTGCTCACATACCTTATCTCATGTGAGCCTCACAGTAACACGATGAGATAAGATGCCATTGTACAAATGAGGAAAGTGGGCTTATGGAGGTAAATTCTCATGCAGTTAGTAAGAGGAGATGGAGATTAAGTTTCAAACTTGTCTTTGTGATTCCACCACCTTTACTCTGATACCTGGTATCTATTTGTAAAGTTGATTAAAGAATAGTTCATTTTGTGCACATTTAGTTTATTTTCCTTGAACTAAGTTTCTAGAAAGCTTCATTCAAATGTTACAGCTTTCCCCCATGAATGTTAATATCTATTTATGTGCCATCAGTCTATTAAATAATTAAAACAATAAAAATTCCACTTTCTTTAGTATTATTTTCTGTAGATTATTTATAGTAGCATTTGAGGACATAAAAATTATTCTTATTAGGAGGAAGTTACATTTTGTGGCATGAAAACATACATAAGCAAAAATTCCATTAGCTGAAAATCTTAAGAGCCAAAGCAATTTAAATAAAAACACGAAGTTGGGGGATTTATACAACCTGATTTCAAAACTATGAAAAAGCAGTATCAAGACAGTGTGGTATTGGTGGACAGACATACAGACATACATCAATAGGACAGAGTCTAGAAAAGACTTAAATGTACATTAGTCACCTGACTTTTGATAAAGGTGCCAAGGAATGCAATGGGAAATTCTCTCAAAGAATTGATGCTGGAACAATTGAATATTCATTTGGGAAAATAATTAACTCACTTATAGAGAGCAGAGCAGTGACTGCCTGGCAACACGGACAGAAGTTGGACTGCAGAAGGTCAGGAGGAATGTCTTGGAGGTGATGGAAATGTTCTGTGTCCTGACTGCAGTGGTAGTTTTGCAGGTATGTACAACTGTCAAAAGACATTGAATTTTATACTTTAAATGGAATGAAGTTTTTTACGCATAAGTTATACTTCAACAAGGCTGATTTTTAAAAGTAGTCATCCAGAGATGACTAATTTCATCCTTTTGTTATTTTCACTGGCAAGAAGGGATATATGAGGGCCTCCTCCCCAGATTCTAGGGGTATATCTTCCTGGGGGCCTGTGGAGTCTTACGAGCGATCTGAAAAAATATACATCTCACCAATTCACTGGAATTTTAAAATCCCAAGCAAATAGCCCTTTGTAATTGCAAGCAGCACTTTCTCCATTAAATTATAGAGTAGGAAGCAAAATATTTGCCCTAAAATGATTAGTCCATTTGACATTACATTCAACAAGTTTGAAAGATGGTTTAGTTACTAGAAGAAGGATCTTGTTGGCTTTTAAAATAATTAGATCAAGACTGTTAGAATCTGGAATAACATACCAAAGCGGTTATAGCATCTACTTTTCTGAAGAAAAAATAATAGCATTAAACATCCCATTGCTTATCTAATTGCCTTACTACCAAGCAGAAGAAAGACTGAGGTGACTTCTGGAGACATGTTTGAAATCTATAGAATTGAACAGAGAATGTAAAATGTACTTCACCCAGAGTTTTACTAGTATACTATTGAGCAATACAAAGTAATATATTAACTTTGGCAATATATTGTTTTATTTCTTCAATAAAGACTTCATGTTCTTACATTCAATATAATTTTTGTCACAAGGAAAATTTAGTCTTGGGTTTTGCCTCCATCTAGTGGATAATTTGGTCTCTTTAATGAAAATGAGAAAAGGATAAGCCATCCTGTTTTTGTTGGGTTTAAGTTTTTTGGAACTAAAAAAAGTAAAGAAAAATCATCAATACAGTTCATGGATAAAACAGTACATCTTATATTTTTTATGAACATTCTATTCCCAAGGAGATATGAGATCATGTATAATTAGTGGCATGCATATAATAACTAGAAACAGAAAATCAAAAGCCATTTAAGAGAATGAAGGAAATAAACCACTTAAGTTAATATAGTTACTGCAATTGACAATTAAATTATCTCCAAGCTTTTTGGTATTGGAGACAAAAAGGAAAATGATAATTGCTTAATTCTTTATTATTTGATCAAAGTAGACTACATTGGGGTTTTGCTTGTTTTTTGTTTTTTTTTTTTGAGTAAAAATATTTTCAGACTAGTTTTTTCTAATAGAAAAAATATTTTCAGACTAATTTTTTGTATAATTTTGTAGAGGTATAGCAAACACAGTAAAGTTTAGAAATCTTGATGAATTCAATGAAGTGAACACATCCATTTAACAACTACCCAGATCAAGTGCCCCAAAAGTCTACCTTGTTGTCACTCTCTCAGGGCTCCCTCAGAGGTAACCACTATTCTAACTTCTGTCACCATTATGTTTTGCCTACATTAAGTGTAATCATTTATATGTATATTTTGTGTTTGCTTCTTTCATAAGACATTACATCTGAGAGATTCATCCATATTTTTGCATGTAGCAGGGGTTGGTTCTTTTTCATTGTAAAATATTCTGTTATGTAAACATACCATAATTTATATATACATTTATTGCTGATTTTTGAAGCACCTTTGAATTGTTCCCAGTTTGGTGCTTTTATGAGTAGTACTGGCATGAACATTCTATCACAAAGGTTCCAAGACCACACCATAGGGAAAAGACAGTCTCTTCAACAGTGCTAGGAAAACTGGATATCTACATGGGAAAAAAATGAAGTTGGACCCTTTCATTGTATCACATACAAAAATTAACTCAAAATGTATTAAAGACCTAAACATATGACCTAAAACTATAAAACTCTTAGAAGAAAACATAGGAGAGAATCTTCACAATGTTGGTCTTGGCAATTACATTTTGGATATGAGACCAGAAGCACAGGAAACAAAAATGAAAACAGACAAGTGGGACTACATCAAATTCCAAAACTTCTGCACACCCAAGGAAATAATCAACAGAGTGAAAAAGCAACATGCAGAATAGAACAAAATATCTGTAAATCATGTATCTGATAAGGGGTTAATATTCAGGATATACACAGAGATTTCTACAACTCAAAAGCAAAATAAAACAAAACAAATAACCTGATTAAAAAGTGGGGAAAGGACTTGAATGAACATTTCCCCAAAGAAGAAATACAAATGGCTGACAAGGATATGAATGATCAACATCACTAATCGTTAGATAAATGCAAAACCACAGTAAGATAACTCCTCATAGCTGCTAGGATGGCCATTATCAAGAAACAAAACACAAAAACAGAAAATAACATGTGTTGGTGAGGATGTAGAGAAATTGGAACCCTCAGTTACTGTTGGTGGGAATGTAAAATGGTATAGACATTTAGAAAACAGTGGAGTTCCTCAAAAATTAAAAACATAATTATCATATGATCCAGCAATCCCACTTCTGATATATATCCAAAAGAATTCAAAGAAGGATCTTGAGATATTTGCTCATCCACATTCATTACAGCATTATTCACAACAGCTAAGAGATGGAAGCAACCCAAATGTCCATTGACAGATGAATAAATTTTTAAAAATGTAACAGATACATAAAATGGAATATTATTAAGCCTTAAAAAAGAAGAAAATCCTTTCACGTGCTACAACAGGGATTAATCCTTCTTAGCATAAGACATAATGGTAAATAAAATAAACCAATCACAAAAAGACAAATTCTGTATGAGTCCACTCATACGAGACATCTAAAGTATTCAAATTCATAGAAACAGAAAGCAGAATGGTTGTTGCCAGGGGCTGGAGGAAGGGAGAAACAGGAAGTTGGTGTTCAATGGGTATAGAGTTTCTAATCTGCAAGATGAAAAATTTCTAGTGTTATACAACAATGTAAATATACTTAACATTTAAAATGGTTAAGATGGTGAAAAAAAAAAAAACTATTAGCCATATAAAAAAGTCAGACAGGCTCTCTGTACTGGACGGTACACAGCACAGCTGAGGGCGGGACACCACGCTGAAATGGGCATTTCATGAATGCTTACATACTTCATGTTGAGTCTTTGGTTCTCTTCTCCCCTTCACGTCCCAGGGTGCTGGCACCAGGCTGATACCCTCCAGCAGGGAGACTAGAGGAGTCACCCCGTGGAGAATCAGAGCAGGTCAAGAGATAAGACCTTAAAATACTGACATCAGGGCTTCCCCAACTGAACAGCCCAGAGAGATTACCTATCAGTGAAACCTCCAGTTAATAAGCCCACCTGTATGTACAGAGTCAGTACTCTCTACTACCAGATAGGACAAGAC
Organism: Camelus ferus; assembly: GCF_009834535.1. Taxonomy (NCBI): domain Eukaryota; kingdom Metazoa; phylum Chordata; class Mammalia; order Artiodactyla; family Camelidae; genus Camelus; species Camelus ferus. Next base: position 8,698,249 of record NC_045705.1, on the reverse strand, counting down.
AGTCAGGGATCACCTGAAGATTGATGAAAGCTACTAAGACATAGACCAAAAGAAACGGAAACAGGTAACTTGGAGGAAGCAGCAATTATACAGAAAGAAAACAACTTTGGAAATGAAGTATACAATTAATACCCTTAGAGAGGTAAGATATTGCATCCATCCATGATATAAGACCAAGCTGCCATACAAAAAAGAGAGTACTGGGAAATTAGAAACATGGCACTAGAAGTGAAAAATAGAATGTTTACAAAATGTTGAGGAAATCTACCAGAAAATAGTGCAAAAATAGAGATATAAAAAAGGAAAAATAGGTCAGAAAATTAAAAGACAAATCAGAAGATCTAATATACAAATCATAGGAGTTCCAGAGAGAACAGAGAAAAAAAAAAAAGAGATTGCAATAAAATAATTCAAGAAAAAGTCTTTCAATGAAGGACATGTGTTTCTAGATTGAAATGATCTGCCGAGTGCCCAGCAAAATGGCTGAAAATTTACCCACATCAAGGTGTATTATAAAATTCAGAACCATGAGGACAAAGAAGATCCTCCACATTTCTAGAAAGAAAGAACATGTCCTACCCACGGGGTCAGGGATAGAACGTTGACAGAATTCTCTATAGCAACAGTAGATGCCGAAAGACAATAGTGCAATGACTTTAAAATTCTGAGGAAAAATGATTTCCAACCTGGAGTTCTTTATCCAGTTAGACCCGCCCCTTTAGTAGAGGGTAAAATAAACGTTCAAAAATGGAAAGATTTGGGCGTTTTATCTCCCATACACCACTTCTCCAAAAGCTCCTGGAGATATGATCCAACGAATAAGTAAGCAAACCAAACAAGAGAAGAAGATCAGAGCTTCGACACAAGAGAGAGGCATGGCGGTGAAGGGAAATCCTTAGACAACAGCTGTGTAACCACAGGTCTGGAGAGCAACCAGCGCAGACCGGAACAGATCAGGTCTCTCTGGAAGGGACTTTTTCAAAAAGATGAAATTGATAGAATTCCTCATGTATTTGAAGATATTAAGAGATTTACACAAGGAGAGTTTGGGAATTGAGTGATAAGGATATTAGAAATCAAGCAAATTAAAAAAACAAGGCAATTATTAACTCCAGTTAATTAAAAGGTTGTGCAGAAAGAAAAAGTGACCCTAGGATAGTAGGTGGTGGACTCATCTGCAACTAGAGTTCATGCAGCCATAGTAATTCATTGTAAAATGTAGCCAAAATTTCAATTTATCTACATTGGCAGTTGGAGGGGACAGTATACGTGAGGTGACGAGCATGAAAGAGAGCTAAATCCTCATTTTCCATTGACGGAAATCAAGATGTGATACTTAAAACTGAAATATATAAAAAGCAGCAAAATAAGCATTTGGTTAGATGGCTTTAAATACTAAACTATCAGCCAAAAGAGGTGAATGTGGTTGCCTGTGGGGTAAAATGGAGTCCTCTGTATTTGGCTACAAACCTTGCAGAACTATTTAATTCTGCACGTTTAGCTTTCATAAAATTAACACCACAATTTTTTAATGACTGCAAAAACAAAACAAGAGCGACCTCATGCTCCAAATAAAAACCTAGATTTTTCCATTTGCTATTTAAATCAAACTTTTCTGAACTTGATTTTCTCATTTGTAAAATTAGTTATTATATGGATTGAAAGAAATTGTGAATACAAACGTGCTTGGACACTACAAGAATGGTCTGATAATAACAACAACAGTTTACAGTCCAAAAGTTGGGAACCCTCAACATTCATTTATTCGGTCACATTGTGTGTGTAGCAGGGAGAGGGTCACGACAAGCAAAACACTGCGTGAAACCAGAGACCTTACCTTGAACTCACCCGTCCAGTCCCTGCTCCAGCCCCTACCTGTTCCAGGTGGTGATCACTTCTTTGGCTTTGGGGGCCAAACTTTTCTGAGTTCAGATTCCCTACCGTGGAATGGTAAAGCCTCTTGCGAAACTCGTGTGAGAAAAAAGCGGGAGAGAGAAATGGAACGCCCTCCGTTTTGGTGGGTAAGCAATCGCAGCTCCCCAGCTCCAGCGCCTTCCGGAGCGCGCTGGACGCCTGGAGACGCCGGCGGAGAGAGGCTGGGGGCGGGGAGGATCCGCAGTCGCTACGGCAACCGGAGACGCTTCGTGTTCCCCGGCAGCCAGCGGCGGAGCGGAGGCGGCCAGCCGGCCTCGGGCCGCGAAGAAGACCCTTGCAGCATGAGAGGGGAGGAGGCGGTGACCGCGGTGGCGGTGCCCGAGGCCGGCCGCGACAGGGAGCAGCCTCGGCAGCCCGCAGGCCTGGGGTGCGGGGCGCGCGGGGAGCCCGGCGGCGGCGGCCCCCAGGAGTCCCGCAAGCAGTGTGAGTTCCCTTCCAGCCGTAGGCCCTGCAGGGAGGGACGTGGTGGCGCCGGGAAGCGGTGTTAAGAGGAACTGGGGGAAACCGGAGTGAGACTAGCTGAAGCCGCAAAGGTTTTGGAGGGAAAGGATGGAGCTGCTGTTTTGTCAAAGGCAGGTATGATGGTTTTGTGGCCGAAAGCATCTAAGTCCACTTCTCCAAGCCCTTCTTCATAAAAGGCCTCCCGGGTAGCCTCCAACTTAATTGGTTAGTGACATTGGCCTGGAAGGTATTGAAAAAAATGTGTGTGTATATATATATATATATATAAAATAATTAAATTACAAAAATATGTAAAATATAACATATAAATTTATGTTTCACATATAATGAAGGTATTAAATTTATTTTTAAAATATATAAGTTATATACATACACACTCACGGAAACATACAGATCATTTTTGTCAGTTCCTTCATTTTACAAACCAGGAAACTGAGCTCTAGACCAGAGGAAAGGAAGTGACTTGCCTACCCTCACTCAGTGCTGGAGAAATCTTTGAAATCAACTCCCGTCTCTTGGATTCTTAATTCAAAAATTATTATCCCCCGATCCTTTTAGAATCTCACAATTATGGGCCACAATTTAAGACTGCTGTTGTTTCCCCCCTGCCCTGCCAAACACTCAGACAATATTCAACTAAGTAAAGGCAGTTCTGGGTCACAGTCACCGCCAACACGGTTGAAACTTGAGTCCGTGCCAGGTCGAAGCGCTCATCCATACTGTCCCGCAAATTTACAGGTATTTCCCAGCCCCTTGTGCCCCACAGGTCTTCAGTAGATGCTAAGGAATGATGAAGGTGAAGATAATAGGCCGAAGAGGAGGGCGAGCGGTTCCCAGCCATTCTGCAGCGCCTCCTTGATTGCCTCTCTGGAGAGCAGCCCGGAGTTGCCGCAGCTCCGTCTGGGCGCGGGCCACCGGAGGAGGGAGGGTTGGGCTGACGCGGCTCAGCTTCCGCGCCTCAGGGGACCACGCCGGCCTCGGAGATCCCACCGCCGAGCCGCAGAACCTCTGCCGCCTGGTGGAAGGGCCGCTTCCCTCCGCATCAGCTTCAACGTGCCTGGTTATGAAGCCTCGTTCCTGTTAGTGTTGTCAACAGCATGCAGAGACCTTATTTAGAGCCACGAAATGCAGTATGTTTTAAATATGCAGGATAGTTAAGGAATTCCTTACTCCGACTTAAGATTCTATCGGAGAATTTTCCCGTTAAAGATGCTAGAATGTAAAGATTCTTTATTCCCTGTGGCTGTAGGAGTAAAAAGGTGGAATTAACCATTCACTCGTCAGTTTAACAAATATTCAGTCCTTATTGCATGCCCGACATTGGGCAAGATGCTGGGAAATGAGTGATGGATTAAGGCAGGTGTTCAAACGTTTAGGAGCTCACAAAGTCAGGGTGGGGGGCATGTAAGGAGTTCTTGCCTCAGCCTCCGCGAGGACATCATTTAGGGTCTCAGCTGAGGTGGAGACACCCTTTACATCTGCACAAAGTACCCATTCAATTTCCAAATGTTTTGTGGAAAGGTCTTCAGTCTCTGTACAACTTCTACTAATAATTACTTATCTGCTTTCAAATATGCACAGATAAAATGTGGTCCTTTCCCACTGAAACATCTTTGAATTATAGAGTGGTGGCTATCTGAGCACCCAACAAATCTTTCATAGACTCAGCGTGACCTTTAAAATAATTTGTAGCACTCTCACCATGCTAGCTGAACTATTCCAATAGTCTCCATTTTATTAAATCACTGAAACCAGTATTCTAGGTACCATCAGATTAGTATAGTGTGGTGGCACCATAACCTCCCTTGATCTGAACATTATACTTCTGTTAAGTGGATCTGAACAGACAAAAATAGCTGTTTTGGCAGTCATGTTATGTTATGAACACGTATAACAAATGTAGTCTACAACATCCTTAGTTTCTCTTTCCTCCTTTGTCCAATTGAAAATATTTGACCCAGGCCTTTTCTGTACTGTACTTATGCAGTTCCTTTGTTGGATCCTAAATACAAGTCATCATATTTATCCTTTTCAGTACCATCCTATGGATTTTATCACTTCGTTCCAAGTATAGACATCCCTTTGAGCCCTGAGTTTGCCATTCAGCACATACACCATTCACCAGATGTGTGCCATTTGCACATGTGGTGAGTTTGCTGAAAGTTCCTACATCCGAATTAACAAATTAAATGGTGTCCCAGCAGTTTCAAGTAGAGTCTCTGGAAGCCACTGATCTGTTCATCAGCTTCTTTGGCGTGGGCACTGCCTTCTGCAAATGCACTTTATCAAATGTCTTGCTGAGATGCGGATACACTGGCGACAACATCTCCCTAATCTAGCTGGTTTAGTGACTTGATTTGAGAGAGTCAAGTAGGCATGACTTTTAATTTTTATGACTCGTTTTGTGACTTTTACTTTTGGGAGTTACTTTCTCATCTATAAAATAGGAATGAATATACCTGCCCATAGGGTGATTGAGAGGAAAAGAGAGATAATATATGTAACATGTCTAGGATGTAGTAGCATTCAATACATTGTAGCAACTGTTAATAGCCAGCTTCCTCCCTTCCTTCCTTCCTTTCTTTTTCTTTCTTTCAGCAGGGAATATTTGCCTATACTAGCTCTTTACTACTCTCTCATTTTTCAGAGTTCCTCAAAACCTTCAGTGATTTCCTCTCTAAATTCTCAAAGCAGAAGGGCTAAAATTTGTCAAGAGACCTCAACTTAGAGCAGGTGATCTCTTCCTCTTCACTGAAGTGTTATAGGATTTACTTCTTTAGGTCCTAGCCACGTTTCTTAAACCCGTATTTCTTTAAAATGTCCATAAGTGGTTCACTACTCCAATTCAGGTTTAATCTTTAAAAAGATGATTGAATACTGCTAGACTGTTCTGTTATGCATCCAGATTATAGGTTACAGGCACACGTTTATCTTATTCATTGCTGTATCCTCTGCCCCTAACCCAGTGCCTGGCACAGACTAGGTCTTTAATGAGAATATATTGACCAAATAAAAGTTTTCTTCAACCTAATGAAAAAACTCCATATATTTCTTCATAATACCTAAAAAAGTTATGAAACTTAAACTCAAAATGTGAATTCCTCCCCTAAACTAAAAGTTACCATGGAAGAGATCTTTCCAAAATAGAGTCTGCAGGGTGAGTCATCTGCTATTTGTATGGAAGGATGGCTGTCTTCAAAAAATAGTTATTCATGTAGGTAATGGCTAGAAGGTTGGGCAGAATTATAAGTAACTGATTTTGTTACTGTCTTTATAGGGAAGAAATTTTTATACTGTGAGCCTCATAAGAGAATTAAGGAGGTACTGGAAGAAGAACTTTACATTAAGAGAGATGAATGCCACATTAAAAATTCACCTGCAGGTAATCTGAGGGACAAATGAAGTATATTTGCAAAATGCATATAAAATTGCCTAAATGATGGCAGAGTGATTATTTTCTTTATTACAAAACCACGACTGGCAAAAGAAAAATGGGTCCTTGGGAAATTCTTCAGTTACTTTTATAATTATTTTGCCTATGTCCAAATAAATTGTTGTTTTTAGAAAAAAAATGAGCTGGGTATCAGTATCTACACTGCTATCCTGCACTTCTGGTGGAGTTATTTCTATTTTTTAACGAGTAGAATTTCTTCCAAGTGACCAGAAAAGCACAATAACATCTTCAATCTTTATCAGTATAAGTATGACCAATAACAGTGGTTCCCAAAGTTAGACTACATCAGAACTGCCTGGTAAAAGCAGATACCTGGGCCCCATCCATGGAGTAACTGACTCAGTAGGTCTGAAATGGGGCCCAAGAATTTGCATTTCTACCAAGTTTCCAGGTGATTTTTTTTTTAAAGTTTTCATTTCTTTCTTTTTTGGGGAGGGGTGAGGGTAACTAGGTTCATTTATTTATTTATTATTTTAGAGGAGGTACTGGGGATTGAACCCAGGACCTTGTGCATGCCAAGCATGCGCTCTGCCACTTGAGCTATATCCTCCCCACCCCAGCTGATATGGACGATACTGGTCCAGGGACCCCATGTTGCAAATCACTGACCCAGAAGAACTTAAGTCATTTAAATAGGTCAAACCATCCAAGGATTTTATCCTACATAGAGATAGTATATGAGTTACATGGTCTGCGCATTGGTAACTCTCACTGATGTTTCATTTGAAAAAAGATACACTCTCAGCCAACCTCGCCGATGTTATTTTGAACTGCTGGAGCCCCTCACTTTCATAGATCCTATTCAGTGAGTCCTAGGTGCATATTTCATGCTTTTCAAATCATCAGGTTTCAATTGCAACCCTCTTGGGTTCCAATAGTTGCTTGAGGAAATAAAAGAATCGTAAGACATGACTCCTACATGCAGAGAACTTGACATTTTCTGAGGCATTTCTTGAACAACAGGCAGGTGGGACCCAAATTCACTAAGGATTCCTAAGAGCAGATGCCCTAGGCCCAGGGGTGCATCTTTTCAGACTCCATGATGTATCTTCCCACTTTACATTTTAAAACCAGCATAGAAACACTTTTTTAGGCCTTCTTGTACTGCACATTCTTGTGGGAAGAAAGACCAATGAGATGGCTAATTTTTTTCACACAGTTTCTTGAGGGAAAGTTTAAAGTCTTAGAGTTTGAATGCTATGGATAGATGCAGAATGACCTACTAAATTGTTTCTCTGACACCTAACCTACATGTACTATTTCCCTGGTGGTTAAAAAAAAAAATTAAGTCTATGCTATTCTGTGTTGGATTACCTTCATTGTTTTTGGAGACTGCATAAAAGCTGATTTATACACTAGTTGGATGTTATTCTTACTGGATACATTTGATCATGAGACAGTATAAGTGATTAGGAAAAATCATTCAGTTTAGGAAAATTTATTTTTCTAGGCAATCTTTTCAAATATTTTTCCTGTAAAATGGAGAATGCCTTTTATAATATCCACCAGAGGTCGCACAGAGGTGCTATATTAGCCTAAAAAAAATCTTTCAAGAGAATTGACTCTGTAAGATTCAATTTTAAAAAGGTCTATGAAAAACAGAAACCTGCTATATATTTTTTTCTCTTTCTTTTCTTCTCCGTCTTTTTTTAATGGCTGGAAGCCCCATGTCCTTGGCCAAAATACACAGCTTGTCACATACATCCAGAATTCTGCATAAAATTTTAGGGGCTTATATCACTTCTAAAGCAGGTATTCTCAGATGGTAGAAGAAAGAACTTTTGACCCATTGTCTCCACTCCTTTACTTATCGGTCGCCCCCTCACCAATCCCAATTAGACTTTTTATTTATTTATTTATTTTAATTGAAGTACAGTCAATTATAATATGTCAATTTCTGGTGTACAACACAATGTCCCCGTCATACATATACATACATATGTTCATTTTCATACTTTTTATTAAATGTTATTACAAGATATTGAACATAGTTCTCTGTGCTATACAGAAGAAACCTTTTTAAAATCTATTTTTATATATAGTGGCTAACATTTGTAAGTCTCAAACTCCCAAATTTATCCCTTCCCACTCCCTTTCCCCAGTAACCATAAGATTGTTTACTATGTCTGCGAGTCTGTTTCTGTTTCATAGATGAGTTCATAGTGTACTTTTTCTTTTTAGAGTCCACATATGAGTGATATCATATGGTATTTTTCTTTCTCTTTCTGGCTTAATAACTTAGAATGACGATCTCTAGGTCCATCCATGTTGCTGCGAATGGCATTATTTTATTCCTTTTTATGGCTGAGTTGTATTCCATTGTATAAATATATCACTTCTTCATCCAGTCATTTGTCGATGGACATTTTGGTTCCTTCCATGTCCAACTAGATTTTTGTTTCCATGAGTGCAGGAAAATTGTTCTTTCCCAGATTGCAAATGACCCTTCTCTGGAAGGTCAAATCCAAGGTTCTTGAAGGTCAAATCCAATCCACAAACTCAACTTCTCTGCTGCGTCTAACACAATTGTTTACTGCTTCCCTCTAGAAAACACTTTCTCAACTTAGTCTCTGGGTCACCGTGCTCCAATCTCCTGGTTTCACTCTTATCACTCTTTCTCTATCATCTTTGCTGACTCTCCTTCCTCCTGCCCTCTAAAATGTGGAGGATTCAGCTCCAGGCCTTTTTCTCTGTCTGCACTCCGTGGGTGATCACATCTAGCCCTATTGTGCTACTGACTCCAAAATTTATATCTCTGGACTTTTCCCCTCAAAAATCCCCAAAGCCTACTGATGTCTAAAGGCCTCTTAAACTTAACATGTCCAGAACAGAACTCTTACTCTATATTCCAACTTTTAAAATCCCACTCTTCAACAGGTCTTCCCCATCTCAAGAAATGGTACCACCATTCACACAGCTGAATAGACCAAACAACTAGAAGGCAAATCCTTTCTCCATGCCCAGTCCATCAGTGAATCCTGCTGATTCTACATTTGAAATATATCTTAAATTTCCCCTACTGCAACCTGGGCTAAGCCCCCATCTCTTGCAGGCTCAGCAGTAGACTCCTATGACAGTTTCCATAGTCCGTTCTCTACACAGAAACCAGAGGGATCTCTTACAAACATAAATCATTGCACAGCATCTCCATGCTGCAAGCTCTCCAATGGTTTCTTAGCATTCTTAGGCTAAATTTCAGTTTCCTTGTGTGGCCTGCTCACCTCTCTGAACTTATCTCCTGTACTTTTCCTCTTCACATTAGCCACCCAGGCTTTCTTGAAATTCTGGAACATGCCAGACCCATTCCTGCAGACCTCTACACTTTACCCAGACCATCAGATGTCTTCCTCCCTCTTTGAAAGAACTTTCAGTTCAAATGTTACCTTCTCAGAGATAACCTCGCCACCAGGTTAAAACAGAAACTACACCCCAGCTTACTCTCTAATCCCTTATACGACTTCTTTCTGCTTTTTTCTGTCACAACCTGCAGTTATATATTTATTTAAGTATACTTGCTTATATATATTTATTTAAGTATACTTAAGTATGCTTATATATTTTATGTAAGTATACTTGCTTATTGACTGTCTCTCTTACTAGAACATAAGCTCCCCGAAGACAGGGGCTTTATTTTGCTTACCACAAATTCTCATACAAGCCTTGTGCTATAGGAATTATGATTCCCACTTTACAGATGAGTAAACTGAGATTTTGAGATATTTGTAACTGTTCAAGATTATGCACTAAGTAAGTAGCAATACCAGATTCCAAATTCAGGTCTGACCCCAAGTCCCATTGACTTCTTTTTTTTTTCAATGGAGGTGCTGGGGATTGAACCCAGGATCTCATGCATGCTACGCATGCAGTTTACCACTGAGCTATACCTTCCCCGGCTCCACTGACTTTCTACTCACTACAGTGTCTCTGGTGACGTGTTATGGCTCCATCTAGTGGACACTGTTCTGTCCTTGACTGGCTTGAGATTTTTGCAGCACTGTCTCCTTAAACCTCATTCCTTCCTCAGATACCCTGATACCAACATGTCCTCATTGTCTTCTTACTTCTCTGGATATTGCTTCTCATCCTCCTTTAAGAACTCTTGTTACTTATTCCCATCTTCAAATATTGATATTTAGGAGGGTGTTACCCACATTCTTCTAATCTTGTTCCATTAACTCTCCCTGGATCACTTCAGCTGGTCCCATGGTTTCCACTACTATCTCACTATGATGTGTCTGAAATCTGTGTCTCCAGGCTAAGCTGTCCTTCCTGGATGTCCCATAAGTACTCAGAATCAACATGTCCAAAACAAAACTTACACCTCTTCCCCGCTTGCTTCTTCCCGTGTTTCACCCATCCCAGTGAATGACATGGCCTCATGAGCAAGTCCAAACCAAAGAGCCATCCTCCATACCCACTCCAGATCACTATGTCCCACATCCAGTTAGGCTGTTGGGAGTCTCTTAGTTTGGCCCAGGATCCCAAACTGTTCACCCACATGCGAGGTTTATTTTGCAAGCGTACAAACAGATGGTTCAGCATTGGATTTTTTAAATATATGAACCATTTGTCAACATTTTAAAAATCAGGAACTTTTACATACAAATCCAGATTTCTGTATTATTGTGGATGAAGAAGGAGGAGGGAGGAGAAAGCTGTAACAGCAGAGCTGCCAGTCACACCTGGCAGCAGTGGCTGGAGGTGGGTTACCCTGCCCTTCTCATGCCACTGTTAATCATTACACCCCAAGTTCCCTAGTTAAGTGGGGCAAATCACAAGTTATTTATGCTCATACACCCACTGCAGACTTTCTCTTCTCATGGTAGAAAAGAAAAAAAAGCATTTCTGTGGCATTCATGCCTACAATAAAAATGGAAAAAAAGAAAAACAAAACTGGGAAAGTCAATTATTTCTTACTTCCGGTCTGCTTAACTTACGTATATTACCTTCCTGGCTAGCTTGCTTGCTCGTGTTCTCTCCCTCTCCCTCCCTCCCTCCCCCACCCCTCTCACTCCATATATTTTTATATATATTTGAATTTATGACTTTAAACAGTACATACTGTTCCCTAGATATACCCAAGTCTATCTAAATTCTAGAGACCCCAAAGTAAATGCACGTATCCAAGTATATCTGTGTAGCTATGTATGTATTAGTTGGGTTTGTTTGATTTTTTTTGTTCTTTTCTCTTTTTTTTTAATTGAAGTATAGTCAATTTACAATATTATATTAGTCTCAGGTGTACAACATAGTGAGTCAATATTTTTATAGATTGTACTTTGTATAAAGTTATAAAATGTTGACTATATTCCCCATGCAGTACAATTACATCCTTGTAACTTACTGTTTGAAGTTTTAAACAGTCAGCTGTACACACTCACACGACAATCTGATTGGTAAATGTGAGTGTTTAATCAGCGTCCAGACTATATTTTTCCTCCACCATCGATAAAGCAACTAAACACTGGATCACAAAGTAAAGTGTGGGTGAACTTACAGAAGAATTTGTGTTATCTGTTAAGAGGAGGATTTGTCCTGAAGTTAAGCAACTTAGATTCTAACATATTTAGCTTGTGACTGATCTAGTGAGGGCTTTGGGTCCTTCCAGGCTCCTGACGTGGAGATAGATGGACTCAGTAAGAAGCATTGGATGCTCGGGTGATGGGTAGGGGTAGGTGAAGGGTGTCTCTGGTGGTGATTATTATTAATTAATTGTTATAATAATTATTTTAATTTTGGTAATAATTATTCATTAATAATATAATTGTTTATCACTTATTATTATATTAGCCCTCACTCACAGTGTGTCTCCTGGATGTGAAAGTTTTCCAAATTATCTCTCTTAATCTTTGCAACAACCCTATGCTCTCATTGTTTCCATTTTGCAGATCTGGAAGCTGAGGCTCGGGGGAGGTGCAGTGCCCTGCCCATTGTCACAGAGAGGAATAAGTGAGACTTGAATGCAGGCTTGTCAGAAGCTGATGTTTTTGCTCTTAGCCATCGGGTTCTACTTTAAAACATAAGATTATGTTTTCTTAGAGGAAAAAAGATTTGAAACTGTATTGGTAGGAAATAATATTCTCTTCAGTAAAAACAAAGTGGTCATGATCTTCTCCAAGTTTAGGTTTAAACTCGAGGTAAAACAGGTTTCAGAAGCTAACATTCAGAAGAATACATTCCTATCAGATGAGCACAGGGGCCAAGATCTACAGGGTCTCACCCTCCTGAAAAAAAAAGAAAAGCAATTTTCTGATCGGATCTTCTGTCCAATGTAAATGAAATATGGGCCCCTCATGGAACGTCCTGGATATGTAAGAATTTAGCTAACATCATAATTCATATATTCTCAGTGATTCCCTGAAGATTTCCCCCCTCCTTACAACTTTTAAAAAAGAAAAAGTAGGCTTATGGGGCATGCACTGTAGGAGTACTGAATTCATTTTTCCAGTTATTTTAAAGCTATTTTCCACATTTATAAAAACTTCTATAGAGGGCTGTGAGGAAATAAAGAAGTCTACTAAATTATCAAACTGCAAGGGCTTTTGTTTTTTTCTGGCTACAACCTGCTGAGGTGACAGTAGTCATAAAAAACGTGATGAATGAAGCTTATTACTTTTCTCTTGTACAACCCTCCCTTTCCCAGTGAATCTCAATCACGTACTACCACGTCCATTCACGTGTGTCTCTATGTGCCTGAATGCGCGGTAACTTAACTTTGTGTCTGGTTTGTTTCTTATGTTTAGTACAAATTTAGGAAATGTAAAATGTTGCTCACCAAGTGTGGACATGTTTGCTATTCATTAGTTCATTCAATAAAAATGTTTTGTGTACCTACAATATACAAGGAACTTACCAGACACCAAAGGCATGTAAAGATAATTACAAAAAAAAAAAAAAAAAAAAGCAACAACAAAAGACGTAATTACAGAGCCTAGAAGTCACCAAACATAAATTTAAATTACTTAACATTTTCCTCCTCTGACCATGTCCACACAAAGGAAGCACAGGCAGCATGTCTCTAAACAGGCTTTTCAAGCTCCAATGTTCCTTATTCACAGTCTGGAGACAACTGAAGGGAACAAAAATATTTTTAAAGGGCAAGTTTACCTTCTTTGATAGACCAGGCCAGATCCCACTGGCTCAAATATTTGGCAAAAAGTCATAGTTCAGTAACTTTAAAATTCAGGATAAGGACACACCTAAAAAGGTTTCTGAGTGGGAGGAGTGTGAAGACACGAGAAGGGGAGAGAGAGAAGAATCTCTGGAAGATTCTGAGCTTCGAGGAAGGACTGAATTCCTTTCTCTTAGCTGCTGCCCTTTGCTTTCTCAGGTTGAGCTGCCAGCACTGACTGAGGTCTCTCTGACCGTGAAACCCCCTCCTCCCCAGTTTGTCTTTCTTCCTCCTGCTGGACTGCATTTGCCCAAAGCTGAAGGAGTTGGATTTCTCTTTAAAGAAGCCGCTGCTTCAAAGGGTGTTCCTGCTTCTTCCTGGACCTCTTTTCCTCCAGTTAAATATGTCACCTTCCATAACTTCTTCATCCAAACATCGTATCAAATCAAAGTCATGCTGTTTTTCTAGCAGCCTCTATCCCTGAGTACTGTAAATATTTATGCATGTCTCTGTTTTGCTCCGAGGGTTTTTCCCCAGGCATTTCTGAGCATGTGCATTTACGTTTCAGGTATTTTCTCTATTAAGCTGTGAATGTCCAGCTAGCCCTGTGATTATATCTAAGAGAGCACAGCTAGATTAGACTAGCACAGTTCTGTCTAATTTGTTGTGGGTTTTCTAGAGTCCTCCCTCTGGATTTTTAACTGTTTCCCATTTACCAGATCTTCCCACAACGTGAACAAATCTATTTCCTTAGTCTCTTTCAGGGTGTCACAGGGGTACTGAATAAATGTTTGTGGGCTCTTCCATCTGAGAACTGATTATCTGAGAAAAAGGAGCAGCTCTTTTCTATCTCTAGATGAGGAAGAAGAGGAAACTGGCTTGATCGGTGGGGGAAGATTTAGGTTAGACATAAGACACAGCTTCAACTTTGTAAGGTCTTGACAGAAGGTGATTGTGGAGTTTGCGCTGAAGGTTTCTGAAGAGGGAAGAAACTGATCTTGACAGATAGCTTCAGCCACTCCATTGAGGGGCAGGGAAGGAAAGGGAAGGACTGACATTCAGCTGGGTGAGTCAGCTCAGTGACTGTGCCTCTGGAAATGGAATCTCAGTCTATGCTTGGACAGGAAAATCACTGTCCCTATAAAAATAATAGCTACCATTTATTGAGTATAAAGCATTTATATCCATTTCATCCAAATCCCATAATAATCCTTCAAGGTAGATATTATTGTCATCCCCATTTGAAAGATGAGGAAACTGAGACACAGTGGGTTAAACCACTTGCCCAAAGTCATACATTTGGTAGGTGGTGGAGCAGAGACTGAAACCCAGCTTTCCTCTGAAGCCAAAGGCTGCACGCTTACTTGTTCCATGGTACGGACTCCTTTGGGAAGGGATCAAATGGCTGGGTGTATGCCTGTGGGCAGCCTTGGATCCGTGGAAAATATTGGGCATTGAAATTTGCAGATTCAGAAATGGGGAAAACAACTTATGACACGCACCTGAATTCACTTCTTCACTTGACTTGGGTCACAGTTTTCTGCGCAGTAGATTTTCACCAAATGCTTGTTAACTGACTCTCAAAGCCAAAACAAGTGGTTTTACGATATAGAGGAAAACTCAGTGCAAAACAGTACTATACCAATGCTTATTGATGGTGTTGGAATTCCGGACTATAGTTTGCTTTGAATAATGCAGAGAGATCATGTTACAAATATTGTGCTGTGATGTTTTCCAGTGAGTTTATGTCTCTTTCAGTATCTAGATTAGTTTTAGAAAATTGTTGGATCTATTGGATGAATTAATCTGGTAACTTGGGATATGTCATCTTTGGAAATATTTGTGCTTCTGGGAATTAAATCAGAATCAGATAATGATCAACTGAATGAAGTCTGTATATTAGCTATATTTGTTTGTTCCTGATCACTATTTTTATTTCTTTATTGATTTTTCATCTGTTTCTTTTGGCACAGGTTAAATTATCTAACAGCACTGTAGAGGTTTAGTTACATAGGGGATAATTGAATGAATGAACTGGAATTACAGATTAAACAAATGATAAAGACCTTGGGTTGTTTGATTAATCAAACCAAAGAAACCTCCACCCAAATGACTGAAAAAAATAATCACCAAGTAAATGCTTTAAAAAACACTTTGTCCTACATAGAAAACAAACGTATGGTACTGGGGGAGAAGGGGGTGGGATGGGAAAAATTGGGAGTTCGAGATTTGCAGATACTAACTACTATATATAAAATAGATAAACAACAAGTTCATACTGTACAGCACAGGGAAGTATATTCAATATCTTGTAGTAACTTATGGTGAAGAAGAATATGAAAACAAATATATGTATGTTCATGTATGACTGAAGCATTGTGCTGTTCACCAGAAATTGACACAACATTGTAAACTGACCGTTCTTCAATAAAAAGATATATATATATATAAAATAGAAAAAACAAACAAACAAAAAACACTTTGTCCTAAAAAGAGAAAAAGCTAATAATCATCATCTTGCTTTTGCAAATGTTGACAGTGGCCCTGGAAGGGATTTGGAGCATTAAAAGGAATCTCCCCGTGGGAGGCTTGAAGCCAGGACTGCCGAGCAGAAACAATTTACTGCCACAAGCCAACTACTATTCGAGGCACGGAGGGCTGAGACGTAAGACCCCGATACCCTTGACTTCCACTCCCAGCATGGAGGGTGCGGAGCAGTTTATAAACTAGCGGCGTACACTTTATTTAAAGTTCCCAATCAAAATGCAATCTTCTTTGGACTTGCTTCTCTCAGGTTATTTTGAATTTAGCCACATTGCCTCATTGTGGAAACAGTTATTAAACAGTAACAGTTCAGTTAACCAATGTTATGTCCCCATGGATACAATAGAAGTTCATACATTTGAGTTTACCCCTTACTCTTTCCTTTCCCATTTTATCCACCTAAGGCTTAACAGCACACAGTCAGGCTCAGTGGGGAGGAACCATGCACTGTCCTTTTGGCTGATGGCTGATCTGTGTTTACTAGTGGAAATGAGGACAGGGAGATGACGGAATTAAGGAAGAAAAATGCTTGGCTCCATTAGTTTTACCCTATTTTAGGTAGGAGGCCACCAGGCTGGCCCCAGTAGACTATTCCTCACAGATATTATGTTCGGGGAAAAAATATGACTCATTCTGAAATATGTCTGTCGCAGCCAGCGTCTGCTAGCAGCATTAGTGGCAGGATGTGGGGAAGGCAGGGGTTCTGACGTGGAAACAAAGGCAGTGTCCAGACAGTGTAGGGACATGCAGTTAGGTATACAAGTCCTGAAAATAGCTCTGCAGTTGGGAGGGACCCCGGGGTTGAGGAGAGAGAAGCAGGTGAGCTCCAAGCTGGGGGACCCTTAACCAAGGTCGGAATCATAACGGCAAATGCTAGATAGCACTTCTTACCCTGGATTCTTCATAGATAAATCTATTTAATCTTTACAACAGTCACATGACACTGGTACAATTCATGTCACAGATGAGAAAACTGAGGCACACAAATGTTGAATAATTTACCCAGAGTCAGTCAGCTAGTGAGTGGACATCACTAGGCACTGCTGCCTCTGTGAACCAAACAGTGCGCAGGAGCTGGGGTGTCTGGTGAACCTGGAGACGGGTGAGGGCTCAGCCCAAGTGCCACAAAGGAGGGGCGTCCCCAAGGAGGCAGCTTCTGGAATATGGATTCAGTCAGGGGAAGTCTAGGCACTAAAGACTGAGACACGAGGTGACAAACCAGAAGTTGTTACTTGAGGGAATTCCTTAGCAAAAAAGACCAGTAATGGCGACCTGGGTTTAATAATAGTCATAAAGTAGTTGTAGTCCCCATTTATCACGTGCCACACGTGGCAGTGAGTGTTTCATGCACTTATGTCATCCCCACGGTCACGCGAGATGAGGGTTTTAATCTCTGTTTGCCAGGTGAGAAAACTGAGGCATAGAAACATTACATTGTGCAAGATCCTGTGTCTAACTAAGAGGTAGTGAGGCCAGAAGTAGAAACCCATGTCCATGTGACTTCCAAGACCGCGCCTTAGCCTCTGGGCCACCTTGGCAGAGAATCAACTCGTTGGACAACAAGGGTGGAGCAAGTTGTGGATGGTAGTTAATTAAACAGACACAGATGCCAGGGCGCTGGGAAGGCAGCGCTGGGAATCTGGGAGGCAGCCACATGCAAAATCTGCAGAGGTATCAATGCCCTGAAGTCGTGGTTGATTCCACCCAAGTCTGGGACACTTGCCCATGGCGGGGGCTGTTAATTTTAACTTTCCACCCAATTTGTCAGGTCCCTACTATAGTGGGCAAATCCATCCATCACTCCAAGAAAACTCACAAAGCAATTTATTTTTGTAATGTATTTTTTGGGGGGAGAGGTAATTGGATTTATTTTTTAATTTTTAATGGAGGTAGCGGGGATTGAACCCAGGACCTCGTGTGCGCTAAGCTCACACTCTACCCCGAGCTATACTCCCCCACTTACACATTTATTTTAACGATGCTTTTCTAAAAATGCCATATTGTAAGACTTGAAAGGCACATTACCTTCTTTTGAAGACACAGAAATGCAATAGATTACCCAGTTTATCAATGTGGGATGTATGATACAACGTGTGTGTTTGATTTTCACCATAGTTTGATTTTCATCCACACAATTCAGGAGAGACTTGCTCACGGCCCCTACTCATTGATACTCATCCTCACTACTGTCCTGGCAGCCCAGGTCAAGCCCTTCCACATTACAGTGTGTAACTGTTATTGTTGTATGTTTTAGCTTCACCTCTGTAAGGTAACAGCTGCATTTTGCCATGCAGACTGCTACTATCTGCTACAAAAACCACAGCTGATGAATCCATATGAATCAGGAGATAACTGATAACTAAGAATTAGATGTTTCTCTTCATCAATGCAAAAAGGTAGATATAAGGCACAGAAATATAACAGATGAACAGAATCCACAGATAAGTTTCAACAATGGGTCAGTAGTAATTCGTACACTACCAGAAGCCCCATGAAGGCAGGACCAGTGTCTCTTGAACTCACTTCTGTGTGTCTGGCACTTAGCACCATGCCTGGCACTGTAGGTGTTCAATCTCTATTAGTCACAAGAATGACCAATGAATGATGAAACAGGAAACATACGCATGGTGAATGCAGACTGTATGTTCAGATTTTCTTGCTGCTAACCCACATAAATCTCCCCCTCCACCAAAGAATGTGCTTTTCCCTACTTGAATGGCTAAATTAAACAGAATGCAAACAGTAGAGGGAAAAGCAAGGGAACCTATTGGCTTCAGTGTGTGAATTATGAAAAGTTGCACATATATACACATTGGAACCAATGCTTTCCAAGAGAGATTTGTAAAGTGTACTTTGCATAGATAATTCAGTTAGTCCTCAGTATGGTCTTTTTCTTATGACCTTGTGCTTTGTTCCCCTTTTCTCATGAACAACATGATCGTTGTAGTTGTGACTCTTCCAACATTCAATACACATCGTTTAAAATTTAAATTTAGAATCGTGATCATCTAATTGTAGTTCTAAATTCTTAAACACTGTGAAACATCTCCTGCTTTCATTATACCAACAGGTTTTATTCATTTACTTGCATCATTTCCTTCTTATTCTGTGGCATATAACAAAATAATAATGTAATTAAGTTGTCTAGCCCATAACGCCTCAAGCTTTAAGGTGCCTATAAATCACACAGATATTTTATCAAAAAGAAGATTCTGATAGAGTAGGTCTGAGATTGTACATTTCCAGCCAGCCCCCAGGTGGTCCAGTGCTGCTTATCCGGATGCTATACTCCGAGTAATGAAGGTCTAGAAGACTGAGTAGCGGTTTCTCCAGTTGCTTGAATCACGTGGGCATAGCTTTTACATTCTGTTCTACCATGAAGCACTGTTGGGAACATTAGATTAAAATGGAGTTGGGATTAAAGAGGATTTCCCCAAAGTAAAAATGTATTTATTTATTCATGTATTTGTTTATTCTAGGATAAAATCAACAACTTTTCCATTGAGAAGATAACCTCTTTCTCCTGATGTCTGTAAAACAGAGAAGAAACCCAAGCTTGTTTCACAGTTTAGATGTGTTAAAAGAAAATGTATGTTAGTCTGTAATTCCTGTTATTGGTATTAGTTCCTATCTATAAATTAATCTGAAACAGTGAAAGGCTATTGGTAAAATTCACTAAGCACCTGAAAACAATGATGGAAAATATTATATTTATTTTTAATTGTCACAGTTGGAATACATTGGGCTTCAAATTCAGCTTATTTTATTAAATATGTCAAATATGCTAAAACACAGGCCTGCTATTGGAGTCTTCAAGGTAAACCTTATAAATGTTAACCTTTCACTACAGTATAATTATGTTCACCCATTAAAAAAAATCCAGGTATAGGTAAAGGTTAATAAATGAAGAACAGATGAAAAGTTTATGAAGAGATTTTAAGGGTGTGGGTAGCATTTTACAAACACTATAATACTATGGGTCTACTGAGGTTAAGAAGGAGAGAAAAAAAAAACAAAAACAAAAAAACAACCTTCCTATTCCCCAATTGTCAAAAGTAATATAGGTACTGTATAGAAAATTGAAAAATAAAGCAAAATAAAGGGAAGAACGCCATCTGTAATTCAATTCCCATAAACAACCACTGGTAACACACTGATATATTTTTATTCTTTTTTCCTATGCATGTATTATTTTACATGTTTGAAATCACACTGTATAATATATACATTTGTTATCTCGCTTAATATATAATTTCTTATTTACTAAGCTATAACCGAATAATTCTATTAAAAATGTTTGTACTAATTCTTTGCATTTATTACTCTATTTTTTGGATTTTTCAGATTTTTCATTTTATGCATAAATGTTGTGATTTACTTACCCTCTCCACTTAAAAGTTTCTTTTCCCTAGTATTCTGGCTCTACATCTTTCGTTCTCCTTCCTCTTAAACTCATCTTAAAACTTCCTCGGTTTTAAAAATTCACGGTTCTCAAGTTTATTTCTCAGTTTTAATGTAATAAGTCAGGTCAACAAAGATTTGTTGACTGAATATGTCCCTTCCCTACTCAAAAATATTTACACTGTGAAATACTCAATAATCTCTTGAGTCAAAATCCAAACTTTTCCAGATTCAGTATAAAATTTTCCATTTAGTTAATACACACCAGAAGAGATGCTCCATGCAAGCCGGTTCCAGCCACTACCATGTTTATGGAACTCTCTCACCACAGGCTACTTCAAAAACAGGGTTATGAGCCAGTGGGTAAAATTGGAGCAATCACATCTTCAATTAGTCAAGAAACATAACACCAAAAACTACCTGGAGTTGGGGTAAAGCATTTACTATTCTTACAAATCTAAAATCTTAACCTCTCCCAAATAATTACCATCAACCTTTTTGCGCATATGTTAAGATGTCACACAAAAGGTGCAGATGGGTGGGAGATGCTGGCTTTCATTCATTCATTCGAGATGATGTCCTGTTTGCACTTGGGCTCCCGGTGTGAATTCACAAACACACACTCAAGGAATTCCGTTCTCACGTCCATTCTACTGCAGCCCAATAAACAAGTATCCCCCCTTCCACTACCCTCGCTGCGCCCCATTTATTCTCAGCCTCGCTGCCTGGGCTGGGAGCTCCGTATTAGCATCTCCATTCCGGACCAACCAGTAACACCCATCTCTCCTCCCAGGACTGATCTTATGGCACTGCTTCCTTGCTAGGGCTTCTGTCCTTACTCCACTTTCAGGCCCTGGTCCTTTTGGGGTTAAAAGGACCCATTCTTCATTGCCCCATTGCACATCTTCCCAACTGGATTCTTATACAGAGTTTTTCATGCCAGGATTACTTATAATAATGAATAATGTAGAGGATGATTTTTTTAAATGATTATATAATATGATGCATCTGTTTTGTTTTTTAATTTAAAAAGCATTTTTAAAAAAATGAAAACTCTTTGAAAGCCAGGATTACAAGGACACTTCTTTAAAATGGTAAAAATCTATTATCAATTTTAAACCAATGGCTACTTTTATATGCTCCTGGCCCTGGAATCCTTGAACTTCCTGCGTTCAGGCCAGAGACAGTTGCTGCAGGGTGCTGGGTAACTTGTGTCATAGGACTTGTACACTCCAACCTAATTTGGCCAAAGAGTCATGATAAAAGTATCTGTGAGCCACACAGACCAAAAGATTAGAATGAATGAATGAATGAATAAATAAATAGCCAAAATGATTAGGAAAATTTTCTTAGCTACTTAGCTGCCTGAGATGGGACAAATTTTTTTTGAAAAGAAAACTTTTTAGTCTCACTTTTAAAGAAATCTATCCCCTGGTTTATCTTCTTAACATAGCCTTTGTCTTACAACTGAAATATTTATGGAATAGGAAGCATACAATGCAGAGGCTTTTTGTTTTTTTAACAAAAATACTATCACATTACACCTATTTTGTATCCTGCATTTTTTCACTTAGTCATACACTGTGACCATTTTCCTATGTAATAGATGTTTATGTAAATCATGTTTTTATAAGCTATATAGTGTGTCCCCCTTCCCACATGATAGTAAATTTTGTCCCCCAACCCTGGGATTTTTTGTTTTTTTGTTTTGTTTTGTTTTGGTCTAAAGCTATCTCTTGTAAGTCACTGTAATTCTGAATTGCAACCAACAAGATCCTTACTAAGACAACTGCCTTTAGTTTTATCTGGCTTAATTACAGTGCTTGCTTGGAGTACATGTGTATGAGCTAAGTAGCTTCGTTCTGGTTTATCATTCTGCTTCTCTATAACTAAAGAGAGAGAGAGTGGAAGCTATTGGGCAGAAAGTCTCGTGTCTGCAGCCTACACCCTCACCCCCCCCACCTGCTTTTCTTTAACACGAAAACCTTCTTTGATAGTATGAACACACCTTACTTAACTAATTACAAATGGGTATGAGGAAGTTGCAAATACAGGTGCCTAAAAGGACTTTCTACTCTGGTGACACGTGATCAATTCAGAAGCAGGACAAAGTGGCAAGGACAGAAGGAAATGTTGTTTCAGGAGGCAAATGGGCAGGATTACTAAGGGCCTACCTCATCACAGCTTCTGATGTCAAGCTTTGGATTCTTCAGGTCTGGAATTTCTCTAAAGCCATAATTCACACGGGTGGGTTGAGTGTGATGGCTAACGTGTCCCACAAGGGCAGAGGTGTTTGTTCGTTCAGATATACCTCACATGCCTGGCACATAACTGGAATCCAGTAAGTGTAAGTATTATAAAGTTATAGCTTTTGCAAGTTTTGAAGCCCAAACAAGGTCTGACCCTAATACAGTCTGGCAAAAATCATTATAGACCAATTCTCAGTCCTGTTGCTTGGAAAACACTTTAGAAACAGCTCTGCAAACTGGTAATGAAAAAGGAGTCCTGGCATAATATACGAAAATAAAGAAAAACTGAAGTATTTTCTCTTTTAAAGGAACACAGCAAACCCTGGGGTCATCATATCAAAATCTTCTAGCAACAATCCCCATCACCCTTTCTCAAACTGTGGTTGGGGAAATGGGCTCAGGAGAGTCTCAAGGGAACCAAAGAAGCAAAGCGGCTGTTCTGTGAGGAGCAGTGGGCTCTGTGAATGGCTGGTCAGACACCCAGACACTGGGGCTCTCATTCACATCTAATTTCTCTTCTTTGACCTCGAGTTGCTATTTCCCTGTGTCTTGGATGATCCTGGAAATTAAGTCTTTGAACAGTCAGCTCAAAGAAGTTCCCCTCCTCCCACCCCCTTTTTTTTTGCAGAGCGCAGTGATGCTGCCAGGACAGAAGGAGTTCCTGCAATGCAGTTAGACAGTCAGGGCAGTGTTTATTCACTGGTCTTTCTCTTTCTCCCAAGACCAAATGTTTGTTGAATGAGGCGGAACATTACTCAGGGTAAATACAGACCAAAGGTTCTTTTTAGACCAGTGGAAAATAATATTATCAACATTTTCACTGTGATTTCACCTTGGTGAATCATGTATGATTTCTGGGCTGTGCTTTATTTGGCCACAGTAGCTTGATGTGGCTGTCCCATTTGCTTGGGAACGGTTTTTCCCTTGTCATGCGAGCAACATGGATTTACCCTTCTATTTCCACACTTTTCCAAAATCATTTATATGTCACTAATTTTGTTTACTTTAATCTAACAGGGATTTCTTAATATTTCAAGTACCTTAGACTTGTTTTACAGGAAGAATCAAACAAGTATGCTGGAACCTGGTCCGACCACTTTTGTGATCTGAATGGCTGCTCGGTGGGAATTTGCTAGTCAGAGCAGAATTCCCTGACCTCTATGGAAAAGGCATCTTCTCTCCATTTTCTTTAGCGAAGTGTGCCCTGGGTCTTGTGAGAAGTGGGGTCAAGATGGGGGTTTGGGGGGACTGGGTAGGGTGGGTGGGCAGTCACAATCCCTTCCATCTGTAGAGAGTTGGGCTACCTCCCTGAGTTGGGTCTTGTCTTGAGTATGGCCGCACGTAAGTTCTGATGTGGAGCAGGTACCATAATAAACCCAGAGCAGACATGTTTGTTGAGTTCCTGAGACCGTACAGGATTTGTGCTAAGTAATTTGACTAAGGACCCAAGTAAACTTGAGGTGGGGGTAGGTAGATAGTGCTGCTGAACTTGAAGATGATTTGGGGAAGCCAGTATGATACTTACCATTTTTACCCTACGGCTTGTTCTATATTATTTAACTTAGTTATTATTTTATAGTCCAAGGTCTTTTGCATAAACTTCATGAATGAAGAAAGTGAATTATTTCATAAGTGCCTCATGAAATGTAAAATCAATAGTGGTTGTTCATTCATTCACTCATCTATTCATTTATTTCACAAATAGTTATTAAACACCTCATATGTACCAAGCATTGCACTGTGTGATGTTAACGTTTATTGCAATGTCAAAATAATTTTCTTTTGTGTAAGCCTTGTATTCTATAACTTTAACGTGTGACTGCAAATAAACTCTATTTTATGAAAGAGTAGTTTAAAAAGGAAAATGCAGAAGTAAGCCCTACAGATATTTTAAATATATTACAGACATTTCTGACTTTAACTGGAATTTCACTGTGTACTTTTACTGAGTATCCAAAATTCTTGCCTTACCTGTTCAGTCAAGTAAGAGTAAAGGAGGAATTTGAGTAAAAGAGTAAGAGTAAAAGCCTAAACTAAATGTAATAAATTCTCATACTGACTATTCATAACAGTATTGTTTAGGGGTGATAAGATTTTGCACTTTAATAAAAGGAAACAACCTTATAAGTTGGTGTTAGTTTTATTTTTCTATCAAAGATTTCATACGGCAATGAACAAAAACTTGTGGATGGTTGTTGAACTTACTCATTATCTAATATTTTCAAACTAACATTCACTCCATACTCATCTGCCTAATTATACACAGTTAAAAAATTGTACCTGTACTTGCTTCAGCAGCACATATACTAAAGCTGGAACAATACAGAGATGAGCATGGCTCCTGCGCAAGAATGACAGGTAAATTTGTGAGGATTCCATATTTTTAAATCAACAGTACTTCAGTTAAAAAAAAAAAAAGCACCTGGCAAAGGAAATCATCTCCACCTTTTTGCCTATGGGTTAGCCTTTCCAGTTACACCTGCTCCCTGGCTGCTCCCCACTTCCTGGTAAGTACGTAATACTGGGAGGAATTTTGCCCTTTTCTCTCTTCAAGGAAAAAAGAATTAAAGTATACTTGGCAGGTCAGTGTTCAGTCACAGAAACCTCAGATCCAACCAAAAATAACAACCCATTTGAGGGACCCCAGGCTGCCAGAGTGCTGGTGGGGAGACCCAAGGCAGTCAGAACATGTTCCAAGGCGACCCTAGGAAATAACAAATGTTGCTGGTGAAGAACAGTAGGACAGGCTCAGAATGAGCTCTTTCCCTGGAGAAGAACAAAGCACGAGGTAGACTTTTAGGAACCACAGTTGGCCTGGTTCTTGCCCCCAGAGAATCCTGTCCTATATTAAGTTTTGGAACCGAATGGGTCATTCTTGGACCTGCTGTGCATGGATCCCTCATTCATCTTGACAAAATGAGCCTTGAATTTTCGAGCTCTCCTCTACACCTCTTTCACAAGCTCGGGGCCAAAAGCCCTTCTGTATACCTGACCTTGTCTTCAGGCTTGCGACTGCAATCTGGTTTTTCCTGGGTAATATTTTGTGGAAACTGAGAGGGCTTTAAATACACAAAGAAACATTTGTTTATAGTTACTAAATTAAAATAAATCATAGAGTGTTTAAAGTTCTAAGGTGATACAGGAAAAAAAAAACTACCAAGAAAGGGGGGACGGTAACAGATTAGTGGCAGAACATGTGCTTAGCATGGAGGAGGTGCTGGGTTCAATCCCCAGTCCCTCCATTAAAAAAAACCACTAAAGTGATTTAAAATTTATTTAGAATAATAATAATTCAGGCTAGTAGACAGGTTGTTTTGGCCTGTCCACTATCCTTTCCCTCTTCTTCAGGTAACAGCACTTCATTTTCTTCCTTGAAGGAACTACCCTCCCCCGCAACTGTTAGTCCATGATGAGGTTTATATGGGGCTGATTCTATCACCTAGATCCAGAAAAGGGTCTAAAGAGAGTCCACATCCCCTGGCCACAGTCATTGTTTCAAGAATGAGCACCTGGTCCACATTGGACCGATGAGAGCCAGCCTAATTTGATGGAGTTTCTGATGCTTGTCACCAGGATTCTGATTAATCCATGTGTAGTATTTTCCACTGAAAGCTTATGGGGCTTCTTAAGGTCACAGCAAGACATTCACATAGCCAGTTTCTCCTGATACTGACACACTTTCTAGTGGGGAACAGAGGTACCTAAAGATCATTTCAATTTTATATTTAGGACATTCATTCATTCATTCAACAAGTATTCATTGAGACAATGACTACTACTAGATGCCTGGTTCTGTGCTAGGGAGAGTTTATGATTGAAACAGTCATGATCACTAACCCCATGATGTTCTGAAAGATGTGTACGAGAGCACAGAGGAGAGGCACGTAACCTACCCTGGATGTGTGCACATGGGTGTCCAAGATGGCCTCCTGGAGAAAGGGACAGATTTCCCAACTCTCTCTGAATCTCTTCTTTAATTTTAATTTACTCTCCTCACAGCTACTGTCATAGTTGAGTCCTTTTTGTTTCACATGTGAATTATAGCAAGAGCTTTCCAACTGGACTAGACACTCCTATTCTTATCCTGGTCCCTAATACCCAACTCATTTGTGTGTGTGTGTGTGTGTGTGTGTGTGTTTGTGTGTGTATTCCCACAGTGAATCGCACACTAAGAACTACCTTCATTTCTTTTTTTGTTTGCTTGGTTTTTTTTGTTTTTTGGGGGGAGAGGTAATTAGATTTATTTATTTATTATTATTGTTTTATTTAACTGGAGTATCAAACCCATGACCTCGTGCATGCTAAGCGTGCACTCTACCACTGAGCTATACCTTCCCCTCCAACTCATTCTTTATTGATAACAGAATGATTTTTTTCTTAGCAAAACTTTACTTAAGTATACATAAAATTACATATATACATACACGTATACATAGATAGAATTACATATGTAGGCAAACAGCTTGAAGTTCCTCAACCAAACACACTTATTAACCAGTGCCCGTATCAATAAACATGGCTAGGACACCAGAAGTCCATCTTATGCCGTTTTCTCTATACTCACCTCCCCTCACAAATGAGCTTTTAAAAGTATTAATCTCATTATATTGCTCCCTTGCTTTATTAAAACCTTTCAAGGACTCTCTGCAGCCAGGGCCCTGGTCTATCCTCTTTTGGGGGCGGTAGGCAAAGCGAATGCTCTTATGAAGGGGAGGGTTTCCTTGAAAACTTGGTTTCATAAAATGCACCCCCTTCGTGGGCCTCACAGGGGTGGGGGTTTGTTACCAGCGCTTTGTGTGCCCACGCACAGTCAGAACAAACAAACCAAAACATTGGAGCTTGGAGCAGAGGAAGGATGATTACAAGCAAGGAGAACAGTGGCTCATGCTGGAAAAATCAGAACTGCCCAATGGTTTTGGGGGGGTAGTTTTTAGAGGCAAAATTTGGGGTGAGGGCTGCAGGGTGGGTGACTTTCTTCTGATTAGTTGTTGGTGAGCTGGGCGGTGTTCCAGGAATCTTGTGCTCAGCTAGAAGCTGTCATCCTCCACCTGGGTGGGGGTCTTGGTTCCTGCAAAAGAACTCAAAGACACTGTGTATATTACTTGAGGAGGAACCAAGACCCTGCCCCAGGACTACTATTTTTTCTTAACTGCTCCTCTTTTGTTTCTGCATCCCCTCCCTTCCCTGATTAGCAACTGTTTGAATCTGGAATTTAGGGAAGAAAGATCTTGGAGGCTGAAAGGAGCCTCTTTCCTACAAACAAGAAATGGAGGACACGGAAAGGATTTGTACCAGGGAGGACTCCACAGACAGGGTCCTGCTGGGTTTCAGGCTGACTGGACACTGGCCTGCGTGGGCAAGTCACGGGGTCAAGGTCAGCCCCCACATTTGCGCCCTCGCCGCCTCCTTCCTTCCGGCAGGCTCTGAGAAAGGAAGCGGATCTTCTGTCTTGCCCAGAGGCCGAGCATCGCCGGCCAACTTCCTCCTGAGCTCCCGCCAGCTCTCCCACCGCAAAGGCTTTTGAAGCTTCTCGCGTTCCCTGCACGCACCCGGGGATGGACTGGTCCTTCACTCTGGAAGGCAAGGGTTCAGGCCAACGCGACTGAGGACCCGGGGCAGCCGGGAGGGAACTCGGGCGGGCAGGAGGCCAGGGTGGGGCGGGGAGCGCGCCCGGAGAGGCCCGGGACCTCCGCGACGAGACCCGGAGTCGCGGATGGGGAGCGGCCGGGGCTCGGCCCGGAAGTCCAGGAACGCTGGAGGGGCCCCGGAGTGGGCGGAGGTGCCGCAGGAAGCGCCCCGGGCCGGGCCTGGCCGGGCCGGTAGGGCGCGGGGCGCGGTGGAGGGGAGGGACGGGGCGGCGCCGGGCTGGGCGGCTGGACCAGGTCCCCTCGCCCTGGAGGCCCAGGGGGCGGGGAGTTGCGAGGAGGCGACCGGGACCCACAGGCCTTCAGATCCCGGGACCGCCCTCTCCCGCTCCAGAGCTGGCGGCGGCGGGTGGCAACGACGGCTGGAGCCGCAGCGGCAGCATGAGAGCCGGCGCCGGGGCAGCACGGCCGCGGACGCGCGGCGGACATCAGCGGCCCTGCCCGCGCTCGCCATGGGCGCGCTGTGGGGTCGGCGGCGCCGCCAGCGCGGAGGCCAGGGACAGCCCGCGGCCGTCTTGGCGTCGGTGGCCGCCGGCCTAGTGTGTACCGCCCTGGCCGCCTACGCCTGCTGGAACCAGCTGCCGCCGCTGACCCCGGCCGCTTCCGCCCCGCGGCGGCCGGTGCGGCCGGTGAGCGTGCTGCTGTGGTGGGAGCCCTTCGGGGGCGGCCGCAGCGCCACCAGGCGCCCCCCCGACTGCCGGCTGCGCTTCAACATCAGCGGCTGCCGGCTGCTCACCGATCGCGCGGCCTACGGGGAAGCCCAGGCGGTGCTTTTCCACCACCGAGACCTGGTGAGGGGACCCCCGGACTGGCCCCCGCCCTGGGGCGTCCACGTGCGCCTGACGGAGAATCAGCAGCTGCTGACGTTGGAAGACGAGGAGGAAGCTGCGGAGGCAGCCGTAGCCCTGGCCGCCTCGGGTCCCAGGCCCCCCGGCCAGCGCTGGGTGTGGATGAACTTCGAGTCGCCCTCCCACTCTCCCGGGCTGCGAAGCCTGGCCGGGAACCTCTTCAACTGGACACTCTCCTACCGGGTCGACTCGGACATCTTCGTACCTTACGGCTACCTCTACCCCCGCACCCATCCCAGCGATCAACCGCCGGGCCTGGTCCCGCCGCTGGCCCAGAAGCAGGGGCTGGTGGCCTGGGTAGTGAGCAACTGGGATGAGCGCCAGGCTCGGGTCCGCTACTACCGCCAGCTGAGCCAGCACGTGGCCGTGGACGTGTTCGGAAAGGACGGGCCCGGGCAGCCGGTGCCTGAGATTGGGCTCCTGCAGACAGTGGCCCGCTACAAGTTCTACCTGGCCTTCGAGAACTCGCAGCACCTGGATTATATCACCGAGAAGCTGTGGCGCAACGCCTTCCTGGCCGGGGCTGTGCCCGTGGTGCTGGGCCCCGACCGTGCCAATTATGAGCGCTTCGTACCCCGCGGTGCCTTCATCCACGTGGACGACTTCCCTAGTGCCTCCTCCCTGGCCGCCTACCTGCAATTCCTCGACCGAAACCCCTCTGCCTACCGCCGCTACTTCAGCTGGCGCCGGAGTCACGCTGTGCACATCACCTCCTTCTGGGATGAGCCTTGGTGCCGGGCCTGCCAGGCTGTGCAGACGGCTGGGGACCAGCCCAAGAGCATCCGTAATTTGGCTGGCTGGTTTGAGCGGTGAAGTCATCCTCCCCTGGGTAGAACCCAGGGAGGCCAAATCGTCATCTTTTGGATCCTCTTGCTGTGCGACTCCTTGACTGCCGAATCATGGGACTAAATTTTCCAAACATCCATTTTTAATCTATGGAAACAAGTTGATTTACCAATTACTAATATTCAGCAAAGCGACTGGGTGGGAAGGATGCTGGGGGCTCATGCTTTTTTGCACAAATGGCTGTGGGGCTCCCTCTGTTGTCCAAGAGCATCCGTGCTCTGGGTTGAGGAAGGGAGTCCTTTCTCACCTAGTACCCAGGGCAGAGGGAGAGAAATAGCTTAACTACAAAAAAAAACCATTCAGTTGCTCTGAATTTCCTCATCAGCGGCAGGCCATATTTGTGGCCTGTGCTGAGTGTCAGACACTGCTCCTCGATTCACGTATCACTGGGCCAAATGCAGCAAACCCTGATTTTAGAAAGAGCCTTGTCGCAGGGTAGTAAAAGCCCTGTCTCCTAAGAAAGGTGAGGAGGGTGATCCAAGAATCCATTGCCTTCCTTAACAAGTACTGTGTTTTCCTTGCTTCATAAATGGAAACAGGATGCTGGATTGTCCTTGGAGAAGAGTTAAGATGAATAGTTGGTGTACCTCACTTTACACAAAGGTATTCCTGAGAAGCCGCTTTTAAATCAAACTCACTGCTTTAGGAGAGCTCAGTATTTAATAGAACCTATGGAGAATCCGTTTACAGTGTGAATAATCATCTCCTGACTTACTTCTTCTGTGTCTCTGTTTTTCTATAACTTGGATTTTTTTTAAAGCATATTAAAATTACAGATGTGAAAATAAAGTAGAAGCAACCTTCTCCCTTCTTCCCAGAAAATCAGCCTGTGTTTACAAACAGAAGAGAAGGAAGCCATAATGTCACTTTCCACAAAGTTATTTATTTTGTGTCTTTCCTGGAGCTGAAATTTAAACTGGAATGTCAGTCCCCACCCCACTTCACGCCCTCCGGAGCTGTTGGCATTACCTGTCTGCAGAACAGTGAAATTGTCCTGCCCTTAGGGAACCTTGCAAAAGGAAAAAGTTTCATGGTGTCTGTTAATGGCAGTTACTGTTTGTGTGTCACTTTTTAGTTAAATATTTAGTTGCTAGGAAACAGAACTAAATTAGTGCCTGCAGTAAAGCTTTATCTTTTGTTAAAGAAATGGGAAATTTTCTCTGAGGCCATCAGGTTCCCCTCCTCATCTGCCTAGCAGTACAGTAAGTATATCCTCCCATTTCTCCTGCCCTTAAGTCTGTGCTATAAGGCCAACTTTGAAAATATATGTATTGACTTTTAAAAGCTTTTGAACAAGCAGCATATTAGGTTTCCCCACGTGCCTTCACTGTGCCAAACGCTGAGCTTGGGGCGCCAGGAAAGACCCCAAGGCAAGGTCCCTCTCTTTAAGGCTCTTACAATCTACCACTGTCAAAAAATAAGTAGTAATTTTGGTAAATCAGTTGGCAGAACTTATTTGTTTAAAACGACTTACTTAACAGTACCATAAATCAGTTATTAGAAAGCCAGTTGATTTAAAGCTTGAAATAATTTTTCCCTTGATTTATTATAATAAACACCCTCAGTGACTTATTGGGGGTAAGGCCCAAGATTAATTAAGTTTATAAAGAGTTCTGCTGTAAATAGTAATTGTGCATTTGATTAGTACAATTAGCTGAATCATAAAGTTTTATTTCTATGCATTTGTTGCCAACTCAAAAAGCTGTCTAAAATCTAGGTGCTTCAATTCTCCTTTTTCCTTAAAAGGAGAAATGAAAATCCCTGGATAAAATATCCTTATTAAAATAGTACGGGCAGAATTATAATATCCAAGTAGCAGGCGTCCAATAAAGAAGAAGGAAAAATCCTATTCTTCAAATAAGCCTTTTATGACCTATTGGCCAGCGATCTTGGTGTTATTGGGAATCTAGGTGGGACAGTGTGGGACAGTTTGGGTCAAATTGAAGATAATCTGGCTTCGATTTGAATCCCAGCCATGTGACCTCAGGCATATTAGTAATAACCTTGAGCCTCAGCTTTCTTATCCGTAAAATGGAGCAGGAAACTACTTCACAACGGTTTTCAGAATTTCAAGAAGTCACAAGGTGCTTAACACATGGTGGGGAATCAATCAGTGAGAGAGACATATCTTTCCCCCTTCTTTCCTTGCAGTGATTTCATGCCTCTATATCCAATTATATGGATTATAAAATTAAGTCTCAAGATATGTTGCAGAATATATCTGAAATAAAAAGGAAGGGGCCTAATATCGTGTATTTCAAATGAATCCCGAAAGCTAAGCCGTATGGTTTTAAGAATCATCATTGCCATTTAGATTGAGATGGAATTTGCAGACTAGGAAGAAGCAGTGAGGCTTTCTTTGAAAAAAAAAATTGGAGTTTTGGTTAAGTGATATAGTTAATTAAATAACTGTTGTTTTACTAAGGCTTTCCTTAGTATTAAGCCTATTTAAAACTAACCACATATGTGGTTATTGAATACTGAGCATGAGGAGGGTATAATCGAATCTTTTTAATGTGGAAATTTTGAGTACGAAATTTAAGGACCAAAACTTTTTTTAGGCTAATCTCATCAAAGAGTAAGAGAAATATGGCAATTGTTCATTTTATGTTATTCTGTTTTTCAAATTCTAAATTGAATAGATTAAAAATTCACATATATGAATATAAAAATACATATGATGCATCACATGTATTTCAGAAATGGCTTTCATAAATTTTTCTTTCAACTGTATTACAAATTTAATATTTTTAGTGCTTGATGACTAATTACACGAGTGCACCTGGACTGATGTCTGCATCAGGAGGACAGTCTGACTTGCTTTCAGTATTCACAGGTCGTTTTCAGTTTCCAAGCCCTTCCCTAGCAGTAATTTAGAGACTGGGTGGCTTCATGGAAAGAGCTTGCAATTTGGAGTCAAAACCTGGGTATGTGGTTCTGCCACTTTCTGCTCCTGTAGCCCTGATCAGGCAAATTACTTAAGCTAGCTTCCTCCTTTATAATGCATGAATGCGCCTGCAAAACAAGGATTAAATGTGATGATGTCTGCCAAGGTGCTTTGTACACTGTAAAGTGCTGTAGAGTTACAGGATGCTCTAAATTTTCAAAGCTCGAGAGCAAGGATCAGCACAGTTTTTCTGTAAAGGGCTGGAGAGGAAAAATTTCAGGCTTTGCCAGCCATACAATCTCTGTGGCCACGATCTAACTCTGCTGTCTGCAAAAACAGCAATTGACTACGTGCAAACAAAGGCCATGCTTGGGTTTGGTCCATGGGTCATAGCTTGTTAACGCTGCCCTAGACTTTTGGAGGTAGAAGGAATTTGAGTACCTACCTGATGGGGGTTTCTTAGAAGGGATTTAAGAATTGGAATTTAAGAATTGGAATTTGAGAATTTTGGAGGCATTTATTCCTGGGTTGCTAGACAAGCTTTGCAACATTTCCTAATTGTCTTATCTTGGGCAAATTATTTAAGTTTTCTGTGTTTTCATAGTCCCATCTCTAATTGAAGGTAATCATATATAATTTATAGAGGTGTTGGGAGAATTAAAAAAGACACTAAGTCCTCGGGACAGGGGGTTGGGTATAGCTTAGTGGTAGCTTGCACGAGGTTCTGGGCTCAATCCCAGTACCTCCATTTAAAAAAAAAAAATGCGCTCAGGACAGTGTGGGGCATATAGGAAGCACCTGAAAGATGTTAGCTGTGAGGCTCACCAGTCAGTTTTACAGAGGAGGGAGCAGAGGTCCAGACCCGTGTAAGGACTTGCCAAGGTTACAATGCTAGTGGCAGGACCAGCTGTGCTTGTGCAAGTCACAACCCCTTTGAGCCTCTGTCACTTGAACTGTAAAATTAGGGGGTGGAACAAAATCTTCCAGTTCCATTGCCATCATTCTACTAACTGGCACCCCAGGGCTTAAAGAACTACCTTACCGCCCTTAGTGCCTTCCTTATAGTCTAGAAATGACTTACTATACAGCCTCAGTAAACTGGCAGAAAAACCAGGCACTTCAGAGGGAGACTCTAATTTAGCATTAAAAAATATATATATTTATATATAATATATATTTATATGATACATAAATATTACATATATATTTTTTAGTGACATGCCTTAAATATCAGGGAAGGGAGCCAAGTCTTTGGTAATTAGTATGGTGAATAATTGCATTGAATACACTTCGAGTCATCCTTGGATGTATCTCAGGGACTTTCACACTATGCATTCTGATAATAAATCAAGTACTTATGTACACCTGTTCAGATTGTTTTGACAAAATGATTAAAGTGATGAGATGGAAAATGACTCCTTGGTTATAATTTTATATTCCCCCCCCCCCCCCGGTGCTAATGTGTCCCCCATGACACATGGGCTGTGTCTTGGTTAAGGGCCCTCTAAGCTCACTGCTCCTAGACTGGTAACTGACATGTGATGGCTTTGCCTCTTGTAAACCATGTGAGGTTGAGTTCATCTTGTCCTCTTGTCTTTCTTGCCTGGCTTTTCACTTTAACCTGGTGACATCTCCAAGGACATAAGTACTATATATTCTCTCATTCCAATTTATTTTGCTAAGTGCTCTGATGCCTTCAACGTGCTGTCTCTAGCTCCTGTGCATGAAGTTAAATAATGCCAATTTTTAAAGAAGTGGAATAAAGACTAGGAACATGCTGGTGGGCAGAGGCATTTTCTTCTTAGCAGCTGATGCAGAAACTATGAACTTGGAAAAAACATTGACTACTTTCTCTAGTTTTCCTCCTCCGAGAGGCACACACTGATGTGCTCATTTAGGTAGGCAGTCTGAAAAATGGTGATGGCCAGCTGAGGGGAGGGGCAGGTGTGACAAGAAAAGAGGACTCAATAATGAAAGAGTTAAAAGAAAAGCACATTAAAAGCATAGCAGGTGGTGGGTATATGTGGGGAGTGAAGAGGAAAAGGAAAGACATTGAGGTACATGAGTAAGAAGTGGTTGAAGAGAAAGTGAGAAGATAAGCTAGAAAAAGAGGAGACGGAAGACGAAGGTTAAGATGACAAGTAGGAGAAAGGAGGAACATATGCCTGGAGAATGAGGGAAGAGTGTAAAGTCGATCATTCAATGCCACGTTCCTCAAGAAACCTTTGTTCCCACTTGAAGTGCAGCATCTGTTGGCAAATGAGAAGTGAAATCAAGAAGTCTGAACTCACTGACAAGGAGGCAGGAACTTAACAAGGAATAAACTAACATTTCAGCAGAAATAGAAAACTGCGCCTGGATTGCTTACAACAGCTTCTTGAACTCTTTTTGAATGCTTCTTTTTCCTCTTGGGAAAACCACATCCATTGCAGGTTTTTGTTTTTGTTTTTTATTTCCTGTCGGCATACTTCAATTGTACTCATTATCCACTTTTAGAGAAATTTCCTATTTTTTAATATAACCATAATCACCAACTGACTGCTTTGAAGAAGAGTCAGAGGAAAACACAGAAGGGATTTAGAATGTTTAGTACATTTGTTGGTTTCATGTGGAATCCTATGATAAAACCATTTAAAGCAAGTTGTAAAGAATTAGATTTTTGTGCAAAATCACAGCAGTTAAAGGGAAAAAAAGCAAACTCTCAGTAGTAGCTTCAGAGGAGGCAGAGGATTCCATGTTAGAAATGAACTTCCTTCATCACAAACTAAGTCTTCTTAATGTCCCTTATTAAAAACACAAGTTCTGCAGCCTCGAGCCTCAACACTAAAGCTACCTGATTATTTTCACTAATACTACAGTTAAAAATAAGTGTTACTGTTAAGCATCACCTTCAGAATTACTAACCTCTATGGGGCTTTTGCTCTCCTAGTAACTAGGAACACCTGCTCTTACCCTGTGATTTTTTTTTTTTCTCATTCTCAAAATGTTTGGTGAACATTTTCAAAATCTCTGTCCCACTCCCGGAAACTTATTCTGAAATACCAATGCTCTTACTGATCAAACAAAAACACCCTCAGATAAAAATGAGTCTTATCTGAAGACTGACCAAGCCTCCTTCTTTGGGAGGTACAAATTTGTGGCTTTCAGACAAGGATTCTTTCCTAGAAGTTGTAGTTCACTAGTATGTGCTCTTTATTAAGGTCTTACCATATGCAGGGTGCTTTCCATATTTTTTTCCTATTTCTCAACTCTACATTAAAGGCGTTGTGGTCATCCGTTTCTACGATGACCCCCGTGGAGCCATCTGGCACTCTCTGAAGCTGTTCTGAAGTCCATAAAACCCTCACTCCTGGGCTCTCTGTGTGCCTGGAGCCAATTGGCACCCTTAACCCCCACTCCCCACTTCAGGATAAAAACAACTTCCCTGCATGTGTGTTTACTATAACAAAACTAACTGCCCCCAGGAAATGGCTAATCTCCCAATACCCTTGGCGGTCAGGCATCACTGCATATCCTGCCCTTATCAGAGTCATAAATCCCATAACTCAGAGTGGCCCCTGACAAGTCTTACCTCACTTACAACCAGTCAGGTACCTGTGCACAAGTTGATCACGCAGCCCCCTACCCCTTGTGTTCACAGCCCCTTCCCCCCAATAAAAGACCCTGCACATTCGCCCCAGTGCTCACACAGGCACCTCTCCTCTGTGTGGACCGCTGTTGCCTGTAGCAGCGTATCTATTAAGCTTTTCCTTTGTTAAACTTTCCCTTGTCTCTGGTAAATTCTTGTACCTCTACAACAGTGGCCTGCCTCATGTCGCCCAACAACCCCCGCTGGTCCCTGCCTCCTGGTGTCCACACCTTTGTGTAATGTTCTCCTTTTGAGTTTGGTCTGGGTTTGGTGACTCATTTCTAACACTCATTTCTAATGAAGAGAAGAATATGGCAGAAGTGAAAGGCTGACACATTTGAGATTAGGTGACAAGAAGCCTGGTTTTCCCTCTTGGGGCCCTTTCTGCTTTCTAGTTTGCTTGCTCTGAGAAGCCAGTTGACCTGATGGGAAATGCCCTGGGGGCAGGAAACGGAGGGAGGCCTTCTGGCCAACCCAGGGAGGACCTGAAAACCACTCACCAGGGGCAATGCCTTCAGGTGGTTGCTAGCAGCTCTTACCATGGTATCATCGAGAGCCTAGAGGCCTCACGGTGAGGGCCAGTATCGAGATAACCTAACCGCAGGTATAGTCTTGACTGAGTCCAAGTCTCCAGGTGGGCATGACTTGGGGCCAGCAACCTTGCTGTTCCAGGTGGTCAGTCCACGTGGTCTACAGCAGGATCACAGCGATGGGCTAGGAGTGAAGAGCTGGGGTCCAGTCCCCAGGAGGAGGAGGTTGGCAAGTGCCAAAGAAGATGCTAGGTCTTCTGGGCAGGGCTGGGGAAAGAGAGACTAGAAAACATAACTACTTTTTTTTTTTTTTTACTTCTTTAAAAATTAAAAGAATTAAAAAAATTTTCTAGTTTTGTGGGGGGCAGGGCATAATTAGGGTTATCTATTTATTTATTACTTTTGGTGGAGGTACTGGGGATTGAACCCAGAACCATGTGCATGCTAGGCATGCACTCTACCACTGAGCTATACCCTCCCCCTTCTCTTTCTTTTTTTAAAAATTTTTTGATTGAGGCATAGTTGACTTACAATGTTTCAGGTGGACAGCAAAGTGATTCAGTTATATATATGTATTCTTTTTCAGATTTATTTCCAGCTATTATAATCTAACTTAATCTGTATAAATGTCATATCTGAAAACGAGGGGTGGTGGGAAAACTAGAAATTCAAATCAGTCAGTCAATCAGATTTCTTAGTGCACCAGAAATACACACATACGTTTTCAGTTCCCAGAGTGTCCCACAGTGCTTCTGACATATTTATTTGATAGCCAGTATTTATCTGTCCAACCATCATTCATCCATCCACATCCATCCAAGAATCCACTCAGCCCTTCATTTTGTCAACATGTATTTTCACATAATAAACATTATGTGAGACTCCTGGGACACACAGGTGAAAACATGGTCCCTGTCCAACAGGAGATCATCATTTAGAAGCAGACACAGGCAAATGAAGCAACGATCTTCAAGTGGCCTGGCTAGGGTCCTGGTTGAGGAACGTAAGGAGTGTAATGGGAGCACAGATGCGGGGAGTCCAGTTCAGCGTGGATGTCAGAGTGGGTGGAAATTAGGAAGGTTTCCCTGACCTAGAGACAGCTGGGTGAGTCTTTAAGTAGGAAGCACACCTTAGAGGTGAGTATGAGAGATGTGTATTCGGGAGGAACTAGCATGAGCAAAAAGCCCATGAGTGTGGGAGAATATGGTGGGTTAGAGGGACAGCTTGTAATTCTGGACTAGAAGACAAGGGTGTGCTGGGGCAGGAGTGAGAGGTGAGGAGGGCAAGAGATGCTTCTAGAGAGGAAAGCAGCGTCTGAGCATGAGGAGCCTTGTAAGCGAGGCTAAGGATTTTGTATTAGTTCCTAAATTCAGGGGAACCATTGAAGGCTTCAGTTTCATTGCCCAGAATAAATGCCAAGGTGGAGCCATGCCTTTGCCGATGCTGCTTCTCTACAGATTTTTCAGCGGATAGCAGTCTTGGGTGTTCGGTTCTCCATGCTCATTTGCCTGTCAGAAGCCTGATGGAATTTTAGTTAGCCCCGTTAATTCACTTTGGCCATTCTGGTGGTGCAGCGCAGCCAGTGCCACTCCAGGGTCTGGAAACTGGGTCTTGTGGTCCAGTTCCACCATCCCCCAGTTTTCCTCATGCCTCTTTGGCCACAGCTTCTACCGCCCCCAGCTCTTGACAACCACTGATCTGCTTTCTAGTGCAATAGTTCGCTTTTCTAAAATGTTATAAATGAAGGGGAAGAGGAAGACAGAGCAGGTGAATTTTATTGAATCTGCTGTGTGGCCACCTAAGTTGGCCCACATACATTTTTCACATATATTATCCCATTTTACAGTCACGATACTCCCTGTGAGTTGACTTTTATGATCTTCATTACACAGATAAATAAAAGGCTGAGTTACCTGCTCAGGGTCACACAGCTTTTCACTGCAGAGCTGCCTCCGATTCTCTTGGCCTCCAAGGCCGCTTGTTTCCACAGTGCACTGCCTTGCGTGCCGGTGGACGGACTATTGCCATTCTAAATCTTTAAGCTTCCATAAAGGATTGTTTAGGAAGTTTCTTGCCCAAAAGTAAGGAAAAAGACTCTATGCGTGGCTTTCATACCTTTATTTTAGGAGCAGAATCTGATTTTCAAGCAAAATTGTATGTCAGTTTTATTTTCATGTATTTGGTGCTCAGTTATTAGATGCATATGTGTATAAAATTATTTTATATTTTTGATAAACACTTATTTTTTATCATTACAAAATGTTCCTATTTATCTCTACTAGTATTTTTTTTAAATCTCTTTTTTTCCAATATTACTGAAGCCAATCCAATTTTCTTACAGCTGTCGTTTACCTGAGCTGTATTTTTCCATTCTTTTGATTTTAATCTATTTGTAATTGAGTCTCAGTGTGTCTACTGTAGACAGCATAGTTGGGTCTTTGTCGTTTTCGGTCTAATCATCTGGACTTTGATTGGCTTATTTAATCTGTTTACATTAGATGTTTATATTGATACAGTTGGATTTATAATGCCATTTTACTAAACCAGTGCTACTTTGTGTGTCTGTCCTGTGAGCCAGTGCTGGTTTGTAACTGACTGTTATCAGCCCACCAAAAGATACATACAGGGACTGAAAGGGAGTGTAAGTGTGTAAGTAAGTGAATCTCTGCCTCATCTTGTCTCAGGCTGGTAACTGCCAAAAAAAAAAAAAAAAAAAAAGCATATATTGTATCACTGCATCTGCTAAAAAGTTTATTAGCTCTTCATGGACCACAGATTGAGCAGCATGGTGGCTAAACTGGGATTTTTTTTTTTTTTTAGACTTTTGCTGGGATCACATAAAAACTGATAAATATTCTATACACTATCCCCAGAAAAATGTGATGTAAAAAAAAATGTGAACGTTAATATAAAATGTCAGCATATAAATGTAGCTCCTCTGAAGCCACAGCCGTACAGATCTTAGGATCATTTTTTTTGCTTGTTTCTATTTTTTAAATTTTTATTTATTTGTTTTTATTTTTTAAAGTGGCAGTTTCTATTTATTTATTTATTTTTTTATTTATTTAAGAGGGAGATAATTAGGCTTATTTATTTATTTATTTATTTAATCCAGGTACTGAGGATTGAACCCAGGACCTCATGCATGCTAAGCACACACTCTACCACTGGGCTATACCCTCCCTGCTAGATCTTAGTTTTTTAATCCCAACAAAAGACAAAGTACAGGAGGATTTTGAGCAATCATTTCATCATTCAACAATGCCATTCCACTTATCTGGGAGTATAAACTGGAGTGGCCAAAAGAGAGACCCCATAACAGGCAATCACGGGAGTAAGTTGAAATATATCATTTATTAGTCACCCATTCATCCAGCCAAACCCAAGTGCCTACAGTGTACCAGATCAAGTTCCATTCTCACACCGCTGCTCCAAAAATCAAAATGTGTCCTTCTTGTTCCATCCCTCACGCACAACCTCTGCTCCCGGAACTTGCGCCCTCTTCCCAGGTTGGGAGAATTCCACACTGGAAGTGTTTTCATAGGAGGCAGAGACCATCTCCCTCCATAAGAGAGAAAAACTTACCTCCCCAAACATTCTTGCAGTTGGACAGGACACGAGGCTCCACCAGTCAGGTAACCACATGCCAGCCTCTGTCTTGGGACTTGGTGACAGCTAGGCTGGGCTAGGACAGTACAGAATACATTTGGCACTGGTGACGTGAGTGGCAGTCGTGTCATCCAGTTGCCAGGAGCAGCAGAGACAGCAGTCCTAGCCCCAGGGTCCAGCATCCAGCATCATGGGAGTCAGTGGCGTGAACAGTGGCAGCTGGGGCTAGCAGCATGGGCAGTGGTTCCTATATGGTACCTGACCTAGAGTGGGATTTTGGATTCTGGTCTTGGCTGTGTAGCCTCAAGCCTGCTCTGTGCCTTTCCCTGAAATAAAACAAGGCCCAATTTCCCTCTCTCATTTATGTTTCCATTAATTTGGAATCCATTGTTCACACCAAGAAGTGAGAAATCCATGTGGGAAATAGCCTCAGAGAGCAAGGAGTCAGAGATTTTTTTTCCCTCAGCTTTAATGAGATACAACATTGTGTAAGTTTAAGGTGTATAACCTGTTGCTTTGATACACTTATATTTTGCAAAAGGATGCTCACCATAGCATAGCTAACAACTGCATCGCATTACATAATTACCATTTCTTTTTTGTGGTGAGCACATTTAAGATCTATGCTCTTAGTAACCAGGAGACTTTATGCTGAACTGATAACCATTTTCTAAATCTTCCACCTGCCTATACCCCCGGTAGAGAAAACATGTATCTCCTAGCATATGTCTCGTCTTGTTTTTCTCCAGGAAAAAACATTTAAATGTGGATTTAAGTCCTCTCCCCTCAATGGTCCCCTATCTGGCTGGATTGCTTGTGGGTTTATTACAAAATCTTCAGGCCTATCCCCTGGCCCAGCATTTTACAATATTGGGCATGGAGTCAGGATCACTTAATTTAACAAGCCCTGAGTGTGAGGCTGATGCACAGCCACGTGGGAATCCTGGTCTACCTTCCTGCTACAAATGTGTGACCTGAAGACCAGCAGCATCAGCACCAAACTTGTTACCAATTCAGAACCTCATGCCCTACTCCAGACCGCCTAGATCTTAATCAGATGTCCAGGTGGCTCCTTTGCGCCCTAAAGTTTGGGACTCCCTGGTCATCGTGCCTTCTAGATGTGGTGTCAGAACTGAGCCACCTGTCCTCCGCGATCCAGGCTCGCATTTTCGTTCAGGGCGAGGTAACTGGTGCATTCATAAGCGTACTACTCACTGCACCCCGCGGAGGAGGCGCGCAACCGGGCCTGGTTTGCATCCACCAAACCACTTGGAGGGTAGGAGACCCCGGCCCCGCCCCCGCGGCCGACCACGCCCACACAGCCTCGCCCGATCTGAAAAGCGTGCTTGGTGGAGGCTGCGATTGAGTAGAGCATGGGGGGGGGGGGGGTCGGTGGAGGGGGTAAGGACTGACTTTAAAACGTCAGTTGCAGTGTAGCTAAAATGCCAAGAAAAGGAGTTTCCTGCTGGGGGCCGTTTCCTGCAAAGAGCTGCTTACAGGATTTATAGCGAATGTCTCAGCCTCTCCTGCCCACTTCAGTGTGGGTTATTTCCTAGTTTGCCCCATGGGTAGCAGCAAGCTTATTTCCCAGAGTTAATTGTTCCAGCTACAGCTATGGATTTCTTGTGTCCGTGGAGGAGGTGAACTCAAGATCCTCCTACATCATTATCTTCAACCAGAACCCGTAGTCTTGATAATCTCTCTTTGCTGCTGTTGAGAATGCAAGGATAGTGAGTGTTCCTTATTTGTGTTCCATTGAGGGCAAGTCATTTTTCCTTTTCAGCTTGTTATTGTCCTTTTTGACCTATTGACATTTTTGCAGGCTGTGTTTTCTTTACCTTAAATTTCTGCTTTCTTCTATAACAAATCTTCCAACAAAATTTTCATAACAAATCTTCCAACTTTTTAAAGCCAAACCCCAATTCAAGTATTTCCACAAACATTTATTGATAATTTGCTGGGTTCATGGAATTGTGCTGAGTTCAGAGTGGGACGAAGGGCCAGACTGGTTCCTTTGCTGAAGGAACTCACAGATTGATAACTTTGAAAAAGACAGGCTTACCAATAACTGTTGTGGTTAGTGCTGAAAGAAAGGGACAAAATGCTGAAGAAGCCAAAGAATGAAAACTGTTTTCTTGGAGATGCAAGAAACTTTCAAAACAGAAGAGACATTTGAATTGGGTTTGAAAAAGCTGTAAAGCACAACTGTAGGGATTTTAATTAGCAAGGAATTTAATTCAGGAATGTTGGACACACTGAAAGTCCACGTTCTGTCTTTTTCCGGCATGACTTCAGGAACAGGTCAGAACTGGCCCAGTAAGACACCTCCTGCCCCTGGGGCCACCACTGTGCTTTCTTGGCTCTGGAACCCACAGTCACACTGTGGCCCTTAGCCACCAGAAAACCAGGGGAAAGAGAGACAGGTCAAGTAGCTCTCACTACCCTGACAATTCCCAGGACACAGTTGGGAACAAGAGCCAGTGCCTGGGGAACTAATTACAAAAGCTTTTAAGAACCTGTGTCAAAACAGGACGTGATGGCTGTATTGTATCCACAGTAGTGACTCCGGTGACCAGGTCTGCTTCCTTGGGCTATTGTTTGTGGGCAGATCTGAGTATGATTATAGCATAACTCTTGGCTCTGTGAAATAAAATTCATATTCTATGGCAAGACAAGAAAAATTTAAACATAAAGAATTCTCTGCCTTTTGGCCTTCTCTCACCCTCAACTGTGCATTGTGTGTCTGCATTGGGCATTGAACACACCTCGCCCATCGGC
The DNA here is from genome assembly GCF_009834535.1 of Camelus ferus. Lineage (NCBI taxonomy): Eukaryota > Metazoa > Chordata > Mammalia > Artiodactyla > Camelidae > Camelus > Camelus ferus. The sequence continues at coordinate 8,655,322 of NC_045705.1, read as the reverse complement.
AGGAATACCTACCCGACCACAAAGAGCACCATTCCCCTAGCATCAACAAGACAACTCTTTAAAAGATAACATTCCTTCTTGATCTTGTAAGGGGTCACATGACCCACCAGGATGCCACTTAGATCTGGATTATGTAAACTGTCAATAATACATCATTTGATATACAGCCCTCTGTCTCAAAAAAATTGATGTAAGTGTGCCTTGGTTCCTAGCAGGCAGAACAGTTCTCAGAGCTTTTTGAGATGCTCTTCCTGGAACCCTCAGATTTGCCTCGAATAAAATTTTCCATTTCTTTCTTGGATGGACTGAGTATTTTTCATCGACACTCTTTTCCCCATGTACCTGCTCTTAGTTGCCCCAGGAGAGCTACCTCAAGGGAAGGACGGATACAACCACTAGAGTCATCATGTGTCTCTTTTAACATCTCATTTCTAGCCACAAGATTACAAGTAAGTATTTCTCCAGTGGTCAGTGGTTCTAAAGGGAAGATGGGTCTGTCATGGTTGAAGAATGGAAGACAAACAGCCAGTTCCAATTAGCCAGGGTTTTTTATCTCCCCCTCTAGGGCAGCTAGCCCACTCTAGGATCTCAACTGGTGGTGTCTGGGACTTATTTTCCAATATTGCAAATGATATAACCTTGTCTACTTTGTGCTGATCTTTAAAATAGCACTGATAAATAGTATAAGGAAACAAAGATCACATAGAGATATCTGGTTAGTGGTCAAAACCATGTGAAAGTGTAGGGAGCGGAGTGACATTGGCATCATGTGGAGTGACTTGTTTCCTTTTTCTCTCTCCTTTGATTTACAACTAATTGGACATTTATAACTGAACAAGTGTCTCTGCACAGCAAACCAGGACATCTGGGCGATCTCTGCTCACCTGCACATCCAAAAGTGGGTGGATAGGACCTCGGAAGGGCTGCAAATCCAAGAGAGTCGGTAAGCCTGCCCGACCCCACTTACCACGATTGGGAAAGTGGGACCCTGGAGAGTGCAAAACTGAGTGGACACCGACAGGAGACAGAGAATTGTGGAGGTCGAGCCTGCCTGATAGGAGAAGCTGCCCTGCCATCAGAGCGGGACAGAGATGAGTTTGGAGGCGGAGGAGAGAGAGGAAACGGCCAAGGCAGCCCCCTTCCCGAGGGGGAAGGCAACTGAGCAGCGGAAGCTGCTACCTCTCTAGCAGGGGAGGTGGAAAGCAGCAGTGGTGAGTGACAGACTGCCCGGCTGCACCGGCTGCAGCTGGAGGGAACCGTTTCTCTCCAGCAGCACCCAGATTTCTGAGGAGGGACCTCTGTGCCTGCGGGGAGAGGGAAAGGAAGGGAGGCAGACAAGATTATCATCAAAGGGCTTTGAAGGAACACATTTCCTGCTGTCTGTCTGGGGCCTCAGCAGGATGTCCACTATGGACCCGTGGGAGCCCGCCACTCAAGGATCCCCCATGAGGCCTGGGGGCACCCCTAAAGCCCCAGATGCTAAGCCCACACCTCTCCCCACTCTGCTGCCAGCTCCCGGTGTGCGCTCTTGAGCACAGCCCTGAGAACCGGCTCCAACAGGAGAAATAAAAAAACCTGAGGAATTGCGCCACCTTCTGGAACACAAAGGAAAGGTTTCCAATTGTCAGTCTGTTGAATTCTTAGGAATCAAAGATAAATTAAATCCTTAACTAAGGCAGGACTCCACTGCTTCAAATGTGAAAAAACAAGCACATATTGTCAAACACTGAGAAAAATCAAGAAAATGTGATTTCAAAAAAAGAAAATAACTCTCCAGCAACCAAAGTCAAAGGCACAGAAAATTGCTAAGTGATAAAGAATTCAAAATAGCTGTTATAAAGAAATGCAACCAGCTACAATAAAAGCCAGAACGGTAATTTGGTGAACTCAAGAATAAAATTATTGAACAGAACGAGTTATTTACCAAGGAGATTGAAATTATTTTTTAAAAAAAGAATCAAACAGAGATTCTGGGGCTGAAGAATTCAATGAATTAGAAAAAGAATGCATTAGAGAGCATTAGGTAACGGAAGGTCAGTTGGAAAGAAGAATAAGTGACTTGGAGGATAGGAATTTAGAAATGAATCAGAAGAGGTGAAATGCTAAGATTTTTAAAAAGTGAAGAAACTCTAAAAGACCTATCAAATTTGATTGGAAAGACAAATAGAATAATTCGTGTACCGGAAGGAGAAAAGAGAGAGAAGAGGGCAAAGAGTTTATTTAAAGATGAGAATTTTTCAAGCCTGGGGGAGGAATTGGATATACAAGTCCATGAAGTTAATAGAACACCTTATTATTTCAATGCAAAAAGACCTTTTCTAAGACACATTATAATGAAACTGTCAAAAATTAATGATAAAGAATGAATTTTATGACTGGATAAAGAAGTTGTGATATATTTGTACAATGGAATACTACTCAGCCATAAAAAAGAAAAATGCTATTTATAGCAATGTGGATGGATCTGGAGATCATCATTCTAAGTGAAGTAAGCCAGAAAGACAAAGAAAAATATCATAGGATATCACTTATATGTAGAATCTAAAACACACACACACACACACACACACACACACACACACACACACACAAATGAACTTATTTACAAAACAGAAACAGACTCAGATATAGAAAACAAACTCATGGTTGCTAGGGGGAAAAGGGGTTGGGAAGAGATAAACTGGGAGTTTGAGATTTCAGGAGTAATATAAGGGAATAATAAAAAATGGTAAAGTCTTGGTGCAGAGCAGATATAGATAAGCAGAAAAGAAATGGAAGGCACAAAATCAGATCTAGGTATGTATGGGAATTTGTCATTTGCTGGATGTGGTTCCACAAATCATATAGTATACACTGTTTAATAGGTGATGTTAGGGGGAAATGGCTCAGTACACAGAGATAAAGTTAGATCTCTACCTCATATCATACATATCATATAAATATATATTTATATGTATAAAATATAAATGAACTCCTGAAGAATACAGGATAGCTAATGTGAACAGTAAACTTATAAAGTGAATAAAAGAAAATGTCATATAACATCCTTGTAAACTTAGGGCAGGGAAAATTTTCTTTCAAAATAAAATCAGAGTAAGTCAGAGAATATCACATGATACCGCTTGTATGTGGAATCTAAAAAAATAACACAAATGAACTTATTTACAAAACAGAAAGAGACTCATAGACATAGAAAACAAACATATGGTTGGAGAGGGGGGAAAGGGAGAGGGAAGGATAAATTGGGATTTGGGGATTGGTTGATACAAACTACTATGTACAGAAAAACAGCAAGGTCCTACTGCATAGCACAGAGAACTATATTCAATGGCTTGTAGTAACCTGTAACGAAAAAGAATATGGGAAAGTGTATAAATATATATATTTATATATGTGAATCACTATGCTGTACACCAGGAACTAATACACTGTAAATTATAAAAAAAAGAAAAAAATAAAATTTTCTTTCAAACCACAAAAGCACAAACCATAAAATTAAAAATTAGTAGATTTGATTACAACAAATAAAATAGAAATACAGAATATCATATGAGAATATTATGAAAAACCATATGGAACCAAACTGGATAATCTAGAGGAGATGGACAAGTTTCTGGAAACATACTGTCCACCAAGACTGAATCAAGAAGAAACTGACCACTTGAACAAACCAATCACTAGAAATGAAATCGAAATAGCAGTGAAAAACCTCCCTACAAATAAAAGTCCAGGACCAGACAGCTTCACTGGGGAATTCTACCAAACATACAAAGAAGAACTCATACCAGTCCTTCTCAAACTCTTCCAGAAGATTGAAAAGGAGGGAATACTCCCAAACTCATTCTATGAAGCCACCATCACCCTGATACCAAAACCAGGCAAAGACACTACCAAAAAAAGAGAATTATAGGCCAGTATCACTGATAAACATAGACGCCAAAATCCTCACCAAAATATTAGCAAATAGAATCCAACAACACATAAAAAAGATTATACATCATGACCAAGTAGGGTTCATCCCAGGGACACAAGGGTGGTTCAACATATGCAGATCAATCAATGTAATACATCACATCAACAAGAGAAAGGACAAAAACCACATGATCATCTCAATAGATGCAGAAAAAGCATTTTATAAAATTCAACACCCGTTTATGATAAAAACTCTCACCAAAGTGGGTACAGAGGGAACATATCTCAACATAATAAAAACTATATATGGCAAACCTACAGCCAGCATAGTACTCAATGGTGAAAAACTCAAAAGCTTCCCACTAAAATCTGGGCCAAGACAAGGATGCCCACTCTCACCACTCCTATTCAACAGAGTCTTGGAAGTCCTAGCCATAGCAATCAGGCAAGAGAGAGAAATAAAAGGGATCCAAATTGGAAAAGAAGAGGTAAAAGTGTCACTATATGCCGACAACATGTTACTATATATAGAAAACCCTAAAAGGTCCACACAAAAACTACTAGAGCTGATTGAAGAATTCAGCAAGGTAGCAGGTTACAAGATTAACGTTCATAAATCAGTTGCATTTCTTTACACCAAGGATGAATCAACAGAAAAAGAAAGTAAAGAAACAATCCCCTTTAAAATAGCACCCAAAGTAATAAAATACCTAGGAATAAACCTAACCAAGGAGGTGAAAGAATTATACACAGAAAACTATAAACCGTTGATGAAGGAAATTAAAGAAGACTTTAAAAAATGGAAAGATATCCCATGCTCCTGGATTGGAAGAATCAATATTGTTAAAATGGTCACACTGCCCAAGGCAATCTACAGATTTAATGCAATCTCTATCAAATTACCCAGGACATATTTCACAGAACTAGAACAAATCATAATAAAATTTATATGGAATCACAAAAGACCTAGAATTGCCAAAGCATTCCTGAAGAAAAAGAGGCTGGAGGAATAACTCTCCCAGACTTCAGACAATACTATAGAGCTACAGTCATCAAGACAGCATGGTATTCATACAAAAACAGACATATAGACAAATGGAACAGAATAGAGAGCCCAGAAATGAACCCACAAACTTTCGGTCAACTCATCTTCGACAAAGGAGGCAAGAATATACAATGGAATAAAGACAGTCTCTTCAGCAAATGGTGTTGGGAAAACTGGACAGCAGCATGTAAAGCAGTGAAGCTAGAACACTCCCTTACACCATACACAAAAATCAACTCAAAATGGATCAAAGACTTAAACATAAGACAAGATACAATAAACCTCCTAGAGGAAAATATAGGCAAAACATTATCTGACATACATCTCAAAAACGTTCTCCTAGAACAGTCTACCCAAGCAATAGAAATAAAAGCAAGAATAAACAAATGGGACCTAATGAAACTTACAAGCTTCTGCACAGCAAAGGAAATCATAAGTAAAACAGAAAAAGAACCTACAGAATGGGAAAATTTTTTGCAAATGAAACTGATGAAGGCTTGATCTCCAGAATATATAAGCAGCTCATACGACTTAATAAGAAAAAAATAAACAACCCAAACCAAAAATGGGCAGAAGACCTAAACAAGCAATTCTCCAAGGAATACATATAAATGATCAACAGGCACATGAAAAAATGCTCAATATCACTAATTATCAGGGAAATGCAAATCAAAACTACAATGAGGTATCACCTCACACCAGTCAGAATGGCCATCATTCAAAAATCTACAAATGACAAATGCCGGAGAGGCTGTGGACAGAAGGGAACCCTCCTTCACTGCTGGTAGGAATGCAGTTTGGTGCAGCCACTGTGGAAAACAGTATGGAGCTTCCTCAAAAGACTAGGAATAGACTTACCATATGACCCAGGAATCCTGCTCCTGGGCTTATATCCAGAAGGAACCCTACTTCAGGATGACACCTGCACCCCAATGTTCATGGCAGCACTATTTACAATAGCCAAGACATGGAAACATCCTAAATGTCCATCACGGATGACTGGATAAAGAAGAAGTGGTATATTTATACAATGGAATACTACTCAGCCATAAAAACTGACAACATATCGCCATTTGCAGCAACATGGATGCTCCTGGAGAATGTCATTCTAAGTGAAGTAAGCCAGAAAGAGAAAGAAAAATACCATATGAGATCGCTCATATGTGGAATCTAGAAAACAAACAAACAAACAAACAAAGCATAAATACAAAACAGAAATAGACTCATAGACATAGAATATAAACTTCTGGTTGCCAAGGGGTTGGGGGGGTGGGAAGAGATAGACTGGGATTTCGAAATTGTAGAATAGATAAACAAGATTATACTGTATAGCACAGGAAAATATACACAAGATCTTATGGTAGCTCACAGAGAAAAAAAAGTGACAATGAATATATATATGTTCATGTATAACTGAAAAATTGTGCTCTACACTGGAATTTGACACAACATTGTAAAATGATTATAAATCAATAAAAAATGTTAAAAAATTTAGATTTGACTACATAAAAATTAAGAATTTTGATGAAAGAACTTCACAGTTAAAACTAACGAGTGAGAAACTGTAAGTAGATATTTGCAATGTTAAAAAAAATTTCTTCCAAATCACCAGAAAAAACATGAGAAATCCAGTTTAAAACAGTAATGGGTATAAAGACAATTCACAGAAAACTCCACAGCAAATACGCCTATGAAGGGGTGGTTACCCACACCTGCGAGCAGAAAAGAAAGAAAAAAGTAACAGTGAGATGAAACCTTATACACACATGTCATGGGCAAAACCCAGAAAGCTGTATAATGCCAGTTTTTGGAGGGGGAGGAGCGGAGGGTGAGGACAAGAAGTCTGAGCCCCCCCCCCCCCCCGCCCACGCGCTCCCGCCCACGCGCTCTTCCCCTTCTGACCCCCGCCCCTCCCACCGCGGGCACCTGGCAGGCTGTGCGCGCCCCTCCACCCCGCAACGTCGGCTGCGGTTCCTTCCCCAGGGCCAGACACCCACCACCCCCACCGCCTCCGTCGCAGCTTCGCCATCTGGATGCCAGTGGAAAAAATACCGTGGTTGAGACTTGGCTGCCTTTGAAGTCACTCTGCGCTCATCCGGAACATGACTGGCCGCGCCCGCGCCAGGGCGCGAGGCAGGGCCCGCAGCTCCAGCGACGCGGAGGTGGGGCGCCTCCACGCCTCCCCTTCGGTTTGTAGACCCGTTAGCCGACAGAGTCTTGCTCTCTCCTACCTCTGCTTCCTTCCTGGACGTCGCCTTCCTCTGCAGATACCTCTTCCTCTCTGCTAGGAAGTACTGGGTTATCTTCTCTCTCAACTTGGAGTCTTTCCAGGCTTTCTGCCCACCCCCCACCTTGCTGGGGAATTTGTCTAAGATATTAATTAATGTCGCTATTTTAGCCAGTGAATAGGGCTGAAAATTGGAGGCAAGTGTATCCTTCTCTTCTGCTTCCTGAGTTTTAACTACTTCGTTTGGTCTCCTGGTGAAAATGCCCCTATCGTCAAAGGGACCATTTTATGGCAGATAATCGAATATAATCCGTTTTGTTAATTCATATATAAAAATAATCTCAAACACGAAGGTCATAGATAATCAACTACTGTTTCTTGAGCAAGCACTGCGTGTAGGGCTCCTTCCTAGACTTAGGCAGCTGGGTTGAATTGAGCGGCAAATCAGCAGTTTTTAAGTAACGTTACAACTACTCAGTATCTGGAGCAGTCTCTTAGACTAAAGGTGTTCACGTGAGTAGTCTGGTCATTATGCCTTTACTGTCACGCAGACGTCTTCTCTTGATCTGTATCCATTTTCTAGCAGGCCCAGATGTATACATTCTGGAACAAAGAGAAGTAGTTACTGTAAAGAGAAAATATTGATGGTTCCGTTCACCTCTTCCGTGAACTAATTTTGGACAGTTTATTCAGGAGAGTCATCATCTCAGCTGGTGGCCCAGGTCCTCGGGCCCAATTAATTTTCTTGCTCCAGGCGTGTTCACACGGGAGGCCCCACGTCTGTGCAGCACGAAAGCATAAGGTCCGCTCTTGCCTGTACCGCCTTCGGTCTGATGAGCTCCTTGGGCACAAGGATCACACCTCTGCCTCTCTCCGTGTCCAGGGGCTAAAGGCTGTGTCTGGCTCACAGTTGGCACTGAAATCAAAGACTGATGAATGCGGAAAACCATAGCTTGTCCTTATCCTCGCCTCCTAAAATGGGCAATCTCCTCTCCTCTCTCAAACATCTTACCTGTTAACATTCATTGCCTAGCTCTTGGTAATCTAATGACATAGCATGTGATATTCTTCTTGTGATCATGTTTTAATTTATGACTTAACATCCTAAATCTGGCCGAACTTTTTCTTTTTTCTTTTTTTTTTTTTTTTCCCATTTTAGCCTCCATCTGTTGGTCTCGGTGACAGTGAGGTATCCTCTAGCAGCGGCCCCGTGGGAACAAGCAGGATTTCCCAGAAATGTAAGTGCAGCTCAGTCTGTTCCACCCAGTCCTGTTCCAGTCTGCTAAGCCTTATGGTACAGGGTCACTCCTCGGGCCTCCCATCTTCCTTTTCCTGAAGGATGCCACTTGTTTGTTGTGTTTCTTTGGGGCTTCCAAACACAGACTCTGCCCCTGAATTTCCTGACAGTGCTTAGCAATTGGGAAGCCACAGACATTAGGAAGTTGGTTTTTCTGATTCTGTCTATTTACTGAATACTTTTTTTTCATGTTATTTTTTTGGGGCAGGGGGAGGTAATTAGGTTGGTTTGTTTGTTTATTTTAATGGAGGTACTGGGGATTGAATCCAGGACCTTGTGCATGCCAAGGATGCACTCTACCACTGAGCTATACCTTGCTCCCTACAGAATAATTTTGAAAATATATTTTTAAATTCTTTATGACATAAGTGCCAATACCATTGCCTTGCAGGGAGGGTAGAAACCGGGCATGCCTGTTGCCTCTTCTCCCTTCTTCCTTCCCCATCCATGATAGACATCACCAGATTTGGTCTCAGGATACTTGTCAGCATGCTACTCCAAGTAGCCCCACCGCACCATGCAAGTCGGCATGCCCGATGCACTGGCTTGCTAGGGCTGCCCACACAGAACCGCAGGCTGGGTGACTTAAACAACTGTAATATATTGTCTCGTAATTCCAGCACTACCGCCACCATTCAAGTGTTATTCCAACTTTTCTTTGGAATTTCTTTCCACATCTGCTGCACATTCTTGTGACTAGCAAGCGATGGAAAGCCTTCATCCTAAGAGGGTAGATTGGATTTTTATTTATTTTTAAAAATTGTAGTAAAACATGCATAAGGTAAAATGGACCACTTTACCAACTTTTAAGGGGACGGTGCAGTGGCATCAAGGACATTCATACTGTTGTGCCACCATCGCCACCATCCATCTCTAGAACTTTTTTCATCTTGCAGAACTGAAACTCTGTACCCAGTAAACAGTAACTGCCTGCTTGCCCTTCCCCCAGCCATTCCTGTTCTACAGTATTGAATTTTTAGAAACCACTGAACGTCTTTTGAAACCAAGAGCAGTAAATAATATGGGTAATCTAGTGAGAATAATCCAATTAAAAAAAAATTAAGTACATTTTGTGATTTTCCTGGGAGGCTTGGACTCTGCTGAGAAAGGTGTGGACAGCAGTTTTGGGCAAGTGGTAATGCCATTTGGGTAGTTGCCTACAATGTCTATGACAGTGATCAAGTCAGAGTCCTAGAGATCTGTCACACTGTTAGTCATATTCCTTCGTAGTAATAATAATGTAGTAATATAAAATTTATATTCTCATGTTATTTTAAAAGTGCCCAAGTTGTATCCAAAAAATTAGCATCTCTTCATACTCATTGAAAAAGAAAATATTCATCTGGAAACAGATTTTAATTTCTCATTTTCTAAAAGCTAACAGGTAAGTGGTCTCTCCCAAGGTGAAATGCTGGCTTTCATTCTCAGGGGAATGGTCTAGCATAAAACCTAATGGCAGGGGTAGGGGGTATAGCTCAGTGGTAGAGCACATGCTTAGCATGTACAAGGTTCTGGGTTCAATCCCCAGTGCCTCCATTTAAAAAAAAATTGAAGAAAAGAACAAACACACACACACAAAACTGGTGGTAGTGTCTGGGCATTTCTCTTCTTGTGATTGGGAAAGGTCAGAGATTCAGCCCCATCTGTACAGAAGTTGGTGCAGATGTTAGCGTTCAGGGTGTTACATAAGAGCTAAAAGAATCAAAGAGGGAGATGGAGACAGGCCGTCCATAAACGGGCGTGGAGCTTCCGCAGGGAGACAGAGCCTCCTCCTCAGCCAAGTGGAGAATCAGACCAGCCCCAAATGTTATGAGATGGGACTCACCCAAGGTCTGGTATTTCTAACAAAACATGCCATGCTTCCTTCACAATTTTCAATTTTCAGGCTGAAGACTTCCATAGAGTTATGATTGTTTCCTGCCACGTGGGCAGTTTGATTAAAAGCCACAAAAATCTGAGTTTTGGTTCTAGACGCATTTTTTTCCTAGATGCATTTTTGCTAGAGTACTTGTAAGCGATACCACTGCTTGAAATGTGAGAGATTACGGTGTTCGCTTCATGTTTTAAATGAAGATGGTATTTCTGCTGGTGATGCTGGATGTACCTTCAAGGAAAGAGGTGGGAAACTTAGACGAGACTTCGTGGATTTGGCTGTTTGTACCAGAGAGAAAATGGCCCACGTGAGAAACTGCAAAAAAGGTATCCAATTTTATGTTGCTTATTTTTTGAATGTTACCAAATCTTGCTTAAGGGATTTTAACTTCTAGATCTGAAATAAACAAATTCATGTATTGTCATAAAAGATATGTATTGAACATCTGCTTTATTCAAGGCATTATCACACACTAGTTGTTTTAGTCTTCATTTTCTCTTTTATTAATGGAAAGAATAACATTTTCTACAAAACAACCTTTCACTTGTTGAAAGGATTTTCTTCTTACCCCTGGGCTGTATGTCCACAGATATGTTTAGTCGCTTTCCCAAGCTTTTTCCTATATGGGGAATAATAACCTTTTTAGACTTCACCTGGGAAAAGAAAAATGTAGCCTATTTTGAGAATTCTTCACCCAGATTCTGGGCTCACCCCCTGAAATTGCACCTAGAATTGTGAGGATATGTATTTGCAGGGAAAGTAGGTCTGTTGTTCTCACATGATTCTCAAAAGGCTTTGTGATTCTCTCCAGAAGTTGACTCACTCATGCAGATCCGTCTTTTTCAAACTCTGTAAAATCCTGCAGGGAAATAAATAGATATATTGTTACCCAGCGCACACACACTACACAAACACAATCGAAACAAAGTGTCATGAAACAATGCTTGCCCTTCCGATGGGCATGGCACTGCGGTCCACTTTATTGTGTTCTGGTCTTTCCGTGAAACGTGGTGGTTCATTTCACTTAGCTTTGATAACTGCGGCACTAGTGGGTCGTGGTAACACCCTGGTGGAGTTGATCTCAAAGGGTATGTTGCCACCTCTGATATTCTGGGATGACTTCTCTTTGTCCCTTAATATGAGCAGGTAAAATATGTTGCCATTTCCTCTGGGAGAACAGCCACAACGAAAAGCTTTTCTTTAACTAAAATCACACAGTGATTCCTTGCTCTACTGGATAGTTACACAGGTCGAAGCTGAGGGGATACTGTGTAAGGTCTACATGGTACTTTTTCTTCCTCATCACCTCAAAGCTCATGTTTCTACTGCCTCCACGAGAAAGACAAAATAGTGTCTATTTGATAATTCTTTTCTATAAGTCAGACACTGAGTAATTCCCTACTACAAGGCGAGGTTGTTACCAAACCCAGTGCCAGACATACGGTGAGGATGAAAGAATGGAAACGTTGGAGTTTGGAGCTGAGAAAGGTTTTTTGCAGGACCGAGCAAGGGGGACTGGTGGCTCATGCCCCTCAAACCTCAAACTCCCGGAAGGGTTTCAGCAAAGCATTTTTAAAGGCAAAGTGAGGGGGGGGGGGTCCCAGGTATGTGATCAGCTGTGCACAATTCTCTGATTCATCGATGGTGAGGTGACAGGCCAGTTAACATTGTCGATCCTTAGGCACCAGAAGGTCTGGGAGCTACATGCTCATGATCATCAAGTAGTTAATTTCTTCCATTTGGTGGTGGTTTTAGCATCTGAAAAATTCAGGAAAGGTGCATCAGATACTATTATCTGGGTACTTCAGAGAGGAGCTACAGAAGAGGGTGTGGGGGGAGGGGTCTGTGGCAGGAAGGCCTCATAGGGTCCTGCTCAGTCACAAGGTGAGAAGTACTTTCTCTGTGCCTTTCTAGATTCTGTCTTGGAGGGAGCTTATGCCATCCTGGGCACTGACTAGCTACATCGTAGCCACCTCTGAATTTGTCTGGCAGATTTTGAAGAGATGCATAAAAATTCTGTGGGGGATCAAATTCCTGGCTACACACCTGGCCTCCTCATGCCTGCAGAAACCAGAAGCCCAGAGGCCCTGTCTGTTCTCATGCAGGGAAATGTGAAGTTTCTTCCTCCCTCCCCAGTACCCCCTAAATCTGTGAGGGCCTTCTCTGGGACTTGCAGAGCCTGCTAACCACTGATTGAACTGGTTCACAGTTTTCTGAAGTATGATGAACTTTTGATTATCTGGATTTCCAAGAGGATGAGGGTTGTCTTCATGGTAAAAACTGGATAGTTTCTCTATGATTCGAGAGTACCTAATTTCAGGGCAGCATCTGAAACTATTTCTCAAGCCAATTTGAGTTGCACAGAATCAGCTGGCAGGCTGACTTTGGAAGGAGTCCTAGGGTAGTTGAATTCAGATGTTCCTCTTCTCCTGAAACCAAGAGTGTTTGTTCTTTGGTTCTTATGAGACCTGTTTTGTACATTATCTTTTTGTTTGTAGGACATTGTAAGGTTTTCAAGCTGCTGGTTATTAGGGCTTATCTTTTTTTAAAAAGAAAACTGCCACTTATTAAACATCTTTGTCTTTACATGCTTTTTTTTTTTCTATTTTTATCTTTATCTTTTTTTTTTTTTTTTTTTTTACTATTTTTTGGTTTATTTTTGCTTTTTAAAAAATTTGGTGGGGAGGTAATTAGGTTTATTAATTATTATTATTATTTTTAAATAGACTTTATTCTTTTAGAGCAGTTTTAGGTTCACAACAGAATTGAGCAGAAAATACAGAGTTCCCACATAGCCCTCCCCACCCACACATCTATACTCCCCTACCCTCAGCATCCCTCATCAGTGCGGCATATTTGGTACAATCGATGAACCAACATGGGCACGTTATTATCAACCAAAGTCCATAGTTCACATTAAGGTTCACTCTGGATGTTGTACATTCTATGGGTTTTGACAAGTGCATAAGACATGTAGCCACTTTAGTATCATACAGAATAAATTCATTGCCCTAAAAATCCCCTGTGCTCCATCTATTCATCCCTCCCTCCCTCCCTCTCCCCAAACCCTTGGAAACCACCATCTTTTTATTGTTTCTGTAGTTGTGCCTTTTCCAGAATGTCACTGGGTGGGAATTGTACAGTTTGTGGCCTTTTCGGACTGGCTTCTTTCATTTAGTAATATGTCTTTTAAGTTTCTTCCATGTCTTTCATGGCATCATAGCTCAATTTTTTTTACTGCACCTATCTTTTAATTTACATATATGTGCTGTTCATTGTTTCTAAGAACGTTTAGAGCTTTAGCTTTTTAAACTTACATAGTTATCAAAGGAATAAAACCAACCACAATATAAGAATTAACTCAAAAAGATACGTACACCTTGCTATTAACAGCAACATTATTTATAATTGCCAAGATATGGAAGCATCCTAAGTGCACATCAATAGTTGAATAGATAATAAGACGCAGTATATATGTATTTGTAATGGAATACAACTCACCTATAAAAAAGAAGGCTATTTTGCCATTTATGGCCCTTTAATCACTTTTTTCCCCCACTTCAAAAACCAGAATTTTATAACTGGCAGAGACATTTCCATTGCATCAGAAACAACAAAATACCTAGAAATAAATTTAACCAAGGAGGTTACCTATACTCTGAAAACCAAAATGACACAAAGAAATGGAAAGATTTCTTGTGCTCTTGGATTGGAAGAATCAACACTATCAAAATGGCCACACTACCCAAAGCAATCCACAGATCCAGCACAACCCCCATCAAAATACTCGTGACATTCCTCACAGAACTAGAACAAACAATTCCACAATTTATAAGGAACCACAAAAGACCTCAAGCAGCCAAAGCAATCTTTTGTAGGTCTCTTTTTTCTCTTTCTTCTTTTTGTTCTCTTTTCTTTTGGTTTGATGACTAGAGAAGGTCCTTTAACATTTTGTTATAAAGCTGGTTTGGTGGTGCTGAAATCTTTTGGCTTTTGTTTATCTGTGGAGCTTTTGATTTCTCCATCAAGTCTGAAACGAAAGAGTTTCTGCTGAAAAATCTGCTGATAACCTTATGCAAGTTCCCTTGTATGTTATTTGTTGCTTTTCTCTTGCTAATTTTAACATTTTCTCCTTATCCTTAATTGTTGTCAGTTTGATGACTATGTGCCTTGGTGCGTTCCTCTTTGGGTTGATTCTGTGTGGTACTGTCTGTGCTTCCAGGACTTGGGTGACTGTTTCCTTTCCCAAGTTGGGGAAGTTTTTGGTTATTATCTCTCCAAAAATTTTCTCAGGTCCTTTCTCTCTCTCTTCTCCTTCTGGGAGCCCTATAATGTGAATATTAGTGCACTTCATGTTGTCCCAGCATTCTCTTAAACTCTCCTCGGTCCTTTTTATTCTTTTTTCTTTTTTCTGTTCTGAAGTATTGATTTTCACTAATCTGTCTTCTAGCTCATGGATCCGTTCTTCTGCCTCATTTAGTCTATTCTTGGTTCCTTCTAGTGTATTGCTCATTTCAGTGATTTTATTCTTCAACTCCGTTTGGGCGTTCTTTATATTTTCCAACTCTGCTAAAAACTTCACTCTGTGCATCTGTACTCCTCTTGAGTTCTCTGAACATCTTGGCCATCATGACTTTAAACTCTTTCTCAGATAACTTACCTATCTCCTCATCACTTATTTCTTCTAGAATTTTATCTTGTGCCTTGGCCTGGGAGATATTCCTTTGCAGCCTCATATTGTCTTTCTATGTGTTTGTGGGTTCCTTCCACAGGCTTTAGGATTATTGTTTTCTTGTTTCTGGCATCTGCCCCCTGATGGATGAGGCTGAACTAGGGGCTTATGCAGGTTTCCTGGCAGGAGGAGCCAGTGCCTGCCCACTGCTGGGTGAAGCTTGGTCCTGGACCTCTGGTGGGTAAGGCTGTGTCTAGAGGCTTTGTGGCTTAAGAAGTCTGATGAAGTGGTTTAGGAAGTCTGAGGCCATGTTCCCACCCTGTATGTTGTTTGGCCTGAAGTTTCCCTGCAGGCTGTTGGGCGGGGCTGGGTCTTGGTGCTAATGACCCAGTCAAGATGTCAGCTTCCAGGAAAGCTCATGTAGATGAACACTCCATGAATATCTGCCACCAGCTTCTATGTACCCTGGGTGAGCTGCAGCCATCCCCCACGTCCCCAGGAGACCCTTCAAATCCAGCAGGCAGACCTGGCCCAGGATCCTATGAAACCACTGCCTCTGCCCTTGGACCCGGTGCACGTGTTTCCGTGTCCGCTTCTCAAGCAAATGGAGCCTCCATTTCCCCCAGTCCCATGGGGGGCCGAGAGCCAAGCCCCGCTGGCCTTCAAAACCAGACGTCCTGGGGTCTCCTTCTCTTCCCGATGCCAGAACCCAAGCTGGGGAGCCTGACGTGGGGCTTAGATCTCTCACCCCTGTGGGAGGGCCTCTGCCACTTAACAAATCTTCAGCTTGGGGGTCGCCCACCTGGGGGGTGTGGGGCGCAGTTATATCACGAGCACGCCCCTCCTACCATTGTGCCGTGGTTCTCTCTTTATAAAGTTTCCAGTTGCAGAAGATCTTTTTTGCTAGGTTCCAGTCTTTTTTTGGGTGGTTGTTTAGCATTCAGTTGTGGTTTTGTTGTAGTCGCGAGGAGAGGGAAGCTCGTGGTCCTACCACTCTGCCATCTTGACCGGAACTCCCTTTTATTATTATTATTTTAATGGAGGCACTGGGGATTGAACCTAGGACCACCTTCATGCTCTGCCACTGAGCTATACCCTCCTCCACCCACCGCCGCATTAGAGCTTATTTGTGTCACTGAACAAGAATCCTTGCTTCGCGGCAACAATTATGCACATGCAAATTAAAGTTTGGATGCTGTGATTAATATGAACATGATGTGATTTTTTTGTTTTTGTTAAAAAAAAGTTTTTTATTTGTTTTCTTCAGGTTCCAGTGGAATACCTGTGAAACTGGTCACAAATCTCTTTAACTTGTACTTGCCCCAAGACTGGCAGCTCTACCAGTATCATGTGACATATAATCCAGATATAGAATCTAGAAGGCTGAGAATTGCTCTGCTTTATAATCACAGGGAGCTCTCCAACAAAGCAAAAGCATTTGATGGTGCCATCCTTTTTCTCTCACAAAAGCTAGAAGATAAGGTATTGTATGGTTAATTTTTTTTATATATACACGCACATATATGCATATATTTATATTCATCCATGTAGATTTGAGAGGTTAACTGATTTTCCTGGCAGTTGGAATGAGTGTTTCACTCACCCTTTTCTTCTTTCCTGTTCCGATGCCTGAGAGCAAAAGACTTTCTAATTAAGACCTCATCAGTGTTTGATTTCTTAACTAAGAAGCTGATGGTCTGGCATTTAAAACAGAAGAGCTGTAATATAAACATTGCTATTTCAACTTTTTTTTTTAAGGCAAAATGTCCTTGAGATAGGAATCTTTTTTAAACTTTTCCCCAAATTGGCAAGACTTTAAGAAACACCGTTTACCTATAGCCTCTGAGCTTTAAATTTACCTGTATAATTTTTTGGTCCTATGCAATTGTGTCCATGTGTCAAAAGAACTTTCCATCAATCCTTGATTTAAAACTTATTCCTTTCATCGCTTGTTCCATCATACGAAATCAGCGTTATTTATATCAATCTTAAGGGTATATTTAATGGTTGTCATCATTGGATATGGAAATTGCAGGATTTACAATGTTGTGTTAGTTTCTGGTGCACAGCATAGTGACTCAGTTATACATATATATATATTCTTTTTCTTTATAGGTTTTTACAAGCTATTGAATATAGTTCCCTGTGCTCTACAGTAGGACCTTGTTGTTTATCTGTTTTGTATATGGTAGTTTGTATCGGCTAATCCCAAACTCCTAATTTATCCCTCACCCCCGCCACCTTTCCCCTTTGGTAACCATAGGTTTGTTTTGTATGTCTATGAGACTGTTTCTGTTTTGTAAATGAGTTCAATAGTATAATTTTTTTCAGATTGCACAAAAAGTGGTATCCTGTGATATTTGTCTTTGTCTGACTGACTTCAACTTAGTATGATCATCCCTAGGTCCACCCATGTTGCTGCGAATGACATTATTTCATTATTTTCTATGGCTGAATAGTATTCCCTCATATAGTATATTCTTTATCCACAACTTCTTTATCCAATCATCCATCAATGGACACTTAGGTTGCTTCCATATCTTGGCTGTTGTAAATAGTGCTACTGTGAATATTGGGGTGTATATATCATTTTGGGTTAGAGTTTCCTCCAGATACATGCCCTGGAGTGGGATTCAGCACAGCTCTCTTGAGATGAGGTCTTAAGGAGTTGAAGTAACTTAATCCATATCATACAGGCTACAAGAGGCAGGGAACCAGGGTCTCTCCAAGTCCAAACCACGTGCTCTTGAGCTCAGTGGTAAATAATGGTACTAGAACAGCTGAAATGGATTAGAGACCCTGCTGGTGTAGACGTGCTAAGACTGGCCAACCCATTAGATAGCAGATGGAGGGGAGAAGTGGACGCTCCCTCTGAAGCTAGCAGCCTGGGGACTGGAGGCTGTGGGGTCCAGTAACAGGAAGCAGAGGGGCAAGTGTTTGATGGGGGAGGTATGGGGACAC
The DNA here is from genome assembly GCF_009834535.1 of Camelus ferus. NCBI lineage: Eukaryota > Metazoa > Chordata > Mammalia > Artiodactyla > Camelidae > Camelus > Camelus ferus. The sequence continues at coordinate 8,637,335 of NC_045705.1, read as the reverse complement.
TGACGAGTTGCCCTTAGGTGACTGTTAGGAGAGCAGTTCCCGGACAGAGGTCTGAGCGGGGACCGTCTGCCGCCAGCCACTCATCCCAGCACCTTCGTAGTCTTCAGCCTTCGTCCTGAGACCCCTGTGGCGGTCTGAGAGCCCGCCCTCTCCTGCCTGCTAGACTTCTCTGGGATGTCGGTGGGCTCTTCCTATAGCTCTCTGCCTCTGAATTCTGTGCAGTTTTCTCAGAAGCAAGACATCAACTCGATGAAACACTTCATCCCCTCTGAAAGGACCTGTTTCTCTTTGTTTCCATTCAGTGAGCTATTCCTGCCATACCTTCTTGGTTTAACCTAAAAGTGGGTAAAACTACACTGTCACTAGACAAAGTAGGGATAAAATACATAAATGATTGCAATAAACTGACCTCTTTGAACTCCTTACCCTTCTGCAAAGTGCTTGATCATTGATTTTTATTGACTGTTCATTCTTTATTCCAAAAACCTGTACCGAGCCCTGCCTGGTCTAAGGAGCTTTAGATTTAGTTGGGCAGCTGGCATAAAAACCTATTCATGCATTCATGATACTGTTAGAACATCGTTCTGGATTATAAGAACCCTAGGGATTTCTCTAAACCTTTCAAAAGTTCAGATTTCCTCTCTGTTTAACTTTCACCATTTTCTTCTCGCTCTCCCTACATTTCCTTCCCCTCGTCTGCCCCCTGTCCTTTGCTTTCTTCTTCTTTTCCTCTCTGCTCCTTTCTTTTTTTTGAATAAAATTTTTAGAGGTTTTCTTCTGAAATCTGTGAACCCAGGATGGGGAGGAATAGTCTTCTGGGCACCCCTGAACTCCTGAGAACGGGTCCATTATGTACATTGTTGTGATACATACATATGTGACATTTTCTTAGGAGAGTATTTGTAACTTTTATCAGGCTCTCAAAGTAAATTATGACCTGTCTCCTGCCCTTCACATCCCCCAATTAGGTCAAGAACCATTGCTCTGAAATTCTCTTTGTGTTGAATCTCTGAACCCTGAGTCTGGTTTTGGTTCCTTATTAAGAAGTTCGAGAGTCGAGAGGTGTGTTTCTTTTCTAGGATTAACAAGATACAGAGAGAAAAAACTCTCCAAACGTAATGCAATGATTAGATCATAACTCACATGACTAACGCCTGCAGTTTTGTTTCTGTTAATACGTATCACATGGTGATGGTTTTATCGTTTCTACATTCTGTGCACTTGGGGATAATCTACAGAGTGCATTTTAAGTACTTCTTTTTCCAGGTCACGGAATTGTCAAGTGAAACTCGAAGAGGCGAGACTGTAAAGATGACCATCACTCTGACCAGGGAGCTGCCAGCAAGCTCTCCCGTGTGCATCCAAGTCTTCAATATCATCTTCAAAAAGTAAAGTGCCTGAAATGTGAATTTAGCTTCAGCTAATGATGCCTTTCAGCATCGAGCCTGGGGCTTAAAGTTAGTAACTGTTTGTTGGCAATGTCATCTTTAGGGCAGTGTTCGACGTACTTGCATGCTCTTGTGCAGTGACGTGCCCCACAGTGCATCCCAGCCTCTAGCTGCTGCCTCTGTTACTGTCCAGTATTACATGTGTTGAGACAAAGAACTTAAAGCTTGTGATGTCTCAGTGGTAGCAGGGCAGGTGTTTTTTCTCGCCTCTTCTTTTTCTGTACGCCTCCCAGCCTCCACCCCCGACTTAAAAGTTGAGTGAGCCTGGCTTAGTAACTGGAAGGACTGGTTTTGCTACTGGCCGATATAATTGAGGTGTGCAAGGCTGGCACCATCTGCTCTCAGCCCCTTCCCTCCCCCAGTGTGTTCCGGGGACAGAAGGAAGGTGGTGATAAGCTTTTCAGTGTTCTTCAAACTGATCTGAGGACCACTTGCTTCAGAGTTGTCTTGGGGTGAAACTTGACAAAATGCAGATTTCCTAGTCTCTCCCTGGACCTACTAAACAGAATTTTGTGAGTGGGGCCTGAAAATCCACATTTTTAGCAGGCTTTCTCAGATGACACATGGGAGCACAAAAGCTTGAGAATTGCCATTTTCCTGAACTATTGGTGTAGATCACTGGAATGATCTGTTAAAACCTAAAAAGCAAACCAGAGGGGCCAGGGGCCAGGGTGAGGATGGGGGAGTCTGCGGTTTTGCTGGGTAGGGCACAACTTACCCGACACAGATACGTGATTTCCTCATTCTAGGCCGCTGTCTTGCGAGTATCTTTAGATCATATCTGGGCCTCAGCTCAGTGCTGCCAAGCCCTCTTCAGCAGCCAGTCTTGGGCGTGGCTCCCTGAGAGGGGACTGTTTTAAGTTAGCGACATTGGAAGGTGCTTTGCGGTGGCAGACTTTTCTCCGGTGTTAGAACTTACTCGAGCACCCTGAGGCAGGTCCTGTTCAAATCCCCGTTTTAGGTAAGGCAGCTAAGCTCAGATGACATCTGACATTCGGTAGCCCCAAATCACGCAGTTGGAGCCCCTGTTTCTTGACTTGAAACTCGTTCCCCCCTACATGGAGCAGCCTCAGATCGGCCATGGGTCACATTCTAAAGGTGACCAGGTTTAGTTGTTGAAGAGGCAACCTGGTTACTTGGTAGCCCCTGGGGAGCTGGAATAGCCTCATCAGAAGAAGCCTCCTCATCTCAAAATGAGAAGGAGGCCTGAAGAGCCGGTGGGCATGGCCTGCCTCGCCCCATCCAGGCTAACCAGCGTGTTACAGGCACAGCCATCACCGGTGAGTGACCAGCTACTTCCCAGTGCGGTTAAACCCAGGCAGATAGAACTCATTTCGGCTGTGTCCTCCCCAGATGCGGGGGGATAGTTCCTACATACACTCTCCTACGTATGTGCGATAGCTAACCCTCCCAGCTCTGCACTTCCTACTGTTTTGGTTTCAGCACGGGTACAAACTTCCAACGACAGCATTAGTGACTGATGTTTGACAAAGATTTAAAATACATATATAATTGCAGGATCTTAAAAAGGCTGTCTATGTACCAGATTGGACGGAACTTCTACAAGCCTTCCGACCCAGTCGAAATTCCCCAGCACAAGTAGGTGTATTTGTATCTTGTGTTATGTTGACGTTGTTGCAATGTGAACGGCATAATTTACGGTGCAATATTATAGCACTGTGCCTCCTATGAGAGACTCTGTGGGGTGAAAAGTAATCAATTTTAAAAAAATTTTCAAATTCTTTACAGAATGGCAAGTGTCAAAAGCTAGCAGCCTGTTTTCTTATATTAGTGTGCTAGACCGTTATCATATGTCCTAGGAGGAATTCAGAAGCTGAGTTTTCTGTGGATGACAAGTAATGATGGAGCAGAATGAGCCGTAGTGTGTTATACCACATAGTTGGCGCTCTGTTTTCTTGCTGGCAGAAGGGTAACACAGCCAGGGTGGTTGATACGAAATTGTTGGGTAAGGAGAGGTCAGACAAACAAGCCGCTAAGCTGAGCTCCCCTGGTGAAGAAGGGTGGAGCTGTTAGGACCACTTGCAGAGTTTTCACCCTGAACTGGGAGGTTGATGCTGCAGGGAAGGTGGTCAGCTATGTCTTGAAATGATTGTTAGTCGGCTCTCCAGAATACGTGGTTGAGCCAAAGACAGAGGCAGCCAGTAACCCAAAGACAGACACGGAACAGAGGGAGATGTACAGACAGTCTCTGACTTACGGCACTTCGACTTTACGATGATGCAAAAGCGATGCACATTTGGTGGAAACCATACCCTGAACTGTGAATTTTTCTCTTTTTCCTGGGCTGCGATATGCAGTGTGGTGCTCTCTCGTGGTGCCGGGCAGGGGTGGGAGCTGCAGCTCCCCATCAGCCACCCGATCACAGGGGTAAACGACCAGCACACTTACAACCATTCTGTACTCACACAACCATTCTGTTTTCCACTTGCAGGATGGTATTCAATAAATGACACCAGATAGTCAACACTTCATTATAAAATAAGCTTTGTGTTAGATAATTTTGCCCAACTGTAGGCTAATGTTTAAGTGTTCTGAGCACATTTCAGGTAGGCTAGGCTATGATGTATTAAATGCATTTAAGACTAAGGATATTTCCAACTTGGGATGGGTTTATCAAGATGTAACCCTGTCATCAGTCGAGCAAGACCTGTGCATAAAAGAAAATGGGGCAGGGTGTTTGGCCTTCTGCCAGGTGGAGGAAAAGGGCAAGGTTTCCAGATGTTAGTTCCATGAGTCAGCGTGGTCTGTATAAAGCATCCTGTTCATTCATCCCTGTCACGTATCTCTGCACCTGGATTAGAAATTCAGTTCATTGCTGTGCTGAGCTGGAGCTAGGGTTGTGCCTATGCTGGTCCTGAAGGCTGGTTTAGGATCACGGTGACTGAAGTCCACAAGCTATAAACTGAAATGGTTTTTAAAACACATCTGTCTGTTCTTTCATGCCATTTCCCTAACTTTTTCTTACTCAAGACTTCAGACCACGAGATTCATGAATGTGGAAAGGAGCTGTAGCCACTGCTGCAGTTTCCCTTGTGCGTCTACATGGCACCGCTTAGATTAGTTCTTGGTCTCATTATTCAGTCTGTTCACTGTCTTACATCGAGTCCGTGTGCTTTGCTGAACCGAGATGTTCCCATGCTGCAACAGAGCCCTCCCTTAACATATGAATCCTACAGCTGTGTTCCCAGCCAGGGGCGACTTTGCTCTCTAGAGGACATCTGGCAGTGTCTGTAGATATTTTTAGTTGCCACAGCTTGGGGGTTGCTACTGGCATTAGTGGATAGAGGCTGGGGGGGGTGGTGGTATCGCTGAGCATCCTGCAATGCACTGAACAGCCCCAAACAAAGAATTATCCAGTCCACATGTCTGAGGCCAAGGTTGCAAAATGCAGCTCTACATTGCAGGAATGTATTTTATCCTAAATATAATGTTTAGAGACAGCCCAGCACTGAAGTGTTTAGTCAGCCACTGAAAGAAATCAGACTGAAAAAGAATTGTTTCATAAAATCTAGAGATTGGAATGTAAAATCACCATTAAAAAATGTTTATTGTTTTCCTGATATAACATTTAGAACATTTATTTAAAAAGTTTTACTTATTTGAGTTTTTTTTTTTTTTTATTTTAAAGATTGTCCCTTTGGCCTGGGTTTGCTGTTTCTGTATCATATTTTGAAAGCCAGCTCCTATTTAGCGCTGATGTGAGTTATAAGGTACTCCGGAATGAGACTGTTCTGGAATTCATGACTGATCTCTGCCACAAAACTGGCATGTCCTGCTTTACCCAGATGTGTGAAAAACAGCTGATCGGACTCATTGTCCTGACAAGGTAAAAGCCTGCGTGGAAATAGATGTTTCTCTGGAGAATGCATTATGTACGTGCATTCTCCAGAGAAATGTGGGAACAGGGAACAGGAGCAGCATCCGGGCACTGGCCTGAGCACAGATCTGGTTAGTCTGCTCACCTGCTTCGACTTGGCCACTCTCGGTTGTCTAGAGTTCAGGTGTCCTCGAGTGGCGTGCTGGGCCGTCCACAGTCTGACCTGGTCCTTCCTTGTCTCCTGCTGTCCCCTCTGCCCCCAACTCCCAGGAGTCTGCACTTTGCTGTTCTGGTGCCTCTGCCTGGATCCCCCACCCCAGTTTCTGCCTCCCACAAAGCCCAGCTCATACGGTACTGTTTCCTGAAGCCTCCGCTCAGTTGGAATTATTCAGTTCCCTCCCCTGTGCTGCTCCCATAGCACGGGGCTTATAGTTACCTCTTTACAACCATTTTATTTCATTTTATTCCATCACAGGACAACATCAGGTCCATGTCTCGCCTTCTCTGTAAAATGATGAGATTGTTAAGGCTGAGTCTTTTCATGCCTCTGGGTTTGTCTGTGTATAACTTGCCCTCCGTGCACAGGGAACTGAATGACCCCTGGGCAGTTAGGTGACTTCCTGAGTGTAAAAAGCTCCCATCCACTGCTGCAAGTCCATCAACACTTCTCTTAGAGGCTCTGCTAGCCTTCTCCAAGGTTGGCTTGGAATTTTCGCTGAAGTTGTTTCTCTGGGTGATAGATGGCGGGGGGCGGGGCTGGTTGAATTCCACGCCGGCCCCTTATCCTCCCGTCATGCTCTTCTTGAATTAGCTCATCACACTATCAAAGTCGCCGCGCAAGGTACCGAGAGCCCAGGAGAAACCTGACAGGGAGGTTTCCGTCCCGAGGCCGGGATGTCAGGAGAGGATGTTCCGTGCCACACAGAGCCTGCTGAGAAGGGGAGAAGGAGCTAGATGACCGCAGCCGAGCTGCCTTGCCGTTTTCCCCGGGGCCAGTCCTAGGTGGGAGATGGAGCAGGCTGCTGGAATTGCAGATTTGATCAGCCTTTTTTGGGGAGTGCTTTTTATCAGAAAAACAATCTGGGAGTTCAAAAACTCTGAGTGACACTGGAAGCTGATGGGAACGTTTCGAGTAATGCTTTGGCCTGTGGACATTTAAGAATGGTTTACCCGCAGTTACAGTGTCTCTCGGTGAGAAAAGCAGCGGCCGGGCTGATGACTCTCCCGTCGGTTCGGTTTTGCTGGAATACGGAGGACTTTCTGTGAACCGAAGAGCTCATTAATGCTCTCCTTAGATAAGAGCTGCTCATTTTTTTTTAAAGTGACTATTCTTGAGTTACTATCTTTCATAACTTCTGAAATTCTGGAGAATAATACTTTGAATTAAAAGTGTAGTGACATAGGTACTTACTTTGTATGATCTGGGAAAAAAAACTTAGGCACTTTTTGTATTTATCAGGTACAATAACAAAACCTATCGCATCAATGACATTGACTGGTCAGTGAAGCCCACGCACACCTTCCAGAAGCGGGATGGCACTGAGATCACCTACGTGGATTACTACAAGCAGGTGGGACTTTTCCTTCATCCTCATCCCCCTTCCTCTTAGCTCAGAGAAGTCTCCCTGTTCCATTCCAGTCCAATGAATCCCTCAGATTGGCAGGCTGGGTCTGCCTCCGTCATCATTCGCTGATCCATCCCTTCCCCTCCGTCCCCACCGTTCCTAGATTGGCTCAGACCCTCATCCTGTCTCCTGTTGTGCTTCCTGTAGTCCAGTTACCGCCTTTAAAAGCACATCTGATAATGTCACTTCCCTGCTTAAAATATTCCCACGGCTCCCTATTGCTGTAGAAGCCAGATGTAAGCTCCAGGGCAGAGTTTCCGAGGCCCTTTATGATCCGGCCACTCCCTGCCTCCTGAGCCGCATCCCTTACCATCCCAGGTTTCTTTGTCTGTTCTGCTGTGCTCACCATTTGTGGTTCCTTGAGTCAGTTACTCCCCTGTGCATTTTCCCACACGTTGCTTCCTCTTCCTGGATGTGCATTTGCAGCCAGCCGGTCACTGACCAGTCTCCAGTACTCAGCTAAGCAGTCAACTCTTAAGGGAGCCCCGGGACACTCTCCCCAGGGCTCCCCTCCCTGCACTCAGCAGCCTCAGATGATCACGGGCAGGATGTGAATGGTCTGACTCCCTTCCTCAACCCTGAGCTCTTAATTTCTGGAGACCCAGGGCTAGCACGATGCCTCGCATGTAGTACTCAAACATTTATTGATGTAATCTCCCAACTCTGGGAACTTGATTCACAACAATTATAATTACCCCATCCCCACCATCTGTCCTTTCAGAGATGCCTTCTTTTTCATACACAGTCAAATTCCAGTCTCCAAAATCTCACTGATGTTTTAAAAACAAAAATAAACCCAAAGCTAAAACCCTACCTTGACCATTCTACACCTTCAAGAAAAGCCATCTCCTTTTCCACCTTAGTTTATTTCTTTAGAAGACCATCTACACTAGCTCCAAGCTCCTCTTCAGTTCTTCCTTCCTGATGCCTCAGAAGTCTGGTATCCGATTCTGCTGTGATGGAGATAGCTCTCTGAGGTCAAATTCAGTTGTCCTTCTTATTCCAAGGGGCTTCTGGTGGCTTTTGACACTAGCGACCACGCCCCCCGAGCTGAACTCCTCATCCTTGACTCCTTAGTGCATCTCTCATGGTTCTCTGCTGGGTCTCAGGTTGTTCTTTCTCAGCCTCTTTTGACATTTTGCCCCTTCATTTCCCCCCAAAATTAAATGCATTTGTTCACTGTGGTCCCCTTGCATAGGATCTTCTCTGCGTATTTTGAGATTGCTCAGATATATTATTTTGCTTTTCCCTCGTTCCATTCCTCAATTACATACTCATCTCCATTTCAGGTCACATTTGCATGAATATCCTGCAGGCATCTCAAACTAACAGAATTCAAACTGAATTCATTGTCTTTCCCACTCCAGTCTCTCCTTGGGAGTTCTGCCTCTCAGGAAATCATTTTGCTCCCTTCCTCTTGTTACTGAGTCCAAACTCATTGTGCTCACAACACAATAGGCCAGTAAATAGGGAGACGAGGTGTTGGGGCAAGGAATGATGACTTTATTCAGAAAGCCAGCAAACCGAGAAGATGGCAACTTCATGTCCTAGAGAACCACCTTCCCCAAGTCAGAATTCAGCCTCCCTTTCATACTAAAAAGGGGAGAGGGTGAGGTTGGTTGTTACAAACTTCTTGCTGTCAGAACTCTTTGTTCTTACAGCTGTCCCTGTAGGTCAGGTCAGGATGTTTCTGTAAACCTCCAAGACGAATGTTATTCTCTGTTCTGCAACTTTTTATCGCTCTATGAATGGAAAAGTGTTCTACCCTTAAAGGTCAGAGGCTGGAGAATGGGCTGTCCTGTGTATTTCAGGCTATAGGCAACATTCTTTCACAAAAGATGTAGAACCAGCATGACTCAGCACAGGAAACAGCACAGGGTTAGCGGTAAAGGAACAGATCCAACGTGGAGTCAGATTTGCTCTTCCCTATTACATTCTTCTTCACCCTCACTTCCTCTTTCAGTTGTCACCTAGATGAGTTCTGCCTCCTTTATCCCTGAATTCTCCCTGGGCCCCATGCCCCGTTACCACTGCGTTAGTGCAGAACGTCTCATGGATTTCCGCTTGGGGGATTTCGGTCCCCCTTTATGATCTCCTTGTCCCAGCTCTCTCTTCACTGGGATCCATCACTCTCACTGCCACCAGAACGATTGTTCTGAAATGCTGCCCAGAAATGTGGTAAAGAGCATAAGATCTGGAATCAGATAGTCCCGGCACTGGCTGTGTAACCTTGGGCACATCCCTAAACCTGGAGCATCATCCATGAAGGGAGCCATCTGTCTTCTGTCATGATGCCGTAAGCGCTGAACGAGGTGCTTGTCCGCGCACAGCTCTTAGTCCGGTGCCTGCACGAGGTGGGCATTGGGCAAACAGCCTTCCTTTCTTCATCTGCAGCATCACATAGTTTGAGCCCACCTCACCTTTTGGCCTCATCCCACATGCACCCCATGCTGCCATCACCCTGGTCTACTTGCTGTCACTCTGTGTTCCTCAGCCTTTGCTCACGTTTAAGAGACAGTGGCATAAAGCCGCACTGCACCTCTCCTCCTCACCACCAAGTAAAATATTAGCTTCAAGGTCAGATGTCATCTCGTTCATGAGGTCCTCTCTGACGTGCAGAAAATGTGCTCCGTGTGTGTTTGTTTAACACAAAATTTGTTAAACTCCCGGAGCTTTCCCTGCATGGCTAAATTCATTTTTTTTTAATGCATTTTAGGACCTGTGACATTCTGAAAAAAGAATCATGATAAAATCCCACTCACTGTCTTTGTAATGAATTGTGGTTCATTGCATATATATTGTAATTAGGGAGAAAAAGAAACAAAATAGTGCCAATTACTAGAATATCCTCCTCTCTCTCCCAGGAAGGGAACACTAGATTATTAGGTAGTCAGCTTTTCAAGTGGAAGACATCTTATATTGACCTTTATATTTCTCTGTTTTTATCTTATCATGAAAAACGGTTTCAAATGCTAAGAAAGTCTGAGCATGGGAGAGAGGAAGGATCACCTGATGACACAGCTTAGTGGGGAGAATTCGTGGCCATGCTCTAGGGAAATAGAATACCCTCTTCCTGAAGTATGCGCCAGTTGCGCTGGAGCTGTTCCTGGAGCTTGTTACACTCCCACATTTTTTTCAAGGCGCTGTCTCAGATTCTCCCTCCTTCATGAAGCCTTCCCTGATTTACCAGCCATAAATTATTTCACTACCACCCTGTCTCTCACTCCTTGCCAGGGACTCGGGACCGCCTCTTTTATCTTTGCATCCCCTGTGGTTCCTGGGATCCAGTAAGCACAAGATGTGAATTAATGAAGTCATGTGTAAAAACTCTCATTCTACTAAGGCTTCTCCAAGCTTTTCAGCCATAGCATTGTTGTAGTCATCACTTTCAATTGCGGTTTCCTGGATTGTTTTTTTATTTTAATGACTTTAAGTCCTTACTCAATAGAGAAACTCTCACTTAGTTATAACTGTTGAGGTCAGTAGGAGATAAATCCCCAGGCATTTTGTAAATGTTAATCCCAGTTCTGTCATCAGTGTTGAGTAAATTATACTGGAAATGAGTGTTAATTGGAAACTTGGCCGTTGGAAGGTAAATGGACTTTTGGCAAGGTGAGAGTGTTGAAATTCAAGTTTATGAAGGGAAAGGGGGTGGGGTAGGAGCTGATGATTGCCAAGGACTCATTATAAACCAGACACCGTGCTTGCGGTTTACACGAGCCACCCCTGAGCTGCTGGTCTCCTCTTTTCATAGATGAGGAAAGGTAAGTGCCACAGTTCAAGTAAGCAGAAGAAGTGGGGGTCAGATTTACATTTGTCAGACTTCAAAGCTGCTTCCCTATCACATTGTCCTGGAAATTAAGGATAGTTGTGCCCTTCTGGGAAATCTGTATGTTGACTCAGTATAATCCTTGCCTCCAACTTGTGTATAGATATTTTCAAAATGAATACAGATACTGAGAGCCAGTGAGTTCCATCAGGCAGTCTGCCTCGGTCTCCAGTGGTGGAAATGTTGATGTGGAGTCAGCTACCGTGAGATCATTGCGCCACGTCTGGAGCCAGCTGGAGGCTATTCTGACTGGATGAAACTCAGAATGGTACCGAGTCCAAACTCGTTCTGCTCACTGCAGGACAGGCCAATAAATCAAGAGACAAGGTGTTGGGGCAAGAAATAATGACTTTATTCTGAAAGCCAGCAGACTGTGGAGATGGGGGACTAATGTCCTAGAGAACCATCTTACCCAAGTCAGAATTCAGGCTCCTTTTATACTAAAAGGGGAGGGGAGTGTGGTTGGTTGTTGCAAACTTCTTGGTGTCAGAATCCTTTATTCTTGCAGCTGTCCACCTAGGTCAGGTCATGGTGTCCCTGTCAACCTTCAACAAGACAAATGTTACTCTCTGTTCTGCAACATTTTATCGCTATGTGAATGGAAAAGTGTTAAACCCTAAAAGGTCAGAGTCTTGAGAATGAAGTATCCTGTATATTTCAGGCTTTTGGCAACATTCTTTTATAAAAGGTGCAGAACCAGCACGACTAAGCACAAAAAACAGAGCACAGGGTTGGAGCTAAAGGAACAGATCTAATATGGAGTCAGATTTGTTCTTCCCTATTACAAGAAGAGAGCAGGGAAATAATCGGAAAAAAAGAACAGTGTTGCATTTTAAAAGGTAATGATTAAAAATCATGAAACTGGCCCTGAGATACAAAAGAAAGGTTCTAGGAAGGAAGTAGGAATGAGGAGGTCGCCTTAGGGATTAGCAGGGACTTCTTTTCCTTTATTCATTTCGGGATTGCTTTGTTGCTCCTGCGCAAGCATGCTGACTTTACAATGTTTCCATATTAACTTTTCCCTCATTAATCTTGCGTTCTATAGCAATATGATATTACCTTGTCTGACCTAAACCAGCCAGTGCTTGTTAGTCTGTTGAAAAGTAAGAGAAACGATGACCCTGAGGTTCGGATGGCCCACCTGATCCCCGAGCTCTGCTTTCTCACAGGTAACGTCTGTGTTTTACACTCTGTCCTGCTCTCCATCACAGACTGCTGCCACTTAGCAGTGGGTAAAACCTCCTTCAGTTACCTGAGTGCCAGAGCACTAATTTAACCCATGGAGGATGACCCTTTAAGTAATTTATTTGATTATACAGAAAGTGGGAGGGCAGAATGTCCTCTGGAAATTGCTCTGCAGAGTGAAAATTACATGTTTCCTGTATCTCATGCCTTCCATTGGTTAATTCGATGTTAAATTGGTCTCCAGACATTTTCCTAAAACCAAGCTGCTGTTCCTCAGTTTTTGAACATCACTGGCCTAGGAAGCCACATGACTTTAATTTCCTTTTAGTGTATTCTTTGAGTGGTGCCGAAATGATCCTTAGTGTCTTTCACATGAGCTTCCAGAAGGTAATCTTTACTCTGTAGTGGAAGCTGAATAACTGTGTCAGGTACTTTTAATCATGTCCATCTGATTACCGGGGTGAGACTGAGGAGGGAAGGCTTTCTGCCTTTCACATTTTTGTATTGCTCGGATCAGTTGTGATACGTACATATTTCTTTTGTGATTAGAAAAGTTAGTAAGGACATCCTCCTGGTGGGGAAGGATGCCCTTTTTTTTTTTTTCTCCATTGATGTGTAGTTGATTTACATTGTTGCATTAATTTCAGGTGTACAGCAAAGTGATTCAGTTATACATATACATGAACATATATAAAAATATTTAGATTCTTATCCATTATAGGTTATTACAAGATATTAAATATAGTTCCCTTGTTATACAGTGGGTCCTTGTTGTTTGTTTTATATATATAGTGGTGTGTATATGTTAATCCCAAGCTCCTAATTCAAGGATGCCCATTCTTAGTGATACCCTGGCATTCTAGATCTGCACAGTCCACGGTGGCCTCTGGCCACGTGAGTTCACTGATCACTTGACACGTGACTAGTGCAGCCAAGGGGCTGGACTGAGAAGTGCTGTAAATGTGAAACAGATTGGATTTCTAAGACATAGTATGAAGAAAAAGGGAAACTACCTCATTAATAAATTTTTTATATTGGTTGCATGTTGATATTTTGGATATATTGAATTAAATAATATATACTATTTGAATTATTGCATCTGCTTCTTTTTGGCTTTTTTTTTTTTTTCATATGGCTACTAGAAAATTGTAAATGACACGTGGCTTGCATTGCCGTCAGATGGTGCTATCCAGGGGATGAATCTGATTCAGTTTAAGTGAAAGGTATTATTGCACTGTGCCTTGAGATGGGCTGGGGTTGCATCGAGGACTGTTCATTTTCCACTTTGTCTTTGTTCACATTTAATAGGGCTTCCTAGCCAGGCGACTACTGATTTCCAGCTGATGAAGGCTGTAGCCGAAGAAACGCGTCTCAATCCTTTGGGAAGGCAGCAGCGCCTGGCTAGACTCGCAGACGACATCCAGAGGTACCAGGACATCTCTTAACATCTGGGGTTCCACAGTGTCCCTTTGTTAACAAGTTTATTATCAGGATTAATGCCTCACCTTTATTGAGCGCTTTATTGCCAGGCAGCGTGGTCACACTTGCCACGTATTGTCATATGTAAGCTTTACATCAACCCCAGGAAGTAGCTAATTATTCCTCCATCTTGCCAATAAGGAAACCATGGCTTTAATAGATTTCAGAGTTTATTCAAGGTCACATGTTACTAAATGTTGGCACTTGGAGTTGAAGCCTGGATCTGTCTGGCTCAAAGGCCCATTTTGCCAACCAGCAAGGCACCCCGGGAGTCTTTTCCATCCCTGTGTGTCCCACACGGGCGCCGTCTTCCCGTAATTCCCTTCAGCAGGGGAAAGAACAGTGAGTAGAAGTGGAAGTTGGGAACCTTAAAAAAGTCAGTCTTTGAGTGGTTCAGTAAGTTATAATTCTATTACTAATGATTACCGTTCTTCAGAAAATAAGCCCTTTAAAGATTTAAAACTCAACTCTGTTGACAGGAACAAGGATGCTCGTTTTGAGCTGGAGACCTGGGGGCTGCATTTTGGATGCCAGATGTCTCTGACTGGCCGGGTGTTGCCTTCAGAAAAAATAATACTGCAAGACCATGTAGTAAGTGTTTTGATTTTATTTTCATTTAGAAGTGTTTTCTTGAATGTGTGTCAGTTTGATCGTATGCCAGAGTGACTAGTGGACTCACAGTATAATATTCATTTGGTTTCTCCACAGTCATGTCCATGCCCTCCATTCGTCCTAAACCTCCAGGTCCCTCTGTTTTCCTTTTAAATCCGTGTGTACTTCCCAGGGCTTAGCGGTAACCAGAGGACATGATTTAGGTCAGTTAGTGTGGTGTGGTGTCACCTTTAAAGACACATTAGAAAATGGCATTTCAAGTCATTGCAATCAAAACACACCCACCTATTATTGGGTGTTGTAGTAATCTTATTTGACTAAAAAAAAAAATCCATGATACCTCAGGTTAATTCCAGATAGAATTATTTCCTCCCACCCCCCTACCCCAAAGCAAAATGCTGCTCACCCAGTCTAAACATGAAGAAATTCGACTCCACACCAGCCACAGCATTTAGGCAGAGAGGCATTCTGCAACCTGGAGAGACACATCATTGCCACTTCTGGGATTCAGTGGAAAAAAATGAACCTATTCTATGCAAAAATTGTACATTATTTTTCTATTCTTTCCCTCTGTTTAGCCCATTTTAAAAAAATTGAAGTGTAGTTGATTTACAATGCTGTGTTCGTTTCTGGTGTACAGCATAGTGATTCAGTTATACACACATACATGTATTCTTTTTCATATTCTTTTTCTTTATATGTTATTACAAGGTATTGAATATAGTTCTCTGTGCTCTACAGTGGGGCCTTGTTGTTTACCTAGATTATATGTAGTAGTTTGTCTTGCCCATTTCTAAAGCAAGTTACATTCCGTGTCATTTTTTAAGGATGAATATTAAGTGCTTTTCATAGTACTACACAGTAGACATACAGAGATACATGATCACAATTTCATTTTAACTTTTTAAGAAATTGATTTTTATTAATATACATTTGATTTACGATGTTGTGTTAGTTTCAGGTGTACAGCAAAGTGATTCAGTTATATATATACCTCGATACTTTTCAGATTCTCTTCCATAGAGGCTATTATAAGATATTGAACATAGTTCCTTGTGCTGTATAGTAGGTCCTTGTTGTTTATCTGTTTCATGCATAGTAGTGTGTGTATAGTAGTTTGTTTGTTTGTTTGTTTGGATTTTTTTCTTTTTTTGGTTCACATCTCTTTAATGAGATCAAAGGCTCCTGTATATGACTTGGGGGTAGAGCTATCACAGACCTCCAGACACTGCCCTTCTCAGGACTCCAGTCCTTTCAGACAGATTCTAGGAGGGCAGGGCAAGGCCAAGGAGAACTCAAGGTGTAGGGACCAGGTCTATTTCTGGTGGGCAAGTAACCTACCACCCACTCAAAACTGCTTATGGGATGTCACCTTCACTGGAAGCCAGCCCCTGGGAGAGACCTGCGGTATGGGATTTAGGGACAGCATGCAGGGGAACTGGTCCTCCAGATCTGGTGAGGTGGCAGTGGCCCTAGCTTCCGTAACTGGCTCACCCTCCCTGGAGTCAGGACAAGGGCAGAACTCAGGACCCAAGTCACCAGTCCAGCGGAGACAGCGGCAGGAGAGGGGTGTGGGGCAGGGCTCAACCCTGGCCCAGGCTCACTATTCTGCTGAGGAGGGGCACTCTGGTGGGGGGAAACACCTTCCACATTTGTTCCATCGCAGTAGGCCGGGCAGCTAGAAGTGGAGGAGCGACAGGTGTTAATCCCAACTCCTAATTTATCCTCTCCCCAGCTCCCCGGCCCCGCCTGCCCCTTTCCCCTTTGGTAACCATAGTTTGTTTTCTATTGTCTATTCCTGGTTTGTAAATAAATTCATTTATATCATTTTTTTCAGGTTCCACATATAAGTGATATCATATGATATTTGTCTTTGACTTAACTTCACTTAGTATGATCATCTCTAGGTCCATCTATATAAGCAGAAGCCTAGGGACCAGCCTAAAGTCTCTTCAGTGCAGGAGCTTGCTTTTCCTGGTCACCCGGGGAAACTTCCAAGAATGAGAAGGCAGCTTGTGTCCTGGCCTCATCTGTGCTCCTGGACGTAGCCGCTCCTGGCGTAATGTATATTCTGAATTGCCCTGTAGGGGTTCTTAGTTTCGGTATGATGATCTGGCGTGTCAATCGTCAGCATTTTCTATTTGCGATATCTTGACGCCCAAAGCAGAGATACCAAACCGGACAGCCACTCACCTGAGTCATTCATAGTCAGTGCCATAGATTTTTAGAGCTGGAAGGGAACCTAGAGCTTTGAACCAGACACCTGTCTTTGCACATAGCAGAGGCCCACGAGGTAAAGGGACTTGCCAAGGGTCTGCAGGCCTGGAATGGCTGACCTGCGATGATGCTCAGATGCCTTTACTCCCAGGAAGTACGTGTATTCTGTTCAAATAAATGTATAGCACTTATCTCTGTGTTTTAAGTCTGTGGATAGCAACTTGTACTAAATAGTTTTTATGACAAACACAAACTATCTTCACACCGTCTTTACTTCATTGCTCTCTGAGTAAATCTGTGTAACCCTTTCACGACCCTTCATTTTCTCAGTGTCAACCTGCGTCTGCTGCTGACTGGTCCAGGGATATGCGAACTTGCAAGATTTTAAGTGCACAGTCTTTGAATAAGTGGTTGATTATATGTAGTAGCAGAGCTGAAAGAGTGATGGAGAGCTTTCTGAATTGCTTGAGGAAGGTTGGAAGCCCCATGGGATTTCACGTGGACTACCCTAAAATGTGAGGATATGCTGGGAAGCATCCCAACTCTTTTCTGTTTGTTTGTTTTTTTTTATTGAAGTGTAGCTGCTTTACAATGTTGTGTTAGTTTCTAGGGGACAGCAAAGTGATTCAGTTATACATAAATATATTATTTCATATTTTTGTCATTATAGGTTATTACAAGATATTGAATATAGTTCCCTGTGCTATAGATTAGGACCTTGTTGTTTATCTATTTTATATATAGTAGTTTGCCAACTTTTTTCGTATATTAATTTGGTTTTGTTAGAAGATAGGATATAATGGTTGATATAGCTACAAAAGTTTCTTTATGTTAATAAAATTTCCTAATATAAAGTGCCCAGAAAATTGTTGTAAGTAGATAAATTTGGCAATGATTAAATTTTGATCCTGTTAAAATATATTTTATGTTGGTCTTTGTAAAACTGGGTTTTCGTAGTTCTTCCTGGGCAACAGTTACATTTCCTCAAAATCTTTCCAGTCCTTGTTGGGATATAAATCCTAAGTAAATCTGTATTGTTGCCTCCTCCTCTTTTGTCTTAATTCCTCCATATCACTTATTTATAAAGCTTAACAGCAAATAGGATATTAACAGGTAAAAGTTGCATTTCCTGACTTATTTGATAGATTTTATGTTTTAAAACCTAACGTAAAAATAGATCCGAAATTAGCTTTTCTAATTCTGTCACAGTAGCATAAGATTTGTCATTTCGATAGTTTTTTGATAAAGCCAAGCTCGTTCATTTAGCCTTTGAACATTTATTGAGTATCTACTACTGTAGACACTGTGCCATTTGCATGGGGATGAGGCAGATAAGTAAGATGCTTTCAGTTTAGTAAGGGACCCATTCATACCCAGCCACACCCAACACTGACTATTGTTTTGCTTTAGAAAAACCATGAAGTTGGTCATGCCTTACTTCACTGAGCTCTATATGCTTTGAAAAGAGCAACAGATGGTTCTTTTCCTTCATTGTAGTGGAGGTGCAGATGTCCTGATTGACAGGATGGGGAGTTACTCTTTAAACACACGGGCGCTAATTAATTACATCAGCCATGCAAGCATTGTTGAAAACCAGGGCTGTTCCCAAAGTCTCATTTTACACTGTAGGCTAGAATTCCCCTTTTATCAAATCTGTCAATGATCGCCTGGTGTGAGTTTCACCTGCCCTAATTTCTTTTAACCCATGAGGTAATAAAGCAGGAAAAGATTAATGAAAGAAACCACAGACCCAGACCCTGGGTTGGCATCATGGGCTCTCACACAAATTCCAACAAGCCCGTGCCCACGTTCTCTTCTTGGCCTGTTTTATTTGAAAGCTCATATTTCATTCCATCCTTTTTCTTTCCCATGAAGTATCCATTTACCTGTTAGATCTGCATACATAGCTTCTCCCACCTGAAACAGTGCTGCTGGTCATTCCTGCAGCTCACATCCAGCAAGGGGCAGACAGTGGTCCTGCCACCTGCTGGGCAAGGTTTAAAAGGCCACTGGGCACTGGGACAGTCCAACCATATATACATGTAGGAGGGCGAACCTACATCTAGAAACAAGATCTATAAATTCCTCTGCGTGGGATTTTTTTCTGTAGCCTCTGGCCCCTAACATAGTGTCAGCACAGAACTGCTAAATTGATAAGTACTTGTCCACTGATTGATTAAGGCTAAATATTCCAGGCTCCAAAAAGGTGCTACTAAGGAAAAACAAATCTTGTAATCTGAATCATACAGATTAGCGGAATATCTCGGTCTCATTAACCTAATGATTTTTATTTTAAATTTTTCATGGAGATGCAGTGTTAGAGAATTGTTAGTCCCACTTTAACTTGAACTCTATGTCAGATTTTTTTTTTTTTAGGTTTTCTCTTTTTTTGAGTTGGTTTTGATCATTTGTATTTTCATAGAAATTTACTTCAACCAGATTTTCTAACTTTTTAGCTAAATGCATAGAGTAATACAAAAATATCTCATATATATATATATATATATATATATATATATATATATATATTTTTTTTTTTTTGGTGGGGGAAGGTAACTAGTTTATTTATTTATTTGCATTTTTTTGACCGAGGTACTGAGGATTGAACCCAGGACCTGGTGCATGCTAAGCATGTGCTCTACCACTGAGCTATGCCCTCCCCCTTGATGGATATTTGATATTGAAACTTGTGGTTTCCAAAGTTCGCTTTCAACCCCGTTTTGAACGACAGAATTGCTGTTCACATAGAACTGTACAATTGAGAAAATTTCACTTTTCACCAAGCTATTTTTTAAGCTAATAAAAATGGTAATTAAATGGCATTATCTTCTGTGGGAGAAACAATTTTAGACTCCAGAGGTTTTCACTTTAATGATTTTTTTCCCCTCAAATTATAGTCGTTATAAAAATCGATTCATATTATTTTTAGCTCCATATGATTATGTGTTACTAGGAAGGGAATTATATATTTTCAAAATTAATCTGTTTCTGTAGCATAAAAGTACAAGAAAATGCAGCTGCCTTTGTTCACGCTGTACAGAAGCATGTTGACCCTGAGGTCCAGTTGGTGAGTACAAGATACTTTTTGTGTTTTGATGTATAATTTTCATTTTTTCTTTATATCTAACAGCATTGAAAGAAGGAATTTGAACATATTCTTCCATAATTTGTTTGCAAATTGCTGTGCATTTCCCAAGTACCCACGAAAGTATTAGTCTTAGTATTTTAAGCAATATTTTATTTCCCTTTCATGTTTCTAATATTCATTTCCAAATACTTGTTGTTACATCTGTATCAGCGTCTTGGATGCCTGCATAATTTTCATCATGCTGCCGGGGTCGAGGGTAGTGGTCATCTTTTACTTAAGATTCAAGATAAATTGACTTCCATCTTATCCCGTTAATGTTGGGGCACCTGGTGTTCCCCCCAGCGTTTCAGGGGATTCTTGGATGTTTCCATGTCACCTATGGCCCCACGTTCCTTCCTCCTCTGAATTCTTGCCCCCTTTCGTGAGTGCCTTTTCCTCCTGCATTGCATCACCCTGAGGGGCACCCACAACTGCTTCATTTCCTGAAGTGCTGTGTGTGTGTGTGTGCGGAGGGCTATGTGGTGTGCGTGTGCATGCAGTACCGCAGGGCTTTTCCTGATCCGTCTCCTCCAGCGCCTTCATCCCCACTCCCCACATTCCTGTTCACAGCTTATGCGAAGGAGTTTAGCTTTCTCTTTGTCTCCCTTTTAAAGTCAGACACAAAAAATGGTGTAGGAGGATATTATAATGAACAAAGGAAGTTCTTACCCTAAGAGCATTCATCTTTCACTTAAAAAAGTAAAATCAAACTTGGAGACAAGTTGCAAGAATAGTACAAAGAACTCCCGTATACCTTTCACCCAGATTCCCCAATTGTTGACATTTTATCGTATTTCCTTCCTCCCTTCCTTCCTCCCTTCCTTCTTTTCTTTCTTTCTTTCTTTCTTTCTTTCTTTCTTTCTTTCTTTCTTTCTTTCTTTCTTTCTTTCTTTCTTTCTATCTATCTATCTATCTATCTATCTATCTATCTATCTATCTATCTATCTATCTATTTTTTTCCCTGAGCAATTTGAGAGTAATTTACAGGCATGATGCCCATTATCCTCTAAATACTTTTGCTCACATTTCCTACACGAGGTTTCTCTCCTATGGAACCACCATCAAAATCAGAGAGCGGTATTGACCAGCTAATCCACAGACTCCATTCACCTTTGTCCATTTGTTCCCAAAATGTCCTCTGTAGTCAAAGTATCTAATATGTTGCACTTGGTTGCCCTGTCTCTTTAATCTCTCCTTCAATCTGGAACGGTTCCATAGTTTTCCCTTGACTTTGATGACCTTCCAGTTTTGAAGCTTATAGACCAGTTATTTTATATAATGTCCCTCAGTTTGGGTTTGTCTGATGTTTCCTTATGATTAAATCAGGCTATCACTTTTGGCAGGAGAATGGCAGCAACAATTCTGCGTTCTCATTGCATCTTACCGGGGACACTCCCTTGATTAAGGTGCTGTCTGTCAAGTTTCTCCGCTGTAAAGTTACTCTTTTTTCTTTTGTAATTAGTTTTTTTTTTTTTTTCGGTAGGGAGATAATTTGAGACTATGTAAATATCCTGTTCCTCATCAAGGTTTTACCACTAGTTTTAAAATCCATTGATACTTCTTGTCGGAATCCGCTACTGCTATGATGGTGGCTTTCTAATTTCGTACTTCCTTCTGCATTTGTTAGGTAGCATTATATTAAAAGGAAGAGCTTTCTCTTCTTCTCGTTTCTTTGTTCGTTTAATGGCATCAGTGTGGGTTCATGGATCCCTATTTTATTTAACCAGCTTAAAAGTCTATTACTACTGTTCTTTATTTTGATGTCCAAATTGTCCCCAGTTTTGCCAGTGGGAGCCCCGCTGAGGCTGGCTTCTGGGTCTTTTTGACATGTCTCCATCTTTTTTGGAACACTTTCTCACTGTATGGCGCAGTAAGAGGTTCCACGTTAATCTTGACGTTTTGCTGCCCAGCTGTGGAATCAGGTATTTCTCCAATGAGCCCCGATTCCTTTTGGTAGAGAACAGCGTTTAGTAACCAAGATCTGGGCACTGGGGGTGCTTATTTGCTACTGGGGGGGGGGGTCATCGCCCATAGGCTTTCTCAGTGGGCAAAGCTAGGAAATATACACGTGTTTGTGTCTCATATATGTGCATACATGCACACTGGTATCTATTGTATTACTGTATGTAGCTATACATATATTGAAATATTTAATAAAAAATTGAAATATTAAAAACACGTGCTTACACTCCTAGTTCCAATCCAGTGCCACGGGAAAGTGTTCCCGCTTTCTGTATTTGCCCCTCTTTTCTCTGATAGTGAGAAACATGGCTCTTACTATCTTCCACATACTTCTTACTTCTCCGTCCCTGGTGTGTAACCAATCTCACTTGGCTCCCACCTTCTTTTGGCCCTGGTCCTTACTGGGCCACCGCCTTGTTCTGCCACCTACCTTGCTTGTCCCCAGATTCGTAGGATGGAAGGCAGGAAGACCCCTAAGAACATTGATGACAATTAAAAAATATTTGCCTTACTTTAATTACATAGAGATAATTATAGCCCTAACATGATTTTGAAGAGTTCTGTAGGTGAAAACAAAATCACTTTTTTTTCCTGTTAATCATTATCTTTTCTATAATTTGGGGGTTTTTGAAAGCAGAGAATAAAAGATAGGAAGAAGATGGAGTCAGGCCAGGAGAGGTCCTTCTATGAGGAAATACCTGGTAGGAAGTAGAGACAGTGGCAGAGGAGGGTGGAATTTAAAAATACCAGGGCCCTGAAGCTTCTTTCTCCTTATTTGCCCTCCCCTCAGACCCTACACCCAAGTTCTAGTCAACAAAAAATTTGTGCTTGCTGCTTTTATTTCAGCTGTCCAGTGCCTACTGGGAAAAAGACCACAATTTAAGCTAATTTTCCACTTTGCTTTCCGTGGATGGAGCTGGAGAGGTGGCAGTGGGGGGCAGACCTGGAGAGCCCCTTGGGTGGGCACTGCCCGCAAGGGAGGTAGCTAGCTGGAGGAAGGGCCAGGAGAGAAAGGAATCTGAGGAGACGGACAGAATCAAATCGGTAGAGAAACAAGGAGGAAGGAAGAGCCAAGAGAGGTGGTGGGATTGGAGAGGGGGTTTGCAGAGCGGATGGGAGTTGAGGAGGCATTTCAAACGTCTTGGAGTCTTTGTTCTTTAAAGGCCATTTAAGAGAAGCGCTGTAGTGTGTTAATGCTTGCTTCTTGGGATCTTAAGGGCAAAAAATGTTTGGAGAATCCATGTATTCGTTGTTTATCTTTTAAAGCTTCCTCTAAGCATAAGTTAACTGACTTTCTTTTCTCCTGTTTTTGTTTGTTTGTTTTAAATTTTGGTTCTGTTTGTTTGTTTGCTTGCGTTTAGGTAATGTGTGTTCTGCCTTCTCAGAAGAACTACTATGATTGCATTAAAAAATACTTGAGCTCCGACTGCCCAGTCCCGAGCCAGTGTGTGCTCGCTCAGACGCTGAACAAACAGGGGATGATGATGAGTGTGGCCACCAAGATCGCCATGCAGATGACCTGTAAACTCGGGGGCGAGCTGTGGGCCGTGGAGATTCCTGTGAGCGCCGGCACTCATTTCCTTTTAGTCGTCAGCCAGTCTATTAATTCATTTTAAAAATTAAGTCAAATTAGAAGCCATTTTCATGCGGTCCTAGAAATACCTATCTTGTTTGTTGGGTGTGCCTGTGGTTTGTCCGCTTGAGTTCCATGACGCAAGCCAGCGGGAGGGCGTCAGGAAGGTGAGGGTGGCCCCCCTTCTCAGAGAGCTTCAGTTAAGCTGATCACAGAGTATTTCATGAAAGAAAATCTAGTTTGACTGAGTATGGAGGGACCTGATTTGGAGACTCCCAGCAGCAATTTATAATCTGTGCTCCTTCACTTGCTCTCGGCCAGGTGCCACCTTGACGGGAACCCCCTCCCTAGAGCTTGGGGAACTGGCAGAGCCTGTGAGCCGAGCGTCCAGGCTGCTTTGGGAACTGAACCATGGCCCCCACGGGAGGAAGCCAAGTAGTGAGGGATGAGGGAATGCTGCCCACCCCCTTAGGCTTCCATAACCAGGTTGTACGTCTGAGATTACCCCCAGCAGCGCCCCCGGGAGGTGCAGAGACAAGGGAGGGCTCAGAGAGCTGAAGAGCCGGGAGTGGAATTTCTCTTCAGACTCCTTCAGCTGTGAGTCAGGGAGATGGATGGACTGACCACTTTGCCAGAATCCCTTAAGCCACTGATGGCCCTTGCCCACCCCCACAAAGCATGGTGGCCACTTTGGACCACAGTGGGTCTCTTAAGTGTAGTATGTACTCTATTTTTCCTCTGGCTTTAAGTCTCTTTGGCTTGTGGTTTAAAAATCTGCCTCATCTGGACCTTGATCTCCCTGGCACATAGCTTAACTTAAATAATTGAATGACTAGGGACAGTCTTTTTAAAAACTTCATATGAAATCATTGCTTGGGAAAATGATACCGTGTTCCATTAAATCATGAAAAATTTCACTTTACAGTTAAAGTCCCTGATGGTGGTTGGCATTGATGTCTGCAAAGATGCTTGCAGCAAGGGAATGGTGGTGGTTGGATTTGTGGCCAGTATTAACCCCAGAATCACCAGGTACTTTTACAATGACCCTAACATCTTCCTCAATTATTTAGATTATTACTCGTGGTTTAATGAAAGACTATACCGCAAGGAATAGTTTATATTCTTCACTCATTTTTTAAGTATGAACACTTATGGTCATAAATTATGCCTGTATGTATAAATGTGATTGATAATATTGGCTTCATTAAGCCAGTATTTTAATGAAGCTAAAATGTAACCTCATTAGAAAGCTATTTTTATACAAACATTGGGGCCAGCTATTGCTCGTATGCAAATCATATTTCCCAAATGGTGGCTGTGTAGAAATTCTTGTGCGTTTCTTTCCTGAACGCCTGTCCTCTATTGGGCGCCGTACTGGGAAGTTTACATACATTATATCAGGCAGCTGAGAATCAGATTGCCTGGATCTATATCCCGATCTGCCATTTACTTATTCTGTATAAATGCTTAATACATGCTTGCTGTTATTGTTATTATTTTTGGGGGGGGTAATTAGGTTTATTATTTTTAGAGGAGGTACTGGGGATTGAACCCAGGACCTCGTATATGCTAAGCATGTGCTTTACCACTTGAGCTACACCCTCCCCCTCTTGTTATTATTTTTAATGCTTGCAGACGCTGGATGTGGTGGTTGTTCACACAACTGTTAAAAACATAGGCAGGATTAGGGATAACCCATTAAACATTGACTCATAGAACATATTAAATTGTAGTTCTTAGAAATGTTTCAATATCTGTAAGTAAACAATGTGTTTTGAAGCTGTTTGTAACATGTTTTCTTCCTAGAACTAAGCTATTTGATTTACTCCATTAAATTTGTGATTGGGTATTTATCTGGGATTGTGGGAAACAGGAAGCGTAGCAGCCTAACTGCGTGCCTCCGATTTCAGTCCTGGTTGAATGCGGTCCCTGTTCCGTGTTACTTCCTTAATCAAGCACGTACAGGAGCTGTGGCTTGTTGGCAGCATTTCTGACTGTGCCATTATTATCGCACAGAGTTGGAGAACTAGGATAATGTGGATGCATGTGTACCATTAAGTCATGATCTTCATTTTCCAAGTGCTTTTAATTAATAATTTCAGCAAGAGAACTTATGGTCAGTTAATCATATTAAGATGTCAGTTCCCAAAAGCTCACATGTAGGAATGGAGTTTATGCTTGAGAAATCTTTGAATATTTTAAAAGTAGACAATCGACTGCTAAATGAATAAATTCCTTTATAGTAATAATATCCTGGCCTCTGTTGATTAATGCCTATTATGTACCAAGTGCTGTGCTAAGTACTGTACATATTATCTCATTTAATTTTGACAACAACCCTTTGAGGTACTAACTGCCTTACTATCTGATAAATTTCCTTGGTACAGATGAGGAAACTGAGGCCTAGGGTCACATAGCAAAGTCACGGAGCTGGTGAGTGTACCAGCAGGATTTGAACCCAGATACGACTGATGCTACCACTGTGCTTTAGTTTCTTGTATCAGTAAATTTTATTTGGTTGGGGGGGTTGTGAGAGAAGAGTATTTTAATATAATTGCGCGTCGAGTCTGGAGTATATAAAATTATGAACATCGTTTTTTACTTATAATGTCTGTTTTGCAATTTAACACTAATGCATATTTGTATTAGGACTTTTGAGGGTGAGCCTTCCTTTTGTTCTTTGCTGACTTCAGGTGGTTTTCCCGCTGTATCCTTCAGAGAGCAGCGACGGATATTGCTGATTGCTTGAAAGTTTTCATGATCGGTACTGAATCAGTCTCAGTGGGAGTGGGCTCCGAGGACTGTTCCTTCAGACCCAAAGTCCATCAGCCTCTAGCAGACCAGACCGCTGGAAACAGACTCCTCAAGCTGGCCTGAGTCAACTGGCATCCAGTTGGAGACCCCAAAGCTGTGGCCTGACTCAGACTAACAGTCTCTGTAGAATTTATGTGTGTGCCTATGGGTGGTAAACTCAAAGCCAGGGGGCAAAAGTGTTGGTAGCTGCTGGTGGCTCTGGCAAGCGGTTTGAAGGCCAAGAGAAAACTACTCTGGAGGAGCAAGGATTATGACAGACCAGCATTGGGTCTAGAAATAGGAGGGACGCCTTTGGGGCTGGGGCTGGGGATGCTGGCAGACAGTGTGTCCTGGCAGGAGAAGATGGGGAAGACAGCAGATGGGGAAGGGCACCCTCCTCAAGGCGGGATGCAGAGGAAAGCGGGATGTGGGGTTCCCATGCCCTCGCGAACCCTGGCTGGAATCTGGCCTGACCACTCCCTACTACTGTGACCTGTGCAACTCCCTTCCTCCCTCGATCTGCGTCGTCCCATCTGTAAACTTTGGGCGTTGTAAATATTTGTCTCCTAAAAAGGTGAATTTGGTGAAATGTGTTGGTGATGGGCTTACAAATACGATCATCATCTATCAAACTAAAATGAATTTCCTGGACAATAAAGTCTCCTAAAGCAATTGTGTGATGTGAAGAGAACTACTGCAGCATATTACTGCGCCCTCACTTCAAAACCTGCTCATCTTTTTTTCTTGCAGTAGTTAGGAAAAGTTTTTGTTAGGTAGGAGTCAGTTACTGTCTGGTCTCTGCTCTTTAGGCAATTCCTAGTTAGAGTGGCCGGATGTTTTTCAGAGTTGATGTTGTCATCAAGACTTATGGGTGGGTCTGGTTGAAGGGACGCTTTTAGAGGAACAGTCAGGTCCTTTCCTATGTTTTCATATTTGTGCTCACTGGGGTAGAAAATTCATAGAATTATCCAGTCTATACTTATAGAGAGGATTTAAACATGTCAAGAAACTAAATTAGTATTAATTCGGTTTGGGGGAATTTGTATGTCTGTCACATGAATTAAATTTTAACTTATTGCTTAAATATTAAAATTTTACTGAAGAGATGTGCTAAGTTCAAGAATATATTATGCCATAGAAACCATTACGAACCCTCAAATAGCAGAGATGCACGAATATTCCTCAAAGTTACCTGTTTTTATATTATTGCAAATACAAGCCCAATTGAGTATGACCCTACTTCACGGGGGTATGAAATAGATAACTATTTAAATATTGAAATATATGGTAATTTTATTCTTTGTTGGCGTCAGACCAGCCGTTCTTTTCTTACTAATGCCGAATTCCGCAGGGGCACTCAACAAATGGCACAAGCATAACCACGATGTGCCAGCACGGATAATTGTGTACCGTGATGGTGTCGGGGATGGTCAGCTAAAAACACTCATGGAGTATGAAGTTCCCCAGCTGCTGAGCAGTGTGACAGAAGCGAGTTCGAACACCAGGTATCAAATTTGTGTTCTTTCCCCAGACTCCCAATTCCAGCACATTCATCGTAACTATTGTCACTACTAAATGCCAGCATCTCTCTCTTTTTTTTTTCCACGCAGTTCAGTTTCACTCTGTTTCTGTATTGTGCAAGGTACAACTGGGTGGGTTCCCCTAGATTAGAGGGTATTTTCGATGGTCTTATGTAAACAGTTGGGATGGTGTAAGCTTTTGGGGGCCGTGGCTGGGGGCACCAGAGGAAGGCAGGTTTCCTCCAGTGCAGCTGACACTGAGATTCAGCAGGAAGCCCGGAGGGCTGCTAGCAGCTGGAGATGCTTCATACATATTAACATGCTAGGGGGAAAAAAACAAGTGATGGCTTCAAATTTGAGGCCCAAGTCAGCACACAGGGCAGAAGCCTCTGCAGTGCAGACACTGATGCAGCGTGGGTACCGTGAGAGCGGGGCTGTGTGTGGAAACCAGACCACCCTAAACACCAGACACCTTGCTTCGCCATCACATTCCTAGATTCGACGTTTTAGTACATTTTCTTACACAATGATGCCAAGTGGCGAGTGTGAGAAAAATATTAGAACTGGAAAATGGAGGAGGATGACAATTTTAAGTTGGCTTCTTAAAATACTCGGAAAGCATCTTATTCCAAGCAGTGCATAGTCCTTGTCTGGAGAGTTATACCATTGTCCCCACCATGAACCAAAGCGTCGCAGCCACAAGCCACAAGGAAGCTGAGCCTTGACCTCATCTGTGACCTCAGAGAAGAGGGAGAACCTGATAACTTGGGGGCGGAACCATCTCTATCTGCATCCAAACTGTCAGAGCCAAAATTTCTCACTCCCCACTGACCTATTAAGAATCACCAGCAGTGCAGTTTAGGGATCACAGGAGTAGATTTAGCTGACAGTGCTAAGGAGTTAGTTCTCTTGCACTGTAACTTCAACTTTTAAAAAGTTTCAAGATTGAAAACATTAATATATTTTAAAAATAATTGAAATGTTTAAAATGAAATTTCAGAGGGATCGTTGCATCCTAGAGGTTTCTTCCATGATGGTGAATATTTGAATTTGGAGTTTACCAAATACTGACTTGACTTTTGATCATTCAGCATTTGGCCCCAATGTGTATTTGGTCCATCTGTCCATCCACCCAGGCATGTGTTTTGCAGGATTCAGAAGCAGTGATTTGAGGGGTAAGAGGGACTTGTGGTTCTCCCTTTGCTCTTCAGAGTGAAGGTGGAAATAGGGAGACTGTTGCTAATGGGAAAAAAAATCTTGTCTCCATAGATCATTCTGGAAAATCTTTCTTTAGAAGTGCTAATTATAGTTTATTGTCCTGTTAACCATTCCTCTCCCTTAAATGATGTAAACAGGTCAAATGACTGGGCATAACATACTTTTGTAACAAATGAAGACAATCCTTAATTTAAAAAATTATATGATCTAAAAAATTAGAAAAGAAATTGTGGCATACACACACACACACACACACACACACACACACACACACACACACACAATGGAATACTACTCAGCCATAAACAAGAATAAAATAATGCCACTTGCAGCAACATGCATAGACCTAGAGATCATCATTCTAAGTGAAGTAAGCCAGAAACAGAAAGAAAAATACCATATGATATCACTCACATGTGGAATCTAAAAAAAAGAGACACAAATGTAGTTGTTTACAAAACAGAAACAGACTCACAGACATAGAAAACAAATTCATAGTTGCCAGTGCAGGAAGGGAGTGGGAAGGGATAAATTGGTAGTTCAAGATTTGCAGATACTAATGACTACATATAAAATAGATAAACAACAAGTTTCTGCTGTATAACATAGGGAGCTATATTCAATATCTTATAGTGACCTATAATGAAAAAGAATATGAAAAAGAACAGTATATGTATGACTGAAACATTATGCTGTACACCAGAAATTGACACAATATTGTAAACTCACTATACTTCAATTAAAAATAAATTAATTAAAAAATTGTATGTCTCTCTGGGGGAGGGGAGATGGGGATAATTTTTATTTTCTGTGTTTTGCTAATGACATTATTTTATTTCAAAGTTACCCCAAGATAAATACCTAAATGGGAAGCTGCCTGGCTTGGTTTACGCCCTCTCCATCTTGTATTTTTGCCTCTCTGGTTCCCAGCCCCAGACTGTCGGTGATTGTGGTCAGGAAGAAGTGCCTGTCCCGGTTCTTGATGGAATCGGGCCGAACTGTGCAGAACCCACCCCTCGGCACCATCGTGGATTCGGAAGCAACGCGGCCCGAATGGCAAGTCTGTTAGAAGATCCGCTTTTAACAAAATGGTCCCTGCGCGTTGTCCGGCTCGGCCCCGTTCCCCGTGCCTCCATCCTCACAGTCCTCCCGTCCCCCCTCAGGTATGACTTCTACCTGATCAGCCAGGCCGCCTGTCGCGGAACCGTTAGCCCCACCTACTACAACGTCATCTACGATGACAACGGCCTGAAGCCCGATCACATGCAGAGACTCACGTTCAAACTGTGCCACCTGTACTACAACTGGCCGGTGAGTGGCGGCTCTTCACCTGGGTGCAGTCTGGCACTCCAGGTGCCCACCCAGGGACTGTCACCTGATTCACCTCTGCGTCCTGACCCCCGGCACAAAGCCTTGCTTTTCACAGAGGAGGGATGCATAAATGAATGACTCCCTAATTCCACAGCAGGTGAAACCCAGTCTGTCATAGACGGAAAATAATAACTTATTTTTTAATGGAGGTGCTGGGGTTTGAACCCAGGACCTCGTGCATGCTAAGCTTGCACTCTACCACTGAGCTCTACCCTCCCCTCCAGAACAATAACTATTATAATGCATTAATTGCCTGAGGGTATAGCTCAGTGGTAGAGTGAACGCTTAGCATGCATGCACAAGGTGCTGGGTTCAATCCCCAGTACCTCCATTAAGAATAAATAAAGAAATAAACCTAATTACTCCCCCCACCACAAAAAATAATGCATTGGCATTGATGATTTCTAGAAGACTTTATTATATGCGTTATCTTATGCCAGTGCAGCCTGGGAGGAAACCAGGACATTGCTATTTCCAAGTTACAGGTGAGGAAGTTGAAACCAACTCAGATGTTGTGTCTGGTGGGAAAGTAACAGACCTGGCTCTGTCCTGTGTTCCCGGGCATTAAGCCCAGAGATGCTCTCAAAGTCTAAAGCCAAGATTTGCTCTGAGCCCCTTGGAACATCAAGTCACAGGAAACTTTGATGAGCCCTAAGTGTGTGGCTCCCAGGTCTTGGCACAATGAAACCAGACTGGCCCTCCCCACCCCCATCCTGCCCAGTGAATGCAAGTTCCCAGGGAACAAGGTTGCCCTTGGGTGGTTGTTTTTAGTTATTAAGGACTGATGCCGCTTTCTGTCGTATAGGTAACTAGTGGATGAAAAAACTCAGGAGAAGAAATCACTCTGAAGCGCAGGTTATCCTCTTAGCTACTGTCAATACTTTTCCCTCCTCAGGGCCTAATCAGTGTCCCGGCTCCGTGTCAGTACGCACACAAGCTGACCTTCCTGGTGGCACAAAGCATTCATAAGGAACCAAATCTGGAATTAGCCAGTTCTCTCTTCTACCTGTGATGACATGAACCACTGGCATCCTTAGAAGAGGAGTCTGAGGAGCAGTTGGTGTACTTTGTACAAATCTGCCAGGAGCTCGAGGCTGTGCCTCGGGGAAGGAGATTGAGTTGAGTTTTACCTTCTGGAGGAAAAAAAAAAAGCCAAAACAACTTAAATGTGAAATGGTTCAAAAGAAACGTACATTACTTTATTTTATTTTTATTTATTTAATTTTATTTTTTAAACATTTATTTATTTATTTAATTTTCTGGGGGGAAGTAATTAAGTTTCTATTTATTTATCTTTAATGGAGGTGCTGGGGATTGAACCCAGGACCTCCTACATGCTAGGCATGCACTCTACCACTGCGCTATACCCTCCCCACTACATTGCTTTATTTTAGAGTTATGTCCTTGGGGTAAATTCTCATTCTGGTCTATGGAATTAAAATGTACCATCACCTGTAAGTAATACCAAAAAACTAAATATCTTCTAAGAAAGTAACTGTTTGCATGATGTTTTGATGGTAGGTGAGTGGGGTCTAATTTCCACCCTAAATTTTGCAGAAGTTTTTCTGAATAATGTTATAGAGCATTTTGTTGAGTGGTTTAAATAGTTGTTAGAAAATAAAGAAAATTCAGAGCATCGTCTACATGTGACTTGAATTTCAGTTGCTGTTTCGTGTGAACCTCATTCTTTCAGGGTTTTCAGCAAAGGCTCTTTACCCACTAGATCACGTCACCATCACTCTTTGAGTTATGTTTCTAAAAATGGACGTTTCATTTGTTCTCGAGGGAATTTTATTTCATTTAGTAGCAACCACTCTCATGAGTGACCTTGCTTCCTATGGCACAGAAAGGACAGATGCCGTCAGAAGGATGACTTGCATGGGCGCCCAGCCCATCGACCCGCCTCCAGGCAGCTGTGCACGTAGACCCTGCCCATCTCCTCGTTATCATAAAGAAACGGCATCTAAGCTCCAGTGGGCGGGCTCTCCACCGGTGGACCCAGTCCCGCTCCCTCTGACCTATCAAGGATGCTGCTGTAGGAATTCTTCCTTCTTCCTCCTCCACCATCAGTTTCCCCCCACGCTGGATTATTCGCATCAGCATTGTGAATACACTCTCATCTCTCCCATATTAGAAAAGAGACATTACCCCCTCCAGCTACCACCCCATTTCTTTGCCCCTCTCTGCAGAAAAAGTTCTCAAAAAGTCGATACCTGATGTGTCCAATTCCATACTCCACTCAGAATTTCACCAGAACCATGACAGCAAAACTGCTTTGGTCAAAGTGATCAATGACCTCAGGTTGGCTAAATCTGGTTCTCAGTTCTCAGTCCTCGTCTTACCTGACCTGTCACAGCCTTTGACCCAACTGGTCATTTCCTCCACCTTCAGGAAATCTATCTCTCCTTCTCGTTTCTGGTTTCTTCTCATTTTCTAGCCTTTTCACATGAGAATAACCCCACAGATGAGACTATGGTGACATGCAAAAATATTTTGATGCAGGAAAGACCAGAGGTCCAAATTCTTTGTCCAGGGGAGATATTATGTGGCAGGCTGCAGTGGAGGGGAGAGCGGAGAGCTGAAGCTTCTCTCCGCGGGGTGAGGGGAAACAGACGCCAAAGCAGAGATCATTTAAGAGGGCACTGAGCATGGTCTTTTCCTGTTTGAGAGTTTCATCCAGGCCTGGCAAAAGTGCACCCAATGTGGGTCCCTTCCGGTAATAGCAATGATAGCCATTTGTGGGCGTGAGGGTGGAGGGGGTTTAAGGCATTCATCGCAGGCACAGTACCAAGCACTTTGCATATTTTTTTTTTTAATGGAGGTACTGGGGATTGAACCTGGGACCTCATGCATGCTAAGCATGTACTCCAGCAGTGAGCTATTTCCCAACCCCTGCCTATACATTTAACCTTTGCAACAACGGTATGAATTAGGCACTCTGGTGACCATTTGACAGATGGTAAAACTGAGGATTAAAGATGCCATGTGGCTCACCCACGTTTATAAGAGTAATAATTGTGGAGCTAAAATTTATCCTTGGGTGTGTTTGACTCCAAAGCCTTAGAGATGGGCCACAAGACCCTACTGCCTTAATAAAAGGTGCTATCAGATTTTAAATATTTCTCCAGAATTCTTAAGTGGGGGAGTGCTTTATATGACTTAAAGTTACAATTGTATAGCAAGTCTTTGGAGGCCAGGTGCTATACCACTCCAGAGTGGTGGTGTTCTGGTGTTGAGGTGGTGTTTTCTTCCGTCCAAGTACAAGGATGCTGCAAAGTGCCACCAGCTAACAGTTGGCTTGTGTGAACCTCCATGCAGCATGTTGATAAGGCAATCGAAAGGTCTGTACCGCCCCTCACCCTTTTACCTATTAAGTAATGCCCAAGGTGGCGGCTCTTTACCACTTTAATCCACCAGGGGGCACACGAGGACTGTCATACGAGCAGAGCCCTCTGCCTGTGCAGTCCCTGTGGTGCAGCAGATTCTGGGAGAATAGCCAACCTCAGTCAGCTCCCAGAAGGCATCATGGATTAAGAAACTCTTCGTTTGCACTCTTGTTCCAACTGTTTTAGCTGTGGGATGTGATAACGTCCCCTCTCTCAGACTCAGTCACCCAATCTGCAATATGAGAGCGGGTGGGAGTAGACTGGTGGTGCTCAACCTTGGAAAGATCAGTTGCACAGACTAGAAATTCCAAAGCAGGTCACTGCATGTATGGACACTTGTCATTTAATAGAGCTGGCTTTACAGATCTGAGAGGAAAAGGACGAACTGCTCAATCAAATGGACTGGGTGGCTGGGCTTCCTACAGAAAGAAAAATTAGGTTTCCATCTTACATGAAAAACAAAAAGAAATTTCCTACAGATTAAAAACTTAACCACTAAAAACAAAAATTGTAACAACTAGAAGAAAACATAGGGAAAAATTTTTAAGATACTACAGTACGGAAGTATATTTCATATATTCTTAAGCAACATATAAAAAAGCATAAATTATACAGGAAAAGATTGATGTTGACCATGTCACAGTGTAAGTTTCTGAATGACAAATAGGGGCATTAAAAGACACACAACAGAGCAGAACGATACTTTTGCAGTGTATACAACAAGAAAAAATTATTATCCCCAAAATATATTTTTTAAAAAAATCTACCAAGTAAATAAAACAACTAGGACGACAACAGCAAACACCACCCAATAGTAGAGTGAGCAAAAACATGAACAAGCAAGTCACAGTTAAGGGTCCCAAATGGTTGATAAATATATGAGATGATGCTCAAGTTCCCCAGTAACCCAGAAAATTCAAAATGAAATACTAATGAGTTTAATTTCACTTGCCTAAACTTGGAAAAAATGTGAAAGTCTGCAAATACTGATTTTTGTTGAGAACATAAGGAAATAAAGTTAAACATTGTCTCTGGAGTGCAAAGTAGTAATGTCATACCGAGGGCCCATACCCTGCCGTCCAGCAATTCTATGTCTAAGCGCATACTTTAGCGAGTCTCTTGCACGCATATAAAGGAAGAGAATGGATAGAATATTCTATAGTCAAACTCTAGATACTATACAGCAGTTCAAAGAAAGGAGCAAGCTAGGTAGCTTCTCTGTAGACCTACATGAAAGGTTCTCAAAAGTAATGCTTTCTTTTTAGCTTTATTGAGGTGTAACTGACAAAATTGTAAGATGTTTATAGTGTACATCGTGGTGATTTGTCAAGTGTATACGTTGTGAAAGGATTCTCATCATTTAATTAATTAGCACATCCATCACCTCACATTACATATGTGTTTTCAAAAACAATGTCGAGTGAAAAAAATCAAGTTACAGGATGATGCGTATATGATACCATTCATGGAAAAAGTTTATAACACCATAAAATACCACATATTTTCCCGGTCATATAGGTGTGAGTGTCCACACATATAAAAGGGAAAAATATAAGTGGATGGTTGCACGCTAAATTTAAGACACAGTTTCATCTATGAGGCAGGGGCAGTGGGAGGCTGTGAGGCAGTAAATAGGCAGGCTGAATAAAGGGACTCTAATTTCAATTCTATTCCTTTTTAAAAAATGAGTCAAATGTCACAAAATGGTAACAACTGTCAGTTCTGGGGATCTGTGTGTGTTTCGATCCCAGTCTGATAATGAGAAAAACATCAGATAAATCCCAATTGAAGGACATTCTACAAATTGACCAATAGTCCTCAAAACTTGTCAAGGTCATCAAAAACAAGAAAAGTTTGAGGTGGGGTAGGTATAGCTCAGGGGTAGAGTGCGTGCTTGGCATGCATGAGGTCCTGAGTTCAATCCCCGGTACCTCCATTATAAGTAAATAAATAAACTGAATTATGCCTCCCTCCCCGAACCACCCCCACCAAAACTCCCAAAACAAAAGTCTGAGATACTGTAATAGCCAAGAGGAGCCTTAAGGAAACACGATAACTAAGTGTAATACAGTGTCCTGGATTTGATCCTGGAACAACAGAACATTAGACAGTAAGTGAGGAACTCTGAATAAAGTGTGGAGCTTTGTTAACAACAGCGTGTCAGTATTAGAGCACTGGCCGAGGCAGATACACTTGCCGGTGTACAGCAGTAACAGGGAAAGCTGGTGTGCGGTCAAGTGGGGACTCCTGGTACCATCTTCTCAATTTTACTTTTAATTTAAGATTATTGTAAGTTTTCTTAAAAGCAGAATAGGTACAGTATTATTCAAATCCTGTGTGCCGGTGTGTTTAACAACAAAAATTACAAGCCAAATATTTATCAAAAATATTAGACAACAATTAGATCTGGATGGTGGGCTTATGTATGGGTGCTTTTCATTTTCTCTATCTTTCTTTTATTTTCCTCAGCCTCCCACTTTTCTAAATAGTTTTGATACCATGAAAAATGTATGTTTTTCAAACTCCTGCCATTTAGGACATGGCAGGTGTGATAGACTGATACGTGTCAGATACGAGGAGCATCACGGGGACCTGAGCATTGTTTCTGTCAGCACGTGGGAGTTTTTGGCTCCATCCTCCTAACACCTGCTTCCTACATTTGTCAGGGGCACTTTTGCAAAACTCTAAGCTCTGCATCAGGAGTTTCTGGGGAAGAAGCCTGAGACTCTTTTTTAACAAGCCCCTAGGAGATTTTTTGCATTGTTGTTGGGGTAGGTTCAGCTAACTCTCTCTAACTTTAAGACTCAGCATTGGCTCCACTATCAAGATTTCTCTCTCCGTCTCAGGCACTCAGATCTCCCTTCTCTGTGTCCTCACAGCCCCGCACACAGAACTCCATCACCGCTCTCCTTGTAAGTATTGTAATTAGTTGCGCACACGTTTCTCTCTCTGACCACCCTGCGTATTTTTTGTGATCTCAGAGAGAGCATTGCAGTAGGCTCTCAATATGTGTTACTTGGATAAATGAGCCAAAGTATAGATGGGTTGCTTTTAAATGAATTAAGTGATTCTGAGAATTCCACCAGCATCTATCTTCAAGCCCCGTGAAGACGGGATCCCTGGTTGCTTTAGGATGGGTGGGTCAGCTTCTATCATCTCTGTAAAACATGAGTGTTCATTTTATACCCTGCTATATCGCTTTAGGCTTGAGTAATGGTCAGAGACACTGCAAGTGTACATATATCTCTGAATCTCTGGGAAACAATTCAAGCCCAAACTCACATTGGGTGAGTGGTGCTTACAGTGGGGCAGGCCGTCCAGTGCTTAGAGCTGAGCTATCCAACATGGCAGCTGTAGCCACATGCGGCTTTGGAAATTTAAATTTAAAGTAATGACAATGAAATGAAATTAAAAATTCATTTTGGAGGTCCCACACTTCAAGTGCTCAAAGGTCACACTGTGGCAGTGGCTACCGCACTAGACAGGGCAGGTAAGGAACAGCTCAATTATCACAGCCACTTCGGCAGCAGAGTGCTGGCGCTGAGTATTCCTCTTTATCTTTAAAACCCAAATCCGATACTTCTTTAATACAAGGCTTCTCCCCATCCCTGCAAGCAAAGTTCTGTCTGGCTCACAGAGCCAGGAGGGTCCAGGGCACGGGGCTCAGGAAGGAAGGTAATGTCACTGCTGGCCTGCTAGCACTCACAGCAGGGCTCTCAACTGGGGCGATCTGGCTGCCAGGCGTCATTTTTGATTGTCATAACGTGTGTGTGTGTGTGTGTGTGTGTGTGTGTGTGTGTGTGATACTGGCATGGAGTGGGTAGAAGCCAGGGATGCTGCTGGACATTCTGCAGTGCCCCAGACAGCCCCTTCCTCCATCAAACATTAATCTGGCCCCAAATGTCAATAGTACTGAAGTTGAGAAACTCCAGCTTAAGGCTTCGCTGGGGAGACAGCCCCATGAGCAGACAACACCGACATCATGTGGGCAGTGAAGAGACAGCGGGGGTGTGCAGAGATGGGGGAGGAAGGCTCCCTAGCCGAGTCTGGAAGGAACGAGGGGTTAGTCACTCCTTCTACGGTCCCGTAACCCTCTGCACATGCCTCTTTGTGGCACCTACCATAACAGGGTTACACATCCTTCTCCCTGTGACTCTCTGAATTACTCAGCAGTAGGTCCTGTGTCTAATTCATCAACCTGTGCTGAGGGTTTTGTTCAGTGACAGGGCCATGCCGGAGAAACACAAGTCAGCTTGCACAGGTGAACAATGTAATCCCCCTCCTATCTCCCCAAACGGAAGTGCCTATTGACGCGTCCCCATTTGAGTTCTCTTGCTGTCTATAGAGGCATTTTCTAAAATAAGGCACAGGAGTCTGTTGACTTAAATTTGTCACCAGAGTCTGCAGAAAGAGCCCTGTCCCCGGGCAGGTGTTCCTGACAGATGAATTGGGGGATTTAGTTCACATACCTTAGTGGCTTAAAACGCCTCACGTATCAGCCTCCCTGACAGCATCAATTCATCATGCAGTACATGGTCAAGTCAGAACAGCCAACGCTGAACTCACAGCAACGATTTCCCCTCGGGATGCAACGCATCTGGAGCTGGGGGACAAAGGGACTGCAACTCTGTGGAGAAGAGATATCAAACCCTAATTGAATGCAATGATTCCCTTTGAATTTTATAGACTTACCTGTTACTCTTCAGGATGTGGGAAAAAATTCCTGAAGCGATGTGAGCAAATACCACCTTGCCTTTTCTTTTCCTTGAGGATGTGTGTTCCTGTTAAGCTTTTCATTCAGATTTGTATAAAACCTCATCCTGAGCTAATTATTTTTAAAGACTGAATAGTATTCTATTGTATGTATACATATTTATTCACTTGTTGATGGACATTTAGATTGTTTCTACGTCTTGGCTATTGTAAATAGGGCTGCAATGAGCACAGGAAGGCTAATAGATCTTTTGAGTACTGGTCTCAATTATTTTGGATAAATACCCACGAGTGGGATTGCTAGATCATATGGTAGTTCTATTTTTAATTTTTTTGAGGGACCTCTATAATGTTTCTCACAGCAGTGCACCGTTTTGCATCCCCAGGAACAGTGAGCAAGTGTGACAATTCTTCACATCCTTGACACTTGTTATCTTCTGTTTTCACCATAAGAGCCAGAGAGGTATGAAATGATATCTCATTTTGGTTTCGATTTGCATTTCCCTGATGATTGGTGACTCTGAGCATTTTTTCATGTACCTTTTGGGCATTTGCATGTCTTCTTTGGAGAAATGTGTATTCGAGTCCCTAGGCCAGTTTTAAATTGGGCTATTAGGTTTTTTTTTTTTCTTTTTTCGCTATGGAGTTGCAGGAGTTCCTTATATATTTTGGAGATCAACCCTTGATAGACTATATATAGCTGCAAACCAGGTATATGATTTGCAAATCCTCTCTCCCGCTCCATAGGTTGCCCTTCAATCTGTCAGTTATTTCCTTCGCTGTGCAGACACTTTAGTTTGATGTGGACCCACGTGTTATTTTTGGTTTTGTTCCCTGTGTTTTTGGTATCATATCCATGAAGGCATTGCCAATGGCATGAAGATGCTTTCTTTTAGAAGTGTTGCAGTTTACAGTCTTATGCTTAAGGCTTTAATCCATTTTGAGTTGATTTCTGTGTTCAGCGTTAGGTAAGAGCCAGAATCTGACAAGACACAGATTTGCCTCTTGTCTAGGAGGATCACAGAATAAGACTTAGTGAGGTCTTCCAGGCGCAAGTGAAGACTAGGCTGAGACTTACCAGGAGAGTCTCAGTAACTAGCCCAAGAAAGGGTTGTTGAACACAGCGTATGTGACCCTGACGCGGATTCTCTGAGTTCGCTGGCGGAGCCCCTTCCTTCAAGGGCGGTGCTGGCCAGGAGAGCTTTCTGTGCTGATGGGCAAGTTCTATTTGCTACCACTTGCCCCGGGAGATTTTTAAGCACGGGAAATGTGGCAGTTTTTAACTGAATTTAAAATTTTTATTTAATTTGGATTAATTTCAGTTTACATTTAAAAAGCTATGTGTGGCTAAGTGGTGACCCTGCTGGGTAGCGCAATCCTAGAGGGTCACGATCTACCGGGACCAACAGCGGCTTATAGTCACAGTGATTATAGGAGGCCAAAACCATAAATAATCTCTTTCTTTTTCGTTTCTTGAGGATGTAATATGTGCTGGCATCACAATACAGAGATGATTTGACCTTGGCCCCTGTCACCAAGAGGCCCACAACTTAGTGGGACTTTAACACCAACCAGACCAAATCCGCCCTTTTGAGACTGTTTCTGTAACATGCAGAACACCCAGATAGACATAAGCCTCCCTGAAACTAAGGGCTTTAGAGGCACGGGGCTGGGGATGTATTTCCTTAGTTTGGCCCCCTCTGAGCCTCAGAATCTTGCCTGCGATCAACTGTAGTGACCATCAAATGCAAGTGTACACATTTACACAAATATG
Organism: Camelus ferus; assembly: GCF_009834535.1. Classification (NCBI taxonomy): domain Eukaryota; kingdom Metazoa; phylum Chordata; class Mammalia; order Artiodactyla; family Camelidae; genus Camelus; species Camelus ferus. Next base: position 8,597,665 of record NC_045705.1, on the reverse strand, counting down.
ACAACATGGGGAACGATCCTTTAATTTGGGGCTATAGGAAGACTTGATGGTAATGCGCCCCGGGGTAAGAACCACACCCAGCTTACCCACCACCACGCACATTTACATAAACCGACTACAAGACACACGAGGTGTTCTGACACCAACCCCTCATGACCAAGAGCTGATCAGAGCTCTTATGCAGCATGGCTGGGTTTAAACTCCTGGCCCCGTCTGGGCTAACCTGTCTGTGTCTCACTTTGTTCTTACCAGAACTTGAGCCGTACAATCTGCACTGGAACAGTCCCTTCCTCCTTTAGAGCTTTTGTTACTGAGAACTTTTTTTGCTTTCTGCACTTAAAGGATGTACATTCTGAGCCATTTCTAGGGAGGGTTTTGTAAGATGTGTTTGTCTCTGACTTGGGCCCTCTGCGCCTGTACCTGCACCCTCTTCTGTCAGTGGATGGCCCTTCTTCTAAGTGCTGTGGTTATGGGAGCGTCGCGTGAAACTCATTAACCGTTCAACACAGCCCGTTCTGCTCCCTCCACTGGTATATCACGTCCAAGATGATGTGGACTAGCACGTACCGGCCACTGACGACATCCCTTCCACCTTCCACGGGGCAGTGGACATCTTTTGAGAAACTTCAGCCCCTTTCTCTGAGAATTAATGCCCATCCTTCCTCCTCTACCTGGTCACCATGGCAGCTATGATCATAGTATGCGTCCCCATTGTGACCAGAGATGACGGCACTAAAGGTGAGCCCCTGGTCCAAGACTCCTACTCTGAGAATTCAGAACTAGAGAGGAGCAGAGGGAGAGAGAGGGAGAGAGAGGGGGGTGCTTTTTCTACCTGAGACCGCGTGGGGTAGGGACTGCAGAGTGTAAGTGGAGATCAGATAAAGCTGGTCCACAGAGAGCGACAGTGATGAAGACAATGCACCCAGAGACACAGCTCTCCCTGCAGGATTCCACAGCCCCACTCCTGTTCTTCTCCCGGCCAAGCCGCATCGTTGCCCTTGGTCCACAAGACATCCTTATTTCCTTAAAACTAATTTCCCTGAGTTAGTTGAAGTGAGTTGGGGCAAGCCGATTTCTGCTCTCTCTCTCTCACACACACACACACGCATACACATACATCATGGAAGCTCAGCAAATGAAGGGTGTGGTTGGTAGGATTTTAAAATGGTCTCCGTTGATTCTTACCCCTGGTGTCCACGCTGCTGTGTAATCCCCTCACCTTGAGTTGTAGGAAGAAACTCTAACCTGCTTCGAAACCACAGACTATAGTAAAACACAGGAGTTTCGCAGTCCTTAGTCAGTTGATTTTAAGTTAATCAAATAAGAGAGCCTGCTGGGTGGGTCTGACCTAATCAGGTGAGCCCTTGAAAGAGGATCTAGAAGCCAGAAACATATTCTTTCCTGCTGGCCTTAAAGAAACAAACGGATGCATTCTACAGCTACAAAGAGCTGGATTCTACTGTAGGGGAACAACATTTACCACTCCATGATGTCTCGTTGGCATGTGGATTATTTCAAGCTGAAAAAAAAAATCAAGACCTAAAAGATGCAGGAAGAAACTCTGACCTGCCCCCTCAGCTGCCTAAAGAATTTAGACAGAGGGCCTGTCCCCAGAACAGAGCAATCACCAGAGCTGTCTGCAAAGGACATGGGCTACTCGTGCCGGGGAACCTCTAGGCAGGGCCCAGAGATCAGAGTCTACTCTACGCTGCATTGTCTCTGCAAGGCCCAGCAAACACTTATTTACCAAACATTTGCTTTTCTGTCTTCATGTGCTTTACCCTCCTCCCCTCTGAAGTCCCAAACCACTACTGCCAGCATCCTCTTGTCTGTAGCTGAAAATGATATTCAAGGCGAGGGTTTCAGCCATTTTGCTGAGTTACTCAGTTTTTGGGGGGGCTCTCCAATGTACACAGGGTATTAAACTTTAGTTTGATATTGTCCTGTTAATTCTCATGTCAGTTTAATTCTTAGACCGCCCAGAAAAGCCTAGAAGGTAGAGGAAAATTTCATCCTCTCTGAGACATGAGCTTACAGGAGGACCCTGAGCCTCAGATGAGAGGCCAAGCCTGGCTGGTACATTGGTTACCCCACACCTGGGCTTCTGCTCAGTGGAAACTGTTTTAGCTGTTAGGTTTGCGGTGATTTGTCACACAGCAATAGAAAGCGAACACAGCAGACGAATAGATGGCTGGGTTTTTTCTTGTTCAAGTCTCCGTCTTCCCACCTTCCTCCTTTAAGCAACAACTAGCACTGTCTCTCAGACCCAATCTGTAACTGTCTAGATGGCCCTTATGATGTCAGCTTAGCTGTATTCCTAGTTCTTGCTCTTTTCATCCTTCAGCCTTTTACTTCAACAAAATCTTATGAAAATCATTGCTCGGCTCAGGCTGTCACAGAATTGGTGGCTTGTCATAAGGAGCAGCTCTGTTGCTGGCAGCAGTGAGGAGAGAGGTGTGAGGGGGGACTTCTAGGAGTGCCTCGTCCCCAGGACGGAATCCTGACACCAAACAGGAGCACGAGACTTTCCAGTGGGGCTTTCCTCATCTCCTCACAGACACTGGGTTCTCTGGGGAAATTAGGCAAAGATTCTGCTTTGGCAGGAAGCACCCCGACTCGCTGCCACACCTCTTTTTCCAGCTCGCTCCCCCACTGGCCAGAGTCCACAAGTTACGGGCACTGGTGGGTCCCTGGCCACTCAGAACTTTTCTGGAAACCACGAAGCCTAGGAGTCTTGAGAGCTGGGTGCCAGGCTGTTGACTCCCCTAGTAACCAACCCAATTGTAAAGCAGCAGTGATACATGACCCCTCCTGATGTTTCACAGCTCCTGAATCCCTTCAAGCTCCACTTATCATTTGGTTCTGTCAATAGCTCTCGAAGCAAAGCAGTCGTCATCACCCCAGTTTTACAGATAAGGACATCGAGGCCCAGAGAAGGTAAATGGTCCGCTGAAGATCACACAGCTCAGTGAGTGGCAGAAGTAGGGCTGGAAGCCAAGTCCTTCCTCACGGGGAGTCCTGGCTCACTTATTTCTTCCACAAAGAGATGTGAAGGGTCTTCTGGATGCCAGGAACTGTGCTGTGCCCTGAGGGATTTAGCCAAGAACAGGGCAAGCGTGGTCCTGAGGCATCAAATGAAATACCACAGAAATTGTTAATATGTCATCGTGAGGGAGATATATGAGATTCTATGAGAGTTTATTGGAGAGCTCCCTAGCTTAGTTTGGGGAGTTGGGAAAGTTTCTTCAGAGGTAATAACATTTTTTCTTTTTCTTTTTATTGACATATAATTGATTTACAACGTTGTGTGGAGATAATAACATTTAAGCTAGGTTATCTGGGAGATTGGCAGTGGGGACAGATCTCCAGACAGAGGGAATAGTCTGGCATCTTCATGGAAGAGTCAATTCTGTTACTATGGCTGCAGGGCAGAAAAAGGGATGGGTGGGGCCAGATGAGGCTGGGAGGCCCTCAGGGTACCAGACCACGATGTGCCTTAAAGTTCTGGTTAAAGATTGCGGCTATGATTCAGAAAGCAATGGGGAGCTGTGACCATGCCTAACCAGAGGAGCCACACATTCGGATTTGTATTTTAAAAATATCATTCTGCTGCATAGGAAACAGGCTGGCGGTAGACGAAGCAGGAGCGGAGATGGGGAGACAATGTGGAGCTCCCGTCGTGGTCCGTGCAAAGGGTGTGGAGAGAATGATGGCGACGGGGACGCGGACGCAGGGAAGCAGGCGGGCTCTGTGACCGGAGGCGGCGGTGGTGGCAGAGAGTTCCCCCTTCCCACGGTGTTCGTTATCTCCCAGGCAAGGCTTTTGATGTTTACTTTTCTTCTTTCAGAACAAAGACAAAACACAGCAGCTGGACCACAAAGGCAGCCCAGCCAGGTTTCCACTTAGTCTCAGAAAAGCTCTCCAAACATCCCATTGTTTAGAGATCCCACAGCATCAGGAAAGGAGGCAAAATGTTTCCACTTGATGCTCACCTGTTTGATCCAACCCTTTGAAGAAGGCATTGAACTTCTCTCCAGGCAAGAAAAATAAGTAACTTGTTAGATAACACGAATGGGTAAATGCCATGTTATATCAAATGTTCAAAATACAGTATCAGTGTTAACCCCTTGGTCTTAGCACAGTATCTGAAGCCCAAGACTGCTGGTTTGGGCAGTTCTGTGTTGGGGCAGGGGGGCAACTTGTACATAAAAAAGAGGCATGGGACCATCGGGAGTGACAGACTGGAAAGAAAGAAACTGGGTGGGTGGCGTTCAGTTCATGTCTATTAAAGGGTGGTGTAGTAGAAATGCATAGGCTTTGGAATCTGAGCTTCGTTCACAGTCTGCTTCTTCCGTGTCTCAGCTGTAAGGTGTTGAATATATGAGTTACCCTTTCTGCATCATAAACAGTGATAAAAACGGATAAAAACCTCTATGTTGCAAATTATTAATGAAAAGTAATACAATGTATTCCAAAAATACATTAAGTATAAAATAAACGACAAGGATCTATTGTACCACATGGGGAACACAGCCAGTATTTTACAATAACTATAAATAGAGTATAACCTTTAAAATTGTGAATCACTATATTGCCACCTGTAACTTACATAATATTGTACAGCAACTGTAATTCAATTAAAAAAATAGTGCTTGGCCCAGAGTAAGTAGTCAATAAATGTTAGCGGCAATGTTGTCAACATGCTTGTTCTTAAAGGAAAAAAAGTTTTTGACACTTGGTGCTGAATGGAAAATTCTTCACTCTCACTAGCAATGATGGAAAAAATTGGAAACTGAGGGCTCATAAAACAAGTAGTTTGATTTTCAGAAAATCAACAAATATTTATTGAGTATCTACTATGTGCTGATCATTTTGCAAGGCGATGAAAGATGACCAAAGAGGCGTAAGAGGAACATATGGTAAGTCGATTTTTTAGGGTTTTGAGGAATCTCCATACTGTTTTCCATAGTGACTGCACCAAACTGCATTCCCACCAACAGTGCAGGAGGGAGGAGCGCTTACCCTTAACAGTAAAGGGCTTTGGGGGTGCAGGGAGCTCCTGGGCTGTGAGGAGCGCTGGGTCTCCTATTTCCAGGGAAGCCTGTTCGCTCTCTTGGTTAAATGGGTTAACAGTGTCTAAGTCACAGTCTAAATTGTTGAGATTATCTGAGATAGTCAGTATGTATGAAAGTGATTTGTAAACTATAAAGCGATGTCTAAGCATTGGTCTATATGACTAAGTAGTGAAACAGTTTCATAAATCAAAATGCTCCTCCCATAATCCTCCCATGATTTATCTACCTTGTCAGTTTGGATTTTTACATATCAACCTGGGTCAGATTTTTGTTGTCATTTTTGCATTTTTATTTTTTTAATCACCATGTCTGTTGTGAAAACTGAAGTCATCCGGTCAGTTCATCATTTTGCTCAGTAGTTTATTCAAAGAACCAGGTGATTCAGGTCAGCATCTGCTTAGACTGATGCTTTTTTGAAATTGCCCAATGCTTTCACCAAATTGCTCACATTCGTCAGTTTTAAGGGTTGAGTTATGCCTCCCCTCTGCCCCCTGCCCCTCCCAAGAAGATGTGTCCAAGCTCTAACACTTGGTACCTGTACGTGTGACTTTATTTGGAAATAGAGCCTTTGTAATTGGAATCAAGTTAAGATGCGGTTGTTAGGTGAGCCCTAATCCAACAGCTGATGTCCTCGTAGGAGCAGGAGAGACAGACACACAGAGGGAAAACAACATGACAACACACGGGCAGGTCTCCAGGTGATGACGAAGATGGGGGTGATGTGCCCAAAAGCCTGGGAGCACCGAGGGCTGCCAGCAACAACAGAAGCTAAGAGACAGGCCTGGAATGGATTATCTGATAGATCCTTCCCTTTGGAGAGCGTGTGGTCGGCTGATAACTTTGATATGGGACGTCCAACCTCCAGAACCGTAAGAGTGTACACTTCTGTTGTTTTAAGCCACACCGTTTGTGGTGTTTGGAGACTAACCCAGCCAGTTCTCCTCCAGGCCTGTTTGAGATGGGCCTGGTCACTGTGATGGGCACCATGCTTATTGCTGTTGGTTTGATAAATGACTTGCCAAGTCTGCCGGACTCGTAAGAAACCAATGTAACCCTGACACGAGCAGTCTGGAGTGACGGTCCCGTCCATTTATATTCCCGAATGAGCAGGCTTACGTCTTCTGTCATCTGAAAATTGACTGTAGCGATGAACTACTCGTAGGAAAACAACACTGTTATTGTGGGATTTTTTTCTCCCACCGCTCTTTCCACTTTAATTGTGAATGGTTAAAAAAAAAGCCATTTGATGGTTTTTGATTTGTTTCATAAGGTTAAATTTTTACTAGTGAAAAATAAAAATGAAAGGGAAGGCTGTATGAGGCTTATCTCAACTGGAAAGATGTATTGTCAGAGAAAAACTCAGACAGCAACCTAGCAAGCTTCTGGTCCAGGGACCCGCAGTACTGGCTGTAATTACTTGGGGTTCCTTAAAAATACTGTCAGCTTGAGTTGATTCTGAGTTGATTGATTCAAAGTGAGGCTTGGGTTTTGGTACTGTTTTACATGCTCTAGGTGATTCTCGCCTGTAGCCGGGACGGAGCACCAGCGAACTGGTCTGACCTCTCATTTCACAGAAATGTTGAGATCAAGAGAGGTTAGTGACATGCCCAGGATCAAAAAGCCAACTGCCCTGCCCCTGCATTCCCAGAGCATCCTACTCCTTCTGCATCTGGGTCATTCCTGGTCACTCATCAAGGCTGCATTTGTGCTAAGCAGGCACTCCGCCACTGAGCTATATCCTGCCCCTTGGAATTTTTTAAATTAAGGAAACTAATCCACACTCATGGTTGGAAATTTGAAAAGCGTTAACAATTACATAAAGTGAAATTTCCATGAATCACCAACTGAAGGCCTGCTGTAATTCCTCAATTAATCAAAGATTTAAGGAGTGCCTTTCACATGCCGCTTGGTGTCAACACTGGGTTCACACTGACCCTCCACCTCTGTGTCCTTTCTTTATTTATAAAATGTGCTTTATTTGTAAAACATTTATTCTCACAACAATTCCATAAAGTATTGTTGTTTCTGCATGAGCAAACTGAAGCTTAAAGAGATTAGCTGTGTTCCTTAGCTTGTAAGCACCTGTTCTGGAAATAGCACCCAGGTCAGGCCCATGCCTTATCCTCCCCTGGAACCACTCAGTTGCCAGACTCTGAAGGTCAGATCAGTTCAAAAGAGTAGTGAGATTCTGAACTCTGCTAGTTACCCTAAAGCACACGGTTAAGAATGAGTTAGCAGGGCCGTCACGGACAGTTGCACAGGTTGTACACTGTCAACCCCAGGGGGTGTCATTCACATTACAGACCACATGAACAGCTATCCCAGACACTGTGCGGTGACATTGACTTGGGGGCTGGAGTCTGCGCTGAACCCAAGACTGTGGCCCTGAGCTGAGCCAGAACATCTGCAGATTGTGCAGTGACACTGAGGCCTAAACTGCCTCCAGGGGGTGGTCAAAGCCCTGTGCCGCACTGACCCACTGGACTGAAAATGTTTTCTGAAATGCTGCCAAGAAAAGGGAACAAGAGGAGGAGGGCTGGATGGTGACCTCTGTGAGCAAGTCAAAGGCCACGTTTTCTCATCTCAGGGAAAAGCGCTTTCTCTGAGCACAAAACAGGAGGACTTGTTGAGGCTGGCTGCGGGAGGAGGAAGGCTCTGAGGGGCATGGAGATGGCGCAGGGGACCACCCCTCAGGCCAGGCAGCTTGTGTCAGATGCCTCCAAGGCTGTTTGAGAAACATCCAAGCTGGTTCCTGGGTATCTTAGGGACAAAGCTGACAGGACTGTCTTCTCAGCAGGGTGAAGTGGCCGTGTCCCCATAGAACCTCAGAGCAAGGAACAAAGGGCTCTCCCCAAAACTCAGAAAACATCAGGAGGAAGGGTTGTGAGGGTGGTGGGAGGGAAAAAACAACAAAAGAAACCTGTAGGAGAGGCAGGATGCTGGGTTTCAATACTCAGCACTGTCACCCTAACAAACCCTGCTGTTTCTGTGGCATTTGCAAAGCATTTTCATATGCTTTTCCCACTTGGTCGTCGTGACTACTCTGTGGGGTGGTTGTCGCCGCCGTTTTACTAATGTGGACAATGAGGTTTCCTGGGATCTGGCCCGTACATAACAGGTGCCACAGGCAGCACCTGACCTCCATGTGCTGCCGGAGCTCCTGACGACAGTCTGAGGTCCCATTGCAGGGAAAGCTTCAAAACTCACGGTGGGAAGGTGGCCATGGGGACCGCTGGGAAGCATAGTTCAGAAGAAAAGCACAGGTTTACTCCCAGTAGGCGGGTCCATCTTTGATCTTGCAGGGGAAGGCCCCCTGATCTCCCAGATCTAGCCCCTGCCCCCTCTCCAGAGTCTTTATCTCCTATAATCATTTATCTCTGAAACTTCTGACTCCCTCCAGCTTAGCCATTTTGAACTGCTTCTCTCCTCTCTTTGTGGGGAAGATAATTCTTCCAGCTCTTCCCCTGACTAGCTTCTAATCAGCAGCTGCCTCTTCCAGGAAGCATGCCTGCGTCCTCAGAGTGGACGCTCCTGCTTTGAGTTTCCATAGCTTCCTTTGTCATACTTCTCTCAAGGCAATGATCAATTGGTTCTTAGCTGTCTTGGTAGTTCTCAGTAGTACTCTGATCTCCAACAGAGATCCCCAATGAGGTCCTTCCACTGCTACCAGCAGAGCTCTAGGCCAAGCTGTCATCTTCTCTCACCTGGTGACAGCCTCATTTCTGCCTTGGTTCCCTATAGTCCACCCTCCACGTGGCAGTCAGAAGCAGCCTTCTGGGTCTAAATGAGAGCAGATCACTCTGCTGCTTAAAACCTTCTGTTGCAGGAGCTGGCAAGTTCCAGTTAGCTAGCTGAATGGCTCTTCACATGTTTTTGTAAATACAGTTTTATTGAAACGCAGCCATGCTCATTTGTCTGCGTATTGACTATGACTGCTTTTGTACTGCAACAGCAGAGACCCTTTGATCTGCTAGGCCCCAGTTATTTACCATCTAGCCTTTTGCAGAAAGCTGTGCTGAAAAACTCCCGCTCCACTGGCTTCCCTTCTGTTTGGGTTATCTATCACTACATAACAAACTGCTCCAAAACTTAGTGCATTGGACAACAGCAATCATTAACTTTGCTCTGGAAGCTGCAACTGGGGCGTGGCTTGTAGAAACCACACCTCTCTGCTCCATGCGGGGTCAGCTGGGCCGCCTGATGGCAGTGAAGCATCCACTTTTTTTTTTTTTAATTGAAGTATAGTCAGTTTACAATGTTGTGTCAGTTTGTGGTGTACAGCGTAACAGTTCAGTCATACAGACACATACGTGTATTCCTTTTCATATTCTTTTTCATTGTAAGTTACTACAAGATATTGAATATAGTTCCCTGTGCTATACAGTAGAAACGTGTTTATCTATTTTATACACAGTAGTAGTATCTGCAGATCTTGAACTCCCAATTTGTCCCTTTCCACCCCCTTCCCCCTCCCCCATAACCATAGTTTGTTTACTATGTCTGTGAGTCTGTTTTGGTTTTGTAAACAAGTTCATTTGTGTCTCTCTCTCTTTTTTTTTTTTTTAGATTCCACATATGAGTGATTCCATACTGTATTTTTTGTTCTCTTTCTGGCTTACTTCACTTAGACGATCTCCAGGTCCATTCACGTTGCTGCCAATGGTATTATTTCATTCTTTTCTATGGCTGAGTAGTACTCCATTGTATAAATATACTACAGCTTCTTTATCCAGTCATCTGCCGATGGACATTTAGGTTGCTTCCATGTCTTGGCTATTGTACATAGTGCTGCTGTGAACATTGGTGTGTGTGTGTCTTTTCATATTAGAGTTCCCTCCGGATATATGCCCAGGAGTGGGATTGCTCAATCTATTTTTAGTCTTTTGAGGAATCTCCATGCTGTTCTCCATAATGGCTGCGCCAAACTGCGTTCCCACCAACAGTGTAGGAGGGTTCCCTTTTCTCCACAAGAGGCCCACTGCTTGACTGGCGCACTCCCATGGCTCGTGTGTTGATCCTGCCCGTTGTCTGGGAGCTCAGGTGGGGCTCCTGTTCTAGAACCTCTGTTCCTCTCTCTGAGGGCCTCTCCAAGGAGCTGTTTGGATTTCCTCGTTAGCATGGGTCTCAAGAGTAAGTTTCTAAGAGACAAGAAATGGAACGTCCCCCTCGACTACACTGTGAGCCCCTCAAGGGCAAGGGCCGCTGAGTCTGGTATGGTCCCTGACACACCACGAGTGCTGGTTAAGTGACCATTGACTGAATCCAGTTTGAGTATCCTTAAACCAGAAATGGGAAGTCCCGAGGGAGGTATCAATTCCCAACCCCGACTCTGTCGCCCACCCCCTTACAGAGAAAGCTGCAGGAACGGGCCTGAAATAGTCTCCCCTGCCCTTGGTTGGACACTGCAGCTCACAGCACACGCTGTCTCCATCTCATGTCTCTCCCTTTACCCTCCCTACGTCTGTCTCTCTATCTCAAACGTCACTGAGGCTGCCCTGAGGATGTGGGTCTACCTTAGAGCCTGCCTACAGTGCGGGGCGGTCCACGGGGTGTTCCACAGGCTCCAGGTACCTCTGTTGGTCCTGAGACCTTCCCGAGTTTTGGATGTACTTCCAAGGGTGGTCCCAAGATGAACTTGGGGGTACCTAGACTTCTAACTATGGCCAGAAAGGGGACCCTTAAGGATATAAGGTTCTAGTGCTTAGCAATGTGTAGCTTTGCCCAATCAAACTTTGTTGAGTGAATAAATAAATGCAGGGGCAGCCCTGGCCCCCTATCTGGTCAGAGATTCTCTGTCCCAAGGTTAAAGGGGGAGGCACAGGCCCTGCCCCTGGTATGACTCCCCTGGCCAATGGCTTCTCCACTCCCATCTCCACCCCCAACCCCGCCCCTGCAGGGAAGGCCTGGCCTCTCCTGCAACTCCTCCTTCCCACCCTGAGCCACAGGCACCCCCTTGTCCTGTCCCCCTTGGGCTGGGAACAGTGAATTCTGCTGCTGGGAACCTTGGAAAGGAAGACCTAGCCCCACACAAGAATCTTCTGGAAAAAGAGAAGAAAATGGGTCAGAAGATCACTCTGGGCTCTTGCTCCAAGAGAACATTTTCTCTCTCTTTCGAAAAATCTCCTCACGAAGGCATAAAGCAGATGGAGCCTGGCAATTCCATTTTAAATAAAATCCTTCTCCTAAATTATATTTCAAATTGGAATCGCATCCTCCCCCTCCCCCTCGGCCCCTGCCCCATTGCTCTTTATTCTGTGCGAAGACGCAGTGGAGAAATGTGAATTCCACTGATTAAAAGCAGCCTGTGATGGGCCTGCCACCAGCTCGTTCTGAAGAGACACATCCAATTAAAACAGACAACATTTTCAAAGACCCCAGCCAGGCGTTTCATCTCCTCAGCACTTTCTGCGACATGTCAGTGTTACCTGCGGCAGTTCTTTCTCTCTCTCTTTTTTTTTCTCCCCCAAGATGAAATTTAGGTCAGTAACTGCATAATCCACAAAAACAACCCTGGCTGCCGCCTCTCCCTCCTCCCACCCCTGGAGTTGTCTGTTTGGAAGTACATCACTGATCCCCAACGCGGCCCCCAGCGGACTCCAGTGTTTGGGAGAGAACCCGGCCCTGGGGATGCTGGCTGGCCGGTGGGCTCCGCTGTACGCAGGACCCGGGATGAGAAAAGGGCCTCAAAGTTGGTTGTGTGATTTAATGGTGAAGTCAAGTCATGCTCCCAGCCCAGGGGGCCGGCCGAGCTGTCTCACTGTGACATTAAAGTCTCTGCCTTACCCTGCAAATCCTGTGGCCTCAAGAGAGTCACTGTCCTCTCTGGACCCAGGTTTTCATACATAAAGGGAGGCGCACTGGCCGATCTCTACACCATCGCTTGTTGCTCTTGTGCCAACGCTTCTTTGCTTCAACAGATCCTTTTGGGGGCAGGTGTCCTCTCAGGGGGTACAGATCCCTCTTACTAATCAGCCAAGGGTGAGTCTCTGGATGCCTTGGTGACAATGTCCAGACCCCAGGGTGCTGGAGAGATGGGTGTCTGGAAAGAGGAGCTGCCCTCAGCCAAAGGAGGCAAGGCAGTTGGCTTCCTTCCCCTACTTGAGCCAGGATGAGCCCTGGGCCTGTCGTAGAGACAATGCCATTTTCTCAAATAGGAAAGTCAGCTCCGTACTGGGATGCAGGCTGGCTGGACCCGGTCCCAGGGGAAGAGGACCTAGAAAATGTTTCCCCACGCCACTCCTGTCTCTGGCCGGCTTGTCCTGCACAAGAAGACTTCTGGCATTTGTCTGGTGAGCTTGGGAAAACCTTTTCACTCAGTGTTTTTCCATGGAAGAAAGCAGGGGAGACTGAAGTCGAACAGCCACCTGGTTTGGTCTGACAGACCATCCGGCCCAGTCCTGCCTCCCTGAGGGCACACGGGGACACAACGGGGTGAGCTGTGGTCATTCATCCTCTGTGCGGACGCACTCAGCCACAGGGACGTGTCTCTAGAAGAGACTTCAGGCGCTGTCAAGTCTAATCTCTCCAACCTGCAGATGGGGACCCAGGCCCAGATGGGGAGGTGACCTGCCATGTTCACACAGAGAGTCACTGGCAGAGTAGGGGGACCAGGGCTTCCTGACTGCCAGGCTCAGATGAGCTCTGTTACCTTATGGCCTCCATGCTATCCTGGTTCCCTTCCTCCCTGCTTGAGAGTTAATTCAACTCAATTCAAGGAATATTGTTAATGGAGTAACTGCCTCATTCCAGGCACTGTGTTGGGCACTAGGGGGTGAGAAGTGAATGGATGAGTCTCAGACTCTGATCACAAGAAGTTCACTGAATACTACGAGAGAAATGTCTGTAGAGAAACAAGTACAGGTCAGCACGATAAACCCTTGCCTGAGCCGGGAGCACCTGCCACTTCCCCAGTACTTGCTCTGGCTACCCTGAGTTATAAGTCATGTCCACTCGCTCCTGAGATCTTGGACTACAAGGACTTGGCTTATTAATTTTGTATCCTCAATGCCCAAGACTGTCTAATACATGGTGCGTGCTTCATAAATATATTTTTTAAAATAAATGAGTACGCGTTTCACTTAAGCATAGTAATCTGGCAGGTTACTTAACATTCCTGTGCCTCAGTTTCCTCACGTAATGCATGAGGAAGGTATTTCATTTTCCGACTCTGGTGGACTAGCTTGTATCAGAATAACCCTCTTGCTAAGAAAAATGATAAAAGCAGAACTATATATATTTAAGATACAATAAATATATCCATTTAAGAGCACATTGCATGTATACATGTATCCTTACATAAATATATATTTTAAAAATTATATAAGAAGTATTATTTTTAAAAGGTATTGGCAGGAACAGGGAAGTTAGGACTCAAATGGTCAAAATCCAAAGAGAAGGCAAAAGAGAAGGTAGTCCAGCACTTGGAACCAGTTTTCCCCTAATCATTATTCCCTGGTTTCTAGCAGCAGCCAAGAGGCCAGGAGCAGTAAATGGCAGCTAAGGAGCTGAGAGGTTGAGCAGGGCTTCAGCAGTCATCCAGGTTTGGGAAGTTAAAAATTGGAATTAGCTGTCCCCAGGGTGGAGAGACCCTAATAAACATATTGAAAGCTAACACCCAAGGAACAAAGATGAACTGGAAACCCCAGTCATCACAGATTGAGGCACAGCTTAGAGTCAGCTTAATCTCAGCATCTCTTAACCGGATCTGCTTCTATCCTAACTGCCTTCAGAAGAAGTAGTAAACCCTCTCTTGGAGAAAGATAACCCCATTGAACGACCTCTACCATTTTCCATGCACAATTACTAGCATTCAGTCCCAAATCATTAGACAAACCAGGAATCAAGAACAAACTGACAAGAGAAATAGACCAATGAGAGATCCAGCTATTGGAGCCGTCAAACATAGACTTTAGTACCTAAGATGTATGTAACAATACCTACTAAATGAGTTAATACATGTTTAATGCTCAGAATAATGCCTGGTATACAGTGAGCTTAAGGTAACTGCATGTTAAATATAAAAGAAATACTTTGGAGTCATGGGGGTTCTGTGGGGGAAAATATCATTCACTCAGCAGACACTTACTGGGTCAGGGAGGTCCTGTGATCACAAACAAGGTGAGAACCCTGACTTCAAGATGGTCACAGCTGAATGAAGATAGAAGCTTCTCAGTAAGGGAAGGTCATATAAGGTTGTTCTAAATGAAAGAGGGAAAGGATGAATCATTATATATATGGATCTAAGCAAACAGAATAGAGAGGTAAATAACATGGCAGGTGTGGTGGCCAGGGGGGTGGATGGCCAGCTGGAGTCAAATGCCTCCCCACAGCCTTTGGCATTGATTGAGATTGTCTCCCAGTCCCGAGGCAGCTGTGACTGTTAATTGCATTCCCGATTTATACAGCAGAAAGCAGACGCTCGGACAGGTTAAGGGATTTTCCCTGGTTGGTCAAAGCAGAGTTGGTGTTCAGATCAGGACAGCTTCCTAACTGCCATCCAGTATTCTTTTTCTTTCTCTTTTATATTATTTCAGAATATGGGACTCCAGGCAAAGTCCCATATTCTGAAATAGAAGGTACTTCACTCCAGGTGAAGATGTATGGCACACAGCAAGGCTCTCCCTAAAAATTTACTTCTTTGTCCTCCTGACATCCCAGACTCAGCTTCTAGGACTCTGGAGACCCAGACTGCTCCCTAGCTGAGGTTAGGCAGATAGGAGATGCCCTGCCTGAGCCCATTTTCCAGTCAGGAGCCCCTCCAGGACAGGACACACGGCTGTGTTCCAGGAGGCTGGGTGTTAGAGCCATTGACCCTCTGTAGCTCACTTCAGAGTTAGAATGTTCCCACAGTTGGATGGCTGTGGACACCACAGACCTGGACCCCTGGACTAGCTTGCTGTTTGGAGGAATGGCCAGATCATAAAAGTAGATTTATTGTTCCAGAGGGCTAGAGGGTCCCTTCTCTCCTGGCCCGGATGATTTTTCCTGTAGCTGTCTCCACTTGCTCTTGGCTTTTTCACCTGGGAAAATGAAGGCTCTGCCCAGGGAGCTGTGTTCTAAGGGAAGAGACAAGATAGCTCACCATAGTACCATGGCCCACCTGGCCAGGGCAAGAACAACATGTCCACAATGGCCTCTGTGGAAAGTTAAGCCTATTTTCAGAAGATGCCTGCTGTATCTATGAGATAATCTCTCCCATGGGCCAACGTGGAGCCCTTTTAGGTAGTTAAGTTGAGGTGAGAAGCCCCATGAAAAAGACGGCAAGACCCCCAGGCAGGGCTGCTTTTTAACTCTGAAATGGCTTACTTCTAGGAAAGTGAAACTTACCCCTAAGATTCTATTGGTTCCCTAAGCTCACTCTTGATTGATCCATTTCTATCACTCCTGATTGGTCCATTTCTATCACTCCTGATTGGTCCATTTGTTATACCTTATTTGCATATGATGTTGCAAAATGTTGCAAAGTCTAGACTGGTAACCTATAAAAGCCTGTGTAAACCTACAGACAGGGTCCAGAGCTTGGAATGTTAACTCCTCTGGGCCCGCTGGAGTAATAAACCTGAGCTGTAACACACTTTGCTGCAACAAAATGTCAAGCAGTCAAGCAGAGGGCTGAGCTGGAGGAAGCCCTCCCGGGGATGGCAGGTGGCGGTGGCTCCAGGGTGGGTGGATGGAAAGGAAGAATCATTCTGCCTCTATTTATGATACGACAGTAAGATGAGACAGGGGAACATGAGAGATGCCATATGAGGTCACACACATGATCCATCTAAACCAGATTCGCTTTCTGACACTTGTTTCTAGGGACGTGCTGGCCATGAAGCCATCCCACGAGTCAGGGTGCTTTCCTACGTGACCTAGAAGAGGGGAGGGCTGGGAGTGGACTCCCGGCTTTGCATCTGGTTCTCACTGCTGACCTGCTGTGAGACTTGAAAGTTAATCTCTCTGAGTTTAAACTTCTATCCTGTAAAATGGATATGTGGATACTGGCCCTGCCAACCTCATAGGGTTTTTTTTCTGAGGGGGCAAAAACCCCTTGCGTTTGTGTGAATGCCCCTGGTAAACTGTAGAGCATGGTGTGGTCTGTAGACCAGCTGCCTGCCTACAAACCATATGTTACTGATTCCATAGAGGAGCTTGTGCCAGGATGTAATCAATGGTCAGTAAACACACAAGTTTAGTTTCAGAAGACAGTTTGTTTATCCGTAGACTTCCTTATGGAAGGAAGCAGGGCTGGGGCGAATTCCTTATCTCATCATGGATCTGCCCTTTGCATAACACCGCCGTAAACTTTATACCTATGGGTATCTCTCATCTTAAATGCCCCGTCCCAGCTACTGTGTTCTCTCCCGACTCCACCAGCTTGTTCACTTGTTGAACGCCTCCTCATTTCTCAAGATGCAGCTCAAGCATCTTCCACCCAGATCCCCACGGCAGAGCCAATCTCCTCCTCCTTGGGCCTCCACTGTACGGCAGTTATGAAGGCAGTATCTGTCCCCCGACTAGGCTGTGACATTCTTTTTTTTTTTTTAAGCTCTTTAATAAAAATAACTTATTTTGTTGTGGGGAGAGGTAATTAGGTTTGTTCGTATGCTTGTTTGTTTAAATGGAGGTACTGGGGATTGAACCTAAGACCTCATGCATGCTAAGCATGCATTCTACCACTGAGCTGTACCCTCCCCATGAAATAAGTTGGGTTTTTTTTCAACATTTTTTATTGATTTATAATCATTTTACAGTGTTGTGTCAAATTCCAGTGTAGAGCACAATTTTTCAGTTATACATGGACATATATATATATTCATTGTCACATTTTTTTCTCTGTGAGCTACCACAAGATCTTGTATATATTTCCCTGTGCTATACAGTATAATCTTATTTATCTATTCTAAAATTTTGAAATCCCAGTCTATCCCTTCCCACCCCCTGCCCCCTTGACAACCACAAGTTTATATTCTATGTCTGTGAGTCTATTTCTGTTTTGTATTTATGCTTTGTTTGTTTGTTTGTTTTTTAGATTCCACATATGAGCGATCTCATATGGTATTTTTCTTTCTCTTTCTGGCTTACTTCACTTAGAATGACATTCTCCAGGAGCATCCATGTTGCTGCAAATGGCGTTATGTTGTCGTTTTTATGGCTGAGTAGTATCCCATTGTATAAACATACCACTTCTTCTTTATCCAGTCATCTGTTGATGGACATTTAGGCTGTTTCCATGTCCTGGCTATTGTAAATAATGCTGCTATGGACACTGGGGTGCAGATGTCATCCTGAAGTAGATTTCCTTCTGGATACAAGCCCAGGAGTGGGATTCCTAGGTCATATGGTAAGTCTATTCCTAGTCTTTTGAGGAATCTCCATACTGTTTTCCACAGTGGCTGCACCAAACTGCATTCCCACCAGCAGTGAAGGAGGGTTCCCTTTTCTCCACATAGGCTGTGACATTCTTGAGGTCCTATTCATCTCTGTGTCCAGAGACTGGCACAGTGGAGCTGCCCAAAGTGCACTGGTCGAATAAAACAGAGTTAAAAAACCTGAGATGAGCTGCATCTCTGCCTATTTCTTGAGTGGATGCAACTAAATCTTTAAAGATCCTGAATGGTCCAGGTGTGGTGGTTGAGATGCAATTCTCCCTGGAGGCTGGGAAATAAATGAGGCAATGACCCTTTGAAATGGAAAGATTCTATGGAGGTTTTTTGTTCAACATGCAATTATTAGTCACCTACCATATCCCAGGCATGGTGTGAGGCATTGGGGTCCAACCATGGACTGAACACAGTGCCAGCTCCCCAGAACCTGCACTACTGAGTCTCTTTGGGTCGATATTAGCTTATGGAAGATGGAGTCTCTGATGCCTGGAACCACCACTGGACCATTGGTGCGTCCACCTGGTGATGCTGGGTGTTAATAATATGGAGTTGATCAAGGTCTTGCTTGCTGAAGAATCCCTCCAGGCCTCATCTGCAGGTGAGGAAGAGGATTGCTGTTTAGACGGTGGAAGGGAGCAGTAAGGGTCATGGGAGGGTGAAGAAGAGTTGAGGCGGGGGAGGGAAGGCTCAGCTGGATTCTCTCAGTGAAGAGCTTGCTTCCCCATCATCTACCTGACTTCCCTTGTCCCATCTCTAAATGCAGCTCATGTACTTGCCAGCCCCTCCCTTCTTCAGTCTGCCTCCTTCCGGACACATTTTACGTCACCATGCCACTTACCAAGCTCCTTTGCAGTAATCTGTTTATACGTCTGCTTCTCTTCCTGGGCTGTGAGTTCCCTGAGGCACAAGCCAATGTCTCGTTCTTTTCATCTTTTGCCTAGTGTGTTTATTTCTTGAGTAAATGGATAATTATCTCCATTTACACAAATGAAGACCCAGGTTCAGAAACTGTATCCTGCCTAATGTCGCAGGCTGAGCCAGGACTCGAGCCAGGTCTTCTGACTCCAGCTCAGGGCTCCTTTCCTGAGGCCCAGCCACACCCAGCAGGATCACTCTGGGGACCGTAACTAGAAACCACTACTCTGACCAACTTGCTTGCTCTGAGAATTAGAAAGTGAGGCCTCCAAGGGGACAGCGACCTGTGTTGTGAAAGTCTGAAAATTGGCCGAAGTGGGGAATCTCAGTCATGTTCTCCAGTCTCCAGGTCAGTAAGTCTGAAAGTCATTCGTGACCTCGACCTCTGCTTCGCCAGCATCTTATATTCAAAGGTATCCTAAAACCAGCGCATTCTGTCCCCTTCACATCTCTCATCTCTCGTTCTCTCTCCACTGTCACTGAATCAGTTCAGGCCCCTGGCAGCCTCTAACTATGCATTGTCCCCCAGGGACCGCTGCTGTATATCTTCCGTCTGTAGCCAGAGCCCTCCTTTGCTGAAAACTTCCCGTGGTTCCCAGGGTCCCAGGGATACACCTAAAGCCTTAACTTGCTGTCCTTTTCTTCTGGCTCCTCACTTGTCTAGCTCTCTCTCACCATCCAACCCTTACACTCAGGGAGCTTAACTCCAGCCTTTCGGACTCTTGTCATTCTGCTCTGGAGTCCCATGTTTCAGTCCTGAGTCCTGGGAACTAGATCTTTCTCAGACCAGTCCCTTTGGGTTGGTGAACTGGTTGCCCATCTGCCTGGCTTTTCTTATTATTTCAGACTCACCCTGATGCCTCTGACAACCCCTGTGGGCTGGCCCAACAGCATCTCCACCCGTCCCCTCAGCCCCACCCCACTCTGTGAGCTGCTCCTGGCCTGAGCTGCCAATCTGCCTCTGATCATTCCAGCTCCCATTTGTGTGGAAGGGCTATCCGAATGAATGAATGAACGGGTGAATAAATGAATGAATGAATACGCTCCTGTACTTTCTCTCTCACTTCCTGCTCAGATACCCAGGGCCCTCGTCCTATGCCATGATTCTTAGACAAGTGTTGCCACAGTTCCTTGCATCCTGGGCCTAATCTCCCTGAACTGGCCCTTTCTCCAAAATAATCTTGCCCTTACTTTCTCTCTCCCCAAATCAAAATGTCCCTCCCCATCAGGGTGGCTGATACGGACAAAGGGTGCAGGCATGGGCCTCAGAGGGCATAGAATTTAGTCCCAGCCCTGTCCCTTAACTCCTGTGTAGCTGTCACTTACAGGTTCCTCCACCTGGAACTGCATAAGCTCAGTTAGATCATAAACATAGCAGAGAGCGATTTGCATAAAAGTTTAAGGCCCAGAGAAAAGCTGAAATTGTGGGAGATGCAACTTCTGAGCAAGCTTTCCTCTAACCTGACGCCCCAAGCCTGCCTGTCTTCCTGAATTGAAGCCCACCAACCCATGGCTTCTTTTCTGCTTTTTCCAATCCCTATGCCCAAACTGGGCATGGCCCCTGATTGGGCCAGTCCTAGCAACGAGGCTGTCCTAGGCTTCACTAAGGCACTCGTATGTGATCTTTGCAACATCTTTCTGAGTCAGGCAGAGCAGGTGCTAACATCCCCCATCTTACAGCTAAGGAATACAAATTAAAAAATGTGGAAATACTGGGTGTGTGTGTGTGTGTGTGATAAATTAGGAGCTTAGGATTAGCAGATACAAACTACCTAATACAAAAAGATAAACAACAAGGACCTACTATACAGCACAGGGAACTATATTCAATATCTTGCAATAACCTATAATGGAAAAGAATCTGAAAAAGAACAGATATATATGTATAACTGAATCACTTTCCTATACACCTGAAAAGAACACAACATTGTAAAGCAATTATACTTCAATTAAAAAAAAACTTACCCCCTCCCAAATATGGAATTATTTCCTCACGATCACAGAGCCAAGAGGCAGAACCGGGATTCAACGCCAGGTTTCTTAAACCTAAAACCGTATTGCTGCCCTTGTAGACCAAGGTCATGGAATTGACCCGGGACCCTCGCCTCTTTTCTTTCCTTCCCTCCTGCCTTCCTTCCATGCTGGGAGAGAGACTGGCTCAGGGGCAGGGCCTTAATCCCAGGTGATGAGAGCTGTCTTTGCCAGAGACACAGCCCTCACAAAGAGTGTTGGGGCCCAGGGCCGGGAGCTGGCACGCTGTGGGTCCTGCAGACAGAAACGTGCATCTTTCAAATGGTCGTGTGAGCCTTATCCAAATATCCGTGCTCTGGGAGGGGAGCCGTCATCACCTCTACAGGAGAACGTGCTTCAGTTTGCCCATCCTGCATTAGACTCCATTCAAACTCACTGTGAAAAGCTCCCAGGGGTGAGAAAGACGGCAGCTATCACTTCCAGGCCTCCCTCTCGGGGCTGTTTTGAAAAGCAGCCTGTCAGCTTGGCCTTGGGGACGGCTGATATTCCTCTTTGGGGGAGAACCTGGAGGGGCCTAGACAGGTCCCAACAGCCTTGGGTGAAGATTCTCTGCCCTTCATCGGCAGGAGAGACTGGAGTAGCCTTGTGCAGACAGATTTGGGCTGGGCCCTCCTCAAATGAGCCCTGGGCACCGAAGAGGGGGAAGTTCTCTTTCCGAGAAATCACCCACAGCAACAGCCCTTGGAAATCTACCCCATCCTGCACTGCCAGCTGGTCCCCTTGGCGAGGGTGCCCGGCCTGCATTTACACGGGCTCCACCGAGATCTCGCGGAGCAGCACTGGCCCTGAGCAGCCTTGCCCCAGTGTCACAGCTCCGTCCTCAGTGTCCTCCACTGTAAAGCAAAGGCAATGACAGTACCTACCCTGCCTGTCTCGCAGGCCTGCAGTGAAGATGACAGGAGATCATCCAAGTGAAAGCGTTTTGCAACTTCTAAGCCATGATTATGGTGATGATTATTATCAGGATCATTGTAGTGACTGCCTGGTTTGGGCCCGGAGACCCAGCGAACGAACCCAGGTGGAGTCTGAAGACAACTGGAGGAAAGAAGCCACAGAGTGATGGCGATGTGCTAATTAAAATGGGCCTGACTGCCATTTGAAAGAAGAGGAGGGGGCTGATGTCTCCTCAGAGAGGGATGTGATAGAGCATGTCCACGCGCTCTTCCTAGAGGAAGAGAGATGTGGTGGAAGGGCCCCGTAATGTGCTCCCCGCCCACCCCCACGCGGCTGAGCGACGTCCACGTTCGTGTCCCAGGACAGCACCTGCGCGCCCAGCTGACACTAATTGGTTCTCATTGTAAGTTTGGCTGCTCAGCAGAAGCGCTAAATGGCTGGGCAGGGCTCCTGTTTCTCAGCCTCCCAGGATGGGACCCACAGAGGGGAGGAGGCTGAGAAACCAGCCCAAGACCCCTGGATTTCCATTTCCAGGGCTGGGCGCACTTAACCACTAACAGGGTGTGCGTCTACACAACATCTCAGGCTCCTGGTGTAAGAGGACCTAGAAACACCAACTCATTCTATAGCTTGTGGGGCCAGCTGTATGAGCCACACCAAACTGGGTGGATTCAGGAACCAATCAAAGCAGCCTTATGTTCCCATCTAAGTAGAATTGCCTAAAAAAGTCTAATAATAAGAGTTTGGGTTCTAGGGTAAGATACACCAGGACTCCAATTCTAAGTCATCCACTTACAATTTGGGGGATCTAGAGAAGTTTTTTGTCTCTACTTTTTTTGAGAGGGGACAGGTAATTAGGTTCATCTATTTATTTATTTATTTATTTATTTATTTATTTATTTATTTATTTATTTATTTATTTAATGGAGGTACTGGGGATTGATCCCAGGACCTCGTGCATGCTAAGTATGTGCTCTACCACTGAGCTATACCCTCCCCATAGAGCAGTTTTTAAAATCTGCCAAATGGTAAAAGATAATAGTCTTGACCTCCTTGGGCTGTTGTAAGGGGTGAATGGGACACCAGAGGTATCTGACAAGTAGCCAGCATTCAGTACATTCTTGAGGTTTTGGGTTTCTTGATCTAAGATGCTTTTACTCTAGAAGGCAAATAGACAAGGCACAGACAATAATAATTTGTCATAAGAAAATTAGTCCAATTGTCCAAGCTGCGAACGGAGATGTCACTCCTCCCTTGTCCTCACTCACCAAGGCCAGTCAGCCAGGCCCAGTTCCCAAACGTCTTTCACATCTGGTCCCTTTACAAGGCCTCCCACCAATTCAAGCCATGATAGTATGCCATCTAAATCACAATATTAGCCTCTATAGTAATCAGTTTATTCATCAAAGACACATGTACTTGACAATGAGAGCTCATACTATGAGATAACCAGTGTTTCCAGAAGGAACAGAATGATGTGGTCCTGGGCCACACTGCCTGAGGTATGTGTACCATTCCAAGCAGATGCAGAAACGGCTGAGTGTGGCCCGAGGCTCTGTCTACCTCCCTAACTCCCCATACAAGAGGCTCTGCCCAACCTGGTTCCTGCCCCCCTCTCTCCAGCTTTCCCTGTTGACTCTCCCCTCGTGGTACTGAGCACGTTCATCAGACAGAATTCTTTGCTGTTTGCTGGACAAGTTACGCTCTCCTTTTCTTTGCAGATGTTATTCCATCTGCTTTTAATGCCATTCACCTTCCTCATCTGGGAAAATCCTACTGGTCCTTTGGGCTCAGCTGAGGTGTCACCTCCTTTGGGAAGCGCCTCCCTCAACACACACACACACACTTTGAGGGCAGCATTAGGTGCCCTATCCCCTAGGCTCCCGGGACATCTTTTTAATTCATCCTGCCTATAGCACTTGTCACACTCACGGACTGGTCTCCCACCCCCCCACCCGCCTTGCACATCACAGTCGGAGTGGTACCTAAACCAGGGATGGGTGCTGCTGGAGCTTGGGGAAGAGCAGAGAACATCTGTTCTAGAATTCATGCAAAGGGCTGCCTTCTTGGGCTGCTTTCGAGCCTCTGCTTGTTTTTGTAATCAGAGGTCAGCCGGCAACAGTCAACTACTGTGAATTTACAGCTCAAATTACTTCTTGCTAGGCAGTCCAGTTGGGAATCGAATTGATTTCAAGCCACATTTTAGGCTTTGTTAAGTCTAAGTCTGTTTCATATTTGCCCTTATTTCTTGGGCATAGCTCTCGAAATGACAAATGGAAGTCTGAGATATTTCCCAGGGCCCCTCTCCTTAGCATGCGGAGATTGCTGAAGTCTGCCGAAGTTCTCAGCCTCTGCTTGATGCTTTCTGCTTGGCCAATCAGCATGACTCCGTGCAACTGATGAACAAACGCTTCAAGGAGGAAAGCATCTCAGGTGGTCACAGTCACTTCTTGGCGCTCCTTCTCTCTTGATCCCTCTATTCCTGGCTCCCTGGGTGGTCCTGAACTTCAGTTTGTGCCGAAAGCTCTACTTAACCACCTCTTTGCTTTCTGCTTGGCTTCTCAGTCTCTCATTCCTAAACTGATTATGAGCTGGCAAATCCATTGAGAGGGCAGAATATCAGGCTTACCACAACGGGTTTCCTCTTCAACCCAGAGACCTCGGCCCCTCAAGTCCTGGAGTCCACGGTAACACTCTAATGTCTTCAGCCACATGTAGAGTCCAGCTTTTCTGTTGTTTGTTTATCAGTGAGAGGTTTGGTCTATTGCAAATCAGTCTGATGCAGCTGTCCCCACTGAAAGTAAAGTCAGTTGTTCCTCCTTTAAAAAAAAATTCCACTTAAAGATGGTTTGCACCTAAAGACTAAGTCTGAATTGGTTTTAAGCAGATAAAATTTATCTGAATTATTATATAGCAAAGGTTTATTATGAAACAAACCAAACCCTATGAACTTGGAGTTAGAGAGAGAGAACAACCATTTAAATATTGTGGGTAATTGTGCTTAATAAACCATCCTGCGTACTAAATGTGCTCCAGAAGGGATGTGAGATGGGAGGCATGGATCTTAGGCCCCCTCAGTCAGCTTCAGTGTGAGATACTTTTCCTACTGAATGGGATTCCAGATAAAAAGAGCCAGCGCAACTGGCTTTCAGATTGTCTGTCTAAAAGCCAACTACCTCATCTGAAGAAATGGCAGTTTACTTCTGTACGGGATGCAACTATTGTGTTGGGCTTATTGAAAAATAGCATTTCAGTCTCCAAAATGATAGCTTTATGAGCTTTTCTATGCTATTTCGAATTCTATGCAACTTTCACCTTTCCTGCTAACTCTCAAGGTCTAGCTCTGTGTCAAATATAACTCAACCCAAGGGGCACCCATTTTTCTGCTCTAATTACCTCACAGAACCAGTGCTGAGGAAAAGAACCTTTATGAAGGAGGGTCAACATGCCCTTCTAGAAGTTTGGGAGGTGGGAGCCACCCTCAGGAACAAGGGGAGAGGGTAAAAATCCAGAGGCATTTTCTATTCTCAGGTCAACATGGAGTCAGGAGCTGAAAAAAAAAAAAAAAAAAAAAGCCGTGGAGAGACACCTTAATCTTGGTCAATTCCCCACATCTTTTTTTTTTTTTTTTTTTTTTTTTTTTTTTTATATCTTCAGCATGTTCTCTTGGGTGATTAAAATGAAGAGGGCCTCTCTGGATGAACAGAGAACCTCCAGGGTAGGGAAGAGGCAGCTCTGAAGAGCACAGGCAGCATGCTGAGTGTCTAGGACCCACTGGGGTTGGGGGGGAATGGGAGGGAGGGAAGCCTCAGCAGGATGCCTGGGCTTCATCAAGCTTTACTTTCAGATTTGTCAGTGTTTATTATAATTCTATAAAAATTTACTTAAAAAAATTTGATAAGCTATTTTAGATGGAAGCAAGACCTTTATGCATGATATAAGAAAAGAACTTTGGTATTTTTCTGAGAGGGAGATGAGAGCAAAAGAGGGAGAAGGGGCAGGCATGGGAGAAAGTGGGGTGGAGGGGCAGGAAAGGAGCTGGAGAAAAGAGTCAGCAAGAAAGAAAGGGGCTGGGACAAGGTAGGAGGAAGATCCTGTGCTACTTCATGCTAAGGATGCTGAAGGAGGCTTTAGGAATCATGTTTTGTTTCTTAATAAAATATTAGCAAACCGATTCCAGCAACACATAAAAAAGATTTGGATTCATCCCAAGGGCACAAAGATGGATGGCTTCCAAATTACTCAATGTGATACACCACATCAACAAAATAAAGGACAAAAATCACACAATCATCTCAATAGATGCAGAAAGACATTTCATAAAATTCAACATCCATTCATGATAAAAACTCTTACCAAAGTGGTTATAGAGGGAATATATCTCTTCATAACAAATGCTATTTATGACAAATCCACTGCCAACATAATATTCAACAGTGAAAAGTCAAAAACCCTCTTGCTAAAATCTGGAACAAGACAAAGATGCCCACTCTCACTACTTCTATTGAACACAGTATTGGTAGTCCTAGCCATAACAATCAGACAAGAAAAAGAAATTAAAAAGGGATCCAAATTGAAAGAGAAGAGGTAAAATTGTCACTATATGCAGATGACATGATATAGAAAACCCTAAACACTCCACACAAAATCTACTAGAGCTGATAAATGAATTCAGCAAGGGAGCAGGACACAAGATTAACAAACAGAAATCTGTTGCATTTCTTTGCACTAACAATGAAATGGTTATTCTCTTTCCTTTCTTCACAGCACTCAGCACCATCTGTCTTTGTCTTGTCCTTTTCTCTCCTCTGCCTTCCCTACCAGATTGTTAGAGGCAGATGGGCAAGAAATGCATCTGCTTGCCACAATATCCAACTGTCTGGCTCATGTAGTAGACAAATTATTGGTGAAGGATCAGTAAATATCTATTGGTAAATGTTTAATAAACATACAGAGTAACTGTGACTCAGAGTAGTTGAGTAATTTGCATAAGATCACACAGCCTTAAGTGATGGAATGGAGAAACTGGTCTGACTCACTCCAAAGGCCCTACCCTTTTCACTGTTCTTCTCTGTCTTATCTCTTAACCTGGGGGTCCTCGGCACTTCCTTTGTTGTTAGTCTATGGGCCTGAACCTATAAGAGCTGATTTCTCTCTCATTGTCTCGTGACCTAGAGGCCACAAATCTCTGATGCTGTGGTTCCCCTGGTCAGTCCTTTGATATCCATTTGCTTTGAATTGGTCGTCCTTCCTTCCAAAGCACAAGATATTCACGGGGCATCCCCAAAGCATCTCATCTTCTCCAACTTAGAAGCCTTTCATTCTACACACAAAAGGTCATTAAAAGCCTACCCTGGGCCAGGCCTCTTCTAGGAGCTGCCAAGCCATGACTGCCTCTCCCAATCAGGGCTTTCTGTCTCCGTATTGCTTCGTCCTATTTCCTTCTCAGTTTCTCTAAACCACGAATAAATCAATAACTTCTATCTTTTCTCTTCATCAACCTCTTGTCTGCAGACTCTCAGATCCAGGGCACTGTTTACACCTGCCTGGTCCTGTCCCTGGGGAGGCAGAAGACAGTTCACCCCAGCTCAGAACATGGATTAGCATATCAAAAGCTCCAGTGTACATTGTGGTTACTCCCACTCAGCACAGCCTCTGATGTTCAAGTCCAAATCGATTTTGGGGCAAATGGTATAATGTATTATATTTCCATATAAGGTGCCCGGTCTGATGCAGACATGCAAACCCTGTGACAACATCTCCCCAGCCCTTCCCTGTAAACTCCAACCCGGGTACAAAGGGGACAGGGTGGACTTGCCTAGCCTTGCTTTTTCTCAGATGTTAGTCCAGGACAAGTCTAAAATTAGCCCCACCCCTCCTAGTGCTACAACTTAGCTGAAGCAACATGGGACCAGCTACTTTTAGAAACCATCCCTTTGGGGCTTAGAGCTGAGCCACAGAAACAGGTGATGGAAACTGGGCCTGGAACCTGCAAGGCAGGAAAGAAGAGCCGGATCAAGTTCGGGAGCTGGTATTGGAGTGCCAGATCCAGGGACCAGGGCTGCAAATCCAGACGGACGCAGTGGTCATGGTCAAATCAAGGAGACATAGCACAAAACCAAGCCAGAGCTGCCCAAAGCTCACTGCAGTGCTAAGGTAGGGTAGGGGTAGGAGGTACAGGGAGGGAAGAGGGTGC
Organism: Camelus ferus; assembly: GCF_009834535.1. NCBI lineage: Eukaryota > Metazoa > Chordata > Mammalia > Artiodactyla > Camelidae > Camelus > Camelus ferus. Next base: position 8,570,183 of record NC_045705.1, on the reverse strand, counting down.
ATGCTTCTTAGGTACCCTGTGGGCCAGATGCTTTTTTATGGTGTCTTGTTGAATCTCATTGGTAGGAACTATTAGTTTGCCTCTTTTATCATTAACTAGGTGGACTGTCAGAGCTGTTCAGTAAGTTAACCAATACCGCTCAGCCAACGCAGGGCACAGCAGGGATTCAAACCCAGGCCTGTTGAGCATAAGGCCTGGCACATTCCTCTATGCTGCCTCTAGAAGTAGCAGGAAGGGAGATTTCAAATCTACCCATCACCCATGAGAATGGACCATGAAGTTGCCCCACCAGTATTTCTCACCCTGGGTCACACCCTAATTTCCTGGGGGCCCTTGAGAAAAATACCAATGCCTGGTTCTGTGCAATTGTTCTGGGGCGAGGTGTAAGGATAGGTATTTTAGAATCTCCTGGGAGAGTCTCTTGTGCCAGTTGGGTCTAGAACTAGGCTTTCTGCCTGGTTGCTGATCAGTTTCTGCAGCAAGATGGAAAAATAGGGTGGTGAGAGATGTTTGTGCCCACTTCATCTGGCTTCCACTCTGGACAGGCAGGCTACTTGGTCAGCAATGGCGTTTTCCATGGATGATCCTCTGAGGGTGGTCTTCTCAAATGCTGAAGTCAGGGAAAGAACTTAAACGGCATTCCCACAAAGGGAGGGTGGAGGCCAGGAACCTGGGGAGTTAAGATTCTATAAGGTAGAAATTTTCAAAGAAAGAAGGAGTAGAATCCACATCATCTGTCAATCTAACAAAGCTCCGCCCCTTTTGCCAAACGTTTAGAAAGGGAAGAGACTCCCTCAATGTAAATGGCAGGGCTCCCTGCCAAGGAGCAAAATGTACAAGTAAACCCGCCTCTGACTGCACTCAGGTACGTCTGTCTTGGCTCACTTAACTCACAACTAGATTTAGCACTAGATTATGTATCTTTGATGTCCCTTTGATTTCTAATTGTTTCATATTTAATTATTTCAAGTCTTGCCTTCTTTGAAGTCTCCTGGAAGGCAGGAACTGTTTCATGTAGGAGACAGAAAATAATGTCAGATAGTCTCGGCTGGGACATCTTTGGGTCCTCTTGATTGCATATTGTCTTCATCTTGGAAATTAAAAACAATGTTAATGCCTGGGTCCCAATCCCTGAGAATGTGATTTAATTGGCTTGGGATGTGGCATAAACATCATGACTTTTCAAAGCAGCCCAGATAATTAGAATATTGCACCCAAGACTGAGAAGCAAAATTGAAGGATAATAAAAAGCTACATGGAAAAAAATTGTAACAGTGGTTATGTCTGTGAGGGGAAAAATGGGGTTATGTGATTTATTTTATTTTTGCTAATCTGTTTTCTCTATTTGTTTCCCCACATTGGTTATATAATTTTAAAAATTAAGGCTGAAACAGAAATGAAACTGGATTAAGTATTCTTAAATTGCCTCTTTTTTTCAGGGATAGATCACTGATGATAATTTGTACCATTTGGAATGGGTCCCAATCAGACACTATTCTCATTCACTCACCAAATACTTAGTGAGAGCCTGCTGCATTCCACATGCTAGACACTGGACATATAAAAGTGAATTTTACAAGCACTATCCCTGTGCAGGTGAAATTTACATCTAAGGGAGGAGATTAACCAACAAACAAGCAAATACAGACTTCAAGGAGATGTTCTAGTACGTACAAACAGCTGAGTATTATACTGTCTTATAAAAATCCGTAACAGAAATTGCAAATATCTGCCTTATGCTTCCCCCTCTGTGTCCAAGGCAGATCTTGCTTATTGACTATGTCACCGTTTTTTGCTGAAGCTCAGTATCCATTTCAACAAAGCCAGTCAATCTGAAGTGGTGCTTGGAATAAAACATAATTAGTATCCCAGGAAAGAGCTGTGAATTATCTTGTTGAAGGTAAAGTAGGTGACTCAAAAGATAATTGAAATCTTCTGATATTGCCAAGTAGTTCCTCTCGGATCATAGTTCGTGTAGATAACTGAAATTCCAGCTGCTATAGGGCAGATAGGGTTTTGTAGTTTGACTTCCGTTACTTTAAAGGCCTGAATAAAGAAAAGTCAATACTCATCAGAAGAGCATAATAGGATTCAGAGTTTCTACAACATATCATTCATATTGACCAAGGTACACTCCAAATTATTCAACATATGACAAAACAGGAAAACATGTCTTATTTTAAAGAGTAAAGGCAGTCAACAGAGACTGACTCTAAGATGACTTAGATGACAGATTAACAGAAAAGAATTTTAAAGGAGTTGTTGTAACTGTGCTTAAGTATGAAAGGAAAGTATGCCCATGATGAATGAAAATACAGAAAATCTTAGCAGATAAATAGAAATTATTTGAAAAGGGCCAAATGAAAATATGAGAACTAAAAAATAAATATCTCAAATAAAAATTCAATAAGGGTGCTTAAAAGCACAAGGGCGATGAAAGAAGAAAAAACTAGAAGATAGATCAGCAGAAATGATTCAGACTGAGGAACAATGATTTAAGAAGTGTGTGGAGACTCACAGATCTTTGCAACAATATCAAAACATCTTATGCACATATAGTTGGAGTCCCAGATGGAGAGGAGAGAAAGAAGAGTACAGAAAAATATTTAAATAAGTCATAGGTGAAAAGTTTATAAATTTGATAAAAGACAAATATTTATAGATTCTAAAACCTCAATAAATGCCAAGAAAGATTAATATCAAAAACAAACAAAACAAAAATAAAAACATTTGAGCATATCATAGTCAAACTGCTGAAAATCAATGACACAGGAAAAAAAATCACAGAACAATGCTGAGAGAAATTGAAGATGTAAACAAATGGAGATACATCAAGTTAATGGATTGAAAGACTCAATGTGTTTAAGAGGGCAATTATCAAGTTGATCTATGGCTTCATTACAATCCTAATCATAATCCTACTATGCTTTTTAGTCAAAATTGATAAGCTGATTCTAAAACTTCTATAGAAATGTAAAGATTTTTGACTATTCAAAGAAGTCTTGAGAAAAGAAGTCAGAGTTGAGGACTTAATACTACTTGACTTCAAGACTTACCCTAAAGCTATACTAAACAAGACAGTGCAGCCCTGACACAAGGATCAACAATTTTTGCATTGTATTGTATATGATTTTCATCTGAAAAGAAAGAAAGGAATTGTAAACAAATTTGGAACTCTGGTTAATAACACAAGTATTTGGGGGAATGTATTAATGTCTACAACTTACCTGGGACTATAATAACAAAAATAATTAAATGAGTTGCTGGATGGGTAGAGGAATGGGTAGAGAATTAATATATGATAAAGCAAATACAGTAACATGTCAGTTGAAGGAACTATATGATATCTGTACGGGAGTTCACTTTAAAATTCTTTCAGTATATCTCCAAGTCTGAACCTTCTACGATAAAAATGTTGAGAACAAAAGATAATTAAAGACACTTGGCAGATTACTTAAGAGACGGAGTCCTGGCCCTGGGAAAAGACATGAGGGTCTAGCTGATGCACAGGGAAACAAGGGAGGCAAAGGGGGCTTCTGGTTCCAGAAATTGGCTTTCTTTGCTCTGTTCTAACTTTGGCAGTAAACCTAGGGGCTGAGGCAAAAAAAAAAAAAAAAAAAAAAATGGGACCAAGTTTCTCTTGCCTTACAGAAGACCCACTAGCTTGTGCTCTCTGCAACTGCCTTGCTTACCAGATGGTGACTTGAAGAGTTCTCAATGTAAATATCAAATCACTGTCGTGTAAACTATGGTGAACACATATAGAAGTGCTAAGATACTGTATATCAGTTATACTTCAGTTATACAAGAGTTCTCAACAGATCTGTTTGAGAAATCTAGAAGAGAAAGGGCTGTTGGACACCATTTACTATCTGCCCTGTGCCTACCATGTGCTACTCTGTGTGCAAGGCTCTGAGGATACTATAATAAACTGAATAAAAATGGCTCCTGCCCTTTTTTGATCTTACCATTGATGAAACTCTGCACCTTTCCTATCATTACACCCTGACTAGACTTGCAAGTTCCTTCTCTAAGCCATGTTGACATTTATTAAATTTCTGAATTCAAAATGCCCTTTCTAACATTGGAACTGAATATCTCTATCTTAACAGAGATTTTTTTTTTCTTGTTTTACCCTCTCTGGAGTCAAACGACACAAGATGATCCCCAAAACCTCAAAATAGTTCAGCAGGAAACTGGACACCTGCCTAGTGACCCAAACTGGACACCTGCCTAGTTCACCTTACAGTCTCCTGAAGTAGAGGTGTGGGGGGAAGGGCAGTCGGCTGCTAAGCTCGACCCTCTGCTCTACGTCCAACAGAGGTCACACATATTACCATTCCTTGTCCTGACACCACAGCCAGAAGTCCTGCCCAAACTTTAGCCCAAGGACGTGGCATCCAGGAGAGGTTCTCGCCTTACTGGGTAGCTTGATGTGACCTTGAATCCCATGTTACAAATCCGATTGCTCCAGCCTCACCTTTAACATACAAAAGAGAAAATTCCTGACTTAAATAAATGTCTCTTTCCCTAATATTCTTAGTGGAATGTGGGCCTGTTTTGAACTAATAGATTAATGTTACAAATGGCCCCAAATGGATTGGTACCATAGTCAATGAAAAGAAAATAAGATGGTGAAAATTAGAAAGTTGATCACATTTCCTTCCATACAGTGACTCATTCTCTTTGCTGAACTGAATACTTTCCTCTCTGCAAAGTCCAGACCATCACCTATTTGTCACCTTTGTCTGCTTCCAAATCCACCAGCTCTGAAAACCTCTGAGCAAGGGTATCCTTTCCAGATTTTCACAGCCCCTCCTCCTGACTGAAAGATCTTTGCTTTTTCTCTCTCCCCACCTCCCCCAAGAATTTCTACCTCTCAGAAGTTTAAATACCTGTTTCCCTTCCCTAGAATGTTGGATTCTTGGGAGATAATGTATGATTTGGGGAAGTAAGTGTAAGGTTTCCCTGCCCCTGGTGCTGGTGAAGGCGATCAGTGCTTCCGGACTTTCTGAAGCTCTTTGAAAACAACAGGGCAAGTCAGATTCCGGCGATCCACCTTCTGAAGGCTGAGCGTGTCCGGGCAGTGGCCGCATAATTTGGATGGAATCATCACTGGCGAGGCTGAATTGGCTCAGGCAGGGAGTACGCGTTGCTCTTCTAAACTCCACGGCACCAGAGATGAAGTCACGTTTCTTCTTTTAAAAGCAATAGATCGGCCCTGTGCGTCCCTGTCACGTCTGCTGGAACTTGGTGTTTTTTTCAATGCTGGTCACCGGGACCTCCTTGCAGGTAAGGAAGCTCTTCTTTAGTGGGTTTCCATGCAGGAAAGTTGGATGTAAGGTGAGACTTTTTAGGGCATCTCTGGGTAAAGCTGGAGTCTGGTCAAGGGACCCTGGGCTGGGTGAGGAGGATGTTTGGCTCCCCCCTGGGCTGGGTGAGCAGAACCCTGCTCAGCTCCAGCTGCAGTGGTGGTTTCTGGAAATCTAACCCGGGCTTGGTTTCGGGTGCCTGTTCTAATAGTGGTAGAGCGAGCACATCGGTGAAGGAACTACAAGTGATCTCTGTTGGCTGGGGCTGTCCTACCCACTTTGCCCTCCTGACACCTGGCTTTGTCTTCTGGCTGGAACCCTTAGAGGGTCTCATACTAAAAGCTGGCACGCAGGAAAGCTGCGGCTCACTGGCTTGAATGTTTCCCTTCTTCCTCGGAGTGTAGCAGGGACAAAGGGCCCGGGCTCCCTGCCCTGACATGCAGGGACCTTAGGTAAACTGTGGCTGTGTGCTCATGTGGGGCAGAAGCGTGCAAACACGTCTTGGAGCCTGTCCGTGCAAGTTCTAAATTTCGGGCTGTGTGTGTGTGTGTATGTGTGTGCATGCAGGCAGACCTGGGGTCCTAGGGGCCACTGAAATCTCCCTGCCACACTATCTGTGAGTTATATAGATGAGTCACTGCCACTGATTAAATCGTACAGTTCTTAATTAGCTTTGGAAGTCTTCATAAAGACATCTTGGTGCTGATGGAGGCGCCTCCAGGGTAATAAATGGCTTTTGGAGAGAAAGTTGAACAACTGGGAAGCGAAAGCATCCATTGCAGGGCCCTGTTATTACCTGACGCAGAACCCTGCCGCACACGGGCTCGGTGCTTTCATCTCTACCCCCTGAAGGGAACAAATAATCTCACTGAGATAAGAGATGTTTGCTTTGTTTCAAATGCAATTGCATGCTGGCTGCCAGCGCCCGCTTACACATTCACCTGAAACTTGGCACGTCCAGAATTCTTACTCCCCTGAAATCTGCTCCCCCATCCCCCAGCCACGTGTCCACTCACTCCATGAAAGGCACCTGGTTGTCCATGACTGATTTCTAGATTTCACCCTTGACCCCTTCCTCATCCTCATATTCCCACATCTAATTTGGCAACAGATTCTGTTGATACTGCCTCTGTGTTTTCTCTCAAATCCATCCACTCTCTTACTTTCATGGCTACTTTCCTAGTTTAAGCCCTTATCTTCTCCAGGAATATGGAAACCGCCCATCCAGCCTTCCTCTCTCCAAGCCTCATCTTCCCAGTACAGCCAGAGTGATGACTCTACAGTGACTGACTGGCACCTGGATGATCCAATCCATCACTAGTCTGTCGATCTGTCTTAATATTCCTCATTTTCCCACCTCCTCATCCCACCAGCACAACCTTGGTCCATCCCACCAACACTCTCGGCCAGAGTTACTACAATCACCGCTTAGCTGACCTCCCTGCTACCAGCCTTACTCCCTTCCTAGTATAAGGCACTTCAGGCTTCTTGTCTTCCCAAGCTTTTAAAGGACATTTCTTACAAGAGCAGAACTTGAAACGCTTATTACTCTATCTGGGGTTTAGAAGCATTAGCATTTTTATGACTTGTGGATGCTTCAAGAGAGAGGCAGAGAGAATGGGGGAGAGGGAGGGATGTGTCCTGCAGCGGGAACCAGGCAGGTCTACAGCTGAATCCTGGCTCATCACCTCCTAGTCTGGCCTCAACCAAATTGGCAAATTTTCTTGAGACTCATTTGCCTCAAATGGAAAATAATAATGCCTACTTCACTAGGTGAATGCAAGAGTTAAAGGAGAACCTTTACAAAATACAGCAATTAAGAATATTTAGTTCCTTTCCTTCTTTGCTTCAAAGGCTTAGAATCTTTATCTATCATACGTCTTGTAAGTATTTGTGTGTATGTGTACGTCTGATTACCTAGTTTTGGCAAGGGAGGGAAGAGGCTGGGCAAAGAAATACATGAGAACTCTCTCAAGGAATTTGCAATTTACTTAGGGAGGTAAAGCAAACTTTGATAGTATGAAAACATCTATAATACAAGCATTCTGCTGTTGTCGTGTGTACAGTACCAGTTGAGCACACAAGCAGGAAGGGCTTGAGTCAATAGGTCTGTGAATACCAGCAGACAGAGTGTCAACAGATCTATATCAAGCAATTGTAGATTGAGGCTCTTTGGGGACTTAAAAATCACTGGCTCTGACGTTGAAGTCAAATTTTCCAGAAGGCTTTACACTTTTAGAGTGATTTCAGGTCATACGTATTGTGTAAGTGACTACTCATTCATTCACTCATTCATCAAACATTTATTTAGAGCCTTCTCTGTGCTGGGTCCTCTACTGTACAGTTTCTTCACTCTCCTTCCATGGGGCATGGATGATAATTCTCTTCCTCTTGGACTGGGGATCACCTTAGGGACCTGATGGCCAATAGAATAAGAAGGGAGTGATGTCTGGGGACATTCATGGCTAGGTTCTCAAATGCTTTGCAGCTTCCTTCCAGTTTTCTTGGCTCACTCACTCCGGGGGATGCCAACCGCCTTATAAAATCATGTGCTGGTAACCTGGCTCTCTGGGGTTGGGGGAGCCCTCTGATTTATAGTGTTCACCAGTTTTCACAATATAAATACTTCCCCCACTGTGGCTGATTTCAGGCTACCCAAGTGACAGCTCTGAATACAGGTTAGAAAGAAATTCATTCAAGTTCCTACAAGCCAGCCCCAGTGCATGACTGCTGGTTCTCCCGTGACCATCACGCTGTAAGGACACCCAAGCTAACTAGATGCTCTCCATGCAGAGAAGCCCAACCAGACCCAGATTTTCCAGCCATTCATATTTAGGCTACAGGAGAGAAGCCTTCACATGACTCCAAACTCAGCCACTCTCTGACTGCAGCTGTGTGGGTGAGGGACACCTAGTCAGCTCAGCCTAGTCACCCCACAGCATCCTGAGATAGTGACAGTCCATATTGTCTAGGTTTAGAAGTAGTTTGTTATGCAGCAAAAATAACGGGAACAAGGTGGTATTCCTGTTTATGCAGAAGCCAGCCTAGATTAAGCCAGCAAGGGTGTGGAGGGGTCGGGGAATCTTTTCCATGCATATTCTCAGGCCTCAGACCACTAAGGAAGAAAGCGTTTTGGTTAAAAAGACCTGAAAGGACATAGAAAACAAATTGTGGTTACCAGAGGGGAGGGATAGACTAGGAGTTTGAGATTAGTAGATACACATTGCTATGTATAAAACAGATAAACAAGGACCTACTGAATAGCACAGGGAGCTATATTCAATTTCTTATAATGAGCTATAATGGAAAAGGATCTGAAAAAATATATATGTTATGTATGTATGTGTATAACTGAATCACTTTGCTGTGCACTTGAAACTAACACTGTAAATCGACTACACTTTAATAAAAAATAAGAATTTTTTTTAAAAAGGCCTGATAAAGAGACTCAATTGCCTTACTTACTAGTTTTACCCTAATAACTAAATCAGTGAAAGAAATTTCTCTCCCTCTCTCTCTCCCTCATCTCACATCTGCCCCATCACTTCCTCATCTAACTCTGCTCACACCAATCTCTGCTGGAACATCTCCCTTACCTCCTCTCTGGGCTCTGCTCCATCCTCCACATGGAATTTGCTGGGGGAAGCAGGCAGAGAAAAAACATGAAGTCAGGGAAATACCCAGAGCCCTGGAGGAGAGCAGCCCAGAGCCCTAACAAGAAGCAGGGAAGAGGAGGATTTAAAATAGGTTCTAGTGGAGACACATGGATGAGTGGTTGAAGAATGGGTTTTGAAATCAGAGGACCTGGGTTCCAGTCTGGATTCTGACATTTTCTACTTGGCTGACCTTGGGAAGTATCTAGACATCTCTCTTCTCAGTTTCTCCACCTTTAAGTCTGGATAATGATGCCTCTCACAGAGTTCTCATGAAGATGAGCCCAGATGGTAAGTGTAGAGTGCTTAGCACTGTGCCTAACACATTGTGCTGAGTAAATAGCCGTTACCCTCAGTGGTAGTGATGGGGTTGGGGTTATAGTGGTTTACAGTTGTCACAAGTTCCCAAGCCACAGGCTCCCTGCAAGCCCAAAGAATCAGTCGGTCACACGACAAGTGCCCAAGATAAGCGTTCAGTAAATACTAAATCAGACCAAATATCTATATTCTTTTAATTTTTGTATGCTGCCATTTCTTTCTTTCTCTTTTTATTGAGTACAGTTGGTTTACAATGTTGTGTTAGTTTCTGGTGTACAGCGTAGTGATTCACTTATATGTATATATTCCTTTTCATATTCATTTTCATTATAGACTATTATAAGATAATGAATATTGTTCCCTGTGCTATACAGTAGGAACTTGTTGTTGAATATCTATATTCTGAATGTTTATTCTACTGGCAAATTTTTTCTCTTATTGCCCCCTGACTATATTTCCAAAGGCTTTAAAAGGAGAACCACAAAAGCTTTCTCCTGTATCTTAAGCAACATGAACTAAAACCATATTTTCTGATTTCTGGTGAATCCTCCTCTTACCTTCTATTGTGTAGCAGGTAGTTGAATCATTCGGCGATCAAGACATTTTAACTAATATTATTTGAAAAATCCTATTTAAGGATAAATTGAAGTTGGGTGGCCTTTGTAGGCATCCTGAGCCCAGGGTGCTCCAGAAATGTCAAGTTTACCAGTTTACAGACGCCTTCACTTTGGTAGGACAGTCAGGGTGAAGGAAAACATGACTCTTGAGAGCAAACTGTGAGTGTTAAGTTCTCCTGCTTTATTTAGACTTTGTGAATGAGTTACCAAAACTTTAATCTATGAACTGACATGAGGCAGACTTGTCTCATTAAATGTGTGATGGGTCTAGTCACGTGGATTTTTTAAATAAAGAATAATGTGAACATTCTGACTGGTAAAGAAAAGCTGATTTGTGGACTCTAAAAAAAAGTTTTTAAAATTAATTTTTAAAAATTGAAGTATAGTCAGTTTGCAACATTGCATAAAAAAAAACTTTTTAAATGAAATATTTATTGATTCACCCAGTCTCCCCAGTGTTAACATTTCGCATAACTGAAGTACAGTATCAAAACCAGGTAATTACCCTTAGTACAACCCACAGAACTTACTCAGATTTTATCAGTTATACAGTTATACATGGACTCATTTGTGCATATGTGTAAATTATATGCAATTTTAATCATTTTAATTTCATGTAACTATGACCACGATCAAGGTACAAAACTATATATCATCACCACAAGGCTCTCTTGCAGTATCCCTTTGTATCCACCCACCTCATCCCTAACCCTTTGAAACCATTAATCTGTTGTCCATCCATGTATATAATTTTATTCCAGGAGTGTTATATAAATGGGATCTTGCAGTATTTACATGCATGAGATTGACTTTTTCCACGCAGCATGGTTTTCTTCAGATCTCTCCAAGCTGTTGCGTGCATCAATAGTATCCCACAGTATAGCGTGGCACAGCTTGATCACTCATCCCCCTGTTTACCCACTGGAGGACATTTGGGTGGCTTCCAGTTTGGGGCTATTACAAATAAAGCTGCTATAAGCATTTGCATGCAAGTTTCTGCCTGAACATAAATTGTCATTTCTCTGGGGTAAATGCCTGAGAATGCAATATCTGGGTCTTATGCTAAGTCCATTTCTAGTTTTAGAAAGTTGCCAAACGATTTTCCAGAGTGGCCATAACCTTTTACGTCACCACTAGCAATGTATAGGTCATGGAGTTCCTCTGCATCCTTGTCAGCATTTGATATTATCACTATTTTTTTTTATTTTAGCCATTCTGGTCGGTGGGTAGTGATATCTCATTGTGATTTTAATTTGCATTTCCTGAATGGCTAATAGTGTTGAACATTCTTTCATGTTCTTATTTGTCATCTATATATCTCTCAGTGAAATGTCAAATTAATGACTTTTGCCCATTTTCTAATTTGATCATTTTTTTTTTTACTGTTGAATATCATGATTTCCTTATATATTCCAAATAAACATCCTTTTTCAGATCTGTGCTTTACAAATATTTTCTCCCAGTCTGTAAATTTGTATTTCACTCTCTAAATAAGATCTTTCACAGAGCAAAAATTTTTAATATTGTTGAAGTCTAATTTGTCAAAATTTCCTTTTGTAGATTATTCTTTCAGTGCAAAGTATAGAAACATTTACCCAGTCCTAGTTCTCAAATATTTTCTCCTATTATTTTCCTAAAAGCTTTTAGTTTTACATTTAACTCCGAAATCCATTTTGAGATAGTTTTTGTGTAAGTTGTCAGGTTTAGGTCGAAGCTTGTTTTTTGGCCTATGTATGTCCAGTTGCTCTAGCATCATTTGTTTAAAAGGCTCTCTCTCCTGCATTCAGTTGGTTTTGAACCTCTGTCAAAAATCAAATAGGTGTATTTGCATGATTCCATCTCTGGATTTTCCACTGTGTTCCACCGATCCATGTGCCTATCCTCTGACAATATCACACCATCTAGATGACTATCTCCAAAGCTCTATTGTAAACCATACACCAGGCAGAGCGATGCCTCCCATATTAGTGTTCTTTCAAAACTGCCTTGGTTATCCTCAGGTCTTTTACTTGCTATATAAGTTTTACAAAATACTTGTCTATGTCTACAAGAGCCATGCTGGGATTTTGATAGGCATTCTGTTAAACATGTATTTAAATGTGGCGAGAAGACATTTTTACTATATGGAGCCTTCCAGTTCTCAAACATGGAAAATTTCTGTGTTATTTAGGTCTCCTTTGGCTTCTTTCATCAGTATTTTGTCATTTTCAGCATGCGGATTCTGTACAGATTTTGTTAGATTTATAACTAACTATCTCATTTTCTTTGGAACAATTGAAAATGGTATTGCATTGTTAAATTTCAGTTTTCATGTATACATCTGATGTATAGAAATGCAATGAATATTTTTCTTTTTTCCTCCAGATTTATTGAGGTATGATTGACAATAAGAATTATATATATATATATATACTACGTGCTATTTTGATATACATATACATTGTGAAACAATTACCATAATCAAGCTAATTAACATATCCATCGGCTCATGGTTACCATTTGTGTGTGTGTGTTGAGAACATTTGAGAGAGCTTACTCAAGATCTTACTCTCTTAGCAAATTTCAAGTATGTAATACAGTGTTAAACTATTGTCACCATGCTGTATATTATGTCTTCAGAATATATTTATCTCATAACTTCATGTTTGCATCCTTTGATCAATATCTTCCCAAAATACAATTAATTTTTTTGCATTAATATTGTTTTTTTTCCCCCTTTGGATGCTTTTTTATAAACTTTTTTTTGGAGGAGGGGAGGTAATGAGGTTTACTCATTTATTTTTAATGGAAGTACTGGGGATTGAACCCAAGACCCTAAGCATGCTAGACACGCACTCTACCACAAAGCTATACCCTCCCCTGTGTGTGTTAATATTGAATCCTGCAATCATGCTGAACTCTCTTATTAGTCTTGGGTTTGGTTTTTGTTTTGTCGATTCTTTGGGATTTACTACATAGACCATCATATTATCTGCAGATAGAGATGGTTTTAATTTCCCCTCTTCAATCTGTATGACTTTTCTTTTTCTTGCCTTATTGTGCTGGCTAGAGCTTTCAGCACGATGTTGAGTAAGAGTAGTAAGACAGATATCCTTACCTTGTTCCCAGTCTTAGAAGAAAAGCATTCAGTCTTTCTTTCACCATTAAGAATGATGTTAACTGTAGATATTTGTAGCTGCTCTTGGCCAAGTTGAGAAAGTTTCCCTCTATTCTTTGTTGAAAATGTTTATCATTAGTAAATGTTGATTTTTTAAAAATATTTTTTCATATGATCATATATTTTTTCATCTTTAGCCTGTTGATAGAGTGCATTATATTTAAGTAATTTTTAAAATATTGTGTAAGCTTTAAATATCTGGAATAAATCCCATTTGGTCATGTATATTATTATTTTTTATAAAGATCTGCTAGATTCAACTTACTGATAATTTTGTTGAGAATTTTTGCATCTCAGTTCATGAGAGTTATTGATCTGTAGTTTTCCCTTTTTTGTACTATCTTTGGTTTTGGTATCAAGGTAATACTGGCCTCGTGAAATGAGTCACAAAATGATTCCTTCTCTTCTATTTTTTTGGACATGATTATGTAAAATTGATGTTAATTCTTTTTTAAATGCTTGGTAAAATTCTCCAGTGAAATAATTTGGACCTAGAGATTTCTTTTTCAGCTTTTTAATTATAAAATCAATTTTTAAAGTAATTGTAGAACTATTCAGATTACTTATTTCATCTTGAATGAGTTTTTGTTGTTCATGGTTTTCAAAGCATTCTTCCATTTCTTTGAAGTTGTTGAATTTAAAAGTGTAATGTTGTCCATATATTTCTTTATTATCCTTTTAATGGCTATAAGATCTGTAGCAATATCTCCTGTTTCATTTCTGATGTTGGTAATTGGTGGATTTTTTTTTCTTTTTATATTTATCAGTCTAGCTAGAGGTTTACTGATCTTATTGATTTTTTCTCATAACAATCAGCTATTTGTTTCACTGATTTTCTCAAGTGTTCCTGTTTTCAGTTTAATTTATTTCTGATATTATCTTTATTATTTCTTTCCTATCTGTTGACATTTTAAAATTTCTGTTATTATGTATTTAAACTTAATATTTTGCATTTGATTCTTTTCTGTAACTTTTATTTCTGAGATTTTACATCTTTTATTTGTTTCATGAGAATTTGTTTGAAGCATTTTTTATAACTGCTGCTTTTCCCTGTTCTTTTTTTTTTTTTTTTTTTGAGGGGGAGGTAATTAGGTTTATTTACTTATTTACTTAGTAGAGGTACTGGGGATTGAACTCAGGATCCCATGCATGCTAGGTATGCACTCTACCACTGAGCTCTACCCTCCCCTTTAACAGTTGCTTTTAAATCCTTGTCAGATAATTCCAACATCTGATTCACCTCAGTGTTGCACTGATGGATTGTCATTTCTTAGTCAAACTGTGTTTTCACCGGTGCTTGGTATGATGAGTGATTTCCGATTATACTTTGGACAATTTGGATAACATGCTGGGGGACTCTTGCTCCTATTTAACTACTTTATTTCAGTGGGCAGTCACCCTATTTAGACACAGAGTGCAGGTCCTGGCCAAGTTTTGTGAGCTATAGTTGCAATGACAATTTGTTTTCATGGCTCTTGCAATGCTAACATGGGCTACCTTGTTCTTCTGGTACTTTTGGGCTCCTGCTTTATTACTGCAGGTGCCTCCTGGGCAGCTTCATGGGTGTGGAGCAGGTGATGGGTCCCCAGCCAGGCCATTTCTGGGGAGAAAAGTGATGTCAGGAAGGAAGTCTAGTCATACTAGACATTAAAGCATGTCACAACATACAATAATTAAAATACTGATGCAACACTAGAGAGATCATGGAAACACTGTGTCCAGAAGCAGGTCCAACCAACATGGCAATGCAGCATTTCAATCTAGTAGTACTGGGGCAATTGACTGCCATTTGGAAAGAATCCACTTTTTAAAAAGTAGCCAACTACCCCTATACAGTTTTTCTGAGTAGTCTCTCTTTTCCCCACTGACCTGAAATGCCGATTGCTTTCATATACTGAATCAATTCCATTGATTATTTTTTAAGCTTTTTGTTCTATTCAAACAAGTAATTTATGCCAGCAATATGATTACACTGTTTTATTAGTTTTGCTTTATAATTTGTTGTATTATCTGGGAAAGTAAATACCGTTTCAAACTCTGCTGTTTTTTTTTTTTTAATCAAAGATTTCTAACTTGTGGTTGCCAAGGGGGCTGGGGGTTGGAAGGGACAGACTGGGATTTCAAAATGTAGAATAGATAAACAAGATTATACTGCATAGCACAGGGAAATATATACAAGATCTTATGGTAGCTCACAGCAAAAAAAAATGTGACAATGAATATATACATGTTCATGTAGAACTAAAAAATTGTGCTCTACATTGGAATTTGACACAACATTGTAAAATGACTATAATTCAATAAAAATGTTAAAAAAATAAAAAAATCTATCAACAATTAAAAAAATATTTCTAGATTAATAAGCAAAATATATTAGAAAGAAAAAACACCAGCCACAGGGAAAAAATGTATGTGCATATGTGTTTGTATATGTATTCATGTGTGTCTCTCTTTCTATACACACATATATTTGTATATATAAATACATGTGCATATATACGTACATGTACACACATACATATATTTGCATAGGCATAGACAATTTTTGGAAGGGCACACAAGAGGGCAAAATGGTTACTTCCAGGAAATGGGACTGTTGGGGATTCCATTGATGAGTGAGGCTCACTTTTCCACTTTGGATCATTCTTTATTTTTAATGTAGTCTTTAAGAAACAAATATGCATTTTAATCATTTAAATCAATGCGTGGTTTTCTCTGCCAGAAACCCAAGGCTGTACAAGGGCGTATCCTGTATATCAGTGTCCCTCAGTAGTGACTGCACATTAGAATTACTTGAAGAGCTTTTAAGAAATACAGATGCCCAGGGACCTGCCCCAAGAGATTCTGATTTCACAGGTCTGGGCGTGGGTCTGGGCATGGGTCTGGGCATCACCGTATTTTAAATGTACCCCAGGTAGCTGTGACGTGCAGGCACGGTTGAGAACCATTGCAGTAGATGATGTGAGGCTTTAAAGGGTCCTCAGAAGGCCACTGTGATGAGCTCTTAGAGAATATAATTACTTAGGAATGCAACCCAAAGTAATCCATCCCTTCTCTGCCAGGCTACACATAGGCATGAGACTGAGTGCACACAAGTCCAGGGGGCAGTGGTGGAAAAGAGTTTGCTTGAATGTGTGTGAAAGTATCTATCTCTGTGGTGGGCCTTTTTGTTGAAAGATATAGACTCATTCAGGCTTTCCTTAATACATAAGGGATTCTTGTAAACTAATCATGACCATAAAAGATACGGGAATCTCATGGAAAATCAGAAAGAGCAAAACAGATATGCTTCTGGGGCCCAGAATGTGGTTAATACTGGAAGGTTTCAACAGAGCTCCAAGAACCAGGGTTACTTGGAGACCCTCCCACAGGAGGCTTTCAAAATTTTTTCATCTGGAGAATTGCTTTGTTAAAGTGAAATGTGCTTTGGAAGCCTGATCTGGAAAACAGATTAAAGAGGAACCTAAAGAAGCCTAAGGATTGGCAGCAAATCCAGTATTATTGTAGCTCTCTCTGCTTCTTGCCTGTGTGTCTTCTTCCGATGTGCCTCCGTGTCAGCTGACGGATTCTGCCTCTGCCTTCCTGACGGAGGAGCTGATTGGCTTCACCTGGCCACGGTGGTCTGTCCCTGGTTGGACGAAATTTTCCACACTAGCTGACGACAGAGATGGATCCGATGGTAAATGGAGTCATGTGGCCATCCCTAGTCACCTGAGCCAGAGAGGGCATGGAGAGAAGAAGTTGGGTGCCAAGAACTGCCTTGGGACTGCAGGGAGAAGGCGTGGGTAAGGCAGCTTCCCTTAGAACAGGGAAGTGGTCAGAACATCCACCATGACCAGCCTGCCGGGGCAAGCGCTAAGTTGGTCATCAGTGAGTGCTGAACTGGAGCAGGTGTTCAGCGGGGTGTGGAACTGCTTAATTCAAGCAAAGATGTGAAGGAAAAACTGTCAGCAATGACACTGTATGTCCCCAAAGATCTTTTCTTGCCCTACGAACCCAGGCTTTTAAAAGGTCTTAATGGCGGCCTAGGAGGTCAAGAGAATGGAATTCCTTTTCCCTTGGGATTAACTCAGGGCCCTATGTGGCTACTGAGCACCTGGGGTGTGGCTGGTACAAATGTGCTATAAGTGGAAAAACACACTGGATTTGGAAGCCTTAGTATGAAAAAAAGAAATCTGACATTCTCATTAGTAATTTTTTTAGTATTGAATCCATGTTGAAATACTATTTTGGATAGAGCGGATTACATAAAATATGTTATTAAAATTAATTTCCCCTGTATTCCTTTTTTTTTTTTTTAAAAAAATGTGGCTATTAGAAAATGTCAAATTACACGTGGGACTCACATTATCTTTCTCATGGATGGCTGGGTTAGATGGTGACTGCTATCTGCCCCAGCACAGGTCTGGCTGTCAAGATCTGTGTCTGAACGACAGCTTTTTGCTGTGGGGCCCACGTCAGTATCTTATTCTTGGTTCATGATCAGAGCCGTGGCGGCTTATCCTACACTGGCACTCGCTCTCTCTGCCGCGTAGACTGCAACCCAATTCCTTTTCTCAAATAGAACCACTTAATCCCCTCCTGTGGTTTCCCAGCATCCCAGACCCTGGCAGTGTTGTTTATGACTCTCCCTCAGCAAGTCCTTACAGAACTTGTCTCTGCCTCTTTGCCTCTGTTATTCTTTGCTGCCTCGTTTCCTCCTTTCCCTTCCAGGATCGGCACAGAGCAAATGTTTCCCATTCGTACTCTCGTCCTCTTCTTGCAAATGTCATCTTCTGGGAAAGTGTGTTAGACGCAGCAGCCTTCTTCTGGGGACAGAGGACTTTTTTCCTAATGCCTCGTCACAGTTCATCCTGGTTCCCCAAGGAATGAAGCTGTGGATGGGGCTAAGTCACTTCTAAAAGTGTATCTACTCCAAGAGTTCATAATGATTTCAGTAAAAACAACTGCCATTGCCATTTATTGAGTTTTATTACTGGCCAGGATCTATACTAGGTACAGTACAGGTATTTCTCATTTAACCCTGATGACAACCCCACAAAGCATAGGTTCCGATCCCCTATTACAGGTGGGAAAAATTAATTTCAATGACATTATACACCTTGCTTACAGATCTTGCTAGGAAATGGTGGACCTGGGATTTAAACCTAGATCTGTCCCCTAAGTCCTTGCTCTTACTCACTACATTGATACTCCCTCCCACATGCTATGTCACCTCCCAAGTTAGGCAACTCCAAGTTGGAATTCAGTGCTGTGTCGCGAGTGATTATCTATAAGCAAATTTATTGAATGATAACCTTGCTATGCATTTGTATAGTCTTTTGGTGACTCTCCAGCTGACACACAATTTTCACAGGACTCTGATAAAGGTGGAAAAATGGACTTTTGTAAGGCGTGTTTCACACACTGGAAAAACTGGGCTCCAATAAGATGAAGTGATTCATCTGGGGTTACTAAGTTGAGGAACAATCCCAAGCCAAGTGAGAACCCAGTTTTCTTAAAATGTTTATGTTCCTTTTTCATTCCTCATCACTGTGTACTTGGCTTCGTGCTGCCCAGATGGCAGAATGTGGGGCTAATTCTTGCGTCATGACTACTGATTTAATGTGAGCTATGTGAAGAGCTTGCAGGCACAGACTCATCTGAGTTTCTCAGCTGTGGGTGTGTCCATCTCATTCATTCAAAAAGCATTGCCTGACCCCAAGTCTAGCCAGACATTGTGTGAACACTGGGCACGGAAGGGTGGATAAATATGACTTTGTCCTAAGGACCCTTCCTTCTAACGGGGATGACAATCATCTTACAAAGAGAGTGTTATCATCCAGTGAAAAAGTGTGGTCTTAATGGAATATAAAAAGTTCTGAGAAGCCCAAAGGGAGAAGGAAATAACTCTGCCTGGGCAAGTTTCATGGTAGAGGAAACTTCTGAGCTTGGTCTCAATGGACTGACTCTAGAGATGAAAAGCCTGGGTCCCTGAGAGTTCTGCAGAGGACCTCATCATTTAAAACTTCATTAGGTTTTTGAAAAATAAATTTGTTGCCACAGCTCCTTAGAGACTAGTAGCATATAATAGCCTAAATTACTTATTGGAGAACTTGAAATAGTAACATCAATAAATTCCACAGTAACTTCAAAATACTTTGCCCAGTTGGGCTTCTCCATTTTGACTTACTCAAACTTTCCAATTCTACAAAGCTGGTAAGAATACATGCAAACAAATACAAAGCCCAGAAGAATCATGCGAACTCTTTAAATACCAGTCATTTCAGACAGAGGAAGACTCCATGCCTCTTGTATTTCATATCCTTTTGACCATGTAAAGAGGTGATCTCTTTCACAGTGGATATTTACAGTGTTCTACTCTCTCTTCTCTTCCAACCATGTTTAAAACTCTTGATTGTAAGTGCCGATGAATTTTATCTTTGGAATATTAAGAGCCCAGATGTATACTCTGATGTGTTTGGTTTATTTGGAGCTGGAAGAAAATTATCCTTCTGAGTTTAGAAGTTGAAACTCATCAGAGCCAAACCTGTGGGGGGGCCTAAGAGGAGACTGTCCCCTGTTCTACTGTGGTCCACAAGGTTGTCGATGATTGGGTTTTTCTGATGGCTGATCCCAGGCTAGACCGAGTACAATGGACTGTAAGTTTCTGTCCCCTCAAAATCCATATGTTGAAGTCTTAACCCCCAATGTGCTGGTCTTAGGAAGTGGGGCCTTTGGCAAGTAATTAAGTCATAAGGATGGAGCTCTCGCGAATGGGATTAGTGCCCTTATAAGCGAGTTCTCCACCTTCCAGAGAGCTCTCTAGCTCTCCTTCTGCTGCGTGAGGAAGCAATGAAAAGTCAGCAGTCTGCAATGGAAGAAAGGCCCCCCAGAACTGGACCACGTTGGCCCCCTAGTCTCGCTTCCAGCCTCAAGAACTGTGGGAAATAAATATTGGTTGTTTATAAGGCACCCAGTCTACAGTGCTTTGTTATAGCATCCTGTATTGACTAAGATACCAAGATCCTATACAATGGAGATCTTAGCTAGAAATTCCTAGTTGAGAAAGAAGACTCCATCCTGTGACCTCTTCCTTCTTATGCTTCAGTTTCATTGTCTGGTTCATTTCCTGGGCATGGCAAGATAGATTTGTACCCTCTATGCGTAACCAAGATGGAATGTTCCTTCCGATTCCTGGCTCACTGAAGAATAAGGTCCAGATCTGCAAAGCTTGGAAAGCATTAGAATTGGGGCAAAATCTTGATATTCCTGGCAGAGTATCTCACCTTCAAGCAGCCTTTGAAGAACAGAACAAAGAGCAAGAGGTCTTCGAATGCCTCAGCAGCACTGAGGATTGTTGGTGAATATCAATATTGTGTTGAAAACTTTCAAGTGAATTGCTTGGTAGAAGAGGTCACAAATGCAAGGGGCTGCCTGCGGAGAAAGTGAGCTCCTTCCGGCTGGGCGTTACAGCACAGGCTGGGTAGGCATTTACTGGAGAGCCACGCATAAGACAAGGGTTAGACCGGAGGTCTTAAGATCCCTTCTAACTTCCAGACTCTATCATTTGCAGATCCGTGGTTTACCTTGTGCATTGCTCTATGCTTGCACTTAGTACATTCTTCTGTCACAATATGTCCAGGTATTTGTCCCCCCCTCAAGACTGAAAAATCCTTGAAGGAAGGGCAATACTTATACTTTTCCATCCCAAGCACTTAGCACAAGTGCTAGTGTATAGGAGACACCAAGCAAATATTTATCAAATGAATGAATGAATTCATTTAATATATTTATATCTCGAGACACACTTTTATGTATATCTTGATTTATAGTATAAGTTATCAGCAAGCGGACTTGTTTGCTATGAGGGTGTTCACATTCCTTAGAACCCATGGCCACTTAAATGCCTGGATGGTAGACTATGCCATCTGATTCCCCAAACACGGCAGTCCTGGTTAATTCATCTCTTCTCTACAGATAGAGCTATATTAAGTCAGTCAAGGCAGAATCATAGTATGGACAGAGGTTTTCTGAATTTGTGTTTCTAGATTAAGTCACCCTCAAACCAGAAATGACCCTGGAGGTACTGGTTAGAGGTCTAGGTGTGACCTGGCTGCACTGGGGAGGCAGGTGTCTCCGTGGATAATCAGAAGTGTAGTTTCATCTGGTCCTGGGGAGGGAGGCAGGTGTGTGATGGGCAGGGGCTCCAGCGGCATGCTGGCAGAGGAGTAAGGATCACACTGAAGTGGGAGCATCAGTGGGAGAATCTCAGCCAGTTAGACCAGATGAGAAGGTCAGATTAAGGCCAGGAAGCAGAGGCAGATAGGGTGCGGTTTTTTGGTGCAGAAATTTCCAAAGAAGCAGAGGATGTGGGTGAGGTCGCAAAGAGAGTACTTTCCAAAGCGACACGTCTGTGCTTGTGCCAAACATCACCATTCAGTCATTAGACAAATACCTACTGGGTGTTACCTTGCGGAGCCGCTGTACCAATGCAAGGGATACGGATAAACAGGATCTCTGCTTTCAAGTAAGTAAACTATGAACTAAACTCTACAGACATACCAACAGTTACAGTGCAGTGTGATAGATGCTGTCAGGAGGTAAGCCTAGGGGAGTCTGGGGGACACGTAGCCAAACCTAAGACGAGAGGTGAAAGATAAGCTGCAGTTTGCAAGGTGAGAGGAAGAACCACCTTGCCCCAGCTCTAGCAAGGGCTGAATATCCCAGAGACCAAGTGGGGAGCTTATTCAGGGGTTGCAAATACTTTGCTATAGTTAGGTTTTACACGCCATGTGGAGTGGCCCAGACTTTCTCGTGGGAATAATGAATCATTGGAGTGTTTTGATGGAGGAGTGACATGATCAGATTCGTGCTTTAAAAATATTACAACAAAGTGTGGGGAAAGGGTTGGAGGAAAGAGAGACCAAGAACCCATGGAAGTCATTGCAGTATCTCAGTGAGAGGTGATGGTGGCTGAACTAAGACAGAGGCTATGAAAGCAGAGGGAAGGAGTTGCATTCTTGAGAGATTTGAAAGCTAGAATGGACCAAGGTTGGTGATTGATCAGATGTGAGAAGTAATCAATTAATCAAGGATGGCCGGTTTCTGGCTCAGGTGGCTGGATAGATTTCTTGCTCTAGAGGCAGCTTTAAAAAGAGAAGAGCATTTGCCAGTTTAAGGAGAGTTCTGGTGGCTGAGGAGCTTGAGGTCCAAACTCCTTAAGTCCAAAAGTCCATTTGGCCTCACATTACACTCTCAGGGTAGGCAGGTCACCTTTGGGAGCTTAATGGTGTCTAATATCTGGCCAGAGTCCGTACCCACACTGGCCGTTATCATTTATTCATTCATCCCATCAACCAGTATTTATTAAATATCAATTATGTATTCATAGCATCCCAATATTTTATAGATCCCAGTGTCCAACTCTGCTTAGTTCTTCTCTTTCTCTCTCTCCTTTTTATTGCTGTTTATTTTATTTTTTCAGCTTTATTGAGATACAACTGACAAATAATATTGTAACATATCTAAAGTCTACATCATGATGATTTGATATACATGTTCACTGTGAAATGATTCTCTCATCTAGTTAACACATTCATCATCTCAAATATTTCTTATTTTTCTTTTTGTGAGAACATTTAAATTCTACACACATAACAAATTTCAACCAGGCAAAGCAGTGTTATCAACTATAGTCACAGTGTCACACATTAGATCCTCAAAACTTGTTCATCTTAAAGCTGAAAGTTTCTGTACTTAGACCAACCTCTCCCTGTTTCCCCCACCACTCTGCCCCTGGCAACCACTTCCCTACTCTCCATTTCTATAAGTTCTACTTTTTTTTTTTCAGTGTTTCACATGTACATGATATCATGCAGTATTTGTCTTTCTCTGTCTGGCTTATTTCACTTAGCCTAATGCCTTCTAGATCCATCCATGTTATTGCAAATGGCAGGATTTCCTTCTTCTTCATGGCTGAATAATATTCCATGTATACACACACACACACACACACACACACACACACACACACACACACACGTATCACACCTTTATCTATTCATCTATTGACAAGACTCTTGGCTATTGTGAATAATGGGTCTATGAACATGACAAATGTATCTTTGAAAAAGTGCTTCTCAAAGACAGAATTACAACTATGAATTTTCAACAGTCTTTCCCACTCTCGCCACCCCACCTTATCACACATTTTATTGTTTGAGCTGCCATGTGGTTGCATTTCTTATTCCTGGGGTTGCATTAATTTTTTTCTCTTTTAGTTTCTTTTTCTTGGACTTAGTCTTTGATAAAATTTTGACTTGGATAGAGGTTAAACATTTTATAGAAAACTCTGAATATGTTGTTTTATGTGGCCAGAAGCCTGGAAAATATTTTCTAGCTGCTAGAGTTTAATGAGCAACTCTGGGGTTTCCTGTGACGGATGTGTCGGTGTTAGAGTTTCAGTAACAGATGTGATGGATCAGTCTTCCTCGAAATACTTGTGTTTGATGCAATTTCATTTCTCATTTTATGCTTGGCTTTCCCAAGCTGAGGTGTGAGATTCAAGCATCAAAGAAACCAGCAGGGCTTTCGAGTTGAAGTTAATGAAACACTCAACGCGAATTTTTGAAGTCTGGATTAATAAATAAAATGTATGGATGTGAACGCCTAACTTCACTCATCCAGAAGACACCATCTTGCAAATCTGCTTCCTGGGGGCCAGTGGGTGTCTAAACCATTGGGCCAAGAGGGATGGGGCATCAACTTTGAAAACCCCTCTCCAAGGGTTCAGTAAAGTTCTAGTTTTGTCAAACAAAGCTATTAGAATCTCCAACTCACTTCTCAAGGGTACCGCAGGGATTGCTATAATGGTTTTGAATGACCAATCTGTTGTAAATTAATGTTGCTTTTTGTGATAACTACCATGAATTACAAATAGAATAAACACAAAATTGTAAAAGAAGACATCTAAATCATTAAGAGTGGGAGAGGGAAGCAAGGAAAGCCACCAAGGAAAAGCAAGGAAAACAGTGTGGAGATTTCTCAAAAGACTAGGAATAGACTTACCATATGACCCAGGAATCCCGCTCCTGGGCATATATCCAGAAGGAACCCTACTTCAAAAGAACATCTGCACCCCAATGTTCATAGCAGCACTATTTACAAGAGCCAAGACATGGAAACAGCCTAAATGTCCATCAACAGATGACTGGATAAAGAAGAGGTGGTATATTTATACAATGGAATACTACTCAGCCATAAAAACTGACAACATAATGCCATTTGCAGCAACATGGATGCTCCTGGAGAATGTCATTCTAAGTGAAGTAAGCCAGAAAGAGAAAGAAAAATACCATATGAGGTCACTCATATGTGGAATCTAAAAAAAGAAAAAACACAAATACAAAACAGAAATAGACTCACAGACATAGAATACAAACTTGTGGTTGCCAAGGGGGCTGGGAGTGGGAAGGGACAGAGTGGGATTTTAAAACATAGAGAAGATAAACAAGATTATTACTGTATAGCACAGGGAAATATATACAAGATCTTGTGGTAGCTCACAGAGAAAAAAAATGTGACAGTGAATATATGTATGTTCATGTATAACTGAAAAATTGTGCTCTACACTGGAATTTGACACAACACTGTAAAATGACTATTACTCAATAAAAAAATGTTTAAAAAAATGTTGCTTTTCAAGGATGTGGTATGACTGTTAATGTTATTTCATAACTGGTGAAGATATAAGATGTAGAATATTGAGTTCATTTGATTAAATGATGATGCCAGTGTGGCCATGGCCCAGGATTGGACTTCTATTCCAGACATGTTTTTAGTTTTGCACAGAGAACACGCCTCGTCCCAGTGGCTGACTACCTCTGGCCTCCCTCAGCCCCGTCTCACGTGCCCAGGCTGATGTCTCACTAATGGGCAAGTAACACAGCTTTCTCAGCCCACTAATGTGCGTGCATAGGTCATCTTTGCATGTAAGAGCATATTATTATAGATTGTAGGTCTTGGAAGACTGCGCACAACTTTGACAGCATCTAATCCTAACTCCTTCATCTGAAGTTAAGGAAACTGAGCCCCAAGAACATAAGTGAGTTTGCCCAAGGTCACCCAGTTAGTGCCAGCGTCAGGGCTAAGATCTGGATTTATGGATAAGTCTAATGTTTTCCCTATGGCATTGTGTTACACCCACTCTGGTCTAGAATTCCTCTCTAGAATTTTGGGGTGCTTGGAATGAGCACAAATCCCTAATAAGCCAGTACCCAATAAAATGCAATACCATCTTCGGTACCTCCTGGTATTTTACTAGAGATTTTTGGTTGTTTGTTGCAACTCCTAAGAGGACCACCCTTCTCTAGACAGACAGCCGAAAAGCATCACGTCAGTCTGCCGTGTCTGCTGTCAGACGGGCGGTACAGGAACCTGCAGGGCAACTGTGAACAGCATTCTCGAGACCAAATCAAGCCAGCTGCTCTGATTCCAACAAATGATAACTGGTGCCCATCTTAATTGGGCTGACAAGATTTCCGCTGGGGTGGATGTCCCATTTGCTGTATTCACAAATTAGGTCAATCAGTCACGTTCAATTACTCAGCCTTGTCCACAGGAGGACCTGCCACACACAGAGTGTTCTCTTCATTCTCTTTGTGATGTAGGCAGAAGTTTGGCCTTGAGTTGTAATCTTCCCAGATACAGTTTATAGGGAGAGATTCTCCAGGCTGGACTTCTCGGAGGCGGCCAGTAGGGTGTCCTTTGCGTGAAAGCAAGAGCTCTCATGACATGGGCGTATCAGGGTTTTCAAGAGGAAATGGAAAATTGGTCTCCACAGCCCTTCTAGGCCCTGGGATTTTCCTCTGAAAGGATGTTTATGGTGTACTTTTTTTCAGGCTGTAAAAATAATGCATGTTTATTATGGAAAATGCAGGCAATTACAAAGAAAATAAAAAGCACTCGTTTTGGCCAATATGGTGGAGTTACTTTCAACTTTTTTGTTCCATTTTCCAGTCATTTTTAAAGGCATGTATATACCTCATATACCTATTTATTTTTATGAAATTGATATCCTACCCTGAAATTCTAGGATTCTACAAAGCATGCAGAACTAAACACGGGAACGTCCTTGCCCAAAGCCTGGCGCGTGATAGTTGCTTCATAAACATTTGTTAACTGAATGGAGAGGGAAGCGTGGATGGTAGACTTGAAGTCTCATTGTAAGCGCTCCCACTCAGGGCATGCCCAAATCTTAACAGCAATCTTTGCATGCTAAAGAAACAGAATGAACTGGAAACTGACTCCTTTTCTTCAAGAAAGTGTCCCCCGCCCAGGAGAGCATCAATAGTCATTTATCTCCATTTTTTTTTGTGTGTGCTCATGATTTATTTCAGGAGATTCCATTTGATCTGAGAGCTGCACAGACAAGAGACTTGCTGGGAGCATGGACCTCAGTGAACAGTGGCCTCTGGAGGAAGGAGCCTGGTTGTCTCATGCTGGAATTCATCATTTTGCCAACACCAGTGGGGGTATGGCCGCTTTTGCTGTCCCTGATACGCGTGGTACACGTCAAGTCCTGCCCTCATTGTGTCAACCCAGCTAGACTCAGCATGTGGCCGGTGCTGGCTGTCTTCTCGAAAGCACCCAGGTGGAGAGGAGAGGGCGTGGACTTGGGAGTCAGATGGATCTGGATTCAGATCCTGAATTTCCTTTTTATAAGTTTATATGGCCTTAAGAAAATCTGTTTCTTCAGCTCTAACATGAGAGTAAGGTGCTTACTTGTAAGGCTGTGATAAGCATCGTGAGAGATGTAAGCTGTCATTGACTGAGCCCTCACCCTAGGCAAGTGGGAAGTTAGCCACGTATCTCTGAGCACCTAACATGTGTCAGGCACTGGGTTCCTGCCTGTCTCCTCCTCTCCCTTCCCCTCCTCTCTTCTCTCCCCTCTCCTCTCCTCCCCACAGCCCTGCAAAGATTAAGGTTGAGGATAATGCAACTGGTATAAACAGACTAGGTCAGTTTGCCTTCCTCCTTTTCCTCTGTCCAAGCATCTGATTAATGCAACTCAGCGTTAATTGATGGGGATGTTGTTACTGCCCTAGAGTGGAGCCCACATGTGTAGGAACCATAACCCTGACATAGAGCTGTGGAGAGGAGCTCATGTTTTTAGAAAAGATATGCCTCCCATTTGTTGTTGTTTATTCCTTCACCCAATAAGTATTGAACATCTCATCTGTGCCCAGTACTGGGAATACAGGAAAAAGCAAGATAGACTTGGAGATGACCAGACTCCACTCTCTACTGTGCCCCATCTCTAAAAAGGGCAACTTACTCAGCAGTACGCATTTACTGAGCTTCTGCCCTGCACCAGGGTACATCTCCCAACCAACACTGCTGTCTGCAACGGGAGGTTCCCAAAGGGAAACTTGAGACTCTGAGAAAGGAGACCTGGATGCAGTCCAGCTAAAAACCAACAGCCATTCACTCTTGTGTCCTGTCACACTGCCACCCTGGCCACTTTTTAGAGGTTCTCAAGCTACTGTCTCCTCGTAGCTCAGGGACTAAAGTTGAACTTCCTCAGCTCAACACACAGCCTTCCTTCCCTGACCTGACCTCTGCCTGCCTCTCCAGACTCATCTCTCAGCACTCATCACTTAAAACAAACCCCTTTCTCATCACTGACTCAGTCTCCCTCTGGAACCTTGAATATATCATGCACTCACACACCTGGGAGCCTTTGCAAAGGCTGTCATGACTGTACGACTTCTGCGTGGCCAGCTCCTGTGCATCTTTGAAGCTCCAGCTTAAGCAATTTACACTGAGAGCTCTTCCTGTGGCTGCCATCTACCCATCTCCATCCTGGTCTGAAAGAGAGGTCCGTCCTCAGGGCTGCCAGAGAATTTGCAGATTGCTGGGTCACAGAGTTTGTTATGCTGTATTGCAACTGTCTATAGCCTAGACAGCTTGTGAGCTTCTTGGGGCAGATGTCTTGTTTCACTCACCTTTGCGTCCCTTTCCCCAGGAGCCTGGCAAATGCCTGATGTGTATTTGGTGGCCGGCTGGCTGGGTGGCTTGATGAATGGATGGATGCATGAACAGATGATGGCTAGGACCACATCCCCTGCAGATTTCTCCTTTCATGAAGAACCTTTTTAACTATGGCAACCCAACTCTTTGCACGACTGCTTCTGGCATCACTGATCACTTTGCCTTACTTTCAGCACGGATAGTATTTCATTCAGGACCCCAGGCTTGTTCACCAAAGCTAGATGGCAGAGGAGAGAGCTGAGTAGGTGTGGTTTGTCTGCTGGGGCTTTTGTAACCGAGGCGATAGAATCTTCCATCTTAGAATCTTAGAACTGAAAGAAGTCTTGGGGATCACTGTGACAAAGGGGTGGCTAGAAACTGCTTATTGAGGCCAGCTCCAAGCACTGCCACACACCTCCTGGAGTTCACCTTGTCATGTATCTGCGGTCTCTGGGGTGTGGCTGGCTAGTAGGAAGGGGAACCAGACCTGTGTCTATATCTGCCTAATGGGGAGGCACTGCTCGTGGGTAAGTGAAGAGCTTCCGGGACTGATGGAAAAGCTTAGCTCTGGTGGATACCGTGGTACCTGGCCCCCGTTGAGACTATCAGTCTGTGATGATGGAGGCATCCAAGACCGAGTATGGTAGTGTCGCCGTATGTGGATGAAGCACTGTCCCAGGGAATCAGTGTGGCTGAGATGTGAAAGTCCTTGTGAGCAGAGGTATGCGGGTGGTCCTCAGAGGCTTAGGCTGGGGTTCAGGGAAAGGGCTCGGGTCCTAAGAAGACTAGGCAGGGTGGCAAAATGGGAATGTGGCGAAATCTTGAAGAGAGAGGAAGAATCTTGTACTCAGAAAGAAAGTGGGAGCCCCACTGTGCCAGATCTAAGTCAGAATTTGATGAATTACAAAAAAAAATTTATAATCATTTATTAGGTAGATATATTACACCAGACATTATGCTAAGCCTTTGTGTGTGTGTGTGTGTGTGTCTGTGTGTGTTTTGCACCACTTTATTTTAACTTCTTTTAACAGTAATGCATTTACATAGTTAAAAAAATAAAAACAAAATTAAAAGGTAAGTACTGGAAAGTCTCACCACCCTAAGCTTTTTCTGTATCGATGTAGACTGTCACCGTTCATTCTTATGACAACATTATTTTCCTCTTATAAATGAAACGACTGAGCCTGAAGAGGCTGAGAAACTGCTCAAGGTCATTGGCAGAGTGGGGATTTGAACCGAGGTCTGCCCAACACCACACCACACCAAGCTCCCGCCCCACCGTTCACCCCCCACACTCCCCACTCTGCCTTCCGCCTTCTCAGGTTAAGCCTCTCGTGGCCTAGTTACGGGTTTTGAATTTTTTGTTTGGTTGGTTTTTTGTTTGTTTGTTTTGCTGCTGATTTCATTGTCACAGTAGGAAAGAGCACGAGCCCTGAGCACCGCCGGAAAACAAACGGTGCTGTGGTCCTGTGTGGATGGCCGTCCAAGGCCCTCCCATGGCCGCCTCAGCTAATGCATTGCCAAGGCTCTGACCCACCTGCTTCAGAACATCTCTCCTCTACCCTCAACCCCACGTCCTTCCTCTCCCAACACTAGCCAAAACCAGCTGCTCCATCTCTGCGGCCCATTGTGGGCTAATGGGGTTTACGTTTCTAGCGAGGCAGCCGGGAAAGTCCTGGAAGCATCCAGGCCTTGAGGTTTTCTTCTTGGCTTCGTGGAGTCCTCCGAGAACCACATTATCTGCCAGGGAGGCTCAGTCATCCCGGTGAGTCACAGGCCTCGAGGCAGGGCCAGATCCACGCAACATCTGCCTCTGTGTTATCCTCGGAACATCTCAGGCTGCCAGGAGGGTGTGTCAGCCTCCCGGAAGCTGGTGGGGGGGGAACCCAGGATGTCTGGGGGCGATACGGCATCTCTGCAGGAAAGTCCCTCTGCCACTCCCGCTTCCTGCACTCCTACAGCACCCTCCAGGACCTGGGCCAGTGTTCTTGCGAGCTTCTTTGACAGGCCTGGAACACATTTTCCAAATGAAATCACATGCAGTGCCTGACACACAAAACGGAAGGGGCCAGAGCCCTGTTTCTGATTGGCGCCGGGTAAGCTCATCTGACATCCTTTGCTTTGCCAGCTGCCACCTCAGACGTGTGGGGATCTGGTGCAGAAGGGAAGGCCTTCACAGCCCTTCTCAGTGAATCTAGGAAACACTTCTTCTTCCTGTTATGGATGTGCTCACTCAGCTGTTTGAGAATCCTACCCACTATTCACTCTTCCCAGGGGACCCAACCTGCGTAAGCTCCTCATTAGGGGGAGAGGCAGGAAGTGTGGGAAACATAACCTGGCAGCAGGGGCCAGGTGCGTCTAGAAATTCAGTGATGCTGTTCTCATTATGGTTATAAAAACAGGAAGGAGTGGATTTCCCTCCTGGTGCCTCTCAAGGTCAGCGAGAGTTTTAACAGGTCAGGAAGGAAGGAATTTTTCTGAGTGTAGTCTGGGTGCCAAGAGCTGCTCTGGATATGATTTCATTTGATTCAAACACTCATTGAAATCTCTTCCAGTAGTTTTTATTATCCCCGTTGTGCAGATGAAGACACGGAGGCTTGGGAAGGCATGATAACCAAGCCAAGCTCGTAGAGTAAAGGCCAGCAGAGCTCCCATTCACACTCAGGCCTTGCTCCTCCAGGTCTCTGCTCCGTCCATTTCACTTCTCTGTCAGTTTCAAACGGCGTCTCCACCTTTCTCTGAAGCCTGATCTTTTGTGTCTATTTCTCTCACATGCAGTGCAGTAAAAAGAATACCATGAATACCATGAAATCTGTTATCCATGGTCCCCTGTTGGCATTTGTTTTAATAAATTGCACAAAGGTCTTCTCATTTCACACAGGAGATCACAGCCAGGCAGGTTTGGAGACTTACCAAAGATAAGCGGCAAAATGAGGGCTAGAACTCAGGCGTCTCCTTCCAGCACCTGCGCTATGCTGACTGCTAAGGCCATAGCTTCTTGGAAGAACCATTTTAATGTGAAAGAAGAGAGACTCTTGGGCAGTCCAGGCAGACTCGATTTGCCATGTCTAAAAGAAGCGATCCCCCCTCAGGCCTCCATCCAGGAGGCTGGGGTGGAAAATGGGAGATCGGGATGGTCTCTGTATCTCAGCAGAAACTCACATCCCTTCAGTGGATTTCTCTTTTAGTGGTTGAGTCACAGATTTCAATGGCAGCAAATGTTCTTGTCCTTAATCTTAACAGAGGGTATTTTGTCTGATTTCACTCAATAGATCCAACCGAGTGTGAGCTGGAAGTGTATGATTTTCCTCTGCAGGGACCTTTTTCTTCGTGTATTTTCGGAATGGCTCTTTATTCTGATTCATGCCCACATACACCTTCTAGTCGCTTCTTGGCTCAGCCAGAGTTTATTTCCTTTGATATGATATTGAGTGAGGAGTCTTTTAAACCTTCATCTCTATTCCATAGTTGGTAACAGGAATCCTGGGGGCAGGGAGAGGCTGGATGGATCCAATCTGTTTATACATTTCATAAAATACCTTGCTTTTGTTAATAGCATCGACTGCACTGGTATTTGAATTTTTCAGAGGCCATATGTAGCGTTTTTATAAAAAGGAATCCTTGGTTTCCTGTCAGACTTAATATCATATCATCTCTTTGCTTGTATTGTTTCTGCTCAGGATAATGATTTTTTTTTTCAGGTGAGATATAGTGAATTATTCTTCCTAAAGAGCCCATCTCTTCTGCAGTTTATCAAACACTTAAAGCAGTTATCTGAGACTTGCTTTTCCTTGAAGGGAAACAAACCAACTATGTTTTCTTTCTCCCTTTCAGCAAGGATTATAAAAAAAAAAAACAAGTGAGGTTGTGCTACAAGAAAAGAATATTAAACCCCCAGAGAAGGAGAGATGTCCTTTGGGCCAATTTGGCCCTGGAGCTAATGCTGCGACCAATTAAGCACAAAATTCTCTTTGATGAAACCGGCTGGGTGGGAGCATATTCTCCCTGCTGTCCTCTGTTGCCTCGTCCTAAGAGGATGCAGCTAAGAGACAGGATGATAGGAGAAAGTCATGCCGTGTTCAGGCAGCCCCAGCCCCACTCTTTCCTCCTGATCAGTCCTGCTCACGCTCCCCAGGGTGAGGAGGGGAGGAGGGGGTGAACATTGCTTCTTCACTCTGTTCTGCTATTAACTAGCACAGGGCCGCCAGGAGACAGAAGGCTACCTGCGGAGAAGATGAGCCGAGGGCGACACCAGGGAGGAGAGGCAGGCAGGCAGGCGGAGGGCTCAGCCTGCTTTGTTCTGTCTTTCCTGCTTGAAACTGGTGACCTCCCAGGGGTTGGGGCCAGGAAGGCTGTGCACAGATCCTAGTGGCCTCTGGCTACCATCCTAACTTGTTCTTAGGACAACTGTGCAGCTTTTTCTTGCAAAGGGAATTGATAACGTACCTTGGCTGAAAAAACTTCTCCCCATGTGGCATTTAGCCCTCCCCCATCTCTTGAGGGAAGATGCTGTCTGTATGAGATCGCATCGCCTCCTTTTCTCCACTGACCAAGGGGCTGTGTAGTCCCTGGGGAGCCCCAGAGTCAAGGCAGCCCATAGTTAGGGGCTGACGGCATTCCCAGACTCCTGTGCAGAGTGGTCTGTGTCCACGGCTGCAATGCCATAGCACTAAGCAGAATATTAGTGATGGATGTTAAGCTAGGAACACCTCTTCTAGTCACCCCAAAAAGCATTTGGAGGGTGCTTTTAGCTCTAGAAATGGATCTAAGAATTCCTTTGATCCTAGAGCTATATTCAACATTGCTATATGACCGTACTTCAATGAGAATTGAGGGTTCTGATTAAGTGAGTTTTCCAGATAACTGAAGTGTAACCCTTTAAATGCCTCAGTTTTGTTCAAGATTTTCTAATAGTTGATAAAACTTCTTTCCTATGACTTTTTATACACTATCTTGATCTACTAAATAGAAAATAATCACACCTCAGTTTATGACATGGGATGGGATCAAAATTTTATTTAGAAATATATCGTCTTTAATTTGGAAGCCATACTATGAAACCCAGCTTGTTTAAACAATTCACATACGTGTTTGAATATGCTTAAAAAATAATCTCTACCAGGGCACACAGGAGGCTGTGGGTGGTGTTTCAGTCTGGGAATGGAGACTGGGAGAGGGCGGGAAAGAGGACCGCCATTTCTCAGTTTACACCCCACAGTACTAAATGTTTTTTTCCTCACTCTGAATATATATTATTTTCTTATATAATAAAAATTAATTTAAAACATTTATAACTATATATATTATATAACATCATTAATATTAATTAATAATATATTATTAAATTTATATATATGAAGAAATACTAAAGCTAAGAGTTGGATTCCCAGGCTAGCTCCCCAAAGCCTGTTCAGCTCATAATGTGGTAGGAAATAGTAGGAGTGGATATTAGACAGCAGCCCCCTGTGTATTCTGTTTCTATGGAAAACCTGCATCCCAGAAAGAGTTCACCCTGAGCCCCAGAAGCATTTCCTCCTTGCTGCTTTCTCCCCACATGTCCCACTTTCTAATAAATGTTGCCCTAGAAATAGGACCAGAGACTCCTCCCTGTGCTCAGGGGCCATGGCAGCAGGAAGCCCAGTCTCCTCCTAGCACAGTCAAGAGAGGAGACTCCAGCAGGCTCCAGCCCTCTGTGTGGGAGGGAAAGGAGCATTTCTCCCTAAGCACCCACTGTGTGCCAGGCACGGTGCTTGGTTTCTCTCATACTTTACCTGTTCTGCTTTTCCTGACAACACAGTCAGATAAGTATTATTGTTACGAAACTGAGGCTCTGGGAGATTTAGTATCATTCCTGTGATTTCTCCCCTAATAATCTGACAAAGCTGAGATTCCAACCTATAAGATTGTGCACCATCCTTTATAACTCAGTGACCCTCCTGCAGAATCATTTCTTTGTAAAAGACCTATAAAAGTTAAGCGTGGGTAGGCTCTTTGGACACTGCCTGAGGTTAGTAGGGCCCTCTGAACCAATTAGAAAGTGAGCAACATGAGGGCAGGAACCTGCTCTGATCATCTTTGTATCTGCATTGCCTAGCATCATCCTGGAAGTGTGATAAATTCCCCATAAATGTTGTTTGAGTAGCAGGAAACATTATTCTTTGCTCTGCTTCCTAAGAGGGAAAATTAGAATCATCCATTTTAGAAAAATTGTCAACAGCAAATATTGAAACAAGAAAAATATTTTCTCATTAACCTTCAGTTGACTGGGAAATTCAAAGAACTGAAGTGTTGTAAGGAAAGCTCTGGGCTTATGAGTCATCCATTCATGGGAACAAATTGAAGAGACACCCATTGTGAGTTAGGACAACTTAGCAGGTGCCAGAAACTAATCACCTGGTAGAACATTTGCAGTTCCCCATCCCTATGGGGAATGCTTGGTCCCAACTCCACGTAACCAGCTTTCAATCTGACTCTTAGAAAACAAACTAAAAGATGGGATAATAGACATTGCCCTTAATTTGAAGCATAATCTGTGGTCAGTGATTCCCTTCAGTAAAGGAGAGAAAAGAACCCACTTTTCTCAGCTGTAAAGAAGCATGCCATCTCAGAATAACCAACATTGACTTGATTTTCACAATGTGACAGTCTCTCTCCTACAGGCTCAAGGGCTTTAGTTTATTGCATTCTTGCCACAACTGTATGAGTTAGCTATGATGATCATCTCCATTTTTATAGAAAACTAAGATTGGCAGAAATTAAACTACTAGTTAATAGTGGAGCTGGTATTGGAAGCAAGGTCTGGCAGACCCCAAAGCCCTCTGTAGACTGTCTCTCTTGGAACACAAAGGCTAGCTGCCTCCTGATATGATGGGGAAGATGGAGGAGCCTGAGCCTGGAGACAATTGCTCTAAGCTCACTCACTCCTAGAATCAGTGGGGAAGCTCCTATTAGGGCCAAGACGACTGGAATTTGGCAGTGTCAAGGCCAGGCTTGTCACTGACAAAAGTTACTTTGGAAGAGTGATGACCAAGAAGCCTGTTTGCCTTTAAGAGCAATAGGAAGATGTGGAAACATGAATGCAAAGAATTCTTTGGTGAATTTTGTTGTAGACTGCGGCTGAAATTGAGAGTGGTAATTGGAGAGAGAGGTGGAGTCAAGGAAGGTTTTTTTTTTTTTTTTTTTTCTAAGACAGAAACATAGTAGCATGTTGATATACTGATGGGAATGATCCAGAACAGAGGAAAACATTAATTTAGGCAAGATGGGGCAAACGGCCATGTGAGAGGGCGTAGGATCTGATCCACAATGGAGGAGTTGGTCTTAGATGGAGAACAGGTGGTTCATCCACAGTAACCAGGAGAGCAGGACAGTACGGAAACCTGACAAACGCTGAGTAGTTGCTGGGCTAATGTCCACATGAGGTTAGTGGTCACAAATTGAAAACAAGACCAGTCAGCATGATGGCCAATCATGTTTAACTGGGTGCTGGCAGAGAGAAGGTGAAGAATTAGATTTACCAGGGTTATCACTTAATATGGAGGGAGAGAGGGAGGTGTGGATTTGAAGGAACACATAAAAGAGATATGATCATAATAAACCTAGAAACTAAAGTGGTTAAAGGAGGAAGGTAGGTCAAGAGGAGAGTAAGGAACAGAGAAAAGATCATGGGATAAGTAAATTACAGGAGTCAAGGAGATACTGGGTTAGGATAACAGAAAGAATAAGGTGGAAATGTAGGAGGTGGTGACTGCAGAGTGGAATGCTTGGCATTGAGATTATGGATGGTGTCACTATGAGAAAAGGGAGCTGGGATAGTTGGAGGTCCAGGAATGGAGCGGATGCTGAAGAGCTGAGAGACCAGAGTATGAGAAGAATCTATTAGGTAGATTTGGAAATAAGAATGATCATGGGAATGATATTGGGGAAAGTGACAATGACCCAGACACCAAAATCTTCAAGGAACACAAGGGTCTGCAGGTGGCTGCAGTAAGTAGGAGTGATGGGCAAAGCGGTCTGTTATTTTCAAGGAGAGCCAGGTTTCCGTCAGAGTAAGAAATTGAAAGAAACATTTGGACAAGAGGCTGAGGATATTGGGGATTGTGATGAACCATGAATTCCCTAGGGCAAACAGAGGATTCTAGGAGGTGGGAGGAGATGGATTGATTCGTGCAAACAAACATTCACCCAAGCACATACACTTCTTGGATTTGAGAGCTCAGGTTTCAGGAGTGGGGAAAAAAAGAAGAGGATAGAGAGATGGGCGAGGCAGCTTAAGAAGGGCTACTTTGTTGGGGCAGGACAGCCTCCCCCTGGTTCGCAGGCATTCCTCCCTGAGTATTCTGCCTAAAGTGGCTTCTTTCTGTCCTCCATCATAATTTGTAAACCAAAAGCTGACAGTGGAAAATCCAGAGATGGCTGAGTGTTTACAGAATGAGAAAACCTTGGCACAGATCTGGGGGCCCTTAGGCTGCTGCAGCTGGTGAGCTGATCAGTCTGAGACTATAGAAGGGCCCCAGGATGTTGCCCCAATTAATGGTTGACTCTCTAACTCTCAGTCTCCAAGGATAAAAACAGAGAAGAGACAACCATTTTCCTTCCATGTTTCCTTCTTCCTTCCTCTTGCTTCCTCCCAGCATCCTGCTGGGCTCCCTCTCTGGAGCACAGTCCCAAAGGCCAGGGCCCTCCCAGGGGAGCAGGCAGTCAGCCCTGGGGGAAAACACACAATGCATCTGCCCAAGTTATTCAGGCCGCTGATCTAGAGAAAGAGATTCCTTCAATCTGACATGAATTTCCTTAGAATCTACAACTTGGGCTTTTAGACCTCAACTTCTGTTTCTACATACTGTATTTGAAACCGCTCAACTCTTTTTTTTTTATAATATAGAAGGAGCATCTCTCTTTTCTCCCCCGACACTCCATCACAGTGCTCAGTCATCCATAAGTTACTCAACTTCTGAGCCTCCGTTCCCCTACCTGAGAAATGGAGACTTACTACCTTCCCTGCTTGAACCAGTCTCTTAAAAGGAGGAAATAATATTTGGAGTGGAGTTAGAATTCGGGTTCAAAAAGGAGAGGTTTGGGAGCATTGGAAGCTCCTTCTCCGTTGCCTCAAGAAATAGTTAAGCTCTAAAATTCCTGCATCTCCCCATGAGAAGCACAGAAAAAACGATTTCCCAAATATCGGAGGAGGACAGGTATAATGCAAAAAAGCAAGAATCGTTTTAGAACTGGTTATGCTCCAATTTGTAAAAAAAAATGGTCAAAGAGGGTGGGGGGGGGGAAGACACCCTCCAACAGGGAGTTGGGAGGCAGCGCGCGCGCGCGCGCGGCTGCCGAGCGTGACGGCCGCGGTCGCCTAGCAACGAGCGGCGGGGATGCGCGCGGGGCGCTCCGCCGGGTGGGCGCGGGGAGCTCGCCGCCGCAGGTGCCGCGCGCCCTCCGGCCTCCTGGACCCGCTGGGAAACTTTGGGGCTCCTAGGCGCGGGGACGTCGCTGCTAGGCCCAGTGGGAGCCGCGATGCGCCCCTCGGGCTGAGGGCAAGAAGATGAGGTCTCAGCCAGGCGCACCCGGCGGGGGGATCCGCGGGGTCGCACACACGGGAAGTTGGTGCGCACCTGCCCGAGCCCTGAAGACTCTTGATCCCTGGGCGGAATTGCCCCCCTGCCAAGTTTCTTTGACAATTTCGTACCCCTCTGTGGATCAGGCTTCCGGAACCCCGCGTGGCCCCGGGTTCAGGGATTCTGGTCACTGGGAGAGAGAAACCCGCGCTTTTCTAAGGGACCTGCGCGGTAACTGATCCTTAATCGATTTGCCCTGAATGGTTGCGATTCCATTTTTGTTTTCTGCTTTTTTTCTTCCTTCAGACAGTGAGTTTGTGGAAGCCTCCCCTGCGCCCTACAGCCCAGAGGAGTTAGGTAAGTCTGCCCCTTTTGCCTTTTCTTCTCAGAATCCCGCCTGAGGGGCAGAGGGAAAGGGCCAGGGGACACTTCCCCGGCTACGTGTTCCCTTCGCGGTGAAAACTGGCCCTTTCCTGGCGCGTGGGCTTTGGGGGTGGCGGGGGAATTGTCAGCTGTGCTGTGTGTGTGTGTGTGTGTGTGTGTGTGTGTGTGTGTGTGTCCCCGTCCATCCGTCCTTCCCCAGGTCCACGGTGCCGCTCCGAGGAGCGCGGCGCAGCAAACTCCTGATCTGGGGCCTCTGCGAGCAGCCAGGCCGGACTCATCCTCTCTGGAAAGACGCGTCGCGGGGCTGGCTCTGTCTAGCCAGTACCTGGCAGCGCTTAACCTGAATTTAATGAAGTCCAGGGCTAAAAATGGTCTGGTAATTAAATTTCAGGACCTGGGAGCTGCATTCCTCCCTGGTTTCTGTTCCTCATTCAGCCTGTAGGTGTCTGCGAATAGGGCATTTCATCCTTCTGTACCTGTCGTTGTAAGTGTAGATGAGTGGTGGGTGAACTAGGACAGTCTTGTCAGAGACAGACTTCCTCGTGTGAAGAGAAGGGAATTTGCATTGTCAGGATCGCTCTAGGTATTCCTGCCACCCAGTCTCACTTGGTGGCTTAGCGGTTGGTGGCTTTTTTACCCCCTCACTCTTTAGCTTAGTTAAGCTGCTCACAGTCTGGGCTGTCAAGTCTGTCCTGGCTGTTCTTTTATCACCAGCTTGAACATCTTGCCTGCCTTCCATGAAATGACAGCTGTTTGAAGATGTTTATCCACTGTAGTGCGTTCAGCCTTGCGCAACTTGTTTCTGGTCAGCCTTTCCTCCTGGGCTGTGTGTCTTCAGCAAGTTCCCCGGCACCTAAAGTAAAATTCCACTGCAGCATTGACTTTCATCCATTTCTAGGAGCCAGGCACCCAAAATAGGTCTGGATCTAGGATGGCGTTCTGAGGCAGGGAAGAGTACCTTGTTTTATTCAGAAGATGTGTTTCTGACAAGTTGTGAGGCAATGGCATCTCTGGAAATGGAATCATTAATTAAGTGCATGAGTAAAACTTGCTCTTAAAGGTTCACTGTGTGGGGTGGATGGGTATAGCTCAGTGGTAGAGCACCTGCTTAGCATGCACGAGGTCCTGGATTCAATCTCCAGTACCTCCATAAAAAAAAAAAAAAAGGAACACTGTGGTGAGTCCTTTTGGGAAAATGACATCTAAACCAGAGCTCTGTATGAAGTGATTTATTAAGAGGGCGGATTCTTGGTGATCTGATCCACATGTGTTTAATGGTGTATTAATGACACCAGCATTGGCGCTCCACAGTGTGACTGAAGCTGTTTGATCCTTAAATTATAGATACGCATAAACCATGGCAGAATGAGCATCCCTTACTCTGAGAAACCGCCTATATAACTATCTAGCTGTTGGCATTCACAGGATGATTTATGTACCAGAAGGGCCCAGCTGATTCACCCTCTTTCATGTCAGTATCTGCCTCTGGGACTCACAGGCTGGACTGCCCCGCTGGGGCATTGATCAGTAGAGGGAGCCGTTCAGATGCGCAGCGGAAAACAAGAAAACAACCTTTTTTTTTCTCAAAAGCTCCTCTGTGGGAAAAGCCCAGTTTCTCAGTAGGAGTTGAGAATGTTTAAGGAATCATGTATTCCCTCCTTGGCTCTGGAAAGGCAGGATGATTGAGAATATAAAGCGGAAGTCTGAGAATTGGAGAGCAGGGTTCTCCCTGCTTCAACTTCTTTGGTAGATATGCTAATGAGTCTGTTTTCTCATCTTTGAAAAGTGGTGGCAAGTGACCTCTAAGGTGTCATCAGTTCCAGCCTCCTTAGACCTGAAACCAAATGTGCCGTGCTGTTTAGGTGCATGGTGTCTCCAAAGGGTGATTCTCTTCCTGACAGAGCAGCTTATTGGATGAGACTACATTGTTCCCATACTATTCAGGTTAAAGAGGGAGCTGGCGTTTCTCTGTTGGGAAGAGTCATGATAGTTTTTGGTGCTTTTATTAGACACACAGCGGGGTGGGGGGAGAGGGGAGGGGAGGAGGGAAGGGGGAGGGAAAGGGGAGGGAAGGGGGAGGCCTCTTAAAGCAATTGATGAGCTTCTCAAACAGTCACTCTTTCTGGAGCACAGAAGAGCACAGATTCACCCCATGGCCAGGATCTGGAGAAGAGATGGAGGGAGGTCATAAAAACTTAGTTTGAATTCTATCACTTCACTTACTTGTGACCTTGGGCAGGTGACTAAGCTACTGCTCTGAGCCTCAGTGATCTCTCAGCCTAACTGGAGACCTGGCATAACTGTTGTAAGTGATGTAAAGCCCTAGCCCCCCGTGTTGTACGTGCGGGTCTTCAGAAAGCGTTTATTGCTGTTTCTTTATTATCATTGTTCATTTGAAAGACACTTATTTCCTGTGCACAAAGGTTGGAATAGCTCTCATCAATTGTCCCAACTTCTAAACCAGAACTATTTTTACTTTAGAAATTTCTCTGCAGCTTACCTAATCACCAAACACAGATGTTCTGGAATGGTGATCGGGTCAGTTCCATTATTTAGTGATTTGTTCTTGGAGCAGCATGTGGAATGGTGTTCCATCTGGGGTCTTCAGTGACAATCCTGCTACTTTCTTGTGGCATGACAGGTAGTCTGCTTTACCTCCAAATTTTCATGGAAGCCTCCACATGAACCACAACCAGCTCTTTGGGGGATTTAGTCTCAGTGTTGCCGCAAGGTCATGTAACAGAATTAAGTAACCCAAAAGAGGTTTTTGAGAAGACAGTGGAAAAAGAAGTCTGTCTGTAGATGAATGCTGTATTGAAGGAGTCCTCTGATGCAGAGTCCAGAATATGCCCTCTCTCCTGTGATAGTACCATTTTCCAAAGAGCCAAAGCCATCCCTCTTCATCATCTTTCTATAGTCCCACCCACAGGCAGAAGTGATGGCCATCTGAGGGGGTAAGAAAGGATGCATGGAGAGCTGGGATGAACCCAGATGTGACCATGTCTGTCCCTGTCTAATAACTTTTATCAACTTCCCACTCCCTAGAGGATAGACATTGGTTGGTTACCCATAGGAGGATCCTCATGATT
Organism: Camelus ferus; assembly: GCF_009834535.1. NCBI lineage: Eukaryota > Metazoa > Chordata > Mammalia > Artiodactyla > Camelidae > Camelus > Camelus ferus. The sequence continues at coordinate 8,529,084 of NC_045705.1, read as the reverse complement.
TGCATCGCCCACCCACTAAAACCTCCTGGTTACATTGAACTATGGGACAGTCCTCTAAATTCAGCTCTGTTCCCTTTGCCTGCCTTTCCTCCCCCATCTTCCTTCCTCCCCTGGCTGGTTCCTACCCTTCCTTCAAAACGAAGCCCACGTGTCTTGTGCTCCTAGTGGTTCTTAACCCTGCACATTAGAATCAGGGAAGCTATGAAAAGTCCTGAGACCAAGTCCTAACCCTGACCAATTACTCTGGAGTCCCTGGAGTGTGGACCCAAGCATCAGTGTTTTATTAGTGTGGCTTTTAAAAATCGTATCGCAAGTGATTTCTTGGTGACAACCAAGCTTGTGAGCTACTGTACTTGGTTGTGGCCACCCCATTCTTCTTTGTAAATCTAGCAGCCAGCCCAGTGCCTGGCACACAGAGGTCTTCAGTAAATGCTTATTGAATGAATGAGTAGGGTCCCAGCCGGAATGCTTTATCTTTTCAGAGTTATCTTTAAGATTGGCTTCTCTGTCATATCAGTGCCTCAGGGCACCCGAATCCTTTAACCTTTGACCTATATCTCTCGCTTATTGTTCATTCCTTAGGCTTATCCTGTTTATTTTCTTTCTTAAAGATTGAAGTTTGAAAACCACTTTTTAACTGGGGAAAGGGGGAGGGAAAGGATAAATTTGGGAGTTTGGGATTTACAAATGTTAGCCAGTATATATAAAAATAGATTAAAGAAAAAAGTTTCTTCTGTATAGCACAGGGAACTGTGTTCAATATCCTGTAATCACCTTTAATGAAAAAAACATGAAAGCGAATATACATATGCATATGTGTGACTGGGACATTGTGCTGTGCACCAGAAATTGACACATTGTAACTGACTGTACTTTAATTTAAAAAATGAAAAAAACAAAACAAAACAATACTTTTTAGTATAAACATAACACCTGCTTACTTTAGAAAATTTGGACATTAGAGAGAATGAGGGGAAAGTCCACCCTCTCACCATCCAAATGCACGTGGGTCCTTGTTTCCTTCCCTTTTCCTAATTTGCTGCCCTTCGGGATTGCCTGACCCTCTGGTACACCTCAGTGAGCTCCAGCTGCTGCCCTCTTCACTCAGACCCTGTGAGCTTTCCTGAGTCCCGAAAGGAGCCCTCCCGAGAACGGCGTTCTTGGGAGCGACCAGGGCTAACTCCCCCGGGGCCAGTGTACCATGAGAAAGTGCTATTCTTGCCTTCTTCATTCCAGCAGGAGGTCTGGGTCTTCTTAGAATAAATGATAACATTTGTGTGGTTTCTTTAAAATAATAACTTAAGTGTTTGCCAGTCTACCCCCGACCCTCCTAAAATATGAGATGAGACTGCATTGCCAGATAATGACACTTCTGTCTGTCAGAGTGCAGCAGCTGGTAAATGTAAAATTAGTCAGGATAGGCTAACCGCTGTAACAAATAACCCAAGCGTCAGTGAGCTTACCACGATGAGGGCGGTGTCTCTTACTTGTGTGATAGTCTAGTGTGAGCGGTCGGAGGGCTCTGCTCCATGTGGTCTTGGAGGACCCCAGCCATTTTCCCTGCCCTGGCTCCACCATACCCTAGCGCATCAGGCTCTTTTACTGGCTCCTTTGCATCCATTTGGCAATAAGCATAAAAGGTGAGCAAGACAAAGATATGCTCAGTGATGGTTGTCTCAGCTGGGAGGTAATATACACACCCACCCTTGTATTCCAAAAGTGGGAGGTAGTCCCAGAGCCTCATCCAGATAGAAGGATCCTGGGAAATGTAGCCTAGAATGTGCCAGGAAGAAGAGAAGATCACTGAAGTGGTGGTCACTAGCTCTCTACCAGTCCTATGTCTCTTACTGCTCTAACCACAATGACTAAGCTACATCTGGGCCATGTAACTACTACTTGGTCTTTGTATTGTTTAGGATACTGGTTTGGCAGCTACAACAAAGGCCAAAATGACAGTGATTTAGAGAAGAAACTAAGTTAAATTCTCCTTCACTTACAGCATAAGCGGCCCAGTGCTGATATGGTGGCTTTGTTGTCCTCTGATAATCCTCAATTGTAGCTTCCATGTGGTGGTCCAAAGTGGCTGCTTAGATCCCACCATCACATCCACCTTCCAATCCATAGGAGAGAGAAAAAGGAGAGTGGAGGACCTAACAGAAGGCTGTGCACATTATTTCGTTTAGATTCTTTTGGCCTGAACTTTAATCAGAGGGCCATACCTAGCTCCAAGAAAGCTGGGAAATTTGGGTGGGAGTAAGGTGGGTTCTATGACTGGAAGAATGAGTAAGATGCAGGAGGAAAGAGGTGCCAATAACTAGTAACTTTTTTTGTTTGTTTGTTTCTAATAGATTTTATTTTTAGAGCAGTTTTCTGTTCAAAGCAATACTGAGCAGAAAGTATAGAGATTTCCTATACTCTCCCTGCCCCACCTATGCATAGCCACTACCCCCCATTAACATCCTCCTCCAGAGTGGGATGTTTGTTACAACTGATGAACCTACATTGACATGTCATTATCACCCGAAGTCCATAGCTTACCTGGGGGTTCATTTTTGGCAGTATACATTCTTTGGATTTGGACCAATGTATAATGACGTGTCTCCATCATTACAGTAACATACAGAGTATTTTCATTGCTGTAAAAATCCTCTCTCCCCCACTTATTCATCTCTCCCTCCACCACAATCCTTAGCAACTACTGATAATATTTACTGTCCCCGTAGCTTTGCCTTCTAGAATGTCATGGAGTTAGAATCATTTAGTATGTAGCCTGTTCAGTTTGACTTTTTCCTCTTAGTAACATGCAGTTAAGTTTCCTCCAGATCTTTTAAACAAGTTACAGGAAGCACATCTTAGTGGTTGAGAGCATGGATTTGGAGTCATACTGTGTGGATTTGAATTTTGCTCTACCTCTTACTTGCTTTATGACCTTGGGCAAGTTACTTAATCTCCATCACTGTTTCCTCACCTGTAAAATCGTGTGTCGGCTCTTCTCTGATGCACATCGAGACCCACTCGCCATCTTTCACCACCCTGCTCTGTGCCCGGGGAAACTTACCTTTTGGAATGTATCCTCTGGCTTCTGGTTGGATTCGGCCAGCGAGTGGTACTGGCAGGATACTGCAGGGTGGAAACCAAGAGGTGGCAGGGTACTTAGTCCCTTCCCGTCAGGCTGTGAGATAGTAAGGCTGGATTATTCCAGACCACTCCTCCCTCTCCTGTAGCATCAGATCTTGCTGGATTCGGGAACCTCCCCTTCCGACTGAGGGGCGGTAGCAGCTCCCCATGTGGCTAGCCCCAGCGTACTCCTCCATCGTCTGTTTGCCCTTAACCCTGCCCATCACACTTTTGTCTGCAGTCCCTTTGTCAGACTCTCTGCAGTCACTTTTTTGGAGCATACCATCCTTTTCTGGTTAGGGCCCCGACTGATACAATGGGGATGATGATAGTACCGGCCTCAGACCATGGTGCTCAGGGGCAAATACATTTTAGAGTGAACACTTGAGTGTAGTAACCATCACTGAATGTTTACTGTGTTTCATGTCCCTAGGCGAGTGCTCTGATCCCTTTAGGTGTGGTCAAAACCTTCCGAAAGACTTGATTTTTAACATATAAATTAAATAAGATGGCCACTCATCTCCTCTTCTCCACCTGTGTTAAGAGGATGAAGCAAGACTCAAGATTGTGAACAAATCTGTCCCTGCATCCAAAGTTTCTTCCCTCCCCTCATCTGGGGATGAATAAGGAGAAAGGTCCCAGGCTTTTTATTCACCTACTCTGTGCCGGGCGCTTTACATGAGTGAACAGTCTATCCGGCCTCCCAGCTTGGAGTTTACATCATGTCACCCACCTTGATAGCCCAAATGCAATGATTTCCAAGGATTTCCTGATCATATTCCCAACAAATCAAGTATTTTTCTTAAGCTCCCCCCCCCCCATTTGAGGTCCAGAAATTCTCAGGGGTGCTTGTTCGTAGCCACAGAGTCAGTTCTGGCTTTTCTAGCCTTTTGCCAAGGGAGCTGGAATTCAGATTCACCTTATTGAGGCCAGTGGACCCCTTGATGACTGCTCCATGTCCTCTTTCTTCAGAAACCGGTGGTCACAGGATACTGCCACCGCTGCTGCTACCCCTGGTCAGATCAGAGCCCAGAAGCTTCGCATTTGCCTGCTGGGGGTCTGACTGGCTTCCCAGGGTTCTACTCTGTGCTGGCCACAGGGACAAGGATGCCACTCTCCTGTGTGTTCTTTTAGCCAGAGAATGTGCCCAGGTCCTTCTAATTACTGCACAAGCCCCAGACTCACCGAGGGTCTGGGATCAGGATGGCTGCCTGCCCAGCTCTGATCTGGTCTCCAAACAGCCAGGGCCATTCACCCAACCCCTGGGTCCACCCCCGACGTCTCCACCCCTGGAAGCCTCTCAGTCCTGCCCTCCTCCTCCCGCAGCCCACAGCCCTGAGTGTAGCTTCTGAGAGGGAAGGGAGTTCGCAGCCAGTTTAACTTTTTCTCAGGGTGATTGACAGTGGAAAATTCAGTTCCCTTCACAGGAAACCTCACCCTGCGGCAGGGGTGTGGTCTGGCCTCCTGGCTCCAACAAAACAATGACAGAATGGTGCAGCATTGTTGTATTTCCCTAAATCTGGGCACACAGCCTCTTCTACCATTGATCTTGTTGAGTTTATCAGCTCATTTCGTCCTCAGAACAACGCAGTGAAGCAGAAGGAATTATTTTCACATCATGGAGGAGGAAACAGAGGCTCAGAGGGGTTAAATTAGCTGCCCGATGTCACACAGCTAGTTATAGGCAAAACTTCTATTCAAAATATAATTTCTGACTCCAGAGCCAATCAATCTCTGTTTCAGGGGGATTTGGTTGTGGGTTGAATATAATAAATTATGGGAAAGTAACCAGCACAGGGGCTGGCAGCACAGTGTATGGCTGTTGAATAAATGAATGACCAGTAGGTGCTCAAAGCCATATACATTTTTTTTTTCTTTAGATCACCAAATAATGATTAATATGCCCCAAAGGGATTTTCCATAACGGGACCAGAAGCAACAACCAGAAAAAGTCTTCCTAGCTTCCTCCAGTCAGTTCCTGCTCCTCCTGACTGTGTTACAGCGCAGAGTCCCTGGGACAGGAAACCTCTATGGTTTCCTGACAGTGCCAATGCCGTTCCTAAAGGAAACTGCACCTTTGCAGCCGCGTAATTTGGGGCATGACAGTGGAAGCCTGGAGAGGGATCTGAAAGCAGAACTGAGAGCAGGTGGACTTGGGTCCGGGTGTAAAACTCATCTCCACTCCCTTAATGTTTTGTTCGCAAAGTGATACTACTCATTGCCCAGGAGGTGAGGTTTTACTGCAGGGTGTTCTAGTTGGGAGAGAGAAGGGACTAGGAGTTGGGGGAAATGGCAATCAGTTTTTGGGGCTGAATGGTTATCTACCTTGGTTAAAATTGCAAGGAAGGAGGTATGGAATAGCGGGATAAAACCACACACAGACACAGAGGAAAATGGAAAGGGCATCTGGTGGAACCAGGTGTTTTACTCGAAAAGGATAGGGCTGTTTTAAACACAAGCATGACTACCTGGAAATGACAGTATTTCATCAATTGTTAAGGACTTCTGGAGTCTAAAGAGTATTCAGTAAACAGGTTGATCTGTTCACGAATGCTATGATTATGGTGTCTGGGTCGCATTCTCGCTGGATGATCATTCTGGAATATGCCCTGTTGCTTTGGTTTCTCTCAAATCGGTTGTGCTTAGGATGGGCACATTAAAGTAGCTTGCTGTCACTCGTTTGCTGTGTGTGTGTGTGTGTTACTCCTGCCCCATTCCTCCCTTCTCCTCCTTTCTCCCTCTCTGTCTCTCCCCCTCCCCCATCTCTGCCTCAGTCTGTCTCCTCCCCGGCCCCATCCTCCTTGCTGCCTGCTGCCTTTTCTCATCTTAAGTTGGAATATGGACAGAAAAGGCAGTGCTTGCCTTTCTAGGGCCCTCTGCCAGCAAAATGGAACAGGTCAAATTATAAAAAAGGATGAAAAAAGAATGCTCTTTGGCAAAATGGGGGAAACAGATGTTCAAGGGTGATTTTGCTGTCTTGAGCTGTCTGCTGCCGGCTGAAAGGCACTCCTGACGGGATGGCTAGATACAGACATTCATCATCACGGCACATGTGTGGTTGCTTTAATGTCAAGTATGTATATATATTTACCTCTGCCTGTTCTCCTCTCCTCGCGACCTTTGTACTCCCACATCCAGAGCTGGCGAGGTCACTGGCCACCTGGTAGCCAGATTTATTTTCAGCCTCTTCTCAGAGGGTTTTTTTTTTTTTAACCTACGAGGAAGAGTGGACCTGAAGTGCTTTCAGGTCCCTGTTGAACAGTGAATATTTTCTGGAAACTTTAGGTTCTTAAGAAAATAGAGAAGGAACCTGTGGGTGCAGAACCAGGTCTGACGTGAACCCTATCGAAAGGTCGGGGTTGAAGGCAGGCTGAATATTGCAGGATTCCTCCTGGAACTTGGGACCTGCCAGAGGTCCTTGACTTCTGTCTCCCAAAGGCTTGCGACTTACTGGCAAAATAAAAGTCCATTGTGTACCCTGGTAGTTGGCCGGCCAGAGACTCAGACCATCTCCTTTAAAAAATATTTCCCTTTTGGCTCTAAAAGCTATTTCCACCACAGACGCAGGAGGGGGATTCCAGATTCTGAACATTTGCTATAGACTAAGGAGTATGGCAGGCACTTTCTGTGCCTTGTGTGGGTTAACCTTGTGTGACCACCTCCTGCCTCCACCCTCAGTGGTTCCCCCTGTCATGTAAGAGTGTAACTAGGATCAAATGAGTTGTTAGAACAGTGCCCGAAAAGTGACCAGCATTTAATAAATCTTACCTTTATTTCCCTGTTTTCCTTTTTTCCTGCCTGCCTTCACTTCCCTCATCCCTTTCTAGTATGTCTGCCTTCCCTGAGCTCCATTCTGTTTGTTTTCCCCTATTCTCTTCATCTAGTGACACAGAAAGAAGAGAAAAGGGAAAAGAGAATCAATCACAAAAGTCTAAGGCTTGAGGCACCACAAGCCCACATAGTACCTTTGAGCAAGTTGGAAAAAAGCATTTCCTCCAAGTGGATGGAGAGCAGAGACAGTGTTCCCAGTTTAGCGAGTAGCAGGCAAGCTAGGTTTCTGCCCCGTACCCCTGCCTCATTCACTCCCCGAGCCCAGCACTCTTGTGCAGTGAACAACTTATACAACTGGACATGGTAGCCCCCATTCCCCGCTCTAAGCCTTCTCATGGATTCTGCCCCGCCCCCCACTTTTTTGGGAACTCTTTCAGTGTTGTGTAAATATGAGAAAGACAGAATTTTTTTTTTGAAGAATTCTTTTAAAATAAATTTCCCCTAAATGATTTACATTATTTCCCCATGTTCTGATCTCCTGAATAAAAACTGCGTCTAAAACTTGCCATACTTCTGCCATTAGTTAACCAAAATTTATTTACTCCAGTTCAAATGACATTACAAAATGCATTATAATATTTGTGGAGTGCTTTTCATGCACTAGGTATCTTGCTGAGAACTTTATGTTTGTCATCCCAAAACAGTCCTGTGAGGCAGGTACTATTGGTTTCCTCATTTGAAAGGTAGGGAGCTGGAGCGTGGACAAGTTAAATAACTGGCCAAGTCACACTTGGGAAGTGGTAGAGCCAGACTCTGAGCCCAGCTCTCCTCTCTCCTGCTAGGATTCCTAACCTCCATTCTGAATTCCAGAGCAAGTTACTAGAACCCAAACCCCTGATTCTCAGTGGCAGCTTCTTGGCAGAACCAGGATTTGCATCCAGGCCTGTTTGACTGTAAAATTATGGGCTGACCCATTTACAATACTGCCTACAACTTGCCATGCACTGCGGGCTTGGCTGGGGGACACAAGGGTGAATGAGACACAATACTTCCCACAAAGAATGGATCACCTAACTTGGGGACAAAGACCAATGAACAGAAACCTTGACAATATGGAGCTCTGGCTCCTCCAGGCCAGTGGGCACTTACTGACTGTGTGACCTTGTGCAGGTTATCTAACGTCTCTGGGCCTCAGCCTCCTCATCTGTGACAGGGGAATGCAGATGCCTCCCTTATAGGGTCATTGGGAGGGATTAAATGAGATAATATATGCAAAGTGCTTAGCACAGTGTTGGCCCTCCATGAGTGGTTGCAGTTCTTTTTATTATGGTGAGTGCTATGAAGGAGGTATTCAAGAGGGCAAGGGACCCCAGAGAAGAGGAACTTGACTCAGTCATAGAGGTCAAGGGGAGGCCAGACAGGCTTCCTGGAGGAGATCCATCCTTCACAGCATGAGCTGCAAGAGGAAAGGTACAGGGCATGAACAGATCATGTCTGCCTTAGGACAGCTGGTGGCAACCACAGTCAGCTTGTCCTCTGGGGTCCCTGTAATTGAGTGCTGAGTACTGGAGTCCAGGTGAGTGAAGCGGAATCTTCTCCTTCGTACAAGCCTAGACTTACCAGGGAAACACTACAAAGCAGGACTGTAACTTCATTAACTCCTTCCTCAGATGCTGTGCACATCCTGGATGCCTCTTGGGGTCTGTTTGCCCCTTAAATTTGGCATGGTAGGGTTCAATGGAACAGAGCTGTTACACCATGTTCTTTTTGTTTTGTTTTGTTTGATGGAGGCACTGGGAATTGAGCCCAGGATCTCATGCATGCTAAGCACGCACTCTACCCCTGAGCTATACCCACCCCCGCGTTCATTTGAATTTCCCTCCTTTCCCCATTATTACCATCATTATTGTTTTTTACGACTATTAGCTTGACATTCCACACTATTTGCCAAATGAGACACCCAGGGATCCTCTAAAGCAGGTAGAGGGATGTGACCCATGTGACCAAATATTTATCTGAATTGGCAAAATCTAAACTGGGGATCCAAAAATATAGGATGCCTAGTTAAATTTCAGATAAACAGCGAATGATTTTTCTTTTGTATACATATGTCCTTTGCAATATTTGGGGTGTAATATACTAAAAATTCTCTTCTTTATCTGATACTCAGATCCATCTGGTGTCACGTGTTTTACCTGGCAGCCCTGGGTGTAGGAGCGGCATCCGGCGATGCTCTCTCTGCACTGGATTTTAGCTTGCTCTGTTAGGAGGTGTGGTAAAACAGAGCTCAGTGCCTGTCACCAAGTCTTTTGTCCCTACCAGACTCCACTTAGGTGCTTACATCCATGAGACCTGATGGCTGATGGGTATGCTGCTTTATCACCTGAATGAGAAAGCGGTGGTTGGAAATGAACTCTTCCTACAGCAGAAGTTCTGAACAACTTCAGGGATCTGACGCATGTTCCATTTAGTGTATATGTACACACAGGGCAATGCCTGCTCCAGGTGGGGGCTACATGGCTTCTGGAGTCTGGATATAAGGTCTTGATTGTCTCCATTCTCTCTTGTCACAGAAGCTCAGGTCTGATCTACTCTGTTCTGGAGAGTCAGAGCATCTTACTGTCTTCATAGGAGGGAGCACCCTGTGCCCTCCTTCCTTAATACCTGGTGCCTCAGCCCAGGCTGGACTGTCACAGAGTGGGTGTTGTATACACGGGGGAGGTGGCTCCTGCCTCCTGACAGAACCTGGTTTGTTGTTATGCAGTGGTTATTATTATAACAGTTTCTTTATAAGGAGCTGAAACTTGGCTTCCTGTTTCTTATACCCAGTTGTCTTATGTTTTGCCTTCTAGAACTTTCAAAAAAATTTTTTTTTACTGTGACCCAGCATAAAGATACATTTTACATTTAGACTCACACAGATTTTAATATAAAATGAAAACAGGTTTCATGGACTAGCAACTACCTTTTAATTAGATTGGCTGCATCTGATCTTTTCCATTTTCTTCTATCTTATTTATTTAAAATGCCGATTAACCTGTTCAGTTGATTTCCACAAATGGGTTGCCAACTACTGTTTGAAAAACAATGCTCTGGAGTATTTATAGCAAATATAAAGTCTGTTCCTCCTTTCTTTCTGAAAGCTCAGGAAATACAAGATGGCTATTGAATTGTATTTTAATCTTCTCTTCTCTTTACCAGTTCTCTTTCTTCATATGCCCTGGTTTCTCTGTCCATTCCCATCCCGCTCAACCTCTGCTGAGTGCTTTCTAAGAGCAAAGTTTCGTTCTTGCAAGTTGGCACTGAGAACTGAGCATGACCTCATACATAACTTGACCAGTACTTGGTGGAGTGCGATTATCAGACTCCTTGACCTCAGCCCCCTACCCAAGTTAATATCACTCCATTAATCAATACTCATTGGGTATGGTTATGTAATTCTTTTAAATTTACCTAAAATACTTAATCTAGCCTATTTTTTTCCTGTTTTGTCTACAAGGGTATCTGGATATATTTTTCCTAATTAAGGTAGAGAGGCTCAAATCAAGATGCCCACCATTCATATTTCTTGGATCTACAATTAAAAATTCCCAGACTCAAGAAATGTCAACAGAGGGGAGGGATATTGGCCCGTGGCAGAGTTCATGCTTAGCATGCATGAGGTCCTAGGTTCAATCCCCAGTACCTCCATTAAGAAAAAAAAAAATTAAAAATAAATAAGCTAAAAAAAAAAAGAGAGAGAAATGTCAACAGAAGGAACTGACTGTCGAGCACCATCTAGTATAGCTATAATTAAAGCTCCTCTAAAATGACCATATTTTGAAGGAAAATGGAGAACAGGTTAGTAATCATAGCTAATAATGGTGGAGTATGTGCTATGTGACGGTGCTGAGAGTTTTATGTGCAACTGACTCATGAATTTCTCACAGCCATTTGAGGTGGATACTATTGTAATTACCACTTATCAAAAGAAGAATCACTGAGCTTAGTCAAGTCAAGGAATTTTGCCAGTCGTATAACTAATAAATGGCAGTGGGGTAGCTGAGCCCAGGACCATTTCGCTTCTCAGCCTGTGTTCTAAAACACTTAACGGCACCCCACCCTTGCTGTTAATCTAAGTAACATGCTTAGAGCAGTGCTTTTGTGGCGGTTAATAGAATTTCCTCCCTCCCCTAAGGAAAAGGGAGGAACTGAGTAGCAAATTCAGGTCCCTAGCAGCCCCCAGCAGTCTGTGAAAACAGTCTGGACCCATCACTGACTGCATGGGGTTAGGCCTCAGAGCGCTTTGCAGCGGGGCCGTGGGTCTGGAGCCGGGGAGCACCTGTCCTGTCCAGGTGAGCCTGGAGGAGGAACTGTGGGTTTGGGAGGCAGAATAAGTGTTCAGTCAAGAGCAAGAGCTCTGCTCCAAAAAACAGGTTTGAATCCTGACCCTGTCACCTTTTTCGTCCCATTTTTTTTTTTAATTGAAGTATAGTCAGTTTACAATGTTGTGTCAGTTTCTGGCGTACAGCATGTTTCAGTCATACATACACATACATACATTCATGTTCTTTTTCATTGTAGGTTACTACAAGATATTGAATATAGTTCCCTGTGCTATACAGCAGGAGCTTGTTTATCTGTTTTATATATAGTAGTTAGTATCTGCAGATCCCAGACTCCCAGTTTATTCCTTCTCACCCTCTTCCCCCTCTGGTAACTGTAAGTTTGTTCTCAATGTCTGTGAGTCAGTTTTGTAAAGAAGTTCATTTGTGTCTTTTTTTTTTAGATTCCTCAAATGAATAATATCATATGGTATTTTTCTTTTTCTTTCTGGGTTATTCACTTGGAATGATGCTCTCCAGGTCTTTCCATGTTGCTGCAAATGGTACCATTTTATTCTTTTTTTGTGGCTGAGTAGTATTCCATTGTATAAATATACCACAACTTCTTTATCCAGTCATCTGTTGATGGACATTTAGGTTGTTTCCATGTCTTGGCTATTGTATGTAGTGCTGCTATGAACACTGGGGTGCATGTGTCTTTTCGAATTAGAGATCCCTCTGGTATATGCCCAGGAGTGGCATTGCTGGATCGTATAATAAGTCTATTTTTAGTTTTTTAAGGAATTTCTATACTGTTTTCCACAATGGCTGCACCAAACTGCATTCTCACCAGCAGTGTAGGAGGGCTCCCTTTTCTCCACACCGTCTCCAGCATTTATTGTTTGTGGACTTTTTAATGAATGGCCCTGTCACTCTTGAGCCATGTGATCTTAGAAGATTCCCCTAACCTGGCCCAGCCTCTTCCCCTCATGTGTAAAACATGGATAATGATGCCTGCCTTGGTAGGTGTTATGTATCCATGGAATGAGATAATGTCTGAAATCACCTGGTACAGAGCAGACACTATTCTGTACACACTCACTCAAGACAGAAGACTGGGTTTTGATCATGCTCCTCCTCCAATATCTCTTGCCTGTTCTCTCATTTAGGTTGGGATTCTGAGTGCATGGAACTGTAGGTCCCCAAATGTCCTAAACCAGTGGTTCTCAAAGTGTGATTTGTGGACCAGCAGCAGCAGCATCAAATGGGAACTTGTTAGAAATGCAGCTCTTGGGCCCCACCCTGACCTACTGAACCAGAAGCTCTGGGGTGGGGCCCAGCAGTCTGTTTTAACAAGCTCTTCTGGTGCCTTCGATACAGCTGACATTTAAGAACCACTGCCCTTCTGGCGCTGAGAATTCTGGGTCTTCCCCTGTTTTCAACAGGACTCAGTCCAAGGCTCTAGAGAGATGGCACCTTTCGTATAGATGTTGTGACCAACGTGGAATTCACCTTCAGGTTGTTTCCGTTGAATCCTTTTGTTATTTATCCCCAATTGGTCATTTTCTGATGTTCCTTTTCTCTCTTCCACTTAATCCGAAACTTATATTGTATATACCTTACATCCTGCAGGTTGACTAGGAAGGGACCATTCCCAGATGCTGGGTAAAGGAGACTGGTAACTTTCCTAAGGATCTCATCCCTGGGTCCTCAGGACTGGACCCCTGCGGGCTTTCCTCCCTTTGCCTTTTTTTTTTTTTTTTTTTTTTTGAGAGGGATGTAGTGATTACCTTTATTTATTTATTTATTAAAAATTTTTTTTTTATTGAGTTATAGTCATTTTACTATGTTGGGTCAAATTCCAGTGTAGAGCACAATTTTTCAGTTATACGTGAACATACATATATTCATTGTCACATTTTTTTCTCTGTGAGCTACCACAAGATCTTGTGTATATTTCCCTGTGCTATACAGTATAATCTTGTTTACCTATTCTGGATATGCCTGTCAGTATCTATAAATTTTGAAATCCAAGTCTGTCCCTTCCCACCTCCCGCCCTCTTTGCCTTCTTTAAGTTCCCCCTACTCTTTGAGCTCTTTGTTGCTTCAGGATCTCCGCCCAGGCTGTTTGCTCAACTGGAATGCTCTTCCCCATCTTTTCTTCACCTTGGAGAAGCCTTCCCTTTCCAACCCCTTTGAGTAGCCACCCTCTCCCTTGTTAGTCTCTGTTACTGCATCCTGCTCCTTTTGTTCATCACACATAAGCCAATTTGTAACTATGGATTTATTTATATACATTTCCGTAGGCAGAGCCCTTAGCAGGGTATTCAGGTACCTAGTGGAGTGTGTGGCTTATTCAATGTAATCGATAATATTTTTTGAATGAATGAATGAACCATTGCAGCTCTCACATAGCTCTGCCATCGTTCAAACTCTATTGTGTGTTAATCCTTTCAGTTTTCCTTCCATTTAGGACTCAGTTTTTTCTAGTTATTTCTAATTATTCCCCTCCTGACTGTGGACTTTTCTGAAGACTGTTCTGCTTAGCACGACACTGACTCTGTCACTGACACACAAGAATTCCTGATTTCTGGATGGGTCACTTGTATAGGACGTGAATTTTAACTTACCCTCCCCCAGAAGTTGATGCTGCAAAACAAATTCTTCTCCTGAATTGAACCGTTCAGAGAGGCTGGAGCCCTTGGGAATTGTGAGAGCTTCCCCACTGCTCTGTCTTTGGCCTTTAAAAGTACAAGACATGCTGGAAGATGTGCTGGTCTTTAGTGCATATTCTAGAAAGAGAAAAAAACTCCTATGTAGTCCGTGGAAGGAACATTCTTCTCACTGTTCTTTCTAGCTGTGAACAGAGATGACATGCTTTCAGAATAAAACACACCAGCATCCTTTGAAAAATGGAGACTACAAGGGACCTTAATTAAATATGAACATTCTGATCGGAGTTATCTCCAGTTATTGGGACAATCCTTGTTTTTAATAGTGATTTTATGGTGCTATGGTTTTAGAAACTCAATAGGATTCCAGTTTTAGGAAAATAAAAAACCACGGATCTATACCATCATTGGAAATAGAGTAAAACCTAATTTGTTTTTTCTTCCTAAAGAGAGAAGTAGGAAGAAATTGCCATAGCATGATATGCTGTAGGAATAAGAAAACTGAGGCTGCCTCCTGTTAGTATGTAGGATTCACCCAGCAACTCAGTGATAAATATGGTTAGAAGCTTGGGAGCCTGGAAAGTGGGCAACATTAACTACTCAGCTAACTCAGTTGAGTGGTTCTCAACCGGGGGCAGTTTTGCCCATAGGAGGCGTCCGGCAATGCCTGGAGACATTATTATTTGCCACAACTTGGAGTGGGGGGTGGGGGACTGCCACTGGTAGTGAGGGGTAGAAGCCAAGGATGCCGCTAAGCATCTAACCATGCAGCAGGCAGTCCTCACAGCGAAGAATTATCAGCCCCAAGTGTCAACAGGGCCAAGGCTGAGAAGCCCTGAAATAACCAATCAACCAAGCAGTCTGGGCTTTCAGTATTCCCAAGGTTTCTGTAATAAGAGAGCAGGTAACAATGAGAAGGGTTCTCATCCATTAAACACCGGCGACATGCCGGGCTCTTTATATTCAGAGCTCCTGAGGGTCTCAGTCAGGCTCTGACCCCAGGTGTGTTTGGGGTCAATGTCTCTACTCTTCCTCCTTAGCTGTTTTGATGTAGGTGCATTTTCCATGGATGTGACAGTATCCATCCTCTGCTTTTTTGTCTTTTATATAGATTAAATTATGTGTTTAATGCATATTAGGTTATACACTCCGAGGAGAAAGCCATGAGGCAGGAAGAGACCAGTGTGTCACTATGGGTGTGAAGCTGAAAACATCCAGACAAACAGGTCTCAGGTCCATAACTCACTACCTGAGCCAGACGCCTATGTAGGAAGATAGCAGAGAGCCTGGCCCTTAGTAGGTACGCAATACATATTTGTTGGGCAATTTTTTTCATAATCAACAGAGTCCTTGCGTAAGCTTCAAATGGAGCAGGGTTTCCAAATGACCTCTTCTGTTATATAACATTGAACTCCTCCTGGGAGCAGTTTCCTCACCTCTAAAGCACCCGATATTTCTGGAACGGCAGAGTGGTCTCACCTGTGCATCTTCCATTTGCCTTGCACGTCTTCCTGGTCTTTGTTTTTCACTCTCCATTCTTTGTCTGACCTGGCAAAGGCTCATCCCCTGCCCCTCCTTCCTCATAGCTGTTCCTCCTGGCATCCTCTGCTTTGGGCACTCCCAGCACTCCCTGCCTTTTGCTCCCGTCAACAGTTTGCAAGACAGGGGCAGGGCCTGTGTCAGAGTCTCCAGAGGGCCATGTGCCATGTGAAAAAGCTTATTTGATACTTGGGGACAGGCAGGAAAAAAATACAACTATTGTCTTGTGTAAAATGGAGAACTGAAAGAGAAGCTTGGAAGAAATCGTCTTGCCTGGCAATAAAACAGGGATTTATCAAAGCTGGGGTTGGTGTGACCATTTTATGTTTGGAAGAGAAGAGGTTCAAAGAAAAAGTGTCTGGAGCACGGCAGGGTGTGCTCTCCTTTCCATGTCCCTACCTTTGCTAGTCATGACCTCCTTCTCTCAGCACTTGGGTTTCTTGGAACCTGCCCTTTTTCCCCTGTATGAAACCTGTCACTCCTCTGTGCTCTTATAATGCTTTGTTTTCTTTATTTTTATTTTTTATGGAAGTGTAGTTAATTTACAACGTTATTTTCAGGTGTACAGCAAAGTGATTCAGTTACACATACTGTGTGTGTGTGTGTGTGTGTGTGTGTGTGTGTATATTTATATATATATATATATTCAGATTCTTTTCCATTACAACTCATTACAAGAAATTGAATATAGTTCCCTGTGCTATACAGTAGGTCCTTGTTGTTTATCTGTTTTATATATAGTAGTTTGTTTCTGCTAATCCCAAACTCCAAATTTATCCCTACCCCCTTCCCCCCGGTAACCACAGTTTGTTATACAATGCTTTGTTTTTAACCTCTAATATGTCACCCATCATCCCTCACCTTGGCTCTGATACAGTACATGCTGCTGAAAGAGAAGGGGAAGATTGCCTTGACCCCAGTAAGCCAGTGAGAGACCTTAGTCCGTGGCCCTCAAAATTCAGGGCACTAGGAGTCACCTGCAGTGAATTCTATGGTGACTCCACCCTTAGAGATTCTGAGTCTCTAGAATTTGGAGGTGGGACAAGAGGAATTTAAATCTTTAAATGCTTTGGTTTATAAGTCACACTTTATTTTTATTGAAGCATCGTTGCTTTATAATATTGTGTTAAATTTCTGGTGTGCAGCGTATTGATTCAGTTATATATATATTCCTTTTCCTATTCCTATATCTTTTATTGATTGATTGATATAAATTACACTTTGGAAAGCACTTTATTGCTTGAGCTTATGTGTTTTCTAAACAACACAAGAATCTTAAGATAGGCTGACTGCATTTAGTCATTGGTTTGTCAACTTGACAGGTATTAATGGAGAACCACTAATTTTATTATGACTGTCCTAGGTGAGGTTGGGCAGTGGCTGTCCCTTTCGTGGAGGTGCCTGTTCTCTCTCCTTTTATTGTTTTCTGTTTCCTTCCTGGCAAGCTCAGGCCCATTCTCAAGGCCCATCCTAGTCAAAGCAGAAGCGAGCACAAGAAGGGTGTGTTTCCTGGATGCCAAGAAGAAGAGGGAAGGGGAAAGGGGATTTGCATTTTAGTAGAGAATTTAAATACCTTGGTATTTCAAATCACCAGAGAAGGGAAGGGTCTCTTTTACTGAATTCCAACTATGTGCCCAGCACTTGAAGTATATTATCTAATTTAATCCTTGCAATAAGCCAAGGAGATAAATGTAGTTATCCCCATTTTACAGAGGAGAAAACTGAGGCTTGTGTTATGTTACTCTTCATATCTAGAAATCGGTGGAACCAGGATTAGAACTCAGGACTTGCTCTAAAGGCCATGCTCATCTTCCTCTACCTGGATGCCTCTGTTATCTCACTCTTCTTCCAGCCTCTGTGCTTGTCTGGAACATCTTGGTACCTTCCCCACTTGGAGTTTAAGACTGTTCTCTGAGCTGTCCCTAAGAGTGCCAAAATTGGTCTGTCGCCTTCTTAACTTTCCTTGGGTGAGGGAAAGACTTTAGAAAGGACGCTGACCTGTAGATTAAGTATATAGATCTAAAACCACAAATCCTGCCTGGTTCACTACTTTACTGCTAGTAAAGCTGCATTCAATTTTTATTGTAAACATATCTTGTTTCTATTTGGCCCCAACAGTAGTTGGAATCTGCAATCAAATATACTGTAAAATGTTACTGATGACCTCTGGCTGGCCAAATCCAAAGTCTTCTTCTCAGGCTTTAGTTCCTGAACAACAGTCAGATATTTGATGTAGAAAATTATTCATTTGATGTAGTGATTATTAATAATTGAGCAAATTAAGGTGCATGGAGGGAGAAAATTGGCCTACCAAATTATCACTTGGTATCAATTTGAAAAGTCTAGGCTAGGTCCACTTGACTGAATCAACAGATTCTGTAAAAATTTTTATAAGATTTTTAGGGGGGAGGGAGGTAATTAGGTTTATTTATTTATATATTTTTTAAATGGCAGTTTCGGGGTTTGAACCCAGGAGTTCATGCGTGCTAAGCATGCGCTCTACCACTTGAGCTATACCCTCCCCCTGAATTAGCAGATTCTTGAACTCACAAGCTGTGTCTGTATCTTCCTCAGAAGTCTAGGAAACTGTGGTATTGGATAGATCTTCAAACTTCCTCTGTTCCCAGATCTTCTAAGTAGAAGAGGCTAGGGAAGTCCCCAGCCTCTGCATCTTTTGCCTCCTCCTTTCCTGAGTTTTCCATTGTGGACATTAACCAAGTAAACTGATCTTCACAGCTACATCTCTTTTTCCTCTAGACTTCCGTTCTTGACTTCTCCCCCAGGCTCTTGCCCAGAGGACAGGAAACCTGTCAACATCTTTCTCAAACCAGCTCTCCCTCTCAACTCTGCTTCCTCCGTCTTTGATCCATCCATTGGACCAATTGGTTTCTAAATCTTACAACAGTAATTCATTTTTCTTATGACTCAGGCTTAAAGTCTGGGTTAATTTGATTACTTTGTTCTTTCTCCCAGGATAGCTATGAAAATGGTCAATGAAAAGAGTAAAATCTTGCTTCAGAGATTTGGTATCGTCCCTGTATTTGGTACCTTCAAAGACTTGATATCTATGTGGTATCTCTCTCTTCTTTTCTATCTCCTTTGCCCCCGCCTCCCATGTCATTGCTCCCTGCAGCTGTTTCCCTGATTGGCTCCCTATCTCCAGGGCTAACGGTGGGTTGCTTGAAATAATAGCAGGTGTGTGTTGAACACTTACATGCATTGTGCTAAGTATTTTATATTTGTTACTTTATTCAATCCCCATAACTACCCTATGAGGGTTGATGCTATTTCCCTCATCTTGCAAATGAGGAAACTGAGCTTTAGGGAAGTTAAATGACTTACCCAAATGCACACAGATAGTGTGGTTGATCTGTGACTCAATGACACATTTATTTTGTTCCAGTGGATGCTTCTAACTGTTAAATTCTGCTGCCTCCTAGGATATAGAATGGTATCTACTAGAAGTCAATTAATCAGTGTTGGTTTCCTTCCTACCTTCCCTCGTTTTTCTATCCGTTACTTCTCCCCCAGCCTATGCTAAGTTCATACAATGCTAGTGCCATCTGAACTCCACTCCCCTTCAAGACGTCTTTCTTCTTCATGGAGTCAGTCCTCTATACCTTTACCAAGCATCTCCAGCGCTTTCCTGCTCTCTGGTTGCATATTTTGTTATCTTAAATAAATAAATCCTTGAAGGGCTGGTTAGCTGCTGTTTCCTTTGTTTCTTTTATGTGTTATCAAGTACCAGGGGATCAGACTTTAAATGGGGCAGGGATTTGGTAAATAATTGTTAAAGTATTGCGTTTGGGCTTTATCTTGAGAGTAGAGGTTACTGAACCATCAGGGATGAATCGGAAAAATAGACTGGAATCAGAAGGACCCCCCCCCCCCCCATCAGGATGGAAGGGAGGGGTTAAACTGCTGGCAGACTAGTTAGCTAATTGCCACAATCCAGGCAGGAATCCCTGAAAGAATCGTGGTCTAGTGAGAAGGCAGAGAGAGGAGAGGAGAAGAGCACACGTTGAGAGGTGTGGTATGCACTGACCCTCCCACTAGCCTCTTCAGGAGCAACTGCACTGTTACTGCCTGGCCTCTTCTCGGAGTGGCAGAGCCGGCTCCTAAAAGCTCCGGAGAAATGTTACCGTGTGGGCGGGTTCGGGGTCCCCAGATCAAGGCTCCAGAGGTCTGCCGAGTGTAACTGAGTATAATGGGGTGGGTGAGTAATGTTACTCCGTACATCCTGGTTTAAGAGGTGGGACAGAATCGGCAACATTTTTCCAGAGTCACTTTCTTTGCCTCCACTCGGGCAGATTAACAGCCTAGAGGTCTGTGGCCACTGGTTGTAATAGCTAAGGCTGTAGAAGCTGTCTGGGCCTTTCTGCTTGTCAACGGAGCCCGGAGTAGCCGCTCGTCGCCCGGTCCCGGCGTGTGATAGAAGCGCTGTGGCCTGGGGAACGCAAAAGGAAAAGTCTAGCTACTTTGCACCTGGAAATTCCGCCTAAAAAGAAAAAAATCGTACACAGAACTTCATCTGGACTTTTAGGGCAGGTCGGGAAACCGATTTCTGCCAGAGTTGGCCTGGTTGGGGGGAAGGGAAAGTCGAAGGAAGGAGAACCGGTGAGTCTGACATGAATTAAACCGGGGCAGGGGACAAAACGAGGGAGGCTGTCGCCCTCCTAACTCTCGGGGAGACACGTCAGCTTGAGCCCGGGGCAGTTTCAGCCGGCGATCTCCCAGGCCCGGGGAGGGGCGGCGGACGGCTGGAGACGGGCTCTAGGGCCCAGCTGCCGGGCCGGGGTGGAGTGTAGGGTTACAGTGACGAGCCCCGTCGACCCTCCCCGGACGGCGCGCGGGGCGCGGGGAGCGCGGGCGGCGGCGGCGGCGGTGGCGCGCGGGACGCTCTAGGACCCAGCAGCGGCGGTCGGGTTTGGGGCTGAGGGGAAGCCCCGGCGTTTCTTCGCTTTCTGTGTGAATGGGGCTGACGGTCGCGCGCCGCTTCCCCGCGCTGCCCCACGCCATGCCCAGCGCGCTGCCGGGTGGCCGCCTTCCTCAGCCGCGGCACTGAACTAGCCATGATCGCCTCATGTGGAGGGCAAAGTTGCGCCGGGGAACTTGTGAGTCTGCGGTGAAAGGTAACCAGCCCCCGCTCTGGGTGCAGGGAGGGGCCTCCGAGGCTCCCGCGCGGAGGACCTAGCCGGCCGATGCTCGCTGCCCCCTGCTGCTCTGGGCAGGGGGCTCCTCTTCGGGGTCCCGGGGCTGCCATCCGTCCAGCTCCGGAGCGACTTGGGCGGCCTTTTCGGCACCGGGGTCCCGGGAGTGCTAGCCACCAGATCTCCCTAACCTAGATTGTTTAAAAAAAAAAAAATCAGAACTCCGTCCCGCGCCAATCCGCAGGCCCCAGAGCAGGCGGGCCGCCAGCGCCGCGGCCCCCGCGGCCCCTGGAAGACGGAGTCGTTTAGCCCTCGCCGCCCGGGGCCCCGTGCTGGCGCGATCCCGATGCGGGGGGCTGGCCTCTCCGGAGGGGCGCTGCCATATGGCCGCGCGCGGGTCCCTGGCAGCTCAGGGAGGCGGCGGAAGGGGTAGCCGGTGGCCGCTTCCCTGCGCGCGAGACAAAGGCGCGCACGCTGGCCCGCCGGGCAGGCCGGACCCTTCCTGCCGCCCTAAGCCTCGGCCCCGGCTAGTGGGGGCCGCGGAGGGGTCGCGCCGTGGACCCCGAAGCTCGGATCGCGTTCGCTGCTTCTCCTTCTTTGTTCTCCCCAGACAAGTTTCTTTGACAGAAACTGGGGAGTTAGATCCAGCTCTCCCTTGCTGTTAGTGTTGCCTTTAAAAGAATCTGGTTTCGGGAAGGAAAAAAAATTAAACTTTCCGAGTGGAACTGGTTTTGCTTGGATGGGACATTCGTGGCAGGAGGGAGATTGGCATTTCGGCCGATGACAGCCGGGCAGAGCGGGGCCCTGCGCTGGGGCAGCGGCCGGACGTGCCCCGTGGGCAGCAGGGTGGCGGAACCGACGAGCGCCGGCGGGCACCCACCTCCAGGGCCTCCCCCTCAGCGACCTTTCCAAGTTTTCCCCCTTAGGAGCCCAGGCTGAGAATTCGGCTCCCTGCCCGCAGCTCCTGAGCCTCACCACGCCCTACTCTTTACTCTCTTGATTGGTGACTGGAAAGACTTTACAATTTTGTTAGGTTTTTGCCTTTTGGGCTTCGGCGTTGGTTTACTGTCTCCAAGTGGCACAAGCTTTGGAAAATGCCTGGCTGGTGTGTGCATCACCAGAACTGGAGTTTCAGTAGTCGGGGCCCTGATCTTGGGCCTTGGAGCCTTTGCGGAGCGGGACCCAACATTTTTTGCGCCCTCGGACCCTCACCTTCTTTGCCTGTCCTGATACAGTGCCGACATGGTTGCCCATTTTCTTTTAAGGAGGCACGCTGTGAGAATCGAGTTTTTGTACTGCTTATCAAGTCCTTGGTGGTAATGGAGGTAGGCGATCAGGAGGGCCATTTTATGATCCTCAAAGATGCTTTGAACTACCCCCCAAAATAACGTTACTTGCCATAAGCAAGTAGAACCAGAATAGAGGGATTATTAATAGCTACTATTCCAAAAAATTTCCTTCCTTTTCGGGAAGTGAAAAGTCAGAGCATGAAATGTTGAACAGTCATTTCTCTCTCTGCTTCCAAAAACCAGCCTGTGTGTTCCTGCCAAGCTGACGAAGATTTTCCCTGGCTGCCCACCACTCCTGGACCTGGCAGCTCTCCGTGGACGTCAGGCCCAGGTTAAGGACTGGGATCTCTCTAGATTGCAAGTTCTTGAAGCATCTAGACCAGTGTGAGGTTCATTTCCCGGGAGGGTGCTCTGATGTTACAGTGCATCTATATGGATGCTCTTTATGGGAGCAATATGGGCACAATACTTAATACACTTGGAACTGTTTTGCAGAGGAGCAAAGGGTTGGAAACCACTGATTTGACCAGAATGAAAAGGAGTAAGGCATAGCATAGAAGGCTTTAGAGCTGCCTACCTCCACGCTCTCTGGTGGGGCGTGGGGGGAAGTTTAGTTTCTGGATGGATATACTTTGCTTTTGAGAGATACATTTTTCAAGATCAGTAAACCCTTGTGAACTCTGCAAGTGGACAGGAGGAGAGAAGGTGTACGCACAGCTCCACCCCTCTTCCCCTTCTTTTTAAAATGCACAGAAGTCTTAGTCTTTTAGGTTCCACGCAGATGGTGGAGGGTGAAGAATACTAATGTACTGAAGGGCATGTAGGAGATCAAAGCAGTTAAAAATACTCTTTTCATAGAAGCTAATGGAGGACTTTCAGTTTAAATGAGATTTTAAAGTGCTGTCGTTAAGAAAAGCACAGGAATGCAGAAATGTGAGTAATTTTATGAGAAGGCACTCTGCTGATTAGGCTTGAGAGTGTCTGCCCTTGGCCAGTCAGTCTGGAGGCTTCTGTGGATAGAGCACTTGCTTTTTTTTTTTTTTAAATGTTACCCTGGTGGAGAAGTGTGGACCCAGGACCTGGAGGAAAGATGGCCAAACTAATTAAAATCAAATGGCAATCTGGCTGGTGAGAGTTCTGTTGAAAAGTACAGCCCCTGAGTACCAGTGTTGTGTTTCTTCATAGTAATTTGTGAAAATACTTTGAAAATGATAAATGTACTGTATAACATATGGCTTTTTAAAGAAAAAAAATGATGAATAACTTAGGAAACAGGGAATTGCTAGGGAAAATTGTGATTTTTCTGGGCCAATAAATTAGAAAGGAAGTAACTTTGTAAGACCTGCCTGTTCGTAGTTCTATACGCAAAATTCTTCCAAAGTAGCACCCTTCGTCCACTGTCCCCCACTACGTCCCGGTAGCTCTCTGCATTTTAAATGCATATGGAAGCTTAGTTCAGGACATTCTCTAGTGTTTTAAATAATTTCTCTCCTCCTATTTTTTCATTCATTTTGGTAGGTTCTTCTGTCCCAGAATTCACTAGATAATAGAGGACTTGAAAAGCAAGGGGTAACTTGGAGTTTAAGTACGAGGACGTATATGATTATAAGGTTTGTTGGAAATAGGCTGAGGTTGTTCAGGTTTTTATTTGTTTACTTAGCAATTTTTTTTTTTAAAAATGGATTTTGTTGGTTTGTTTTGTCTTGGAGGGAAGGCAAAATTTAAATCTTGGCCATTGTGGGTAGGTCTGTGCACTACATTTTCTGGAAGGGAGCCACGCCTGGGCTTGTGTGTTGGCACTGCTCTGAGTTCTCCTCTAACTTGCGAGGCCCTTGGCCTCCATCCTTGTGAAACCTTAGGATACATTCATTCCAGACACTTAGGAGCAGACTCCTGGACTCTCCAAGCGGCTCACACATTAGGCATTCTGCCTCCTGCCCCCCCCGCCTTTATTAGGGGAATGGGGAAGTAGATCAAACCAGTTAGGAAATGTGTCCCTGTTAAGCCTCTGGAGAATTGGGTTTGACTTTGAATAAAAGTCACATGGTCCTACTGTGCGTGTTTAAATCTGTACTTGGGACTTCACTGGCCAGTAGCGCAGCTATACACACTTCTTTTTTGCTTGTTTTGTTTTTCAGTAGGATGCTTGTATTTCACTTTGTGTGTATAGTTTGTTTGTTTAACTTTTAATTTTGAAATGGTTAGAGCTTTGTGAGAAGTTGCAAAAATAGTAGAGAGGTCCCACGTTCCCTTCCAGTTTCCCCCATGGGTAACATCTCACGTAACCAGAGTACAGCAGCAGAACCAGGAAAGGGACGTTGATACAATCCAGACCAGTCCATCAGATTTCAACAGTTTTACATGCACACGCTTGGGTTTGTGTGTGTACACTTCTGTGCAATTTTTTCACATATGTAGATTCCTGTAGCTACCACCACAATCAAGGTACAGAACTGTTCTATCCTCCAGGGATGTCCTTTGTGCCACCTCTTTATAGTCAACCCCCCCATCCCCCTGCCTAGTCTCTAAACCCTGGTAGCCACTCATCTGTTCGCCATCTATAATTTTGAGAATGTTACATAAATAAAATTATGCTGTAAGTCATCTTTCTTTTCTGCATAACTGAGTTTTATTTTGACTCAGTTTTTCTTTGTCTCCATAATACTTTTGACTCATATTCTCTTTTTATTTATTTTTTAAATTAAATTAAATATTAAAAAATTGAAGTATAGTTGATTTACAATGCTGTGTTAGTTTCTGATGTACAGCAGAGTGATTCAGTTACACATAAATATATTCTTTTTCATACTCATTTCCATTATGCTTTATCACAAGACATTGAATATACTTCCCTGTGCTATACTGTAGGACCTTGTTATTTATATTTTATATATAGTAGTTTGTATCTGCTAATCCCAAATTCCTAATTTATCCCTCCCTGATCCCCTTTGGAAATCATAAATTTGTCTTCTATGTTTGTGAGTCTGTTTCTGCTTCATAAATAAGTTCATTTGTGTCATATTTTAGATTCTACACGTAAGTGACGTCATATGGTTCTCTGACTTACTTTACTTGGTATGATAATCTCTAGGTCCATCTATGTTACTGTAAATGGCATTATTTTATTCTTTTTTATGACTGAGTAGTATTCCATTGTGTATATATAGCACAACTTCTTTATCCAATCATCTGTCGACGGACATTTAGGTTGCTCCCAAGTCTTGGCTATTGTGAATATTGCTGCTATGAACATTGGGGTGCATGTATCTTTTCAAATTGGAGTTTTCTCCAAATATATGCCCAGGTGTGGGAATGCTAGATCATATGGTAACTCTATTTCTAATTTTTAAAGGAATCTCCATACTGATTTCCATAGTGGCTGCACCAGTTTACATTCCCACTAACAGTGTAGGAGTGTTCTCTTTTTTCTATATCTTCTCCAGCATTTGTTATTTGTCGACTTTTTAATGATGGCCATTTTTCAGTGTTTTGAAAGAGTATGAGAAGGATTGGTGTGAGCTCTTCTTTGTATGCTTAGTGGAATTCCTCAGTGAAGCGATCTGATCCTGGGCTTTTGTTTGCAGGGATTTTTTTTTGCTTTTTGTTTTTTTTTAAATTACAGATTCTATTTTACTTCTAGTGATTGGTCTGTTCAAATTATTTATTTCTTCTTGATTCAGTTTTGGTGGGCTGTATGTTTCTAAAAACTTGTCCATTTCTTCTAAGTTGTCCAGTTTGTTGGCATGTAATTGTTCAAAATATTCTCTCTCCTTTTTTTTTTTTTTTTTTGTATTTCTGCAGTACTGGTTGTTATTTCTCCTCTTTCATTTCTTACTTTATTTGGGTTCTTTCTCTTTTCTTCTTGATGAGTCTGGCCAGAGGTTTGTTGATTTTGTTTACTCTTTCAAAGAACCAGCTCTTGGTTTGATTTTTTTCTATTGATTTTTTACATCTTTAGTTTGTTTATTTCCCCTCTGCTCTGTATTATTTCCTTCCTAATGCTGACTTTAGGTTTTGTTTGTTCTTTTTCTAATTCTTTTAGGTGGTAGGTTAGGTTGTTTATTTGACATTTTTCTTGTTTTTTTGAGAAAGGCCTATATTGCTATGAACTTCCCACTAAGAATTGCTTTTGCTGCATCTCATAGATTTTGTGTGGTTGTGTTTTCATTGTCATTTGTCCTAAGGCATTTAAAAAAAAAAAAAATCCCTCCTTGATTTCATCATTGAGCCACTGGTTCTTTTAGTAGCATGCTGTTTAGTCTCCATGTAGTCTTTTTTTTCTCATTTGTCTGTGATTGATTTCTAGTTTCATGTCATTGTGATCTGAAAAGATGCTTGAAATGACTTTTATCCTCTTAAATTTGTTGAGGCTTGGTTTTTGTCTTAATATCTGGTCAATCCCAGAGAATGTTCCATGTACGCTTGGAGAGAATGTATATTCTGGTTTTTTTGGATGTAATGTCCTGAAAAGATCAATTAAGGCTAACTGTTCTATTGTATCATTTAGGATCTCTGTTGACTTACTGATTTTGTCTGGAAGATCTGTCCATGGATGTGCATGGGGTGTTAAAATCTCCTACTGTTACTGTATTCCTGTCAACTTCTCCTTTTATGCCTGTTAGTATTTGCTTTATGTATTTAGATGCTCCTATATTGGGTGCATATTGTTAGTGAGTGTAATATCCTCTTCTTGTATTGATCCTTTTTTCATTATATAGTGTCCTTCTTTATCTTTCTTTATGGCCTTCGTTTTAAAGTCTATTTTGTGTGATATCAGTATAGCTACCCTTGCTTTTTTGTCATTTCCATTTGCATGAAATCTCTTTTCCATCCTCTTACTTTCAATCTATGTGTGTCCTTCACTCTAAAATGGGTCTTTTGTAGGCTGCATATTGTAGGTTCTGTCTTTTTGTCCAATCTGCCACTCTCTGTCTTTTGATTGGAGCATTTAGTCCATTCACATTTAAGGTAATTATTGCTATTTTTAAATCTTGTTTTCTGGTTGGTTTTTTATTTCTTCTTTGTTCCTTTCTTTTCCTTTTAGTTTTTTCTTTTGTGGTTTGTTGGTTTTCTTTGTATTATGCTTGTGTTTCTCTTCTGTTTGGTTTTTGTGAATCTACGGTATATTTTTGATTTATGGTTACTGTGTTTTTTAAGTATGTTAGCCCATTACTGTGTCTGCTTGCTATAGATTGGTATTCATATAGGCTCAAACATATTCTTAAAAAAACCCCTACATTTTCTTAGTCCCCTCCCTGACATTTTATGATTTTGATGTCTTTTACATCTTCACATTTATCCTTTGCTGTTAATTGTAGTTATCATCGCTTTCACAAAGTTTCTTTAATTTTTTTTTTAACTGTGTACTGACTTATTTAAGTGATTCACTTAAAAATATGGAACACTTCACGAATTTACGTGTCATCCTTGCGCGGGGGCCATGCGAATCTTCTCTGTATCATTCTAATTCAAGTCTGTGTGCTACTGGAGCGAGCACAGTATGTGATCTTTTGAAATTAGCTTTTTACCCTTGAGCCAGCATACCCAGTGTAATATCCTCAAGATCCACCCAGATTGTTGCATTATCACTAGTTTGTTCCTTTCTATTGCTGAGTAATATTCATGTTATGGATATACCACAGTTTTGTTTAAGCATTTACCCATTGAAAGACATCTGGGTTGTTTTCAGTTTTTGGCTCTTAAGAGTTAAAGTCACTATGTATGTTCATCTACAGTTTTTGGTGAGGACAAAGTTCATTTCTTTGGGACGAATGCCTAGGATTGTGATTGCTGGGTTTTGTATGGTAAGTGTACATTTAGTTTTTTAAGAAATTACCAACTTACTTTCCAGAGTGGCTTTACCATTTTACATTCCTACCAACAACGTGTGAGAGATTGAGTTTCTCTGCATCCTCACCAACATTTGTTAATTATTCTAGTTGTCCCAATGAGTGTTCTAGTTTCATCATGTTTTTAATTTGCATTCCCTAATGGCTAATGATGTGCTCATTTGCCATCTGTATATCCTCTGTGGTGAAATGTCTGCTCCTTTTTTGCCAACTGGAATTTTTTTTTTTTTTTTTTTTTTTGCCATTGAGCTTTGAGAATTCTTTACATCTTCCAGAGATAAGTCCTTTGTCAGATATGTGGCTTGCATATATATATTTTTTCCAGTATGTTTTCTGTCTTTTCAAACTTTTAATAGGATCTTTTGCAGGAAAAGTTTTAATTTTGATAAAGTCCAATTTACTGATTTTTTTCCCTATGGATTGTGCTTTTAGTGGCACATCTAGGAACATTTTGCCTGTTTCCTCCTATGTTTTCTTCTAAAAGTTTCATAGTTTTACATTTTACATTCAAATTGTAGTTTACTTTTAGCCTCTTAAGAACATGTATGTCTTGCTACTGATATTGGAGACCATCTCTTAAGTGTTTATTATGTATTTAAAGCTCTGGACACACAGAGATGAATCAGGAATGGTTCCTACTCCTCAGAGCTCACCAATTAGTGAGGTTGCGTGTGCACGTTCCTCAGTGTTTATACCATAATAGAGGAGAGCGGGAGGTACTGTGGGACCACAGAGAAGAGGGGCGGCAGGGAGGTCTCGCTTTGGCCAGGTGGTAAGGGAGGGCTTCCCTGGGCGTGTCATCCAAGCTTGGTGGGAATAAAGTGGGTTCTTGCCTTTGATGCAGTTTTTGGATATCTTTATTGGCATGAATTCCTCAGTGTGCGTTACCTTGTTCTTGAGCACATGCTGAAGGACTCTGAGTACACTGAGTAGCTGGGGACTGTTTTGAACAGCACGTGGCAGAATAGCTTTTTTTTTTAAAGGAAGTGTGGTACTTAAAACTGAATAATGTAAAGAGTAAGAATAAGGTTGAACAGATTTAAAATTAGAAAATGTGTCAAAGTGAGAAAGGCAGTAGTATTTTGGGTTGTTTAGGGTCAGGTAGACCTGGTTTGCTTCCTGGGCCTGCTGCCTCCTTGCTGTGTGGTCTCAGGAGTGTCACCTGGAAAGCCTCATGGATACAGTGGAGATAGTAATAGTTCTTACCTCATGGAGTTGCATGTGGGTGACATGAAATGATGCGTGTATAGCACTTAGCACAGTGTTGGGCACATTCAAAGCATTCAGTTATTATTATATATTATATATTATTTATATTATATATAGTATATATTATATACATTATATTATAGCAGAGAGATAAGTGGTTTTATGAAATTATGTGTATTCTCAGATCTTTTTCTCTGAGTAGCTGGAATCCCAGTTCTTCCTCGTAGAAGCTTACCTTTTCACAGTTGTGAGCACTGTGTTGTATACCAAATATTATTCATTGATTGAGGTTAGAAGCTGGTTTACTTTATTTACAACCTGGTACTCCCTATAGAATATACCTTTTTCCTACCTATAAGTCAAGATTTTTCTGAGTAAAAAACAATTTCCTCTCTGCCCTGATCACAGGAAGTGGCAGGGGGTATGTGCTGTCATGAGCTACTTCAGAGTTTCTGGTCCTTGGTACCCGAGGTCCAGTAAGCCGGGGCTGATGTCGCCAGGGCTGATGTCACCAGGTCTGATGTCACTGGGTCATTCATGTCCTAAACTTCACAACCGGCAGCTCCCTTTCCTTTCCCTTGATGACCAAGTTGTTTATTTCCCAGAAGAAACGGATTGGGCCTTAGATGTACAATTGCAGATCGGTGGTTCTCAAATGTGGGTGAACATCAGAACCATCAGGAGGGCTTATTTAAACACAGACTGCTCCCCCGTTCTCGAGTTTCTTTTCAGCAGCTCTTGGATGGGGCCTGAGATTTGTATTTCTAACAAGTTTCCAGGTGATACTGTTGCTGCTGGTCCAGGGACCACACTTTGAGAAGCACTGTTTTAGAACATAGTCCCCCATAAGTTAGACCTCGACGGAGATACTTTACTTTTTGGAACGGAGGCTGTTCATGTTTTAATGATTGAGACTGAAATAGATCCAGTTTCTGGGGTTACTAGTTGACATCCATAACTATATCCTCTCCTCTGATCCCTCTTCCTGCCTTCCCCCTTCCGAACCTGACTTCTTCTCTCGGTTGTCTTTTGATCTCTCACTCCTTGGAAGACATGCCAGGTTAGAGTTCATGGTTACCATATACCAGCCAGATTGCCTTGGCTGATTCACCTCAACCTCTGGAAAGTAAATGTGTCTGCTAACGCTTATATCCCAAGGTCATGGTGAGGCTTACATGAGATAATGGACGTGCAAAGGCTGTATAAGAGGTAAGGTGCAGAATTAGTTTTTTATTATTTTGAGCATGCTTGATTTCTCTTTGGAAGCGTATCCTCTGATTTGGGGGTAGACTGCCTCTCCTGATGCTGAGTTCCGCTGCTGCTGAGGGGACTTGGTAAAGATCGCACAGAAATCTGCAGGGATGTCATGGAGAAGGTTCCTGCAGTGAATAGGCGGTCGGGCTAGGCTCCCTGAGGGACACAAACTGTGATGTTTTGGAGGCCCATTGATATGTAGCTGTGATGATCAAAAAAGGGCTCGGTGCTGGTAAATAGCTTGGTCAGATGCTATGAGCTGTTTAGAGAGTCCATTCCCTTGCAGTGGAGAAATAGAATTTTATGTTTTGTTTTGTTTTGTTTTTTTTTCCTGGCAGGTTAGGAAGATGTGATCTGGCCTCCACCTATTTTTTTTTTTTTTTTTAAGTTCTAGATCTACACTGATTATGGTAACCAGTAGCCACATGTGGCCGTCTAAATGAATGAAAATTAAATAAACTAAACATTTAGGTCCTCAGTCACAATGGCTACAATTCTAGTGCCCAGTAGCCATTGCTGTCCTCACAGCAAGTTCCAATGGCCAGTGCTCTTCCAGAGAGATGCTCGCCCTGTTTGTCTGATGGCAACATCGTTGGGCTTCATTCATATCATGGGACTGGGACACGTTCTTGAGTGAAATGTACCACTTCTCCCTTGGAAGACTGGTGTGGACTGATGGGGAGAAAATACCATGGGGATTCTGCTCTGTCAGGTTGAACTTTACTTTGCCCTGGCAGTTTCAGAGGCTCCTTTCATTTGGAAGGTGGGTTAGCAAGGCATCTGGGTTCTGTTGGGTGTGGAGCTTACCAAGTTAGCAGGCTGTTATCCAGGTGTGTCTACTGTTTCCATAGGGATATTTGAGGTTTGGGTTCTGTGTGTGGGATTCTTCCATGAGTCCTGTCCTTGAGAGAAACAAACAGAAATGTTCAGGTGGATTTAGCCTGAGACGCTCTTCTCCTGGAGAAGATGGCAGAGCAGGCCTGGATTCCTCCACCTTGGGTCTGCTTGACGATCGAACCAGCCTCTGTCAGTGGGAGGTGGGGGCTCGCTCATCTGGTTCATCACGCCAGTTTGGGCTTGCTCGGATGCCATTCCACACTGCGTCATCCTGGCTCTTGCCTCCTTTGAGAGTGTTCTGTAAACTGTCAAGTTCCTTTCTTTACTCACCCCACATCCAGAGTCACCAGGTCCTCGCAGTTGGGTGCTTCTTGTCTAAGTTCCCTTTCAACCTAACTAATCTCCATAACTCAGCTGGTTGGACTACTCATCACCTGCCTCCTGGACCATCGTGGTAGCCACATGACAGGTCTCCCCTCTCTGCCCTCTCACACCTCTTCTAATGAACTGTCCTTCCTTCTTTCCTTGCTTCCTTCCTCCCTTCCTGCTCCCTTCTCAGAACAGGCAGAGCAAGACAAGGATGACAGAGGTCATCTTGCAGGCTCACTTTGCTCCCTCGGAGTGAGGTGGGGCCCCGCACATTTCCCGAGGCCCTGTGCCCTGGAGGAAGGAGGCATCTCTCCTTCAGCTGCTGCTTCTCAGCCGTGAGGGCTGCTCTGGATGTTGTGACCCAGGAATTTGGCCCCCTCAAAGCAGGTGTGAGGCCGGCCTTTCCCTTTTGGCTCTGAGAACCAAGTTCCTTGTGAGTGAGCCCTTGGGGAAAGTTTGGGGAAAGGAGAGAGTGTAAAATTCTCTGGGAAGGCCCTGTTTCCTGAGGGACTGCTCCCTGGCATCACTGCAACTAGGTGGCTCCTGCTGGTGATGGGAAAAGCTTGAAAGGTGTAAGGGCAGACAAGGTGGCCTGCCTGGGATCTTTTTTTGAGGAATGGGGCGAAAAAATAGAAACAGAGACTAGGAAATGTGTTTTTTCAGAATTATGGAAGCTAGTGGATGCCGTTCACATCCATTAGCGGACAGCATCACATCCACTGCAGAACACCCATAATGCCACTCTAGTTTCTGAAAAGAGAAATGGTCTAGTGTTCCTTTATCTAGAAGAGGAAATGAAAATATGCTCTGAAATCACAGTGAGCCTAAATGAAGACAGCAGGGAGAGTCATGTAAACAACAGCACAAATCTATTTACAGAAACTTTGGGGATAATGGGCATGTGAGGTAAGAAGCAGGTTTGGTAAAGGACAGAATTAACTTTCCTCGTGGTAGTGACTGGCCTGGTAGGTCAAAAATGAGTAGTAGAAGCATGTGAAGTGGTGAATAAATGCACTTTAGGTAACTTTTAGATTTGCTCTTGTAAAATATTCATTGAAAAATGTAGGGGTAGGGCGTAGCTCAAGTGATAGAGCGTGTGCTTAGCATGCACAAGGACCTGGGTTCAATCCCCAGTACCTCCTCCAAAAATAAATAAACCTAATTACTCCCCTCCCCAGAAAAAGCAATTGAAGAAAAAAAAAGAAAAATGTGAAGAATATGTCTGAAAAGTTCTACTCCATTTGCAGAAACTAACTACTGTATATAAAATAGATAAACAAGTTTCTTCTGTATATCCCAGGGAACTATATTCAATATCTTGTAACCTACAATGAAAAAGAACATGAAAATGAATATATGTATGTATATGTGTGGCTGAAACATTATGCTGTATGCCAGAAATTGACACAACATTGTAAACTGACTATACCTCCATAAAAAAGAATGCAAATTTAAAAAAAAGGGTCTGTTCAGAGATATGGATTATATTATTAGTCCTGAGTATAGAGATAAAATTTTCCAAAATTCTGACGTTACTTACCTTCATCTCACTCCAAAATAAATTCCAGGAATATGGAGAAAATAATGGAATGAAATACAAATATTTGTATTTTAATGGCATCTATTAAGTGACCAAGATCACATGTTATGATCTGGAAGGACTAAGCTTTCCCACGTTTGGTAACAAAGGGTCAGTTTTTCCTCCATTGTCAGTGAAAGGGATAGATTCACGGCAGGAGATGCAGAGAAGAGATTTGGAATTCAAACCTTGACCTCCATCCTGCCATACCACAGGTGGATTGAGTGAAAAGTCAGGGAACAAAGGTGCCAAAGAGAGGAGAGGTGTTTTTTTTTTTTTTTTTTTTTGGTCATTCTCAGTACAAAGGACAAATCTGCCTCTCCCCCTATTCCCAGTAACCACCCTACTGTCCTTCTGGCTGAAGGTGTAGCCCGGGCAGCTGAGGGTGTTCAGCTTGGAGCCTGGTTCCTGATACCTTCTCCAGGTCCACCTAGTCTTCTGTGTTCCAGGGTGGCCAGAAAAGTGAGGAATTTTGGAGAACCTTTGGATAACACCATGTTTTCTTTTATTTTGGGTTTTGGTAGTAGGACCACAATGTTAGGCTTATTTTCAGAGGCATTGTGTATTGTAAGGTCACCCTTATTCCAAACTCCTGGAAAATTAAGAATGTTATTTTAGCCTTGTTTGTCAGTCAGCTAGATAGTCTCACCCCAAACACTCTGAAAGCTTTTATCTCTGATTTGTTTGAAAATCTTGCTGCTGTTTTTAAAAAGCTCACTGATTGGATCCTCTCTTGAAAGTGGAGTTTACAACAGAGTCTTATTTCATTTCCCCATTCTCATATAAAGAAGCAAAAACGTATTGAGCACTTATTATGTGCTGGAACACTGCTCATAGCCCTTGCCATGGTCTCAGTTAAGCTTTGTAACAGCCCTATGTAGCAGGTCCTGCTAACCCCATTTACTGTAAGGTTAACGAGCAGCAAGAAATGAACTCATTTGCTCCAGTTTACATAGCTAATAAATGGAAGAGCCTGGATTCTTACATAGTTTAGGAAGCAGATTTGCCAAAACAAAACGCATGGCATATGCTTTCTTTCCATTTAGCGGATGTTTTCTCCTCTAGTGTTTTTATTCTTTAAATCTTTCTAATACTCTGGTCTTTTGTGTCTTGACATCTTCCTTTTTGTCCAAGGATTGCCTGACTTCCTGCCAGGCAAGTTATTACAGTTTCTTTTCTCCTCACCTCCTGAAGGTAATCTCATGGAGCCTTTTTGCTCCAGTGAAATATCATTGTTGATTTGTATTTCCTTTTATAAGAATTCCTCAGGGGCAAGAAGATGCATTCCTTGCAGGTGTTTTCTAGAGGGGCTGCTTTCTTTCTTCAGATGCATTTTCTTTAATCAGCGGGGTCTATTCATCTGACAAATAGAG
The DNA here is from genome assembly GCF_009834535.1 of Camelus ferus. Taxonomy (NCBI): domain Eukaryota; kingdom Metazoa; phylum Chordata; class Mammalia; order Artiodactyla; family Camelidae; genus Camelus; species Camelus ferus. Next base: position 8,494,772 of record NC_045705.1, on the reverse strand, counting down.
TTCAAGCCACGCTTTACATCAGAGAGCCTCGGTATGTCTTCTCTGTTTGTTTCCCCTGCTTCTGGGGGCTGTAGGCATCTTCCTTTGCTTGGGCAGGGAGGTAACTCATTTTCAGTGATGACTGGTTTGCAGCCATTTCCATCTTAAAGTTCTCCCTAGGTTTCACGTCTTTTGGTGGAAGAGACTATAGAACATAGAGCAGCATTTCTCTAAGTTTGGTCTGTGGAACCCTGGGGGTTTCTGAGACCTAAAAACTATCTTCATAATAATACTGACACATGTGCCTTTTCCACTGTACTGACGTTTGTACTGGTGGTACAAAAGCAGTGGTGGGTAAAACTGCAGGTGCGTCCACATGAGTCAAGGCAGTGGTACCCGACTGCACTGGAAGTCAGTTCACTTCTCACCGGCACACGATGTGAAGAGCCCATTTCACTTAAGAGTGTTCTTGTTGAAGTGGTACATGATTGAATCTATTAAATCTGAAACCTCAAGTACATCTTTTTTAGTGTCTTGTGTGACAAGGTGGAAAGCACACATAATGTACTTCTGCTGTGAACTGAGGAAGAGCACTTGTATGACAAGTTAAGCACTTGAGTTCTGAGCTTAACGAGCAGCTTTTCTCATCTTTAGTTGAAAGAACAGTTGACAAACTATGGTTATTCTGAGCTGGGTATTTGGTAGACATTGTTTCAAAATGAATAAAGGGAGACTGCCACATCAAGAAGATTCATAAACAAGATTATACTGCACAGCACAGGGAAATATACACAAGACCTTGTGGTAGCTCACAGCGAAAAAAATGTGACAGTGAATACACGTATGTTCGTGTATAACTGAAAAATTGTGCTCTACACTAGAATTTGACACAGCATTGTAAAATGACTATAACTCAATAAAAAAAGTAAAAAAAAAAAAAAGAAAATCCATGGACAGTATTTCCTGCCATTGATAAAACTCGAACTTTCAAGTGAAAATTAGAATTTTGGAAAACTTGCATTTGCCACTGTGAGCTTGACAGCTTCCCAATACATAAACGACTTTCCTGATGATTGCAATCCATGGTCTATTGGCAAATGTGATTTTGTTGATATTACTTACTTGAAATATTTCCACGTATTCCAGATTTTGCATATAATTCAGTGAACTGAAAATGACGTGGGTCATTTTCCTGAAGACCAAATGTATGATGTTAGGAAATCCTGCACTGGTAAAGAAAGCTCCCTTCAAAGTGAAAGATGGACCAATAGATTTTAATGTAATAGAATACAGAGGACTATTCAAGATGTGGTTTTATATTTTACATTGCAACTACCTTTAAGGAATTACCACTTGTTGAGTTTTGGTGTAGTTTCAAAGAATAGTCACACATATAAGACAAGGCTATTCCAGTACTCCTCCTTTTTCCAACTACGAATTTGAATGAGGCCAGATGTTCTTTGTCCACTTCAACTAAAAATCATGTAGCAATAGACTGACAGCAGTAAGAGATGTGAGAATCCAGCTGTCTCCTATTAAGCCACACGTTAAAGAAATTTGCAAAATTATAAAACAATACCACTCTTCTCACTGCTTTTGTTTTATTTTATTTTATTTTATTTTTTGCATTTTAGAAATGAGTTTTCCTAAAACTATTTTATGTAACTTATAATGGGTTTATTCTTTTCAAATGAGTAACATGTATTTTAATATTGCTCAGTTTTAATTTCAAGTACAGTAAATACAGACAGGTATGGCCCACTTAAACAAAAGCTTTTTGGGTCCTCAGTAATTTTTAAGAGGGTAAAAGGGGCCCTAAAACCAAAAAGTCTGAGCACTTTTTCTTTTTCTTTTTTGGAGTGGCAAAGATGATAGATGAGACCAGCTGGACTTGAGTCCTGGTTTTGCCATTTACTGGTTGCGTTACTTTTGGCAAGTTATTCTCAGTGCCTTAGTTTCCTCATCTGAGAAGTGAGGATCATCCTCTTAGAGCTGTTGTGAGGATGAAATGAGTTAACGTGAATTATTCAGAACATGTCCTTCACATAGAAAATTCTGAGTTGCGTTTGGTTACTTCCACTTCCCTCTTTCCAAGGCACATAGTTGATTTGCCTCCAGAAAATTGTGTTTTGCAGCGTTTAAAAGCCTTACCCATTTGTGTGAGGTCCAAAGAAACTGTAAATCGGGCGTTCGTACAGTGAACTCCATGAATTTAGTGTGTGTGCATTTCTCTCGAGCTGGCTCTGTAGGTCTTGACAGATTCTTTTGAAGAGGCTTCCGTGATACCAGACAAGCAGGCGAACGAGAGGAAAGAGGTTAAGTGTGGCTGCTCCGCACAGTTCTAGATCCAGTGTGTCTGCTCTGCAATGCACGTGGACACTGTGTCCTGGCTCCCCGCTCCATGCTACCATCCACCTGCCTGTGTTACTGCATTTGTGCACCGCTGGGCAGTCCTCTGCTTTATGCATCTGTCTCCCTCACAAATCTCAGATTTGGTCCTCATTCTGGGTACTGTCTTGCCCCATAGAGGCCCAGTGTCATAGGTCTTTGTGGAATGAATAAATGAGTAGATGGAGTTAGTGAGTGATTTTGCATTCTGCTGCTAATCAAATTCACAGACCCCCTGACCCTCTGTAACTTGTAGGAGTTGTGAGGAGTCCAGATCCTATCACAAATATCTAGGTGGCTTTAAATATCATTTAAATACCATGGAGTGCTTTACAATGGAGTCAAAACTGAGTTTGCATCTCAGCATTAAGGCTCTGCACTGTGTGACCCAGAGCATGGCATTCCTGGTTTTGCGTAGGTAATAAAGGAGACTAGGACCTAATTCTCAGAGATGTGAGAATTACCTGAGATAATATTTGCATCATGTCATGTTCAGTAATGTTACTTTTTGTGCCTTCTTCCCTATAATTAGATGGTTACTTCTCTCATATGATTTGATGGCCTGGTTGGCTATGTGATGTCTGAGTTACAGATTTAGAAGTATTTGTCATGTGATATGGTAGGCAGTTTCCCCTGTTTTCCCTCATCATGTTGAATTAGATTTTTTTTTTTTTTGAGGGGTAGGTAATTAGGTCTTTCTCTCTCTTTCTTTCTCTCTTTCTTTCTTCTTTCTAGTGGAGGTATGGGGGATTGAACCCAGGACCTTGTGCATGCTAAGCACACACTCTACCACTGAGCCATACCCTCTGCCCCTACTGTATCTTTATAACAATATTTTAGATGTAACTTAAATAGCTATATTTCCTTACCAGTCATTCAGGTTAGTAATTATGAAATATAGGGCATTACCACTATAGACTTCAAATCTGAATTTATTAAAAGTTAACATATTTAGGGCGATGGGTACAGCTCAGTGGTAGAGTGCATGCTTAGCATGCATGAGGTCCTGGATTCAATCCCCAACACCTCCAAAAAAAAAAAAAGTAACAAATTTACACAAAGGATTCTGCACTTTAAAGAAGTCACTGCAGGTTGGCTGGCTGGTTGGTTTTAGAAAAAGTTGTCTCCTTTAACTTTTCATCATTATTTGGATTAATCAAATCTGACATGTTTTGGCTTAAGATGTGATCTGTTTACAAAATTTCAGTTTGTCATACCTTTTCAGTGCATGAGTTGTATGAGATCTTACATGGCAGAGAGGAATTGCAAGCTTCCCAAACCCGGCTCTGCATTCAAATCAACCATGAAGTGTGGCCAAAAAAATTCATGTCTGGTCCACACTTGTGGCGATCCTCATGTTACAGGTCTGGTGTCGGGGCTTGGAGGTGACATTTCTAACACGTTCCATGGATGACTCTGACACGCTGCAGGCTTTGGGATTCATTGTTAAAGTAGAGAGACACCATCATGAAAGTACTATGTGGTCACATGGAAGAGTGGGAAGGGTGGCTTCATCTGTTGCCTTGGTGTTGGTGATTGGCAGGCAGTGTGCTCTTATTTTTTCTTTTTAAACTCAATAAAATAATTTTTATTGAAATATAGCTGGTAGAGTGTGCTCTTATTCCTTGAAGCTTTTGTAAGAAATAACTCAAGCAAAATAGTTCTGGATCCTTCTGTGCCTCGTATATGCAGGCACATAGGGAAGGAAGGAAACGTTCCCAGAGCCTTTCCCCATTATCCACAAGCAAGAGCATTTCATTAAAACTCCTCTAATATTAATGCAAGGAATTTGGTGGGAAAAGAGGGTTTAGAATTAAGTGTGCATTATTGAGGGATCTGGGGAAGGGAGATGAGTAAAAGGGCTTTGCTTTCGGAGAGGCTGAGGGGCTCTGCTGCTGCCTAGCGTTGTGGCTCTGGGCATGACGTGCCCGCCATGAGCCTTTATCTCTGTCTATAAAATGGGAATAGGGTGATGATAATTAAATACAATAATTTTTGTATCATCCCTGTACTTAATAGGCCCTCAGTATATGGTAGCTCCTGCTATTATTAATTATAGTCTTATTACTAAAGGGATGTTTAATTTCTTGGGTGATATTGGTTGATTTAGATTGTGTAGTTTGGCTTAAATGACTTCATGAGCCGATACTGACTTATGAGGTGGGTGAGTGTGCTAAGAAGAAATTGCAGAGACTAACTACTATATATAAAATAGATAAACAACAGGTTTCTTCTGTAGAGCACAGGGAACTATATTCAGTACCTTGCAGTAACCTATAATGAAAAAGAATATGAAAAGGAATATATGTGCGTATATGTATGACTGAACTATTATGCTGTACACCAGAAATTGACACAACATTGTAAACTGACTAGACTTCAGTTGAAAAAAAAAAAAGAAGGAGAAGAAGAAGAAATGTACTTGCTTCCCGAGAGTCCCAGCCCCTGTGAGATGCTGCTGCCTGGCCGACCTCGCGGTGTCACTCAGCTGCAACAACCCGGGCTCAGAGGCCAGAGGCGTCTGATGAGCGGCTCCCCTCTCTCTGCAGTGTGGGTGAGCGAGGGAGCTTTGAGGAGCACAGCTGCATTCATGTTGGCGTTCTAGGTCTTGGGGTTTATTTTAAGGTTTTTCATCCTGTTTGTTTTCCTTTGTTCAAAAAACATTAAGTGCTTACTGTCTGCATTCCATGATGGAGACACGTTTAAGCAGTGGCGCTCACATGCTGGTAATATTTTTTCTCCCCCAGTGGGAATGTAATGTGACCAGGGCACCCGAAAGAATACCTCTGTGGTCCTGAGATAGGTATGAACAAGCAGACTATGTTTAAAGGTTATTTACATTTCAGTTATTTAATGAATATGGGGCTTATTTATTAAATTTATCAGAGTACGTAAGTTCTAGAGATCTATTACACAGCATAGTGCCTAGAGCTAACAGTGCTGTATTGTATACTTAAAATTTGCTAAGGAGATAGATCTTAAGATTTAAAAAAATTTTTTTTAAATTATAGTTGATTTACAGTTTTGCGTTACTTTCTGGTGTATAGCATAGTGATTCAGTTATATGTGTGTATATATATATTCTTTGTCATTATAGGTTATTTCAAGATATTGAATATAGTTCCCTGTGCTATATATAGTAGGACTTGCTGTTTATCTATTTTATATATAGTGGTGTGTATCTGTTAATCCCAAACTCCTAATTTATCCCTCCCTCATCCCCTTTCACCTCTGGTAACCATTAGTTTGTTTTCTATGTCTATGAGCCTGTTTCTGTTTTGTAAATAAGTTCATTAGTATCATTTTTTTTTAAGATTTCACATATAAGTGATACCATATGATACTTATCTTTGTCTGACTTACTTAGTATGATAATCTCTAGGTCCATCTATGTTGCTGCAAATGGTGTTATTTTATTCTTTTCACGGCTCAGTACTATTGTTAAGATCTTAACACATGCGCACAATTGCAGGCACACACAATTAAGGGGGTGGGAGGAAGCTTTGGGAGGTGATGGATATGTCTGTGGCCTTGATGGTGGTGATGGTTTCATGGTATATACTTATCCTCAAACTCATTCAGTTGTATACACTAAATTTGTGCAGCTTTTTACGTACTGCAATAAAGTGGTGTAGAAGAAAAGCTTACCTGGGGAAAGGAATCTCCGGAGTCCAGGTACTTCTAGTTGTAGATAAGTTAGACACCAGATACATCGCTGTGAAGGATGAATTATGATGTTATGTGCAATTGGAGTCAAGATATTTGCATAGCCTTTCGATTTGATGTTAAAATCCAAATTTAAAAGGTGACTTCTTCTTTGTGATAAGGTCCCTTTGTTCTGGCTACTGTCATGGTGTACTGCCTGTGACTCTGGACTGAGATGATTCCTTTTGTTTTTTTCTGATATGTACGTGGACACCTGCAGAAGTCTGATGACTCTGCTCCTGTTCCCAGACCTGTAAGGACATACAAACCCAGGGCTGCCTTTAGGGCACAGACCCCGGGCTCTGGGCCTGTGGGGGTGGGGGTTGAGTGGGACCAAAGAGCACCTGCCTCTAAATATGAGTTTATGAGTTTGTGTTCAAGCTACAGACTTCCCGTGATGTTGTTACCTCTAGTGTGTACAAAGCTCCTGCAGGATTTGGATCACAGCATACTTGTAATTAACCTGTTTTAGCACTAGATGGCTTTCTACCCACCCCCGAGTAGCTTTTAGCAAGCCTCCATCTCCTGAGTAGTTTGAAAGAAACAAACTCACCTTTGAGTTAAGTGCTGTAGAATTAAGAATATGTTTATAACTAGTTATTTAAAAATGTATCTTAATTCCATTAACGTAGATTTATTGAGTGCCCATTATGTGCTGGAAACTGCTCAGGACTGAATCATTGATTCAAAAAATATGCACTGAGCATCTCCTTTGATCTTATTTCTGCTAGACACTGGAGATGCAGAGGTAAATAAGACACGGTCCCTGCTGTTAATCAGCTTATGAGTTAATGAGGGGGAGGAAGCAAAAACCAAATTCACAGGCAGTTTAGTATGTCGTGGCATAAATGTGCCTGCATGCGATGGGAGCACAGGTGAGTGGCATAAAAAATTGGGGGCGGAGGGGCAGATGATTTCCTGGAGGAAGTGGTGCGAGCGTAGAGCTTCCAGACGTTCGGATAGTCAGTGTATATATTTTAGCATTTAGTGGATGCCAAAGTAAGAATTTCCTTTACTGATACGGGGAGGAAGGCCTTCCAAATAGAGGAAACTTTGAGGGGACTGCAAGAATTTCTCTAGGGTTTGTGCAAAAGATATTTGGGACAACAGATACCAGTTACTGTAACTCAAAGCAGAGCATGCTAAGTCACATAGTACTTAAGATACGAACAATGTTGTTTTCTTAGAATAGGGGTCAGAACAATTAATTTTTTTCTATAAAGTAAGTCTCTATCTATTAGAAGTTCTCAGTGGTAAGCAGAACCAAGTAACTCTGGCTAACTTAAGCAAAAGAGGAATTTATTGGACGTATGTCGGGCAGCTCACATATTAACGGGAAGGCACAGAAAATGGGCAGGAATCTAGGTGAAGATCTACCGGGAACCCAGCTACAGGTAGGCTTCTTGTCTAGTGAGGATGGGGGCCACCATGGACACCAGTGCTGCTCCTGGACTCCTGGGGATATTGTTACCACAGATAATTTATCAACACCCTTTGTTTTTGTGTCATTTCCTCAAGATTCAGAACGTTCGGTTGGAACATGAGTTGTCTGAGTCAAGGTCCTCCTAACTGCTAGAACAGGGAGGGGAGGGGACCTTTTGGCTTCTGTAACAGCGGGTAGACCCAGCCCCCCAGGCTTACACAATGACTTCCGGGTTCTCCAACACTCTCAGTATTTAATTAGAGGTGATTTCCTGACTGTCAGGAAAATGGTAGGTAGTAGTTGAAAGTTGAACCACCTAAGTTCTTTTCCTTTTCTGCAGTGTTAGGAAAATAATGTGCTAGCACATTTATCTATTTATTTTTATTAAAGTGTAGTTGATTTACAATGTTGTGTTAGTTTCTGATGTACAGCAAAGTGATTCAGTAATGTTCTTTTTCATATTCTTTTCCAGTATAGTTTATTGTAGGCTATTGACTATAGTTCCCTGTGCTATCTAGTAGGACCTTGTTGTTGATCTATTTTGTATATAGTATCTGCTAATCCCAAAGTCTTAATTTTTTCCCTCCCCCACTTTCCCCTTTGGTAACCATAAGTTTGTTTTCTATGTTTATGAGTCTGTTTCTGTTTTGTAAATAAGTTCTTTTGTATCATTTTAGATTCCATGTATAAATGATGTCATGTGGTATTTGTCTTTCTCTGTCTGACTTACTTCATTTAGTATGATAATCTCTAGGTCCATCCATGTTACGCAAATGGCACTATTTCATTCTTTTTTATGGCTGAGTAGTATTCCATTGTATATATGTACCACAACTTCTTTATCCAGTCATCTATCGATGGACATTTAGGTTACTTCCATGTCTTGGCTATTGTAAATGGTGCTGCTATGAACATTGGGGTTCATGAATCTTCTCAAATTAGAGTTTTCTCTAGTTATATGCTCAGGAGTGGGACGACTGGATCATGTGATAACTCTATAGTGCTTTTAAAAACTCTCTTAAATACTGGATTCTGGGTCTGTAGATACAGCTTCATCCTCCTCCTTACCCATATCCATGCTCCAATGAATTCTCCATCCCTTAAAGAGATCAAATGCGTTTGTGACTCAGTCCTTGTGCTTCTCCTTTGCCTTGTTAGACTGTCTTCCTCACTAGCACCCTCTCCTCACCCTAGAGCAGATTAACGTCCTCCTCCTTTTCCCCGGTACTGCTCACGAGTCTCTTTCGCCTTTTCATTTTAGCTCTGAATCACCTCCATCAATCAACAAGTAGTAATAAATGACTCCTGAGCTCCCAGAGCTTTGTGTCCCTTTAACAGTGCACTTACGCTGTTCGGTGAAATTTGGGTGGTTGTGTTCCCATTGCCTCCAGAACCAAATCCTCATATCCTGCGGCCAAGGACGGTCTTCCTCATTACTCTGTTATTTACAGCTCCCAGTATAGCGCCCTGTTGAACCTAGTTGTTACTTTAAAGTTTAAGCGTATGTGCGCACTGATAATCTCTCAGAGATGTTTCTAAACAAGCATTACAGAATTAAACTTCACACAACTTTAGGTAAAGTTACTCATCACAAATTTCACTTTGAGAGAGTCCGCATGAAATAGGGACTGGTGTATAGATTTTACTTGTTTTCTAAATAGGTGAATTGATCCGAGGATTTGAATTCAGGTTCGGTGCCCAGGAGGACCACATCATGTAGAGGCTGGGAATTTTAAAAACCTTACCTGCTCCCACCCCCTCCCCTCCCCCATCTTGGGTTTCAAATGATGGCTCCTTGGGGGACAGTGAGTGAGAAGGCGTATTCAGCGGTGTGCCTACAGTTTGCTGTTAGAGATTCCTGTTTCCTTTTTAAATGTGTGTGCTGCGTGCAGGTGTTCACAGAGGAGGGTCCCGAGACCTGTCTGCTTCCTTCAGGCCTCGGGGTCCTGAGTGAGGGAGCTGGGGGAACAGACCAGCCCTTACTTTTCAGGTAGTAGTGGTGAGATCTCCGGGCTCCTTCTAAGCGCTGTTTCTAGGGCATCTGTCTCCCTGAGCAGAGTATTCTGTTCCCCGGAGACACCTCCAGTTCTGCCAGAATCAGCAGGCTTGGGTTACTTACATTTAACTTGGAGCCCTCTTGTACTCTCAGCAAATTCCTTAGCTCTCTGAAAGGAAAGGTGAAGCCACAGAATTATTTGTTGCTGTGGTTAAAATCTCTGTTATCAAGTTATAGGAGGTTATTCCGATCTCTACAGTGGACTTGTCTTTAAAGGCATCGGGAGGCTTTGGCTCCTGTGGAACTGGCAGGAAGTTTTGCACTTCGGCGCAGTGACAGCTGGGAATTTCGCAGTTGAGCGGGGGCTTTGAGCCTGCAGACCCTGGAGCACCACTGTCAGCTGCAGCAGGGACAGCGAGTGCTCCCTCATCTTAGGGAACTGAGGGGTCCAGGGAATCCCCGGGAACTCTCCGAGACTCGCTTTTTGGGGACCTTTTCTTTTAACTTGGTGGTGAGACCATCCCAGTAGAAATGCTGAGTTCTCCATCAGTCAGCAGGTAGCATCCAGCAGAGAGCACATATGTACAGAAAGTAGCAAGTACATGGATGGTGCCTGTCTTCAGGCTCCGCGGGGAAGTAGCACCCGCCTGTATTAAGTGACGACTGCATACTACTAGGCAGTCAATGTTAAGTGCTAAGTGTGCTTTTCAGATCATCATTGCTGTGGCCCTTGAGAGAAGGAAGGCCAGTGCGGGGTGGGGGAGGGTGTTCTAGGGGAGGTGAACCTGAGGAGGTAAATCTGCTGGGGTGAATTTTAAAGGACCCGGGGAGGGGAGTGTGAAGCTAGCGGACAGCATTCCCAGCGGGGGCTTGGAGAATGAGGGCGGCATGTTCACGGGATGCTGGGATGCTGAGGGGACCAGCGAGACTGTTGACAGGTAAAGGAGGGGTCTGATTGTACACAGCCCTAAAGCCAAACAGAATTTGAACTTGAAGCTATAGCCAAAATGGTGATGTGCAAGGGACTGGCGTCATTGGAAGTGGAGTTCAACACCTGGTGGCTCCCAGTTGTGTGAGTGTTGGGTGATAGCGGCCTGACAGTTTGAATGTCCTCTGGTATTTACACCTGAAGGAGACTTCCGAGCCTGCGATGGTGGTCTGTTTATGGATTCAGGATCTGATCTCAGGGAATGAACTCGTTGTGAAGTGATGAGCAGGTGACCTGCCGTGCCTCGTGCCTCCCCCAGGAAGCCCACTTCATTTTACCTCAATTCATTTCTCCTTCAGCCATGAGGCCGTCGTTACTGCTCCTATGGAGTGAGGAGAAAAGTCTCATTCAGGATCACTTTCCCTAAAGGCATCTGGACAGTGACAAAGAAAGTAAGAGCGTAAAACCATCATGAGAAGGAAGTTTTCGGTGCTTTGGGAGCCAGGCAGAAGCAGTCACACTCGTAAAGAGAGAAGCAAAGGATTCTTCGTGTGGACAAATGACATGCAGTTTTTGTAAAGAAAAAGGGACTATTCTTGGCGAAATGGGCCATCGTCAATATAAGACAGAAGCATCGAACCCTCAGTCTAGAATTTTAGAATTTCACCCTCTGCTGAGTTCAGCACAAACAGATGTCTCCCTTTCCTTCAGGCGGGAGTCCTAAGCGGCTGCGCGCCCCCTGCTCAGAGGGAGACCCTGGGCTGGTTTTCTATTGCTTCTCCCACTCTCCCCACGCCGACTAAATCTGTGTCAGCCACGGGCCTCAGATGAAGGTCTGGTTTGAAAGTAGGTGACTGCAAGTTACTAAGTCAAGAGCGCCTTCCGCGGAAATTATCTTTGCAAAGCCGTGAGAGGCGACTCCATGTACAGATTACACAGTGTTGAGCCGGCAGAATCCTTGGTTGGCCGTGGACTCCCCTAAAAACCGGCATTGTCACTTAGGTCCTGGGCCCAAGCCAGGCCTTGCGGTGCTGACCGAGTAGGGGTGGTATCCTGGGGTCCCCTGTGGTTTCTCACAGCTTGTGCCTCCGGGGATGGAGAAGTGCTAACGAGGAACAGCATTTCTGCTCATGTCAGATGCTGATGCCCAGTTTTTTAATTTCAGATACCCTAGACCCTGTTGGTGAGATTAGGTACCCTGCATTTTGCATAAGAAAATTGACTCGGTGCTACCGGAGTGCCTGATGAAGACCCTGAGCTCAAATAAGAAAGGGAGAGATTAGGTGCAGGTGGGACTGGGGATGGAGCCACGCATCCGTCTTTGCTGCAGAGCCCAGGACTCTCATGTGGATGCTGAGATGCCTGTTACTGTCATTTTACCTTGGCTTCCAGGTGAGGGAGCTGGAAGTGAAAGGTTCCCTTAGGGTGTGGCAGGGCTGGGGTGGCGCACATGGTTGTCTCTTGCCTTAGTGAAGTGTTGATACCTGGGCCTGTCTGTCTGCAATTCTTTTTTTTTTTTTTTTTTAACACAAGCATTTATTTCTTGCTGATATTAAGTCCTCTTGGAGGGAGCAGGTGCAGGGGTATATGTGGGTCCTCTGATCGTTCAGGGATATAGCCTGATGGATACTCTGTCATCTTCAATACAGGGCTCCCATGCTTGCTTTAAGCATCAGCACGTGGCCACCCAAGAGGGGAGGAGAGTACGATTCATCTGTGAGAGGGTTTTATGAGCCAGTCCTAGAAGTAGCACATATCTTTTCTGATAACCTTCAGAACTCAGTTATACAATCAAACTTTTCTACGCATGAGGCTGGGAAAAGTAGATTCTGTGTGTCCCCAGGAAGACTAGAGAAAGGGGTTTGGTGAACACATAGCAAATCTCTGTCACAGTCCCAGTGTCTAAGAACAAATACAGTGTCATCTTTTTCCCTTGCATAGAAGCACCTCCTCCCCTCTCCAAAGATTTCTTCCATCTCTAAATTGCAACGTCTGTTCTGACCGTCTGCACAGCCAGCCTTGGCCCCTCACCTCGGAGGAGAGGGGGCAGCAGTGGGAAAAGATCTCATGGTCGGTGTGCAGGCCGCCAGGTCTTAAATGACTATTGATGTGGAGCTGGGTGTCCTGTCCTTCAGTCTGCACAGGCGTGTGTGTGAAGCGTGTTAGCTCTTTCTTAACACTGAGGTCTATAGAAGAAAGGGTGAAAGGCGGGCGCATCTTTGGTGCCCTCTGTGCTCAGCCCCTGCCCGCCTTCAAGCCCTGTCCTCTGCGGCTGGAGCCCTTGAGCGGACTCTCACTTGGCAGGCTGTTGGTGCCCTGGTGCCCTGGTGACTCGGAGTGGCTTAGTGCCGGGCTCTTAGCTGGGCCCCGTGTTGAAAGCATGTATCTATACACACACACGTGCCCTGCACATTACTTTATAAACCCATACATATGTAGTCACATACGTTGTTTTTTGGGGCAAGATTTCTTTTTTAATTACTGTTTTAGTTTGAAATGATTATAGACTTACCGTAAGTTTAAGAAGAAGAACAAAGAGGCTCCGAGTACTCTTCACCCTGTACCACCCCCGCCCCCAATGGTAGCATCTTCGTGACTATGACAAAACCAGGAAATCGACATTGGTACGATCCACAAATCTTACTCAGATTTTGCCAGTTTCATATGTGCTTATGTGTTATACACGTATGTTCTTAGGCCTCAAGGTTATTGGCAGTTTATTCTCTGTTATCACTTGAAAATTTTAGTCACATGACTAGACGGTGTGACCTGAAGCAGTCATATGCTGGCACGTGCCATTTGTGACCCACATCTACAGTCAGAGAACACCACACTTTCTCCACTGAAGTGTGTGGGTTCTCAGCTCCTGCCTGACTCTGATTTGGTGGGGGAGCGGCTGAGGATGCAGGAGGTGTGTTTGTGGGTTTTTTGTTTGTTTCTTTTCTTGTGTGTACTGTTCTCCCACTAGCTTGGGGCTTCTCAGCGCTGACTGCATGTTGGAATCATACAAGTTGCTTTATAAAATCAGGATGCCTGGGCCCTGTCCCAGGGATTCTGACTGACCAGGTCTGGGTGAGGCAGGGGTACTGGCGTTGTCAAAGCTCCTAGGTGATGCTACCGGGTGGCCAAGGTTGCACTGTGCGTCTCTCCAACTTTCCACTGAAATTTTCCACCTGCCCAAAGCAGACGCCGGGCCAGGATCTGCCTTTGGATCCAGGTCGTCAATGACTCCTCATTTTAGCCTGAGACTTTTAGGTTTATAAATGTAGACAGTGAGGGCCAGAAAAGGCTGCATTTCTTTCCTGGGTAGTCCTTGCAGGTTGGCCAAAAAGAGAACACGGACAGATACTGTCACAGGCGCTGGAACTGTGATTTAGTATGCCATTCATACTTGTTTATATTCATCCTTAAGATCTAAGTCACAACTACATGATTTATTTTAATGTTCTAAGGTAAATATCCTAGTTGTTAAAAATTTTTTTCTTTTTCTCTCTAGCCCAGACGTGCCTATGAGACATGTGAGCACACATACAAATAATATTTCAGGGGTAGAGGTGAATAAACTGAGAAAGAAGATGAATAAATCCCCATCACAGCCTCACAGAGCAATTAGTTGCTTCCTACTAGCTTTGGCCTTATGGGGGCTGGGCAGATAACAATCCTGGCAGGAAATTTCAGATGATCTGTTTGAAGTGATGGCTGAAAAACATTATTTGTCTTCTAATGGGATTGTCATTTTTGCTTTGTTTTCTTTATGTTTTTGTGTTTTGTTTTGTTTTGATGGACGCCCTGGGAATTGAACCCGGTACCTCGCTCGTGCTAATCATGGTGTCTCCCACTGAGCTATACCCACCTTCCCCAAATGGGATTATCTTTGGGGCCGGGATTTTAATAATAATACTAAAAAAAAAATAGCACGACTCTTTCCTCAGAGTCAGTGAAGTTACTTTTGCCAAAAAGAGGCTTCCACGTGGAGCCCAGGCAGACCTCAGTGCAGAGAGGACAGGCAGCCCAGATCCATCACGCGGGGTGTTCCCGCGACGCTGTATGGGCCGCATCAGTGCACTGTCGTGGTATCCTGTGTTCAGTGGCTGTACGGTTGTCACGTTGAATTGGAACAGGAGGCACACGACGGTGTGTGTGTGACGCAGGTACCCTGGAGCTGAAAGGCTGGTGCTTGGCAGAGGGAACCCATGACCCAGGCTCGCATTGCCACTCGAGGGTCAGAGACCATAGAGCGGGGCTGCGTGCCCTGGGCCCGGCTGGGACGGGCTCCCGCTAACACGTGGTCTGGCCAAATGACCAGCCTTCTCTGTATCTTCCCTATATTCCAAGAGACAGCTGCTCTTCCCATTTTAGTTTTCCTTTTCTGGCCTCCCTGTCCCCCCCACCCCCCCTCACACTTTCCGTGCCCCTACCTTGACCTTCCAGAACCTGGTGACTCGTCCGCGTCCACAGGCGACTTGATTTCTGTCTCTGCCGCCGCCCTTGGCAGTGGGTTGTGTGAATGCGTCCCTGCTTTCGCTCAGTGTGTCTTGAAAATTGTTATTGTGACCTCCCGGGTCATTCTGGTGGGTGGCTAGACTTGTGATGATGCTGAATAGTAACTTTGGAATTTTATGAATCAAAAAGACAGAGCTTCCCCTGCCAGTGGAAATTTGTGTGGGAGAAAGCCTGGTGTGAGTCAGGCAGGGAGGAGGGCCAGGACGATGTTATTGACACTAATATGCACTTTGCTTTTTGCCCCCAGGTCCCCCTTCTGCCTGTTACAGCCCCAGTAGCCCCGTCCAGATTCTGGAAGACCCCAACTACTTTTTCGCAGACTTTCAGCCCTATTCCGGGAGGCATGAAGCATCTCCTTTGACGGTGGAGGCAAACAGTAACATCAGGGAAAAAGCTGGTAAGTTATTCTACTGGCACTTGCGTTGGAAAAGCAGAACAATCTTATGTTTCTCGTTTTTAGCTCTTTTGCTTAATTTTTTCTCTCTCCTCGTTTTAAAAAATCGCATGTTGGATTATTGGTTGTCTCTTCATTGGTAGGTGCCTTATTTTTTTGTGCCAAAGTGTTGATAGAATATTTTATTCTAATATGTGACTCAGTGGAGAGAGTTCCTAAGTATCTAGGAACTTCAGAATTATACCATTTATTTCCTAATTTTTCTCTAGTTCCTAAATATTCTGCTGTACCTTCCCAGAATCTTGCATTTCTTTTTTTTCTTTTCTGCTTTCACTTTTACCTCCTTTTGCAAATCATTCAGAAATTCAGAGAAATTCAAAACTACAGTAGGGAAGGAACTGCCTCCTTTGTAAAAACTTCCTGCCTGTTTTTGAGGCCTTTTGAGTTTGGTGAAACCATGAAGGAATAAACCACTTTAAGGAACGATCTCAAGGTTCTTGCCCAATGTGCTTACGAAAAGGGAATTGAATAGTGTTCATGCTTGGTGAGACCCCATTCCTTTTTTATTATTCATCCCCTCAAATCATTTTCCTTTGGAAATATATTTTTATTTGAATTTGTATTTGTTTATTTTAAAGTGTGGATTTTTATTTGCATTTGCTTTGTTTCCTTAAGCCCTGAGGGTAAGGACTGTCCTCGTCACTCTCTTAACCCCCGCTCCTCTCAGAATGCCTGAATGTAACAGGTTGGCACTTGGTATTTGCGGACTGAGTGATGGCCCAACTCAACCCACACTGATAACTTATTCCTTGCGTTCTTCCCTGCTTATTATAGTTTTTGGCAGTTTCATCTTGTGTGGCTTTTCAGTGATCTGTTTTTGTTGTTTAAAAATTTGTATTGTTGAACTTTGGTTTTATATTTCAGCTACCATAAACATTCTCTGAAGGTGAGGGCAAAGTTTGAATTTCCTCCATGTGGCGTCTTGTGATGCAGATCTGAAGCCCGACTGTTATATAGAGGAGAGAGGTTCAGAGAAGCCAAGTAATTTGCCTGAGGTCACAGAGGTGTGATTTGGCAGTAGATCAGAGTTGAGCTTCAGGAACCAGTCTATAAAGTTCTTTACTCAACAGTTCTGTCCTGAATGCCTTCTGTGTAACGGGGTGGTGTTCTAGGCACTGGGATTTAACAGGTAAAACTCTGTTCTCTGGTGCTTGAATTCTAGAAGAGGAAGACAGATGATAAATACAGTGTTGATTGAAAGGAGAAGAAGCCAGAAGTAAAAGCTATTAGGCTGTTCAGGACATTTAAGCAACTGGCTAGGAGAGCTGGAACCCAGGGAGTGGGTGAAGGCATGGACGTTGGGGCTGCAGTCTTTGCTGTTACAGAGACACTAAAAATGTCATCTACCAGCACCTTTTCTCATATTTTAATACCAAAAAAGAGTAAGAGGGAGGTAATCCTGGAGAGCAGCCCTTGCCAAAAAAGGACAGTAACCCCAATAACACATCTCTGTGTGTCTACACATACACATGTGTGAGTGTATGTGTATCTATGTATCTAGCGAGCATATCACACCACCTTTATTTTTTTCTCGTTTTACTGAAAAACTAGCTTGGCCCTTGATTAAATGTAGGGAGCGAAGGAGACAAAAGGGTCAAAATTGAATGTGAAATTTCTACCTGGATGTCTCTTAGGATAAGGATGCCATTTTTGGGAAAAAATAAAGGCAGCCTTGGGGAAGAAGGATGGTTTGGGGGGAAATGATGTGTTCTGTGTATGAATGAAAACACAAAACTGTCATTGCACGGAATTGTAGAGTTGAAGTCTCTTAGAGATGGGCTAGCTCAATTCTCTCAATTTACAGGTGAGGGTATTGAGCTCAAAGAGAACAGGTGATTCGCTCAAGGGCTTGCCAGTAGTAAGTGGTAGAATTTTTATTATCCTAATGCTATAAATATTCTCAACATAATACTTCCTCGTACTATTGTGAAACGGGGTCAGTTTTACGGTTCATAGCACTCAGATCTTCTTTTACTGGTTAAATGTTTGACCCTCCGTACATGCAGGCACTGGGTCATGTGCTAGGGAGACCCCGATGAGGAGGCATGATCTTTGCCTTTAAGGAATTTAGAGTCTTGTATACATAAATAATTGCCTTCTACTGTGATCATCACTCTAGCGGAGACAGAACAGCGGAGCGTGGACAATGGAGAAGGAGGGCTCAAGCCTGCTGGGCTGCAGCAGGAAGGGTTTCACTGAGAAGGTTGCCTTGGAGCCATCGTTCAGAGCAGGTCTAGGAATTTCCCAAGAAGATGTGGTGAGAGGCATCTTTCTAGGCAGAGGGACGGATGGGAGCGAAGTCCTGGAATCAAGAGAGAGCCGGCATGTCTGGAAACTGTATGTCCTTAGGTATTGCTGGAACTTGAACTTGAACTCCGAGGGGTTGCCAGTGAGGGGCCAGAGATGTCATGAGGTGTTGCTGGATAGATAAGCAGTCCCTGCTATGCCCTAAGATGGACTGTCAGCCTCATCCTGTAATTAATTGTTGAGGAATTTGGTGCAGGGGAGTGATATGATTAAGTTTTTCATTTTGAACAATCTTTCAGGGTAGTGTGGAAGACAGGCTGGAGTCTGAGGGGTGGGTTTGGAAGTGGGAAGGAGGCTAGTGTCAGAGAAATCGAGGAAGCTGTTGGAATGGTTTGGGTATGAGGCTTCAAGGGCCTGTAATGTGATTTCGTTGTGGAATGAGTTGGATCCTGGATCTGTCTTTTCGTGCCTCTGTGACCTCGCTGATTTACCTTCTCCAAACCTCTGCTTTATCTGTAAGGTGAGGGAATTAATGCCTGCTTCATGCGATGATATATGGAATAAACTAAACAAATGAGAGAATTTAATACAGTACCTGGGATATTATATGCACTTTAAAGATGGTTCTTGTGGTTGTGTTGTGGTTATTAATAACGAACTCGGAGACTGGCATGGGAAGAAAGAGGAGAGTTGGAGTGATGTTTCATTTTCGGGGTGGAATTGACAGGCAGACAGTGTCTGGATGTTGGGGGTAACGGAGAGGAAGGAATTTGGGAAAACTCCCAGGCTTGGCAAAGAGTAGACAAGGTAGGGATACAAGGGTTGGGTGGGTGGGTGAGTCTCTTGAGGGGAGGAAGACATGTTGAGTCTGGAGGACCCACAGACCATCGGCTGGTGGTTATAGATGTGTGGGCCACGAGTCAGTACTTGCAGATGGACAGTGGATGTGATGAGGTTCTGTCGAGTGAGGGTGGAAGAGAACTCGGGGCCAAGCTGTGGGAAACACTAGCATTTAAGAGGCAGGTGGAGAAATGGGAGCCAGAAATGGAGTGTACAGAGAAGAAGCAGGATCCAGAACCAGGAGAGGGGGCAGCCTGGATGCCAAGTGAGGAGAGCATTTCAAGAAATAGGTGATTAGTCCCACTTCTGGGCACATATCCTGAGGAACCTCTAATTTGAAAAGATACACGTGCCCCAGTGTTCATAGCAGCACTATTTACAGTAGCCAAGACATGGAAACAACCCAAATGTCCATGGACAGATGACTAGATAAAGAAGTTGTGGTATATATATATATTTATACAATGGAATTCTACTCAGTCATAAAAAAGAATGCAACAATGCCATTTGCAGCAACATGGATGGACCTAGAGATTATCATACTGAGTGAAATGTCAGACAGAGAAAGACAAATATCATGATACCACTTATATGTGGAATCTAAAAAAAAAAAAGATACAAATGAACTTACTTACAAAACAGAGACTCAGACATAGAAAAGAAACTTTGAGTTACCAAAGGGGAAAGGAGGAAGGAGGGATAAATTAGGAGTTTGGGATGAGCAGGTACAAACTATTATATATAAACTGGATAAACAAGGGCCTACTGGATAGCACAAGGTACTACATTTAATGTCTTGTAATAACCTATAATGAAAAAGAATATATATACACATATACGTATAACTGAATCATGATGCTGTATACCAGAAACTACCATGACACTGTAAATCAACTATACTTCAGTTAAAAAAAAAAAAAGTAGTGATCAGCATGCGAAATGCTTCAGAAAAGTTAAGCTGGCAAGTTCTCCCTGGGCTTGATTACTAATCAGAGCAGTGGGGAGGGCGGTGGATGGAGCATTTGGAAAGGGGAGATGGCAAGTGTAGATTGCTTTCTGAGAATAATCAGAAGAGGGGGGGAAGCAGGGGGAGGGTATAGCTCAAGTGGTAGAGTGGGTGCTTAGCATGCACAAGGTCCTGGGTTCAATCCCCAGTACCTTCAATTTAAAAAAATAATCAAATAAATAAACCTAATTGCCTCCCCCACCCCAGCCCCCAAAAAACACTAAAAAAAAAAAAAATGAATAAATAAGAAGAGGAGGAGGGAAGGAGAGAGACAGGGTGGCAGTTAGAGGTTTACATGGGGCTGTGAAAAGGTGGTTTCTTTTTGTTTGGTTTTGGTTTTTGCTTGTAATTTTTTTAAGATGGGAAAGACTTGGCTTGTTTATATGCTGAAGAGAAGGGGCCAGTTGGGAGCTTGAAGGGAAAGGAGGCCCAAAGGCCTGAGCAAGGTCAAGGAGGCAGCAGGAGGCGAGGGAAGGGAGCACAGGGGAGTCTCTTTGAATTGGAGAAAAGCTTCCCTGAGAAACCACAGGGTAAATGAGGGTGATGGTGTGTTTGAAATCTTTAAATGCCACTATCATTAGAAAGTTCCTTGTTCACCTCGTTCATCCAAACCTATGTTCCCGTGGAACAGCCTGATCTCTTTTTCCCGTGTTTATCTTCTAGTTGAGGATCCTCTTTGTAACTTCCACTCCCCGAACTTCCCGAGGATCTCAGAGGTGGAAATGAGAGGTTCCGAGGATGCGGCAGCTGGAACAGTGTTACAGCGGCTGATCCAGGAGCAACTGCGGTATGGCACCCCGACCGAGAACATGAACTTGCTGGCCATTCAGCACCAGGCCACAGGGAGTGCAGGACCAGCCCACCCCGCCAACAGCTTTTCTTCCACGGAAAACCTCACTCAAGAAGACCCACAAATGGTCTACCAGTCGGCACGCCAGGAGCCGCAGGGTCAGGAACACCAGGTGGACAATACGGTGATGGAGAAACAGGTCCGGTCCACGCAGCCCCAGCAGAACAACGAGGAGCTGCCCACGTACGAGGAGGCCAAAGCCCAGTCCCAGTTCTTCCGGGGGCAGCAGCCGCAGCCGCAGCCACAGCAGCAGGGGGTGGTGGGTCACGGTTACTACATGGCCGGGGGCCCCAGTCAGAAGGCCCGGACGGAGGGCAGGCCCACGGTGAACCGTGCCAACAGCGGACAGGCGCACAAAGACGAGGCGCTGAAGGAACTGAAGCAGGGCCACGTCCGCTCTCTCAGCGAGAGGATCATGCAGCTGTCGTTGGAGAGGAACGGTGCCAAGCAACACCTCCCTGGCTCAGGGAACGGAAAGGGGTTCAAGGCGGGAGGGGGGCCCTCCCCAGCCCAGCCTGCAGCTAAAGTGCTGGACCCCCGAGGTCCTCCACCCGAGTACCCCTTCAAGACCAAGCAGATGGTGTCCCCGGTCAGCAAGACCCAGGAGCATGGACTTTTCTACAGTGACCAGCACCCTGGGATGCTGCATGAGATGGCCAAGCCTTACCCTGCCCCGCAGCCTGCGAGGACAGAAGTGGCCGTCCTGAGGTACCAGCCACCCCCAGAGTACGGGGTAACGAGGTGATTATCAAGCCTAGAGAGTTTTTTAAAGCAATTTAAAATTTTTTTTATTGAAGTATAGTTGATGTATATTATGATATGTTACAGGTGTACAATATAGTGATTCATAATTTTTAAAGGTTATAGTCCATTTATAGTTATTATAAAATACTGATTATATTCCCCATGTTGTACAATATATCCTTATATCTTATTTTATACCTAATAGTTTGTATCTTTTAATCCACCACCATCTTGCCCTTACCCACTTCCCTTTCCCAACTGTAACCACTAATTTGTCCTGCCTCTAAGTCTGCTTCTTTTTTGTTATATTCACCAGTTTATTGTATTTTATAGATTCCACATATAAGTGTTATCATACATTATCTGTCTTTATCTGTCTGATTGATCTCACTTAGCATAATGCCCTCCAAGTCCACCCATGTTGCTGCAGATAGCAAAATTTCATTCTTTTTAGTGGCTGAGTAATATTCTATTATTTATAGACCACATCTTCTTTATCCATTTATCTGTTGGTGGACACTTAGGTTACTTCCATATCTTGGCAATTGTAAATAACACTGCTGTGAACATTGGGGTGTGTATCTTTTTGAATTAGTGTGCTTGTTTTTTTCAGATATATACCTAGGATTGGAATTGCTGGGTCATATGGTAGTTCTATTTTTAGTTTTTTTGAGGAACTTCTCTTCTGTTTTCCACAGTAAGCCTAGTGATTTAACGCATGCTTTTAGCACTCATTATTTTCAAGGCATGTTAGGTTTTTGTCATTGGTTTTTTTCTTGAGTGTAATATTTAATAAGCCACCTTTTGGCCAAAATACATAGAGTGAAACAGAACAAAGGGAAATTGGGGATTTTCTCCAAAGGTAACAGAAGGCAATTGGGGATTTGTGAGTTTAGGGGAGGGGCCCCTGTTGTTGGCCGTCCTTGGGAGCTCGGCCTAATGGCCTGGCAAAGCAGTGATTTTCCTGGCTGGCGTCGTGGAGAGTGTCCAAACTCCTGGAACATGTTATTACCATGGAGTTTTATAGTCGTTTTTCATTGTAGATTTCAAAGAAAAAGTAGTCTGAACCCTAAAACAGAGGACTTAAAGGGACCATAGAAATCATATAGTCCCACCACCGTATGCAGCAGATGAGAAACTGAAGCCCAGAGAGGTTAATAAGCCCCCACAATGCGCGACTCTGGGGCAGCTGGAGCTAGGCTCCAGTATCCTGACTGTCCAGATCTTTTTTTCTGCATTGCTGTAACTCCTCTTAAGACTGGCTGATGGATTCAACAACACTTACTGAGTGTGTGCTCTGTGCACCCTGTACTCGGTTCGGAGATAAAGATATGGCTCCTACCCTCAAGGTCCTTCCAGCCTTGTCTCAGGAGGAACCAGCATCTGAACAGATCCTTGCAGTGTGGCGTGCTCTTTTAGGATCGAAGTTTGCAGAGAATGTCAAGGGACCAGAGAGGGTGGTATGGCTCTCACTGGAGGGACTGGGGAGAGCTGCCCAGAGGAGGTGACATTTGAGTTGGGTCTTGAAGAACAAATGAGAGTTGCGGGGTAGAGGTGAAGTAGTAGGTACGACACAGTGGAATGCCATTCCTTTTCTTTTTGCGGGTGCCGGGATTTTATTTCCTTAGACAGAAAGTTTAGGAGGTTTTGTCCAGTATGAGCTACGGTAACGCAGAGCCCTGGTGGGGCAGGGTGGTTTGGAAGTGGCAAAAGGTGTGTTTGGACAGGAAAGTTGGTGAAGATCTTTGAGAATCATACTGAAGAGTTTAGAATTTATCTGTTATTAATTGGGAAAATCAGTGTTTTTAAGTGGAGACTATGTGGATGTTTAATAGGCTGACTTCAGTGGAGTGAAGGATGAATTAGAGGAAAGGGAGACTGGAGGCCATGAGGACCTCTAGGGACAGTTTCAACTGTCTGGATAAGAATTGGTGATGGTAGCTGAGGTTTAAGGCCATCGATATAGGGGAGCATCATGGGCTAAGAGAAATAGAATGGGCAGGATTTAATGACTGATGGGATAGGGAAGTTGAGGAATAATGGGGTAATTGGAAATAAGACAATTGGAAAACAAGGTCTCAGGAGAGAAATTGGGTCTGGAGATACAAATTTGGGAATTGTCAGCATTTAGACGTGCTGAGCTTGCTCGAGGAGAGGTTGGAGCGCGAGCAGACAAGTGGCCGCTGCCTGTTAATGGATATGTCTTCGTTCTCACCCAGGGCTTTATTTATCTGTTTCAAATCGGAGCGGTTCCCCCACCCCCGGAACAACCCCCACGGCTGCCTGCAGAGCGTACCTTGGCTGAACGTCTTCCGCAAAGGGAGACCGGGCCTTGGCAGGGAGGGCGAGCTGGCCGACCTGCCCGTCACTTCCCAGCTGCTGACACGTTTCCCCACATTAGGTGGAGAATGTCAGCTGGGAGGTGCCGTCCCCACCTCCAGGCCTGAGACGGGCGGCAGCTTGTACTGTTTTTAAATTGAAATCTAGTCAGTTTACAGTGTTGTGTCAGTTTCTGGTGTACAGCATAACGTTTCAGCCATACACACACACACACGTTTCTTTTCATATTCTTTTTCATTGTAGATTACTACAAGATATTGAATATAGTTCCCTGTGCTATACAGTATGAACTTGTTGTTTATCTATTTGATATATAGTAGTTAGTATCTGCAAATCTTGAACTCCCAATTTATCCCTTCCCACCCCTTGCCCCCCAGGTAGGTAACCGTAAGTTTGTTTTCTTTGTCTGTGTGTGTTTCTGTTTTGTGAATAAAGAACTCGTATTTCTAAAGCAAGCACAGTCTGACCCCACTGGGAATTGAAGATGGGGTCTGGTGAGGGGGGTGCCTCTTGATTTTACTCTTTTATGACACCTTGAGCCCAGGAAAATTTAAACTTACAGGCTATCAGGTCTGAGGAGGAAGAAAATGAATCTTCAAGTCTCTGGTATTAGCACCGCCTTGATTTACCCGAGTTGTTTAAAATCATCCATGGTGCTTATCCCAGAACCCTATCAGAGTTGGGTTTGTGGCGGTTCACGTTTTATCCTAATCATTTAATTCAGCCCCTTGAGTGTGATGGAAAGTGAAAGTCTCCCCAGACGACGCCTCCTTCCTTCTCCTCGGCTTCGCTCTTTGTTAAACGACAGTGTGTGAAGTGGGAGGTGCGACGTGAGAGGGAGACACGGTCGGGGGGGAGAGGGCAGCTCTTCCTGGAGGCTCCCCAGCTGTTTGCAGACGGGGTCACGTGTCTCAAAGTTGTGACGTCAGAAAGAAGAAAAGTGTGAGGGATCTGAGCCAACAGGCAGGCTTGGCAGCTGGGTTGACACGACACATCAGAATGTCCCAGAGGACGTAACAGACAGGCCATTGAGGCTGGGCCCAGCGCCATGGCTCGCCAGCGTGGCTCCAGCAGCCCAGCCTTTGGCTGCAGGGTAAGCATGGTCACATCCACGCCAGTCCTGCTTCAGACACATTCAGTGTGGCCTGAACCCCCAGGGTTGGGGCTGAAGCTCAGCAGTACGTGATGTTCAAGTTCTCTTCGACCCAAGAGGAGAGCAAGGCTCCTTTTAATGTCACTGACACATTCCCTGGTGCTTGCTGGGTTATCAGTTTGTCACTAACAGTGGTGGTTTGGGAATCTGCAGGCTGTGGGCTGACACCTCACAGACTCCGAGACGCGGAGAGGCCTCTGACTGAGATCACGGGGTCCACGTCCTGGCCTCGTGCTGCAGAAACGGGCTGAGGGTGCTGTGAATGGTCAGTGCTCTGACCCAACCCACCACGATGTTGAGACTTCACTGCTTTTTGCCTGGAGGTGGAAAGGTCCAAACTGCATAGAGCTTAAGAGAGAGGAGTAAGAACTTGGAGTTCTCGCCTTCATTACTGACTCCCCATGGCTTACAGATTCTCTCACCTGCTCTGATCTGCCGCAGATGGGGGTGTGGGCTGGGTCATGGGCTCCTTTCATGGGAAACTCCATGGAGAGCCACCCGTCAAGGTCACCTTGATCTGCCCACCTTGGCCCTTTTCATGAGTGAGCTCGCGGGGCTGGGGAGGTGGGGGGACCAGGGCGACCACACCCCACTGAGGTAGCCAGTGGGGACCTCCAGGACACACGAGCCCGCCCTGGATAAAGGCTCTGGGCTTGTTCCTGTGCCATTTCCTTTTCCTGCATCCTGAAAGTGGAAATGGATACACATGAGGACAAGGTGAGAACTGGACAGGTCGTTCTGTGGTGAATTAGGCTTAAAAAGAATAAAAGGAAGCATCTGGATATTAACTCTGCCACACTGTGGAAACAGACCAGGTCCAGAAGTAGTGACTTGGCACAGGCTGACTGTACTGTTAATGGAAGTGAATGCAGGAAGGAATACCAGTGGATGGTCTGATTTTTATCAAAGCAGTTTGGAGTATATTAGTCAAAGGCATGCTTGTTTTCCAGAGAAATCTGTCCATATTTCTAAAAGTGGAAACTGAAGATGCTAAAAAAATTACTTAAAATATTCTACTTTATTAATACAGCCACTATTCACTTTTTTCCTGTACAAATTAATTTTTTCATGTTATA
Organism: Camelus ferus; assembly: GCF_009834535.1. Classification (NCBI taxonomy): domain Eukaryota; kingdom Metazoa; phylum Chordata; class Mammalia; order Artiodactyla; family Camelidae; genus Camelus; species Camelus ferus. The sequence goes on along the minus strand of NC_045705.1, from coordinate 8,469,140 downwards.
ATCATAGATTATATTCAGTTTGGTATCTGCTTTTTTAAGATAATATCATATTACGAGCTTTTTTTCTGCAATGTCTAATTGTTTTCATAACCATCGTTTTTATTGCTGCTATAACATTTCATAAAGTGTATAATTTACATCGTTTTCTCTATAAATAGTGAAGTGACTATCATCATGCATATCACTTTTTTCATATTTCGGTTTATTTCTTTGGGAATCATTATTTAGAAAGGAAATCATTGGGTAAATTGTAGCAAACAGTTAATGACTTGATATCAGACAAATTTGTAAAGACATTCTAGTGCCTGTCTCACTGCCCTTGGACCAACACTAGTCATAAGTTATAAAACTTGGCTAATGTAATAGGCAGATTGTGTTAAGTTTTTATTTTAATTTGCATTTATTAGCTCAGTTAATGGGGGGGGGCATATATTTTACTAGTTAGATTGATTTGGTTTTGAAAATTGGCCCTTGGTGTTTTTTGTTCATATGATCTATATATTTTAATGGCTTCAGAGTAAACTAAAACCTGTTTTCCTCAACACTTGCCCTGATTTTCCTGTTTCTAGAACTCTGTCTCCTCCCTCAGCAGGTAACGGAGCAGAGGCACGGGTGGCAGCAGCAGGATTAAGCCTTCAAGTGCCCACCGTGCGCCAGGCACGGGTGGCTCACCTGCCTTCATATTCACAACAGTTCTAGGGGTGGGGACTGTTAATAGCCCCACTGATGATGTGGGATCTATGCTGTGATAAAAACAGGCTCAGAGGGAGAGGTGAAAAGTCCCGGGCACCAGTTCGGACATGTGGCCTCTCCCCTGAGTGCAAGCACTCGACCACTGTCAGAGGTTTCAGGTGTTCTTCAGTGTCACTTAGCAGAGACTTTCTAATCAGATTTTTACATCACCCTGATGTCCAGCCCACGCTCTGCCCACCTGGTTTTTTCGGGAGGACCAGGATACGCTTTCTCTCCAGCGATCTCGGAAGACTTGGGAGCAGACTGGAGCTTGTTGACGGCTGTAGGCTGCAAGCTGTGGTCTGCCCGTGGTTTGCCGTCATTTGGAGGTCGGGGACCGGGGCGGAGCTGTTTGTTTGCTTTAGCCTGTTTTTAGCAGAAGGTGGCAGGGATGGAAGATGATAAGTGCTATTTGAATGATTTGGATGGTTTTTTTATGTTTCAGGCAGGATCAGCTTGGGAAAAAGACTAAAAACGACTCCTGTTAGTGAAAGGAGCACTCTCTTTCTGCCTTTGCTTCTTTTGCCCTTTTTCTTGGCTGAATCTTGCCTGTTCAGCACAGGGGGTTTGATTTACTAGCTTCCCAGAAGCAGAGAAGAGTGGTAACTGTGTATTAATACTTATTCATCTATGAATGTATTAGTTTTATCCTTGGCATAGAGATAGATACTTCATGAAAGTGCAGAATGGTGGGGTTTGACCCAGCCCTTCTGTCCTGGGCTGAAACGAGCATCTTCCGATAAGATGACGTCAGAGCCAGCGGTGCTGTGGGTCCCCTTCCACAGAGCAAGCTTGCGCCTCTTCTTCCCAGGCCAGCCATCACCACCATCCTTCCATCAAAGCAGGGGCTGCTCGCAGTTTCCTGCATTAACGGAGGGAACCTGTGATGTGACCAGTCTCCCAAATCCCTCATGTTATCCTTAAAAAAAAAAAATGCACTGTGTGTTTTGCCCTAGAAAAACCTTCTGCTTTGGTTTTATTTAGCATAGAGTCAAAGTTACTGACATTCTCTGGGAACAGAACAGAAGACAGTGCAGGGAGGAGGCGGGGAGCAAAGCGGACACAGGTCAGGAGCACATGTGGCAAATTAGAGAGACCTCCTCTCCCCAGGAACCCACGTCGGGGCAGCAGTGCAGCCCGAGTGCAGTTTACATCATGAATGAACCTAAAGGGACCTGCTGAGGAGCAGGTCTTTTTCTGGGTGGGCGTGAGGTTTAGAATGTACTGTAGCACAAGAAAGGATGTTTGGTGATCCCCCGTCTTACTTTGAGCTGGAAATGGCTGAAGGAGGAACGAGAATTTTCGGAGTGTGTTTCCAAAGTGGTGATTTGCAGTGTAGACAGTTAGGAAAATGAATTGCTAGGTGGGGCCAAAAGGTGAGCCAGACCCAAGGCTATTGGATTAACAACTATGTGTTGCCCTTAACAAAAATGAGGCCAGGGAGCCCTATTTAATTTCCACCAGCTAAACATATGTTTTGAATGTCAGCATTAGAACTCATGGGTTTCTACAGTTTTTAAGCTGAATTATAGCTGGATGAGCCAAGTAAAGTGCCATGTTTATGGTGAGAAGCAGCTCTGCGGTATGGGAATTTCAAAGGCTCGGCTCAAGTTCAGGCTACTTTCTCAGGGAATCTAGCACAATTCCAGCTGTAACGCATTAGATGAGTGGCTTCCCCAAGCAGGAGGATTATCCATCTCCATCTGCACAGCAGTGATTCTGATCTTAATTTACCCAAGAGTCTAGTCTCAATGTGAACATTGATGAGTCTTGTGTTTCTGCAAACCAGAGGGGTCCAGGGGGGAAGGCTGTGGGTTTGGGGAAAGATTTGAGGGGTTTTGAGTCCTGGTTCTTCTACTTTGCAGCCAATTGCGTAAGTTCTCAGAGCCTCGTTTTTCTTATTTGCAACTTGTTACAGCTGATTTTTCTGAAAACCAGCTGATTTTCTTCCTTACATGGATGAAACATGTTCATTGTAGAAAATCTAGAAATAACTCCCACATCTGCCACCCACCAAGAAAAGAAAAGGAAAACAGAAATTACCTGTAGTCCCATTATCCAGAGACAACCACCGTTAAATGCCCTGTTCACTGTGTTGCTTTGAAGTCAGGAGATTATAAGTTTGAGATTTGCAAATGTTAGTCACTGTACATAAAAATAGATTAGAAAAACAGATTTCTTCTATATAGCACAGAGAGCTATATTCAATGCCTTGTAATAACCTTTAATGAAAAAGAATATGAAAACAAATATATGTATGTATACGTATGACTGGGACATTGTGCTGTACACCAGAAATTGACACATTGTAACTGAATATACTTCAGTTAAAAAAATACTGTAAGTTGGAAAGCTGTATGTAAATATGAGGTATTTTTACTGAGTGAGAAGTCTTAAAATTTGAACTTCACAGCCAAGAAACCTTTTATTATTTCATTTCATCTGAAAATTCTTTTATTTCATTGTTTACTTTCTCTGATTATTACATGAACAGTGGCTTCTTTTTGCTTACCTTGATTTTCTCATGTTTCTATCATGTACATATATTGCTTAGATAATGGAATTTTTATAGTAGCCATACATGTTTATGTTAAATTTACATAAAAACAGAAAAATATGAAGAGTGGAAAAGAATCCATAACTTCATCACCGGAGAGAGTCATCCTGACATTTTGTCATAGTTCCTTCCAGTCATTTTTTCTACATGTTTTTTACTCCAGTGAAATTCTAGTATGTCTCAGAAGTTGAGAATTTAAAAGAATCGTTGCTTAGAGGCTCAGTAAACTCTTGTTTTACTGAACTGTCAATGTTGATAAATTGAAAAAAGTTGTTTTGATTTATTTCTCTACTAATAAGTTTGCTTTGGAAAATGCAAGCTGTTTGCATTTTCTCTTTTGAATTACTTGAGCACATCCTTTATCTGTTTATCCATTGATGTTTCTTTTCCTGTCGTGTTTTGGAAAATTTTTGCCAGTTACACAAACCGTATTTTTAAAATGTTAGAATGCTGGCCTAATTGTAGATAAACAGATTGTTTGATATATTGAATATAGCTTGCTGGTCACCACTGATGCTTGGGGGTCTGGGGGCAATAGAGTGAGCACTGCTGGTCTGTTCGCATGAATTGCCCTGATGCTTGCTGAATTCTGCAATTGTCTCGAAAATGAGGCCTTTTGGTGTCCGTGCAGTATGGACTAGAGCAGAGCTGTCCAACAGAAATATAACAGAAATATAAAAATTTTCTAAGAGCCACAATTTTAAAAAGTTGAAAGAAACAGGTGACATTAATTTAAAAACATGTTTTATTTAACCCATTTCAAACATGTTTTTAAAATCTTTATTTTTTTATTGAAGTGTAGTCGATTTACAGTGTTAGTTTCAGGTGTACAGCAAAGTGATTCTTTATACTATATATACAGATTCTTTCCCATTTCAGCTCATTGCAAGAAATTGAATATATTCTCAATACTATACAGTAGATCCTTGTTGTTTACGTATTTTATATATAGTAATGTGAATCTCTTAATCCCAAACTTCTAATCTTTCCGCCACCTAAAAACATAGTTTTAAAATACATGTTTTAGTCAACCCGTTATATCCAAAATATTGTCATCACAACAGGTAATCAACGTAAGAAACCATTAATGAGATATTTTACAATTTTTGTACTAAGTCTGCAGATTTTGCTCTGCATCGCATACTCACTGCACATCTCAGTTCAGACAAGCCGCATCTCAGGTGTCCAGTAGCCACACGTGGTCGTGGCTGCTGCTCTAGACAGCACAGGTCCAGAAGGAAGTGAGGATCTGTGTTCAAGAGACAGTTCCCTGACATATACGAGCATCACCTTGACACTGGGGTCTTGTGCATCACATTGCAGCAAAACGTTTCAGAAGTAGAGGATCCTATGGTGTTGGCATTTGCTTTGATTCCTCACTGAGGCTTTAGTATTAGGGACAGTGATTCTTACACATAGTGTTGGAGGAGGAAGGGACAGCCATGGGCGCGTTTCTCCCTTGCTTTCTTCTAACCCTGTTAGTGGTGTGTGATGATAACAGAGGCCATCAGTTATTAAGTACTTTCCTAACAGTAGGCAGTAGGTTCAATGCTTTCTATGCATTATCTCAGTTAATTCAGTTAATTCTCATAACAACTTTGTGACATGGGTACTATTCTTATCACCATTTAAAGGTGAAGAAGTTAAAAACTTGCCCATGGTCACATGGCTAGAGGGAAGCAGAAGCAGAGAAAAGAGACCCGCTATGAAGGAACAGTGCTCTCTGTCCCCGCACGGCGCCGTAGCCCTGGTGTGGCAGGAGCACACGGGGTCAGACTGCCAGCTCCTGGCCTATCATTTTGCTTTGTAAAGACTCAGATCTCTGGTTCCTGAATCCTCTGAGCCTTAGTTTGCATACTTTAAAAATAGGATAATAGTATATGGTTATGAGAGCAGTGAATGCCCAAGCTTGTGAGAACGAAATGACAGTGGCTGTAAAGTGCTATTCGTGGCCCATTTAGGACGGTGTAAACACATAGGTCTCACTAAGCTTGTTTGTGAAGGCTTGTTGTTCGCAGAGAGAGGCGAATGGACGGTTGGTTGGCTGTCACCAATGACCTCGTTTCCCCAATCCAAATAGCATTGTCACTCTAGCGTTGAGCTGCGTTTTGTGACCTCCCAATACATGAGAAAGGCAGTGGCTATGCGATTATATTGGCAGTGTCATGGTTTGAGTTTCTGCCTGTATTACCCAGCACAAATCTAAATACCAGCGGTCTCTTCGTTAGTAATACAATGTTGAAGACTGAGCCACCGTTGGAAAGCGTGTCAAGAGTATATGGTGTAAGTAGGACTTGCTCTTGGGCTCAGGGGCCAAATCAATTGACAAACATTTATTGGGGGCCAACTTAGTACAAGGCATAATTTCCTACCCTCAAAAAACATGCGTGCTAATTATTAGAGTAGGAAACACATGTGTGAACAATTAAATAATATATTTAAATAAAATATAATATTAAAAATAGGTGTGTATATATATATATATATTTTTTTTTTTTAGGAAAAAAAGGGTTCATTCGTTTATCCTTCCAAACTGAACAACAGTACACATTACTGAAAAACACAAATGCATTTTATATTGCTATTTTTTAAATAAATATAATTCAGATATTAAGGGAAAGAACTGCTCATCACATGAATGCATTGCAGAAATCAAAAATAACTTACCACACAAAATAAATTAAAACATTAAATATTAACCTTTTCAGTGCAACACACACAGATGTCAGAGTAATAAGCTCTAAAAAAAAAAAGCATCAGGTTTGTTATAATAAAGATAACGGAAAATTGAACACCAGTAAATTATTACACTAGAAAGAGGGGTTGTTTTCTGTGTTAGGGGCTGTGGGATGCAGATGACAATAGTTATAGTCATGGTGACAATAGCTAATACTTGTCCAGAGCTTAATTTGTGCCCGGCTTTATACATGTTAACTCTGTAAATCCTTGCACAGTGAGCTGAGTGGCCTGCAGTCCCAGGAAACCGAGACACCTGATGTCGAATAACCGAGCTGTGCCGTCACATTCTAACAGCGGAAAGAGGCTCACTAGTGCACAACTGTAGCTTAGAATTCTCTTCACAGCTAGTTTCTCAATAAATGTTGGTTCCCATCCCCTCGTTTTCCCTTTTCTGTGTGTCCCCATTACTAGGATGGGTTTACCCTGCTGATACCTGATCAGTAGCGTTATCTTTGTGGCACTGGTACGATCGTGCGTGAAATTTTCCTGTCCCCTTCCTTTACGCTCAGCCAGATCCGCCTTGTACAGACCTCCGAGCCCACAGCCCCAGTGGGCTGAGCAGCGGAGCCCAGGGACAGAGGTTTGCTCTTCTGCCTGCTCTTCGTCCGTTGTAATCTGATGCTGCTTGAATGTGTGACTGAGTTATTTTGTGAGACCAATGTTCTCTGTTGATTAAAAGATTTCCCATTTTGAAAAACCCTTTCTTTCTGTCCCTGAGCTTGGCAAACACCCTTTTCCTGCCTGGCCACTCAGGTGACTAGTCACTGTCATGGATGACTTAGGCTGGCATTAAGAAAACACTTCCTTTTTGTTCTGTAACAGAAAAAGATGACCCGGAAGATAAGCCCATCATTGACCATTAAGTCGGTTCCAAATCCCAGAGCCCAAGAAATGTTAAATGGTAGAAGCCCTAGTCTGAAGCTGCCTGGGTCAGAGGCAAGCCTGATGCTTCATCTGTGCTCAACCCTTGGGAGCCATTTGCGATGCCCAACTTTCACCCCAGATTACAGGAACTCCCATCAGGCAGGCATGGACCCAAAAAACCACACATCTGTTACTGAGTTAAGTGCATTCCTACCACCTGGCTAAATCCTATGGTGCATTTTTCATGGAAAGAGGTTACCTTGGCAAGATACAAAAAACCACAAATTACACCACCTCGATTCAAAGGCTGACACCCATTCCCACCTTGGTCCTCTCGCCCCACTTCACCCAACACAAAGAACAAGCATGGTGTCTCTCTTGGGCATCATGAATGGCACCCAAGGGTTGGACCTCGTACACCCAGACCTCCTCATACGCACGGGATGACATAGTCACATGCACTTCAGTGTGGAAGGCGCTCAGATTTCTCAGAATGCAGAAACATTTTCTTTCTAGTGAGATGGCCAGAGAGTTGTGTAAGAGGCGTGGAGAGGGAGGGAGAGGGGAGGGTTTATATCTCCCCACTGACCGCATTCCTTTCTGAAATCCGAGGCACTGTCCTTTGAAGCTCACTTAAGGAATAAAGAGCCACATTGAGCTCCAGGGTTCTGTACCTTGACTCGGGGGCCTTAGGGCCCAGCTACTTTGACATGAACTGGACGGAGCACCCAGATGGAAGGCGTAAGGAGATGGAGTTGGGAACGCTCTCCTGAGCCCCAGTGGAGTGCTCTGATGCTGGTGACCAAGGCAGGGCCTCTGGTGGGATCTGCTGGGTCTATTCTGAGGTCCTCTTTATGAATATCTGCATCTCCATGTAGGGAGGGCTGAGGGGACCTTTGTCAAATTTCCTTCTCCGGTTTGCTATTGAGCTGCCAGGAGTTATCGTTCAGAGAAATCCTGGCTGTAAGAAATGCTTAAAAATGAGAGCTATGGAGGCCAACAGGGTCCAGAAACATTCCAGCAAGTGTACTTACAAGGAAACGTAAGGCCAGATGACCTCCCAGGATAAGAGGGGTAGTTCTGAGCTTCGGCTGTGGCTGGCCGCAAGTAACGGGAGGGGACGGAGGAGACTGTTAATGGAGTGGAAATCGCTGGGTCTCCAGAGGACTCAGCCCGTGGATGCCAGATGTTGATTTGGTGGGTCGCTGGTAACTCTTAGCACCCCAGTTCCCAGACTGAGATGTAAAGGTTGTGAAGGGATCAACAAGAAAACTAATTTCCGGCAAGGAGGGTATAGCTCAGTGGTAGAGCACGTGCTTAGCATGCACGGGGTCGTAGGTTCAATCCCCAGTACCTCTGTTCAAAAATAAATAAATAAATAAACTTAATTAAAAAATAAATAAATCAACCTAATTAAAAAAGAAAGAAAAGAAAACTAGTTTCCATGAGTCTCTGCAGAAGAGCAGCGCTGTGGTTGGAGAGCCGGATGTCTTTGCTGTTCACGCCTGTAGAAGCTGTTAGGAGCCCTTGGCTTAGGCTGAAAGAAAACAGAGTGATTCTTGTGAAACAGGTTAGCAGACTGGTGAGGAGAGGATCGTTCGGGAGGGGAGGCAGGAGATGGAGACGCATGCTTTCGAATCTAGCAGCTAGTGCCCAGAATTTGAACCATCAAGGGACACCTCTCTATGTTCTTTTTAACGTGGCTACAATCAGACTCACCATCCTCAGACCTTCAGCAAACCAAAACACAAAACATCTGTTCCTTTCCCAAGACTTTCCCAGTTCATTAAATGCTACCCCTGCCCACTTGTGTAGAGCGTGAAATCTAGGAGTGATTTAAAATTTTTGCTCACTTTTTCTCTCCCCACCTACGATGTACATTAAATACCCCTGATCCATCTCCTGTTTCTCTTCTGCTACAATCCTGTGAGCCTCCGTCAGTTCTCACCTAGACCACACCTAGTCCTCCTCGCTGGACACTGTTGGTTCGTTCTTTCTTCCTTCCTTTGTTTTTCCTCTCTTTAACTGAAGTATAGTTGATTTACAATGTTGTTTTAGTTTCTGGTGTACAGTATAGTGATTCAGTTATACATGTTCTGTATGTATTCTTTTTCACTACAGGTTATTAAAAGATATTGACTATAATTCCCCACGCTATACAGTAGGACATTGTTGTTTATCTATTTTATATACAGTAGTGTGTATCTGCTAATCCCAGAGTCCTAATTTATCCCTCGCCTCTCCTTTCCCCCTTGGTAACCATACGTTTTTTTTTTTAAGTCCGTGAGTCTGTTTCTATTTTGTAAATAAGTTCATTTGTGTTGTTTTTTAGATTCCACACATAAGTGATACCATGTGATATTTGTCTTTTTCTGCCTGACTTGCTTCACTTAGTATGATAACCTCTAGGTCCATCCATGTTGCTGCAAATGACGTTATTTCATTTTTTTTTTCTTTTTTTGTGGCTGAATGGTACCTTTGGTCCATCCTTGCCTCTGTACATCACATCTGCACACCACCCAGAGTGGAGGCAGCTTCTCCACTGGCTTCCCTTTGCACCCTCAGGGAAAGCCTGGCCTTGGCTTACGTCCTGTGCCCGTCCCGCTGGCCCTACCCTGTGCTGCTCTGGCTGCCTGTGCTTGACTTGCTTTCTTCCACTCGGTCTGCCCCTGCTGAGTCCTGCCTTAGGTCTCGCTCACAGCCTTCTACCTGGAATACGCCTTTTCCCACTTTTCTCCCCGCTGCCCCCAACCACTTTTCCCTCCTCATCTGTCGTTCAGACTTGAGCTCAAGCGTCTGCTTCTCAGAGAGCCTTTCCCTGCCCTTTCAGTGGGAACCAGCCTCCGCGTCCTTCCCTGTCATTGTCCCATCACTCTTCCTTATTCTCCAGGGAGGGCTCCTTACTTTTCAGTACCTGGCTTTGCTTGTTTATCATTGGGTGGCACACCGGTCTCTCTCCCCGAGAACGTCGGCTTCACGAGAGCAGGGACCTTGTCTGTCTAGGCCCAAGCAGCGCTGATTCAGAGGGAGAGCACGTTAAATATCTGTGGAGTGGAGGACTGAAGCTGCATCACTCAGACAGCTTGGAATATGCGTGGTGATGACCCCTGGCAGTGGAAGCCATCCACGGTGCCCGCATTGTTGGGCTTCCGTCCTCTTCCCCGTCACCCTGGGCTCTGACGGCCGGTCTTCCGTTCCCTTGCAGCCGCCCGTGCCAGCTTCCTTTCCCGTCTACGGTGCAGCAGCACAGCCCGATGTCCTCCCAGAACTCCTCCGTCAGCGGACCGCTGCACTCGGTGTCCCTGCCACTTCCGCCCGCGATGACCCTGGCCGCCCCGCAGCCCCCGCCCGCCGCCTCCCCCAGCCAGCAGCTTGGTCCGGATGCGTTTGCGATTGTGGAGCGAGCCCAGCAGATGGTGGAGATCCTGACGGAGGAGAACCGGGTGCTGCACCAGGAGCTTCAGGGTTACTATGACAATGCCGACAAGCTCCACAAGGTACGAGACTTCCTGAGGGGAGGGGAAGGAGAGGATACTCTGGAAAGGACACAGTTCCTCACCTGCTCATGAGGGGTGGACTCACTGACTCCCTTGCCAACGTTTAACTAGATCCCGTTTTATGCCAGGCACTGTGCAAGGCTTCAGGGAGACAAAAATAAACATGCCACAGCGCCTGCTTCAGAGGAACTTACAGTCAAATGGGGGAGAGTTGCCTAAGCTAAACCTGCAGTGGAGCGTCTAGGGGGTGCCGGGGGTGCAGCAGAGGTGGCCTCGGACCTGAGACTCAGAGGCTAAGTAGCATTTCCCCAGATGGACAGCGTGGAAGAGGGAACACTGAGAGTAACCCAGAGTTGAGAGAGACAGGTTTTGCCTTTAAATCTGGAATCTCAGACAGGAACCTTGTGACTGCCATGTTTGTTTCATCAGCTGGTCTCTGCAGAAAGCAGCGATGTCTCAGCACGGAGGGCCGAGGACGAGTTACTGCGTGCTCTCCTCCTGCTTGTGACTTACCAGGTGGGGAGATGCTGCGTAATTCCAGCCTGGGTCATGATCGTGGGAATGTTAGCATTTTCGGCAGCCCTTCATTCTCAGGGCTTTATGCTGAAAGCCAAAATCAACAGGAAAACATTCAGCGAGGGTGAACTGTTCTGGGCAGTGATTTCGTGATGAGCCACATGTCAGCACCTGAAATGCTGCAGGTAGAAATGATGAGATGAGGGGGGCAAAAATCTTAGGATGTTTGGGGGCAGCAGAGCCGCAGGGCACTTGAGTTTCCTTTCTGGAGGTGAGGAGGCATGTGAGGTAGGAGTCATCTCATAGGAGTCTAGGTGCCTGCTCTGTCTTGGGCAGTCAAGGGCTTTGGTAAAGAGGAAGGGTAGGAGTGGAAACTCAGCTGACTACGGAAGCATTGCCATTTGGCTCCGTCCGACAGGATGTGCTTCTGGCTGGCCCACCTGTTCACTATTCAGTGTTGATCTCTCAGGTGAAGCCTGGCCTTTCTGCTGTCTGGAATGTCAGAGCAGTTGGCTCCTCTGATTTCCTGAGGGCTGGCAGCAAATGGCTGGTAGTGATGGGTTGGAAGCCGCAGTCTTTCACGGACAGGATCTGCCTCAACTGAGGGGGTCTGGAGCTCCCTGATGGCAAGACCAGGCTTGACCCCAAGAGATCTGGCTGCCTTTCTTAGAGGAGAACAAATGAGAGCCAGGAACCAATAGGTTGCCTGAGGATGGTGGCGGCCTTGCTCCTGGCCCCAGTCGCACCCTTAAAAGTTGGGAAACACGTGCTGTCTCCTGGTCTTGTCTGTAAGTCACTGTTCAGGCCCCAGCTTGCCTCTGACATCTCCTGGGGCAGCAGCTTTTCTGGTACAGCCTGAAAGTTGGGAAGGGCCAACTCAGCACTTCCTGGAAAATCAGTGATTTCTTCTTCTCCTTGAAAAACTCAGTGGCAGACGCATCCAGGAGCTGTGCAGACCTGCCTGAGGGCAGAGTTGGTTCTCGGTCTTCCCTGTGGATGTTTTTCAACAGTTACAAAGAGGCTGCAGAAATTGGAAGGTCTTATTCTTCACTGACTGTCTTTATTAAAATACACTTTTTACTGGCCTGTAATATACATCCCCCTTCTTGGTGTTGTGTTGATGTCCATTTCTACTTTGAAAAACAGAATCAGCCTCCCAGTGATAAGTTCCCTCCACGGGGGGTGATTTTTCAACTTGGTGGCTGCAAGGATTTTGGTGACTTCTGAAAAAGGAGAAAAATCAAGAGCTGTGTCCTTCCTGGGATCCAGAACTCCTTCAGGCCCTTGAATATTTTGAATGGTTCTCTAAATATTACATTTCATTTGTCTGTCGTATGTCAAACTGGAATTGTCAATTTGAAAACTCAAGATCCTTTTTTTTTTTATTGAAGTATAGTTGTTTTACAATGTTGTGTTAATTTCTGGTGTACAGCATAGTGATTCAGTTATACATGTTTTTATATACATATATTCCTTTTCATATTCTTTTTCATTATAGGTTATTACAAGCTGCTGAATATGATTCCCTGTGCTCCACAGCAGGACCTTGTTTATCTATTTTAAATGTAGTAGTTTGTATCTGCTAATCCCAGACTTTTAATTTATTCCCTCCTTTCCCCTTTGGTGACCATAAGTTTGTGTTCTATGTCTGAGAGTCTGTGAAAACTCAGAATTTGATGGCTACGTGCCATATTCGTCACTAGTTCCATAGCTCTTCTGAACAATCAGGACCCAGAGACAGAAGAGCGGCATGAAATCTGTGACTTAGCACTTCCAGGCTTGTGTTCCGAGGCATCGTGGTCCCGGGCCTTCCCTCGGCGCCCACCTCACTGCCCCATTGTGTCTCAGCGGCTGTTTATTTAAGCCTGGGGTCTGGGGAGGGGATTGTCGGAGGAGGTGACTTGACTCATCGGTGACAATGACCCCCGCTTTGGGGGAGCCACACACGGGGCTGGCTTGTGCCGGCAGGAACATCCCATCTGGAATCTCTCCTCATAGCCCTGGGAGCATCACGGAGCTTCATGGTCAGGGCAGAACCAAAAATAGATGGATTTTTAATTGCGGGCCTTAGCCTGTGCACGCTGTGCCAGGGACACAGCAGGAAATGGCAACTGAACTCAGCTGCCAGAGCACTGCCTAGAAATGAAGTCCCTGTTTCCAGAGCGGCCCAAGGTGGTGATTATCCCTGTTAGTGCTGGAATGATGGCCAGGGACCCCCAGAAAGAGCAGTGGTTTTTCATCATTTCCTTTTGGCCATTTTGCTGCTTTTTCCTCCCAGTTTCCCTGAAACATAATTAATGGACAGGAGTTCTAGCAGGACCAGACTGTGGGCTGTTGAGTGCATTGGCCTCAGAAGCCATCAGGGCTTAGACTGGCCGTTGGAGGGGAGAGGGCCACACATTTATGGTTCCCCAGGCTTGGCTTTAGCGAAGACCCTCTTTTGTTGCGAACAGCGGTGGCTGTGATTGGGCATTCTGTGGCTCGGATGGCAGGCCTGTCTCCGATCCTGTGGGTCCCTGACCTGTGATGCGAAGGGAACACTCTGGTGTCCCAGATCTGGGAGAGGCTGAGGTTTCCTCTGCCCATTTGCTTCACGGCGGCAGCGCTGTGTATGGCTCTCCACTCTGCTCAGAGCTGTTTCTGGGCCAGAGCACGCTTCCCTGAGAGATTTCAGGGGCTCTTGTGGCCTGGCCTAAGAGCTCCTGACACGTAGGCTGGAAGGGAGGATGGGAGCCTTGAAGGCAAACCCGGGTCCTCTTCCTACGACCATAACTCAGTCTCTGAACTGGCCCAGATGGTTTTTATATCAAAGCCAGCCTATCCCATCTCCCTTCACCTCTGACCCACATCAGGGGGACTTAGGGTGTCCTGGACCCGGGGATATGGAGAAAAGGGTGTGGTCCGAAACCATTCAGCTGTGGACTTCAAATTCTTAAACTGATTCTAGCCCAGGCTTCCACCCCTTAGGAGCCCTCGCCTAGTGTGTCTGAAAGGAGGTTGTTTCTTTTTTGCTTGAATGCTGCCAGGGAAGAGAAGCTCACTGCTGGGCAGACTTCTGGAAAAGGTAGTCAGGAAGTAAATGTCAAGTAAATTTCAAGACTGACTCGTCGGGCGGTGCTTTTGTCCTGAGGAGGGCACAGGTCTAAGGCTTTCGGGGCTATTTCTGCCCTCAAGGAGTTGACAGTCAAATCAGAGACACAAAGTGCATCCGAATTCCGGTCAGATGAACACAGCAGATGAAGTACTATGAAATCAGGTGGAGGAAAGTTCCTTCAAGTGGCCCGGCTGAGGAAGGCTTCCTGGCTGTCCTGGGCTTGAAGCATGAGCACCGTCTCCCGGTGGGCACCTCAGGGTGCTCTCGGCTTCCTTGGTGATGCCTTGAAGCCTTCGGTCTTGATGGGCGCTGTCCCTGCCACGTGCCCATCTGTCCGAAAATAAAGGCCACCTTTTTACAGATGAAATGTGCAGAGAAATGGTGATATGTTTTGGAGGCATCTCTTTTGAAAACAAAATTAAAAGGCAAGAACATAATTTGCGGTAGGACTGTCAGTGGGATTCAGGACATGCTGTTCTTTCTGCTGCCACATGACCAAAATAATTCATGATATCTTTGGAAGAGATCGAAAGGCCTTGTTGAAACGAGGGAACCATGGAAGAAGCAACTTTGGCATCAGGAGGCCTTTGGGAAAATCCCATGGTACCAAAAGGAGCCTTGGTAATGGTTGGAGGCCACTGAGCAGAAGTGGCCTCTTCATCCACCCCTTTTCAGATGTGTCTTGGCTCCATTGTGACCTCTGGGATGTTCACCACATTCTCTCTTCCTCTTTAAGTTTTTGGCTTCCCGGCTCCCGTGGCAGCCCCGGCTTCAGTCTCCTTCCCCACTTCTCCTGCCCCTCTTGCTCCTGCAGTATTGGTGCCCCCGTCCTTGGCCCTCTCATCTTCCATTGATTCCCTCTAAGTGGTCTCCACTTTGTGACCTCACTTGTCACTTGTACACAGTGAGACAACTGCTCTCCTGACTTTCAGACCTGTGTCTTACCTGCTAGCTGGCAATCCTCGCCCCCTTGTTCTCCAGGCACTGCAGATGTGGTACCTCCAAGACCAGACTGGTTTTCTTTCTTTGGTAAACCTGTTTCTCTTATAATCATTGATATTTTATTTTATTTTATTTTATTTTATTTTATTTTATTTTATATTTTATTGAAGTATAGTTGATTTACAACATTGTGTTAGTTTCTGGTGTACGGCATAGTTATATCAGTTATACATGCACATACATACTCTTTTCCATTATAGGTTATTACAAGGTATTGAATATAGTTCAATACTGTAGGACCTTGTTATTTATCTATTTTTCATATAGTAGTTTGTATCTGCTAATCCCAAACTCCTAATTTATCCCTCCTTCCCCCTTTCCCCTTTGGTAACCATAAATTTCTATGTGAGTCTCTCTATGTTTCGTAAATAAGTTCATTTGTCTCCTTTTTTCAAGATTCCACATACAAGTGACAGCATGTGATTATTTTTCTTTGTCTGACTTACTTCACTCAGTGTGATAATCTCTGGGTCCATCCATGTTGCTGCAAATGGTATATATCATTCTTATCCTGGTTAAGTACTATTACTCTGTCTTCTAAGCTGTGAATGTCTGTGTTGTCTTTGATTTCTTCCTCCCTTACCATCCAGACCAGTCACTGAGCCCTATGGCTTCTACTCCTCAGTGTCTTTGGGATTTGTCCTTCTGTTTGTTGTAGTTCACGCCCTTGGCATTGAACTATTCTCATTAGCTTCTCGCCTGGACTACTTTCTCTTGCCTCCTCTCCCTACGCCCACCCTGAAGCCACGTCCTTCAGTTTGATCTCTGTAAAACCTCAGGTAAGATTACGCTGCCCTCCCCCCACCGCCATTCCCCCAAGCCCTCCCATCCTCATAATTCTCTTTGCCCATAAAGCCCTTTTTTGGGCTCTCACCTCTGCCACCTGCCCCCTGCCCCCTGCTCTCATCCCTGGACCACGTGTTGGGTCAGAGACACACACTTTCCTTTGTGCCTCTGTCTTGGCTCCCACCCTGTCTTCTGCCTAGAATTCCAAAGCCCTTTGGCCTTTTCTTTTATGCTTGGCAAATTCCTGTTCATCCCTCAAGATTCATTTTAAATGGCATTTTCTCTGAAGTCCTTTTGAAAGAAATCTTTTCTTATCCCTGTAAAATTAATGGCTTTGTTTCTAGGCTGCCACCGCATTAAACCACCACACCCCTTGTCACATGGCACTAGTGTGTGTATCTGCTCACAGGCCAGCTCTGTATCTGCCTTATTTCTGTATTCTCGGCACCCAGACACATAGTAAGTGTACAAGAGGTATCTGTTAGGAGATGGAAGAGTCTCAGGAGGGACCTTCTGATCTTGGCAATTGGGGCGCAAACTGTTGGGATGCCTGGCTTCTGGTGACATAGCTCTCCTGCGGAGGAACTGGAAACACGGTGCAGGTCTCTTGGTGCCCGGAGGGGGGCGCTCACGTTCTCAGCCCTGCCGCTTTGCCGCGCCTGGTTTGCAGGCGCTATTTACTCTTTCTCCTACACTTCTGTTACACAGCAGTAGGCATTTATTGATATCTACTTCAAAATGTGCGTTATGTTAGACTCCTGTTATGAGAGTTGCAGCTGCGTGTTACAGGTTTGTGTATGCTGTAGATTAAAGGCTCTTGCAGTTACAGCTCTCAATTTAGTGAAATACAAAAAAAAAAAGCAGTTTTATTATTTTATTCTTTTTTATGGCTGAGTTGTAGTCCAGTGTGTGTGTGTGTGTGTGTGTGTATGTGTGTACAACAACTTCTTTATCCAGTCATTTGTTGATGGACATTTAGGTTGTTTCCATGTCTTGGCTATTGTTAATAGTGTTGCCGTGAACAGTGGGGTGAATGTGTCTTTTCAAATTATAAAAAGCAGCTTTAGTCCGATGTCTTTCTGTCTTTCAACCCTCTTATATAGAGAGGTTTTCTATAGTACATTGGTTTACAATTAGATACAAATCCATTAGTCCTTTATAGAGATAATTTCATAGACAAAGGGGTAACGACGCTAAGTGATGAAGCCTGTCTTCATGTGGATTTTCTGTTCCTTTGGGGATGAGTGGGAGGGTCTCAGGAAGAACACTGTACCTGAGTCAGGAAATTTGGGTTCTAGTTGTAGTCTGTTAGTTTTCCAGTACTTTCATATTTTCCTTATGTTAACTAGGAATAACAATAATGGTTATAAATTGCCATACAGAACATAAGTGGTTTAAGTTATGTCTAAATTCACCCCTTCCTGATGTTTGTACAGAGGGACTATTACAAGGAAACATCAGATGGTCCAGGCGAGCCTCTTATTTACAGGACCCTAATACGGCCCTTGGGAGTGAAGTCAATTACGTGATTTGGTAGACAAGAAACTTAGGATGCAGGAAGGCTGCCTTGAAGATACAGCCTTCACATTTGAAATGTCCAAGGCTCAGTATAGCTAAGGCGTGGATGAGAATGTCAGAAGTCCCAATTCCATGCTGCTTCTTTGTTTCAGTTTGAAAAAGAACTTCAGAGAATCTCGGAAGCCTATGAGAGCCTGGTCAAGTCAACCACCAAGCGAGAGTCACTGGACAAGGCGATGAGAAACAAACTCGAAGGCGAGATTCGAAGACTCCATGATTTCAACAGAGACCTCCGAGGCATGTCAAGTTCATTCACATTTTCTCTACCCTAAACCCCACCCTGTGTAACTGACAGCCTGACTTCAGGTCCAAGTTGTGTTAGATAACCTTATAAATTCCAAACCCCTGGGGAAGGGGCACCAAAGAGCAGGAAGTGTTCTTTTCGCCTTGTAGGTTATAAGGTTGCAGATTGAGCCTGAGAAGCAACAGCCTCTATGCATGAGTCCTTGAAAGGGGAGTGGGGGAGGTGTGCAGCTCCTTCTTGCTTTAAAAGTACTTAACAGTGACTCGTGTCGCGAATGAGAATGTCTGAAAAGACCAATGTTGGATACACAGCACTTGCCACATCAAGCTGAGGCATTTGGTAGCATTCTTTCTTTGAAAGCCAACACTTAACATGTGCTCAGTGTAGTCTAGTAGACAGAGCTAGACATATGTCCCTCTTGGAGGAAAAAAAAGCCCACAGTTGTAAAAAGAGTAGATATATATCAACTCCCTGAAAGCTCAGGGCCCCCCTGTTGCAGAATCTTGGCAACCTCCAACACGCAGAATGAGTTGACCCATGAAATCGTGCTTCACTTTCAGTCAGCCAAGCCATTTTTTTATTTACCTCCTGTCAAAAGACTCAGTGTGCTGGGAATCTGTAGCTGGAACCTACCTTTTCTGTTACTGCAAACCCTTTTGTCTTGGGCACCATGTACACTCAGTAAAGACTCGTTAGGCTGAGTGATTTCATTGAATATATGAAAACTGACCAAATGGCATGAGCAGACCTAGAACTCACCGAGGAGAATCTTCATCCATTAGGTCTTTTTGACCTGTTTTTTGGTATGTACTTAATCGTTTTCTTTAATTTTAGAAGCTGCTGGCTAAAGCATAGGGCTGATGGTTCACGTTGGACAAGGGCTGGGTTTGAAGCCGAGGAGATTCAGCCCTTTTTGAGAACTTCAAGTCAGAGCTTGGCTGGCCTTGCAGGAGCCTGTTCTTGGCTGCCTGCACCTGGCGCACCCTTGGCATGAGATTGCACACAGGCACCGCGGAGCATCTGAAGATTTTTCTTTTGATGTTTTGCAACAGATTGTTCCTCCCCAAGAGGTGTTCAATTTGGGGCTCCTGCCCAGGCATTTCTTCCTACCCAGCTCTCAGCACCCAGGTCATTCCTCGATTGGAGGATGAATTCGATGCACACGCATTTCTCTGTAACCATTTCCTCTCTGCACAGATCGCCTGGAGACAGCCAACAGGCAGCTGTCCAGCAGGGAGTACGAAGGGCATGAAGACAGAGCGGCCGAGGGGCTCTACGCTTCCCAGAGTGAGTCTCCACAGCTATCTTCCCCAACTTGGTATTTTTAAAAATCGAGGGCCTGACAAAAGAACCCTGTTAGTTTTAAGTAAGTTCTGTGCTGCTTGTTTTTCACTTGTTAATTTAGCATCTAAGCTGTTGAGTCACAGATGAGACCCTCCTATATCTACCGAAAACAAAGCCAAGGTTGATGCGTATTTCAGTCATGTTTATTCTGACCTTCTGACCTCCAGTTTCTGTTTCACTATAATACCCTCCAAGGAATAGCGACGTTGCAGAGTTTCCTGGCACTCACTGCTGGAAGGAAGGCACAATTCCTTTTCTCTGTGGAGAGGGAAGGAGGCCTGCGGTGGGATTTGCTCCTTTGTCATGTTTTGTGCTCACCTAGGTTGGGCAATTTGGGGCTGGCTGCCCCAGCAGCGTGAAGCCACCTAAATGACCACATCACATGTCTCAATATGTGATGCTCTCTTGCAAAACCACTGAACCCATTTCAGCCAGGAGTAAGATGGCTTCCTGTGCTTCTAGATGTATCATGAGAATATTCTACTTCACCAGAGACAAATGATAGGAGCAAATAAGTTTGGAGAAACTGTGGATTAAGGTTCAGATTTCTGCAAATTCATTGTACAAGTCAGAAATGTAAGAATCTCACTGTCTCTTTTTTGGAAACTGTTTAGAAAATTGAATTCATTTCTTTATCATAATTCTCAACAACATTGTGAGTTAAGTGCCCACAAACTAAAGACAGTTTGAACAACAAAAAGTCGTATGTTTGGACACTGGCCATTCGTTGTAGAATGGTGCTATTCTGACCTTTGGGACCCTCAGTACAGCTCTACATTTTCAAGGCTGGGAAATAATCAGTTAAATTTTCCAATTTCCAATACTGTTCATTGAGGGTAAGCTCTTTTGTTTTTCTCAAATTTACTCATGATCGTGCTCCAGTATGAGTCTCAGCTTTATGTTTTAAATTCTGTTCTGGCAAATAGGTACTAATACAGTCTAGGGCTTTTGTATCAGATTTCTTTGCAGTCTTGCGGTAGGGGAATTGGCCTGTGCCCCAGACTCACATACAAAGCTATGTAAGCATTTTGAGTTATTCAGTTTCCTAACAAAATTTATTTCTTCTTCTGAGTGGAGTAGATTTACCATTTATGTGAGCTTTCATTGGGAAAATGAGTCATCTGGACTTAGGATTTTGACACCTTACTTCTGGGTGACCGTATGCCTTGGTAGAGTGAGTATTTTTGTGGGAGTTATGTCAATGATTTATGCTCCTGATACTCTGCCTTCTTTTCAGGGGATATTATTTTGTCATTTAGTTCAGGTCAGAATGGAAAAGTTAGTGAGTTTCATCTGATGGGCACTTGCTCTAGCCTCCCAGCCCAGGGATGGAATAATAGGCTTTGGTGTTGTGTGAGTTCAGAAATGTTCCCGAAGACTTTAACCTTCTGGCTCAAAGCTAAAACATCAATAATGCAGACAAAGAGGCCCTTCCAGCTTTGCAGGGAATGATTTGTTCTGTGCAAACACCCTCCGCTGTGTTCCAAAGGCATAAACAAGAGTGTCCCGGGGCATTTTTCAGCTGCCGAAAGGTGCCTCAGTGTTGACGTGTGATGTAATTGCATCTCGGCAGGGCATTTGATGTGGGTTTGCTAACAGTGATATCTAACCAATTTTTCAATACTTAGTCTTTGCAGGACGCATTGTGCCTTTCTCACAGCTTTATAATTGTTTGCATTAGCTTTTCCCCTCCTGGTGTAGCCAAGAGATGGACTTGAGATATTATTTCAAATTTTCAGATAGATTTTTTTCTTAGTGAGTTGGAAGAACTCTTTGTATATGAAGGAAATTAGCATGTGCCCTGCCATATATAGTGCAGATATTTTTTCCAGTTGGTTTTTTTTTATCTTTACATATAGTGTCCTTTATCTTACAGAAGATTTTTTTTTGATGTGATTCTATTTATGTCTTTAAGTTGTATGTCATATTTAGAAATGCTTTTTCCATTCCAAGATTATAAACATATTCACCTATAAATTTCTTTATTATGTTTGTGATTTCATTGTTTGCAGGGCTTATATTTTAGAAGCTAGCTGGGGAGGCACAGTAGAAGAGAACTTCATGAGGGATTAACCTAGAGGCCAGGAGGCTAGTTGACAGATATTTTAGTATCCGGGCAAGAGAAGTCGAGGTCCTGAACTAAGACGGAAGTAGTAATGGAGGGTAGGGGACAGATAAGCAAGTGACAGATTAGTAGGGCTTGGTGACCAATGGAATGAATAATGACAGTGAGACACAGAGAAGAGTGTGACTAGATGTAGGGGCCCCCTTTACCAATACAAAGCAGGAGGAGACGGAGGAGTTGCCATTAGATAACGTGTTAAGGCTTGAGTGTGCTGAGTCATCTCACTCTGCTGCCCGGAGCTGAGTGAGCACGTTTAACAAAGGTGCAGATGTACCCAGACAGGGCTTTCGTCTTAGCACATGGGCGCAGAATAGGAGGCGTGAATTACTCTCTCGACAGTTACTGATGTGTTCCATCATCTGTATAGTCCTCTGTAAACTATTCTCAGAAGACTTTGCAAATGCCTAGTGATCATCATTATGAACACTGCACACTCCAGAGGAAGCCATGCTTTTCAGATGAATCTTTTGAGATGTCCACCACCCGGCCAAGAGACAGGCAAGCCTGACTGCGTAGCAAATAGTAGTGACTTCTCTGGATCATGCGTGCCAGGGGCTCGGGCTAAGCTGGGAAGCCCCCGACAACCACCTTGGCCAATGGAAAAGTTAGAGGGAAAGAGAAAATGGAGAATCCCCGCTATCTCCATTAAAATGAATGAATAAATAAATAAGCCTAATTATCTCCCATAAATAAAGAAATAAAGTAAGTAAGTAAGTAAAAAGTAACTGCCACTTTAAAAAATTGAAATTAAAAAACCTTTAAAATCTCACTGGATGAAGTGCTTAGGTGTTTGAGGACCCTGAGGAACGCTTTTCCCTATCACCTCATGGTGTTGCATTGTTCTCTTTGGAGGAATTCAAAATTTTGTGTGTTTGCTTTCTGATTTTATGAATTTGTTTTCCCAAATATTTTTGCAGCCAAGTTGCTCCTTAAAAACGGGGGATCTAGCCAATTTGTTTTTTGATCTGGCTCTGTGAACCTGGGGGCTGCTTTGTCCTTTAGCTTCTGTAACTTAGTGAGATGGCTGGTTTCTCATTAACTTGTCACACACACGCACACACACGCACACGCGTGCACACAGCAGACGTAGGCCACTGTCCACTAAAGGCAGTGCTCCAGGAATGTCTATCCATTCTTAGCTCTTGTCTTCTCAGTAAGTGAAACTTTGTAATAGTTTTTTTTCTGAAAACTGGTAACTCTGCAGAATTTCCATCATTAATAGGTCAGAAAGCCAAAAATAAAATGTGAGATGTAGGGAAACTAGACTGGTAGAGTTGCTCGTATTACGTTCTTGGGTGGAGGGGGAGCTGGTTAGCTCTGGCATGCTTGTGTTTTTCCAGGATAAACCCAGTCACATCGCAGGATGGCTGAGAACTTATCTCCTTCTTCCTGTGTGATTCTTTAGGCCCTATGGGGTCAGCATATTTGGTGAACTTTAAGTCTGTGTAAGTTAGATTCTGTTATTAAATATCCCTCTCTGAGAAAAAAAGATTCTCTGGACTTTCATTTATTTGTTTAAATTAATAAGCAATGAATGTAAACAAGTCTGGACTAATCTGTAGAATTTGATTTCCCTTATAATTCCCATGGGTTTAAAAATTAACAACAACAAAAAAAGGTGTGGGACCACTCTGTTTTAAAAATAATAGTAATTTGCCATTTTCACTGTGTCTTATAATCACCATCTTACTCTTGAATCTTATCTTAGATACTTGGATTTTCTGTCTCTTCTAGAATGTGAAAGAGACGAAAATAACTTCCTAAAAGAAAAATCTCTCTGGTTTTGGTATTTCCTCTAAGGGCTTGTGTGAAACACAACGCAGAAATTACAGTGACATAAACATTGATGCTGTTGACCCACATAGAGCATAAGGAGATTATTCTGAATCCTCGTTGGGTTTCATTACATCAGGCTGTGGGTTCCCATCAGGCTTCTCTGGGGAGGAGAGGCTGGATGTTGTCATGTGGACACTTACCTCCTCCCCCACGGCCCCGCCGGTGCTCGCAGCTCCTGACTCAGAGCGAAGCCCCTGCTGCGGTACTTACGCCACCTGCGTTCTCCGTGGCACCATTTCTCTGCGTAGATCCCCTCCACTCGATGGGAGAACCACAGGCATTCTTCACCAACAGCCATCCCCAAATCTCATTAAAACCCTTGGGCTCTTTATGTCCCTGGCACTCAATAAATGTCTACTGAGGGAATGAGTGAAAGCGGGACATCTCTGTAACAATAGGCTTGGAGCATCAGTACCCAAATATTCTTTTTAGCTTGGTATCTCCCAGGCATGTTGAGAGCTACCCAAGGTTATCCTCAGTTATTTCAAGACATTAGGCAAAATTATTAATGAACTCCAGAATAGAAGCAACTTAAAAATGCTTGATTTTAATTTTTCTTTGCCTTCTACCTTCCCGCCTTTCTTTTTATTCAAGTAGGAAGATGTCCAGGTAAGGGGAATCTTCCACTATGAGCAACGGTAGTATTTTTCATGAAAATTACTACCATATACTAAAATATAGCTGATTTCTTGTTCTCTTGACACCTTCTCTTTTACTCTGCTGTGGTTATGTTGGAGAGGAGAGCTGGCTAGGGCGTACAACAGTTTTTGTAGCAACGGGTCATATGCTCACACTGACCAATCCACAGACCATGCCGTACACCACCGCTCAGCTCCTGGGCAAAGGGGAAGGAGTTGTCCTTCAAGCTTGCCAAGGTGCATCTTTTAATCTTAAACCAGGAAAGTTTTCTTGCCCTCAATAAGCAAATTCTCCTTTTAAGGAGATGACCTTTTATGACCTCTACATTTAGCAGACTGCAGTTCTAAAAAGCAGAAGTTTTATAGGCACGGGCTCAAGCAGCTAATCTTGGATCGGTTACGGCATCTCCTAGGTCCCGGCCTCTCACTGACTTGCTCGGTGACCTAGAGTGAGATGCTTAATCTCCCTGTGCCTACATTTCCTCTAAAGAAATAGAGGAATAAATCTCCCAGTTCAGCCCACAGAGCTCCTGCCGGATCATCGGTGATAGGACATGCAAAGAAGACTTTAAAACATGCATTTCTTCTGCAACACTCCTTCCTGCTTTTCTGCCTCCTTTCTCCGCCTCTTTGAACACTCGCTATCTCTGGAAGGACCTGCCAGTTTTCTGGGTGAGGGAATGGGCCCTGTTCCCAGAGAATGCCTGCGTGGCCCTCCGAGCCCGGCTGGATTTGGAAAGCAGTGCATGTGTGTGCTTAAGCCACTTGCTCGACCTTGACAGGCAGCACTGAGAAACTTCAAACGTCCATGACAGCAAGAAGCACACCCAGGCTGCAGGGCATCTGTTTGTGTTCAATCAAACCTTCTCCCCAAGTGTAAAAATGAATGTTCCTCAGCTGAGGCCGATTTTCTGTGCTTAGAGAACCAGAGCGGATTGCAGCCCTGTCCCTTGGTCACGTGCTGATGTCCAGTCTCTAACAAGTGAACATGGCTTGTGATTTTCACATGGTTGGTTTTTAAATTATTTCTTTGCTTAGCATTCCCGTTTGGGGATTGAAAAATCAAGTGTCTTAAACTTCATTACAGTCTGTGTTTCTTGCACTCATGGCTAGATGGATGGATGGGAGAAGCACAGCCTGAAAAACAGACTGAAACCCATTTGCATTTCATGTGGCATCAGGGATCCCTCCCTTTCCCTGACAGTTCAGAACCAAGACATCCACGTTCAGGTCTTAGCTGAAATTAAACAGCAGTTACTCAGACAAGGCTTCCTTAAATGGGATCAGGTCTCCTTCCTTTGATACACTCCACCAATACACTAGACTTTCCCTTTGTAAACACTCATCACAACTGTAAATAAGTAACTATTTGGATGATCGTTTTCTGTCTTCCCTTCCTAAACTGTCCTAATCATGAGGGCCCTGACTGTCATCCCTGCCATCGTGGTCCCAGGTCATTGTGTTTCCAGAAGCTGGCACGGTACCTGGTGCTTAGAGACACTGGATAAATCTTTGTTGGATGTTGAGTGAAATAATGATCATTATTATTTATTCAAAAAGTTATAGGCTACCTACTATGAACAAACCATATCCTAGGCCAGGGTTAAGCAAACTGTTAAAAGCCAGAATGTAAATAATTCCAGGCTTGGGGGCCACAGCTGCTCAACTCTGTTCCTGTAGCCTGAAAAGCCACAAGAGGTGAGCCGTGAACAAGTGGTGGGGCTGTGGGCTGGATCTGGCCTGCAGGCCACGGCGTGTGGACTTCTGTTCTGGGTGCTAGTTATGGAAGAAGGAGGGAAAGAAGGAACCCCAGCAAAAGCAGAATGGAAAGTAGAGAGCTTCACAAATCCTTCTTAAGTCTTTTCTAAATATTTCCTAATTTTGTAAGTTGCCCTAACTTATAAACCAGGATGTAACTGTTATTTTCTTTTCTAGGAGAGTCTCATAGTCTTTTCCTTAATTCCTAACTAGGTGAATGTGATTATTTCACTGTAGATAAGCTGGGGCACATACAAATGCAGTCACAAACCTTCATTACCCCCGTGGGGATCCAGAATGAGCTAATGGTGGAGACAGGGCTGGCAGGGCCGGCCCTGTGGTCAGCCAGGGGTGGTGACTGCCTGGGTAGGGAGGTCTCAGGGGTACCTCTCCCAACAGGGCCGTATATCTTCCCCTAAGCATCCTACTGTGAGACGAGGTCAGCAGATCTTGTGCATCAGGGTTGGAGAGGACCTTAAAGGTCCCAAGTCTGGTTACCAGCAATGCCTGTGTCCTTTGAACCAGAGCCCTTTAAGAGGCCACCTGATTGCTATTATGAGTGACAGCATTCTGGAGGCTGTAGATCGGATGGTTCAAAGTTTATCTTCAGGTGGAGTTGTAAGTGTGCTCCCAGCCTGCAGGTCCTGGGGCAGGTCGTGTAACCGCAGTAACAGCTGCCAGCACGCCCTGGGCACTTACCGTGAGCCACGCACCCTGCTAACCTCTGTAGGTACATTGTCTCGTTAATCCTCCAAGCAACCCTGTGAGGTTGGTATCACAGGTATTTAACAAATGAGGGAACTGGGGCACAGGAAGGTTAGGTCACTAGTCCATGGGCAGGAAAGTGAAACCGACAGGTTTTGAACCCAGGGCATCCTGACTCTGGAGCATCACTTCCTGTGTGCGGGGGAGGTGGAGAGAGGTGGTAAGGCGTGAGGTGCAGCGTAGGACTCCCAGAGCTCAGTTAGAGTGGCTTCCATGTTTCATTAAAGAAGAAACTGGGACCAAGAATGATCAAATGCTTTCCCCTAGGCCCCCTAGGTGCTTAATGGCAAAACTGTGACAATAACCAGCACCTCCTTTTTCTTGTTTTTTCCTTTCTTTTCTCCAAAGGTCATCTCTGTTGGCCCTGGGGGGTGATGAAAGATCTCCCATTTTTACCCAGAGAAGAATCCAGCCTAGTAAGCGGACATAATTCTTGTACTAGAAGTCTTATTGCAAATTATTTAGCCCAGTACTTAATAATAATAATGTATTCAAGTCATCTCAAGTGAGTTCTAACTACTGGAATTAACATTCTGTGTTTCTGATTTCTACATCTGTCTTTGAACCACCACCAAGTCTAATAAAAGGCCTTGCTGGATAATCCAGCATATCTCATCAGATACAAAAGCCAAAGATATTTGAGACCAGAACAGAGCTTAGAGTCTTTAAAAAAAAAAGTTTTTTCAAAATGTCTATGGCATTCAACTTTTTGTTCTCTGGAAGATAAGAATGAAAAAATAAGCAGAATACAATGAACAACCCTGTGGTGTAGTTTCTTACAGTTAGTTTTTGAAATTATTTTTGGTTCACGAATTGGAGTGAGAGTGTAAAGCTGTTTCTTAGTGGAATCCGAGAACTTTGAGGGATCAAAGTGTTTGTCTTAAGTCCAGAAAATTTGGTCTTAGACCATTAAAAATAAGCTTACACGTGCTACTAATTTTCTTTTTGCCTACAAAGACTGTGGTTTGGTAGAAAGAAGAGAAAAAAGGAGCTGCTCAAAGCAAATGAGAAAACTGACAGTGGGAGGGGTTGCAGAAGTTAGGGGAAGGGAGAACATATAATTGCGGGTGATGCCTTTCTGTCTCCCTGTCAGTCCTAGATTGAACCACTGTGTCCCCAGATATAACAGTTTCCCCAGCATAAACTTCTATCTTTCAGCCAGTATTTGTTGTTAAGCCCTAGCTGCCATTAAAAGGGCCCATTTAAAACACAGTTTTATTATACATATTATAATAACGCCTTAATCAAACCAAATAGAGGTATATAATGCATACACTGGAGTGTATACATTTTGAGTGTACAGTGTGATGAGATGTGACCAGGGTCACCGAGTGGACCCAGCATGGGAAGACTTGTGCAGCCCTGTCCTCTGCAGTAAGTGGCCGTCCCCACGCCATCTGTCTGCCTGCCTCACTTCCCACTACCTTGAGGTCATTGCTGTCTGCATAATGTCTAGTTTTTAGCTTTGTTTTCTGCATGGGGAGCCAGATTGGCTGGCAGGGTCTTTCTTAATTTGTCATCCCTGGAAATAGACGTGTCTGTTCTTTATCTTTTTGTATTAAGAAAAGAGAAGGCAGAAAAGGACTTTTGTTCTGTGGAGGGCAGAGAATTTATATGTCATCAGGTTTAGTTTATAATTGACTCCGCATATGTGTCTAGTCAAAGTTCAATGCCCTGTGCATCCTGTGTGTTTGTGTGTTATTAATTCATTGTTTAATTTGTTATTAGGCTGTCAGCAGTGATCTAGAAGTAGCAGTACATTTTTCTTTCTTTCTTTTTTTAATTGAAGTACCATCCGTTACAATGTGTCAATTTCTGGTGTACAGGATAATGTCCCAGTCATGCATATATTTACATATATTCATTTCATATTCTTTTTGATTAAAAGTTGTTACAGATGTTGAATATAGTTCCCTGTGCTATTGTTTTTTATCTATGCAGTACATTTTTATTTCAAGTTAAAATAATGAAGTGGAAGGTGCAACAGTACATGTGGGAAGCTGAGCTGGCTGAATGAATGGGTGTATAATCAGTCAAGCATGTTTGCAGGTATATATGTATGAATATAGGTAGGTTAAAAAAAAACAACCTATGAGTTATACCTACATGTGTAAGTACAGTTTCTAAAATAAAAATGCAATACAAAACATGACTAGATTAGAAAAAGTTCCTATTAAGAGAACTTTTCCTGGCTTTCAAATAAATATTTTACCAAATTATACCTGAGCTATTTTACTTTTGGTGTTACACAAAGTGGCACTTTGGGATATTCGACTCACTTTCTGGGTATGAAAGAGCAATAGATAAATTAAGTATATTAAAATCAGAATGTGTTGTTTTCCTCCATTAGGTCAGTAGAAGAATTTGTGGTGAGGCTTTGTTACTTTCCAGTGATAAGTATCATTTTTGAATTTTATTTTAAAGACCGAGTTAGAATTTGATGGTTTATCAGGAGCATCCTCTCATTCAATAAGCTGTTGCCTAAACTTATCGTATTTTTTCACATAGAAGACACTTCTGCTCTCTTAGATTCTTAAAAGTCCTACAAAGATAGGTGGGTTTAGATGTATTATGAAGTAAGCCAAGTAGGAAGGAAGGCTAAGGCAGACGGACATCAGTCACTGTGCCTGGGGTACAAGGCAGAATATGGTAAAGACTCGTGAGAAAACTACTTACCCTGCAAAGTGTATGTGTGCAGGGTCTCCCATCCAGGCGGGATCTGTTTTACTGAAGGAATCAGAAAAGCTTCCGCCAGTGGGTAGCCTTCAGGGTGGATGGACCTCAGAAACTAATCTGTGTGGTGGAGTAATTCTGCTGTCATTATCATGGGTAAAAGGGAAACTTTCTATTTTCCTCTTAAATTTGGGCAACAAAAATGAATAAATCTCTTAGACGTCAGGGTTTGCTTCACTTTCCCATCATGATTCATTTCTCCAAAAAATTTCTTCCCTGCATTTTAACGGCAGCCATTTCCACAAATCTTTTGTTTCTTTTGTAATGTCTGAACCACTGGCTTCCCAACTCAGAGCTTTGTTTGAAAGAAAGCTGACTTGGAAGCCCTGTATGTAAAACGCACCAAACCCAACAAGACTTCTGGTTGAGACTGGGGTGCATTCATCAGAACCTACCCCCACCCCCCACCCCCAGCTCCTTCCTTCTTGGTCCCCAGCATCCCGTCCTCCCCTCATCCCCGTCCTTCTCTCTCCCAGCGCTCCGCAGAACAGGGTTTGCTTTGAACTCCTGTTCTTAATTTTCCTTATTACAGAATTCATTTTCAAACAGTTCCCTCGCTCAGCCATTTAAAACAAGCGCTCGCCGGAGTGTTCTGTGTTTGTTGACAGACCTAGTTAGCCGCCCGCTCACAACCCAGGTCTGCAGTCGCCGGGCGGGACCACGGCAACCTGCGCATGCGTACAAGGTGGCAGAGCGCCCCGCACCCTTTGTGGAATCACGAGCTTCCTTACCTGAGAAACTTTATCCGGGAATTTTAAAAAAGACAACAAAAAGCCAAACTGGGGGCTTATGGGGTCAGCTCTGTGTTATATTACTCTTTTATTTCTGAGTTAAGGAGTGTGGCTTTTAAAGGTGGATCATCTCACGTTTTGCATCACATAAGCCTCATGTGAATAGATCACTCTTATATAATGTAAACAGTACTCTGTTTGGATATATATTGGGGGGATCTCTTTCTGGGTTTGTCAGTTTGACTCTCAAACTGGAGTGAGGGGGTGAAGGCAGATGTAAGGACGAGCTCCTGAGGTGGAATGTCTTTGGGGCAGCATGAACCCGAATAGTTTTGTGGATAGTGAAGTAAATGGAATACCTTCCTATATCTCTCCACTCCCACGACCTCAGAAGAAATTACTTGCGGTGTCCACAAGGACTTCCAAGTGGATCTGCCTCTCCAATTACCCCATGAATTGTAGCTGACCCTTGGAATAGACTTCTCCCAACATCTGCTCAGTATTACAATATATGGTGTCAGGGAACTCACAGCCAAAGGATCTGGAGGAAGAAGAAACAAAGGAGACATTTTAGGAAGGGATAATATGGCAAATAATTTTCAAATCTCTTTGCAGAAAAGGGTGTCTTTTTTTTTTTTAATTGAAGTGTAGTTGATTTACAGTGTTTCAGATGTACAGCCAAATGATTCAGTTATACGTATAAATCAGTTCTTTTCAGATTCTTTTCAGGTTATTACACAATATTGAATATAGTTCCCTGTGGTATACAGTAGGTCCTTATTGGTTGTCTATTTTATATATAGTAATGTGTATCTGTTAATCCCAAATTCCCAGTTTATCCCTCCCCTACCTTTCCCCTTTGGTAACCGTAAGTTTGTTTCCTATGTCTGTGAGTCTCTTTCTGTTTTGCAGATAAGTTCATTTGTATCAGTTTTTTATATTCCACTTATAAGTGATATATGATACTTGTCTTTCTCTGACTTACTTCACTTAGTATGATGTTCTCTAGGTCCATCCATGTTGCTGCAAATGGCATTATTTCATTCCTTTTTATGGCTGAGTAGTATTCCATTGTGTAGATATACCACAACTTCTTTATCCAGTGATCTGTTGATGGACATTTAGGTTGCTTCCATGTCTTGGCTATTGTAAATAGCACTGCTGTGAACATTGGGGTGCATGTACCTTTTTGAATTAGAGTTTTCATCTTTTCTGGAATATACGCCCAGGACTGGAAGAGGGAATCCATTTTATCAGCATTGCGGGGAAGTTTCTAGTTACCAGAATTGGTGCCATTCGTGTTGGTCAGCCTTGTCCTAAGGCATTACTGCCAAGTCCTTTCTTGGTGAAGGTGATGGAGGTGTAAAGAAAGAACAGAGAGTGTCTTGGTGATCTTTTGGTTGCAAAGAGAAAAATCTGATTGAGATAGCCTAAGACCAGATAAGAGGGCTGTTTTTTCAGTATCTTTATGTGGGAAGGGGGCCCTGGGCAGGACATGCAGGCTGGCCTCACAGGGGCCAGGGGCCAGGGGCCAGGCTGGCGTGCCTGTGAGAATCAAGAAGCAGGTTGTATTGGGGGGTCAGTGTTTTCCCCTGTGGCTCTGTTTCCCGCTCTCCTTGTCACCGTGGACTCTCATCCACCTCTCCATCTCCATGACTTGATTCTTTACTCTCTACACTGTGGCTTTCTCTGTTTCTCCAGAGCACATGCCACACGTGGTCGCTAGCCTAAGAGCTAGGCTGTCTGTCCGTGTCAGCGCCCTCCTCTCACCCGGGCTCCCACACACACAGTTCCACGTAAGAGACTCCGCTGGGCCTAGGTTGGATCACGTGGCCCTTCAGGTTTGATCCTGTCAAGTGGAGAGTGGTGGGCCGGGGCAGATGCAAAGGGCTCTGTAAGACAGATGAGGCTGCTCCCCAGGACTGAGCCCTGCGTGTGGAGGACGGTAGTACATGCTTTCGGAAGTGGAGCGTTGTCCAGGCAGCCACTGTGAACGTTGTCTCCTCCATAGCGGGCTCCGGGTTGGGAAGCACTTGCCCCGGTGGGCGTTCTCCCAGGGGCCCTCCAGTGCTGGACATGGGTCTCTGCTGCGGTTCCCAGAGCGCCCCGGGCACTGCCCACCCCAGCGCCCCACAGCCTCCCTGCCCAGACTCTCCTTGCCCTACGGCCTCCTCTCTGCTCATGTCTCTTAGGCTCTCTTCACTCAGGAAGTGCTAGAGACCGTGCTCCTGAAGCCAGTCTCATTGGTTAAAACGGGACGTCTCGTCCTTGGCATTTCTGAGGTTTGTTGAGTTGTCCTCGCTCCCTCTTCTCTTACCTCTGTCACCACTGCTCCTGCTTCCCGTAGCCAAGGCAACAAGTATCTCCTTGAAGAGTGGCGGGGAAATTGTGGTGCAGAACCAGAGGCCACAAGGAGCTGGTCGCGCCTCCCTGTGGGAGCGTGTAGGATTTGGAGCTTGAACAGAATTAGCATGGTCTGTGTGTATGTCTGTGCACAGACATACATGCACAATTCAGGATAGATTAAACCCCGAAGAACTAGTGGTTAAGGGATCAAACCTTGGCTCTGGCTGGAAGAAGAGAAGAGGGACAGGAAGATCTACCTTTTGCCGTCTAAGTGTTCTAGTGCAATTAGTCACCCCGCAGGTGAGCTGGTGGCAGCTGGACACCTTCATCCCTCCAGCTATATTTGGCTTGGGGAAAAACTCATCAAAAACCCATTATATCCAGAAAGGCCTAGAAATGAATTCCTACAACTTTGCTCTGCTTCTGAGCCCCAGCCGTAAGTTGGAGCACTGCGTTGAAAACCAGCAGCACAGCACATGGTGCCCTGGCACTCCCACTGTCAGACCCCACGCGCACGCTCCACCCTCGCTGTTTCTCACAGACGTCGTTCCTAGGGGCCACTTTCCCATGGTTCAGCCCGCGATTAAGCTTAGGGGGCAAATAGTAATTGCAGAAACAGTTTCAGCGGACTGTCCACTTCGAACCTTGCCCAGAACTGGCCAAAAGAGGGTAAGTTGGAAGGGAAGCATCTTTAGAAATGGGGACCAGTTCTAGCTTCCATCTTCCCTGAAGCAGAGAGACTTACCTATGGCTAGAAGCTCAAAAGCAATGACCGTTTGACCTGTTCCAAGTATCATAGCTCATTTTGCTTCTGATTTTTCCATTGTCAAGTGGAGCTGATGTGAGGAGTCATGAAATGAGGTTCTGTGGTCAAGCTCCAGGCACCGTCCTGGGACGGAGGCAGCCCCCGAGGTAACGTATGTATGTATGTTAGCTTTTGTTGTTTATTAGGTATCTGTTCTGGGCCAAGGCCCTCGGTAGGTATTTTACAGGTTGTCATTTGAACCCTCCCAACAGTCCTGCAAAATAGGTCTTGTTAGTTCCACCTGAGGAAGTGGAGCCTCGGGGAGCTGAAATCACATGTTCAGAGTGCCAGAATCACACTAGGCCAGCCTGGCTACAAAGCCTGTGCCATCGCTGTGGTTTCCAGAGTAAACAGGGTGTGAGCAGACATCCTCTGTGTAAATGGGACCGGAGCCATCAGGTCCCTGCTCCACACAGTTTAGGGTAATTCACATCCACTGAGTAAACAGACCGTTCTGGGCAGAGTTCCCTTGTGTCAACTTGCCTGTCCTAGGAATTCTCAGTATATACACTGGAGCTCGACCAAAAGTTCCGTGTGAGGCTGGTCTTTCTCGAGATCCATCCCAAGGGGCTTAGCGAAGAAACAGGCTGAAGGGACCTTCCTATGAAGTGGTTTCAGTCATGGGACTCACCTTGGCATCTCCCAAGAGATGATTTTTTCGAATGGCTCTGACACACCTGGTCCCCCGTGTCTCTGGGGAGTTCAGGGGCCCAGTTACCCCACCGTGTAGGCTCACTGCCTTGACACCTCCTCTGCCTCGCACCCCAGCCTGAAGTAGGTGTCCTCTCTGTGTTGTCATGGTCCCCGTGCAAGCATCTGTTAGAGCAGCTTGTCGCATGGCCTTTGCCTGTGTCGTCGCCTCTCTTCCCACCCGACTGAGAGCAGAATGGTATGTCCTCACCGTGTAGCTGGAGACTGTATCACCCTTTTTGGACAACAGCAATAACCACAGATTGTCATAGTTGCCATTTACCGGGGAATCACTGTGTGCCCTTTGCAGTAGGTCCTGTTGTGAACCTCACCTTAAAGGCAAGGAAACTGAAGCGCAAAGATGTTCGTTTACTTCGAGTCACAAAACCTTAAGTGGTGGAGCTGGGTGGGAACCTGGGAAGCTTGATTCCAGGTCCATGCTTTTACCCCGCACTCTGTGATGTCTCCACGCATTAGGTGCTTAGTCAGTTAACATTGGCAAAGGGATGCATATGTGGGTGTGGTTGCTGTGCTTTGAGACATATGATAGGACCTGAGACGTACTCAGATCTGGGCCACAATGAGCTGTGTTACCGTGGAGCCCTTCCACACCTTCTGATTCTGTTATACTGCACGTCTTCATCTACGCATGCTCGCGCAGGGGAGGCAGCGCTGCGCCAAGCCTGTGACCACTCGTGAGAGAGATGCCGCTGATGGGCATCACTTCTGTGGGCATGTTACTTATCCCCTCTTAGTGTCATTTTCCTCAACTGGAAAATGGGAATAGTAACAGTGCCTACATTACTGAGTAAACTGAAAGGAAATAGTGTAAGTGGAATCATTGAAGGGGCTGATATAAGTCACCATTCCTGGAACACAGTCCCCAGTCAATAAAACTGGGCAGATTTTGTTATTGTTATCACAAGTGTCATGAACATTGTTTGTAAAACTTTGTCATCGAGAGCACTGCTCCCCGTCAGTGGACGAGGAGTGCCGAGCCAGTGCGAGTGATACTAATTGATATTGCTGCAGCCTGAAGTCCAAGGTCACCAAACTCAGGACGGAGATGTTTGGACCCATGAATTCCAGAGGCCTGCAAAGCATTCTAGAGCTAACAGAGTCTTCGTCCAGGACTCACGTCTTTGTCCTGTGCACGGTGAGACTCAGGGAGTTTGGATGGAGAAGGGAACCAGAGGAGTTCCTGGTCAGTACCAGCCATCTGATGAGTGGTGGCTTCAGAGGTGGGGTGGGCGGCCGCATAATAGAGGCTGTCAGGAGATCACGAGGGTACCAGATACCTAACAGCTAACAAGTGCTGCCGTTTATTGTTGGCAATGAACTTGGTGCACAGTGGAGAGTCATTCATTCAACAGTATTTATTGAGCCAGGCAATGTCCTAGGCTCGAAGTTCTAGGTATTTAGGTCCTTTTATACCTTACATGCATCATCTCCGTCAACAGAGTCATTGCAACAACACCGTGATGTAGGTGTTCTCTTTCTCATTTGATAGCTGAGGGAGCGGAGACCCAAAGAGGGTTAAATACCACCCTTGGACCTGGAAAGTGGTGAACCTAGGATTGGAGCCCAGTTCTTTCTGATGCTGAAGTGCCTTCTGCATCCACAGTCTGATGCTGCCTGTCAAGGAAATGGCAAATGCTGGGTGTGGGGGTGTGTGTGTGGGGGTGTGTGTGTGTGTGTGTGTGTTGGAGGGGAAGGGTATTCATTCATTCAGAAATCCAAATAGTTGTCACTGGGACACAGCGAAAACTGTGGTCATCGATTTGCAAACTGCAAGCTCTGGTTGTGGCTTCCAGTCTTGAGCGCAGTCTATCATTTTATTGCTTCTGGTCAAAATTGATCCGCCCTTGGGTGCCCTCAACAAAGCAAAGAACTATGACGCTATGTTGATAGCCAAGTAGAAGCTTTGAAACCCGGTGGTTCATTCCCAGGCCCGCCTGCTGAGCGGCTCCCTCCTAGGTGCCCTCCAGAGCCTGGACAAGGCCAGTGGGCACCGTGCCTGTTCAGATGTTGTCCAAACCCCGGGAGCTGGTGCTCCAAGGTCAATCATTTTGCACAGAAAGCATAAAATGCTCTGGTCTGCTCAGGGCTGTGGATGGTGGGGCCCAGAGCCCGTGGGCTACTCCTGGCCCATTTATTTAGGCCTCGTGCATGCCCGTCCTCTGTGCACTGAGGAGGAAGTCTCAGAGGCAGCATTTGAAATGCCACTGAAAGGAAAAAGAGGAGCATATTAAGCCCGGAAGTAATGCTGTCTTCTGGCTCAGGATCTTGGTGGCTTCATTTTGCTTCCAGGAGGTGTCATGGTTTCTAGGGAGCTCAGCCACCACTAGCTTTACAAGTCTGCTCATTCGTCCCGTCTGTTCAAAGCTGTCCCACGGACATGAGCTCACAATGCCAGGGCAGTGCAGTCAGGCAGGAAGGGCGTTGCAGTGGGACATCAGGAGACCCAGACTGTGGCCCTGGCTCTGCCCCAGCTGGCGGGGCACCTTGGACAAGTGCCTTCGCTCCTGGGCTTCCCTTTCCTCACCCAGAAAACAGAGGGGGTGGGACTGGATGGTGATGTTCCCTGATTCCTTCCGGCTTTAAAATTGTGAATTGTTCATTGTGTATTTGCAGCCTTGAAGTGTCGCCTTTATACTTAGGTCCTGTAGTCGAAACCATGTTTTCTGCCCCTTAAGGGCGGTGTTCTTTCTGTTGCTTCAGTGCCTATAGGGCTGGTCCTTAATGTTTGATAACTCTTTGCTAAATGAATGAATGACTATGCCAGGAAATCATGAATGAATGAGACCACTGTCTCAGGCTCGTATAGCTTCCAGACGTTGGTTCTCTGTGTTTGAGTGTGGTTTGCTAGGACGATTATCTAGTGTGAGGCATTTGAGTGGCGTAGGCACAGAAATTAATTTCTAACTTTTGAAATCAGTTTCTAACTTTTGTTGCCACTGCTGTTGTAATCATATGCCCTGTTTTCCACCAAAATGGAAGTGTGTGCGTGGGGTTTCATAACCAACTTTTTTCAATAATAAAATTTTTTTTTCATGTCCCTAACATTCTCTTACTTAATTTAATGGCTGCATCTTATTCATTTATAGGGTTTACAATGGTTTATTTAATCAACTCCTTAATTTTACACATTAAGCCCATTCAAGTTTTTCCAAATTATAACCAATATATCCAAATATTCTAAGTTATTTTTAAAAGAAAATACACAGGCACACCTCATTTTATTGCACTTGGCTTTATTTTGCTTCAGAGTTACCACATTTTTTACAAATTGGAGGTTTGTGGCTACCCTACATTGAGCAAGTCTGCTGGCACCATTTTCCCAGCAGCAACTGCTCCTTGTTATGCTTTGGTAATTCTCACAATATTTCAAACTTTTCTATGATTATTATGTCTGTCATGGTGATCTGTAATCAGTGATCTTTGATGTGACTATTGTAATTGTTTTGGCTTTTTTTTTTTTAGCAATCAAGTGTTTTTAATTAAGGATATATGGTGTTTCTTTAGACATAATGCTATTATTGCATGCTTAATAGACTTTATAATATAGTGTAAACGTAACTCTTATATGCACCAGGAAACCAGAAAATTCGGGTGGCTTGCTTTATTGTGGTGGTCTGGACCCGAGCCCACGATATCTTCCCGAGGTCTGCCTGTATTGCTTTTGATATGGAAAAAATGCTTTCAGTAAATAATTCTGATCTCATGACACCGTCGGCCCCACCTGCATGAGTAAAACGGTAGCTGAGTGTGTAGGAGGCCCATGTGGGAGCAGCTGAGTCTGAGGCAGCCTGTGCTCTCCACGTGCAGAGAGACAGTGATCACCATCAGTTACAGCGTCACCAAACAAGAGGAAAGCGGTTTTCCCACAACCAGAGCCCTGTGCCTTCCCTCTCTTGAGCGGAGCTAAGAGAAAATGTGAGGCCAGGTCATCTGGAAAGAGGATCCAGCTGGAGACTGGAGGCCTGGGTTGAAGCTCCTCTCTGCTGCCCGGCCTCACACCGAGCACTTAACCTCCTGGACCTTGGTTTCTTTTCCTGTGAATAAGAATGTTAGTATTATCCTTCGCACTGCCTGCCTTTCCATCACTGGTTTTGGAGGTAAAAAGCAGGAGAGGTTGTGAGCCAAAAACAAAATCGTAGGTACAAGGTTAATTTGCAGCATGAAGTACATGTTGTACAGAAGTGAATCACTGAGAATACGGGGTCACTGCTTCTTTGTGTACCATTCATCCCAGCAACTGTGACCTAGCGTGTGTCTGGAGTTAACAGTGATTTTTGAGAAAAGCCTTACTTCACACACCACCACTCTTAAGAGGGAGCAAAGACAGTCATTCAACTCTCTACTTTCTGCGTGCTAAAATTTTCAGTCCTTGCCAGATGTGGACTGGCAGTGATCCCAGAGGGTGAGTGCCTTCTGATAGAGGTTGTTTTGTTCCTGCTTCCCTTCTAGACAAGGAATTCTTGAAGGAAAAGGAGAAGTTGGAAATGGAGTTAGCAGCGGTGCGGACCACAAGCGAGGACCACCGGAGACACATCGAGATCCTGGACCAGGCTCTGAGCAATGCACAGGCCAGGGTTGTCAAGCTGGAAGAGGAGGTGAGACCCCTGGGGTGGAGCGGGGTGGGAAGGGGTGCGCAGGGCCTCCGTTTCCGTTTCCTAACCCAGCAACTTTCACCAGAGCCAACTCCCAGGAGGAGAGTTGGGGGAGCGATGACCTCACAAATAAAAGTGAATAAAAACAGAGCTTCTCCACCCCAGAGCCAGGCAGAGTATGAGAAGCCTTCAGCAGAGAGCTCACCCAGCCTGCCACCCACTGGCTGGCCAGTGTCCAGGGCTGGAAATAAATGGAAGGACTGGGGACCTTGGTGTCCTTGGAGAAAAGAGACTCAATTAAAAAAAAGAACTACAGTCAGGTGCTGTGTCTTTGGGCTCTTGATTGCATTGAAGGCAAAGTCTTCTGACAGGGCGGAGTATGGATGGCGTTCAGCAAACCTGTCTCCAGTTTCCAGGAGTTGGCTCCGCCAGGCAGTGACCCCCACCGAGTCCAGGCCACGTTGATGCCACTCAGGCATTATGGACTTAGTGGTTTCTGGTGGAACCAACCCTTTTGATCAAGTTTTGGGAGGTAGACTTTTTTCCTTTAAGCCTGACTGTGGAAGCAGAACGGCCACTCCTGAGGTCCCAGCCAGGGGGTTGGGACTGTAGACACGGGCAGGATGGAGCCCGCTGCACACCCTCTGTGGGGTGGGGCTGAGCTGAGCAGAGCCGCCGCGGAGAGGTGAGACTCAAGATCGGGGAGAGGCAGGACCAGGTATTGTCCACAAGTTCTTCATTGGCGCTGGGCACACAGGGTACAGTGTTGTTATTAATCCAACTGTTGTTGTTGAAAATAAAAAACTGCTCCTTCAGAAAACATCTCCTGATGCCAGGTGACTCGGGTATCTCTGCAAACTTCAACTTCAAGGCTGTGGAGTCAACAGGGTCTCGTCTGTAGACCTGTCCTGTTAAACCCCACAAGTCCTGGGTACCATTTTTATCCTAGCATGAGGATCCCAGGCAACAACCCCAGAGTCTGTCCCTTGTTGTCACCTAGTGACTCATTCAATAGGAAAACATTTGTCACAGAAAGTGATCTGAGCCCCTGAAAGACAGGAGGTCTGCTTTGAGGATGGGAGGCTGGGACTCACGATCCTTAAACCGGGAATCACTCATCAAGGCTCCATCTCCGTGTGTAGAGCAAAGGAAAATAATCGTTCTTAAGTCTTATGATTTTGATATTTCTGTTAAAGCATAAGTTGTGAACTCCTTGAAGACAGGTCCTTTACAGGACAGGTCCATTGTTACAGATCTTTTCTTGTCATTTTATTTATGTAAGATCTTTGTTTGCTTGCACGCATGTGACTTCCCCAAAATGTCTCATGTGTCTGGCTTCCAGGATCGCTCCTTGTTCTTATTAAGTTTATTTTAAAGGGCCTTAACTCAGTTTGTGTTGAGTACTTGCCATGACTTCCCACGATGGCTGAGCACTTGGACAGACTGCTGGGAGTTAGAATCCTGACCCTGGGATGTGTGTGTCAGCTGTGTGACCTTAAGCGAGTCACTCACCTAGTCAGTCCTCAGTGTTCTCATCTGTTAAATGGATATAACAAAAGAGTTTACCTTCTACTGTCACCGGGAGGATTACTAGATACTGCATATAAAGCACAAAGCCTGGCATGATGCTGCTTCAGAAACATTCGGGAATAAAATTACTGTTACTACTGATCATCCTCATCATTACATACTCCTTGCTAGACTTAAGCCTGATACAAGGGTGGACAAGAGAGAGCTATGCCTTCAAAAGTCTTGTCATTGGTTAGAGATAATATTAATTCATTCATCTGACAAATATTTCTTGAGTAACAACTGATGCCAGGGACTGTTCCAGGCATTGGGGACACACCGTGCACCCTGCCCCAAACAGACAAATCTCATGGCACTTATATTCTAGCTGCCACACACTCAGAAAACGGTGTACAGGCTAGGACGTAGTAAATAGTGTATGAATGGTACTCAGAAAATATTTTATCAATGAGGCTTTTCTAGCACAGAGACCTGCAGTTAGTAGGTCCTCAAGCAGTCAAAGGTACAGTGAATGAAAGGGCCAGGTGAAGACTGATCGCCAGAGCAGGTGCAGAAAAGGCTGTGAAGTTGCTGTCTGCACTCCCCTGCAAAAGGTCAGAAGCACCTCTGTTTTTATCTCACTGGCTCCGGTTGGGACACAGGCACAGCTCATGGCGGTGCTGGCTGCTAAGTCAGCAGTCCGTGCTTTGCAGCAAGGGCTTAGTTCCGACTTGCCAGTGCAGTCCTGGGTTGAGCTCAGGGTCTGACTCACCTGCAAGGCATCTGCACGCCCAGGTGCAGAATGACAGGAAATAGCATCTCATGTCTTCTCGCCCAGGACCAGATCAAGTCAGTGCCTCAGCCTGACTTTTGGCACCAGCCAATTCCCAGAGAGCTAGAAATGGGCTTGGGATTTATGAACACAGGGCAGACTCCTAATTGGAAGAGAACAAAATCTTAAGGGTAAGAATTTGAAGTTGTTGATCACAGTTCTCAATCCACACCTACCGTGACATTTATGTAAATCATTTTCCCCTTAATCTGCCTCTCCTCAGTTACTGTGTGGTTTGAGTGTTCATTATGGCCTTCCTGTCTCTGCAGGGCTGTCAACTGCTCATCTACAAAGGGCTCTGAAATCTTTAGGAGAAAGTTAGTCCACAAAGATTAGTACAATGAGAAGTTTTTCTGCTTACCCACACATACACAGATGGGCACACGTGCGTAAATCCATATAGACACAGTTCTACTAATTGATAGTACAGAAAATTAAAAAAATTAAGAAGTGAGTAAAGAAGATAAGAAATTATTATTCTGCCCTACAGATAAACACAGTTAACACTTTTATGTCTTTTTTCATACATAGATAATAGATAGGGAGACATAGTTGTAATAATGTTCTGTATACGTTTTGATTCTGGATTTTTCAGTTAATATTATAGAATAAACGTTTCCTCATAATATTAAAAAGTTCTTTATTAACCTCATTTCCAGTGCCTACAGATGGCATAATTGTTAAGTGATAACCAAGGACTGAGCTCAGAGCTGTATAAATGACTGAAAGCAGGTGTCTTGTAAGGGTCTTCAGTTCCTACCATCCCAGCTGTTGGAGGGGTAACTGGTGGCCTTCGTCTAAATCTTTCCTGTCCCAGCACACCTGAGGGGTGCGAGTGGGGAAGGTGCATGCACTTGTAGTTTAAGTAGGATCTCCTGGTATCCTGACCGCCCCCCTCCCCGCCAGCCCAGCTTTGAGAATCACTGTCTGAATGCTGTGTTCGTTTTTGCTGTCCTCTCTGCTCAGCTGCGAGAGAAGCAGGCGTACGTGGAGAAAGTGAAGAAGCTGCAGCAGGCGCTGACCCAGCTGCAGTCGGCATGCGAGAAGCGGGAGCAGATGGAGCGGAGGCTTCGCACCTGGCTGGAGAGGGAGCTGGACGCGCTGAGGACCCAGCAGGTGAGGGGCAGGGCTGAGGCCGGCCAGCCGAGTCTGACACGTGCATTCAGCCAGTGGTCCGGAGCAGAGCGCCTGCTGCGGGCCGGGCTCTGCACGCGGCACTGAGAAGTCAAGGGGAAAGGAGAATTTTCTGTCCTTAGTGATCCAGCACAGTGGCCAGTGGAGGAGCCAGGCAGTCCACTCACTGGGGAGACAGATGTCCGGACAGAGGCTACAGTGACCACTGGGGGCTGGGCAGAGGGGAATGCAGCTTTCGATGACTTCAGAGAGGATGTTTGAGTTGGACTTGGAAAGATGAGTTCGTTGGGGCTCCTGGGGGAAGAGCGTTAGAGGGAGAGTAGGAGCATGCGTGGAGGAGAGAGGTGTGAGACGGATGGCGAGTCCAGGACCGCTGGGTGCAGTCACCTGGGGGAGCATGCTGCATGAGGCATCTGGCGAGGAGGCAACGGCCAGCTGGTGGAGGGCATTTGTTAGGTTGAGAGACTGGATTTTTTTTTCCCCTATGGGATCAAGGGAAGAGCCCTCTGATGGTGTCAGAGGAGGAGGCTGGAGGGACAGATGTCAAAGTCAGGGAGGCCACACTGAAGGCTTTTAGCGTCATCTAGGATGTAGTGACAGTGGGAATCCATGGGGGACTAGAAAAGGGGTGAAATTAGTAGGACATGATCATCAGTGAGTGTTCAGAGGTAATGGACAGGAAAGAGTGAGGACTCTCCCTTGAAAGTCCTCACTACCCTAGCACAGGGTCCGCCTGGGCCTCGGTGAGGGGAAAAGTCCTATAGCTGGACCAGGCTCCGTTATGGGCTGGCAGGGGCTCCTGCCGTTGTCATCAGTCAGCGTGGTGGGTAAAGCCCTCTGTGCATCTGGTGAAGGGTGTGCTCTGAGCTTGAAACCCAGGAACCATAAGACAGGGTGCCATGGGATTATCTAGCAGATAGGGCACAGTCGTTGTGATTGAAATACTTGAAAACACTTGACAGCATCTGCTCAGCCCTTCCTCATGGCAGTGCACTCTGGTCCTTCCGGGGGTGTGTCCGTGGCTGGAGATGGAGGTGTTGGCAAGGTTGCCCAGTAAACTAAGGAGCCCACTGGCCCCCATCCTGGCTTAGTTGCTAGCTCACAGGGGAAAGTGAGTCTGTCCCTGGACTTCTGGTCCTTCCAACCTCGGCCACCTCAGGGCCAGCCTTCAGCTGGTCTCTTGCTCAGTTATTGCAATCTTAAGCTTCCCCTCTGGAGAGCAGGCTCTCTGGTGTCTGGTACTGTGCTGGCACCCAGTGGGTATTTAGGAGTGTTTGGCTGACAGAATGGGCACATCTCAGTACGTAGAGGAAAAAAGGATGTTCTTTTCCAGTTCCCGTGCCACCCACACCCTACAGTTAGATTTCTCATCCTTGGCTCTTCTCTTTTGAGTGCTATGAAACCGGACTTTTCGTTCATTTTAGCTACTGTATGTATTCCAAACTATGCCATCGTCTGTGTAGCCTCCCCCAACTGATTGCTCTTGGGAGTTTTGCCAGTGGTGTTGCTGTTACAGACAACACGCTAATGAGCTGCCTTTTTACATGCCTCCTTGCTAAAGAATGGGATGGTTTCCCAAGAGGATATACCTAAAAATGGGATTGCTGGATAACGAATGCATATCCTAAACATTACTAGAGATTGCCAAGTCACCCTGCAAAGTAAGTGTACCAATTTACTTTCTTACCCAAAACGTACAAGAATTACTTCCTGTACGTTACTGAAAACATTTGGCTTTGCAAGATTAAACGTCTTTTTCTTTGAAAAAAAAGAAAAAGAGGATGGGGGTGGGGATGTAGCTCAGTGGTAGAGCACATGCTTAGCATGCATGAGGTCCTGGGTTCAATCCCTAGTATCTCTGTTAAAAAAAAAAAAGGAAAGAAAGAAACCAGACTCAGCTCCATTATCCATGTTGTATATCAAGAAATAAGCCAGAAAGAGAAAGAGAAATAACATACGATACCACTCATATGTAGAATCTAAAACAAAAAGACACAAATAAACTTTTTTTTTTTTTTTTTACAAATAAACTTATTTACAAAACAGAAACAGACTCACAGACATAGAAAACAAACTTATGGTTACCAGGGGTGGGAAGAGGGTGGGAAGGGATAAATGGGGAGTTTGAGATTTGCAGATACTAACTACATATATATAAAATAGATAAACAACAAGTTTCTTCTGTACAGCACAGGGAACTATATCCAATATTTTGTGGTAACCTATAATGAAAAAGAATATGAAAAGGAATATATGTATGTATATGTATGACTAAAACATTATGCTGTACACCAGAAATTGACACAACATTGTAAACTGACTATTTCAATAATAAAAAAAAGAGGTCATTTAGGGATCAAAAAAAAAAGAAGAAGAAATGTGAGGTCAGCACTATTTGAAAAATACCTCTATTGCCACAGAGGACCGTTCCCATGTGCACACTCAGACCCGTTGTTTCCTCAGGTCAGCAAACACAACGTTCCCTCTGTGCATAAAAGCTGCCGTCAGACTGAGGCTACCTGTGGAGGACAGAAGGTTCAGAAACGGGGCTGTCCTGGGAAATCACGGGGCTCGCATTTGGGACTTGTCTTCTGGAGCTGATAGCAGATCCCCAACTGTGTGTGCCTGACATGAGACCAGAGAGAGGCGAGACAGTCTTTAAACAGGACTTGGCTGCCCAGCATCTCTTTAAATTAATATTACAATTTTTTTAATGAGTATGTTAATCTGTCTCCTATGTTATGAAAGGCACTTGGGAATTTCCCTGCTTTTGCCTACTCATTAAAAAGATGAGTATTATTTTTTAATTTTTTCCTTTAATACTTCATTTTCTCATTTGACCAGTGAACGTACATAACCAGAAATGTTACTACAGAGAAAGCCTCTGAAACACCTGAAGTTTTTTGTAGTTCACATGGCAGATACTATAGGTTGGTCCAGCTTCTGCCTGGAGCCCAGGACAAGTGTGTTGAGCCCAGCTCTGCCAGCCTCCAGCAGAGATGGCCAGTGTCCCCTCTAGAGTGTGGGGTCACCCGAGAAACCTGGCCTCTCTGATCAGCTTCCTCTTTGTTCACTCTGAGTAGCTCACGCATCTGCCTGCCCTGGATGTGGGCAGCCCACTGCACACCCCCGTGTCACCAAAGCACTTACCTGACTCCTAATTTAGAAGGCACACTGAGGTCACTAAATAAATAAAGCCCCTGGTCATCTTCCCCACAACAGAGCAGTAAGCCCGCACTGCCCGCCTCTTCCCATAGAGAATCATTGTGAAGGGACCGTTGAGAGAGCAGCTTCGAGCACTTACAAATCAACACCACACACAGGGCTCTGCCCTTCAACCGACACCAGGACGCACCTGAGCCTCTCCACCCGGCCCCCTGACACCACAGAACCCCCAGGTGGCCTCCAGTTACTCCCGG
This sequence comes from Camelus ferus, assembly GCF_009834535.1. Classification (NCBI taxonomy): domain Eukaryota; kingdom Metazoa; phylum Chordata; class Mammalia; order Artiodactyla; family Camelidae; genus Camelus; species Camelus ferus. Next base: position 8,424,253 of record NC_045705.1, on the reverse strand, counting down.
TAACTGGAACAAAGTGCCCTGGAACCTTCCAGAAGGGTGGGTAGACTGGAGGCGGGCAGCGTGGCATGGAATCGTGAACTGATTCAGAGCATGGGCTCCAGGGTTGGGATCCTGCCTTCCCCTCCTACTAAAAGAGAGATCTTTCGGGGCCTTCACTTCCTTGTCTCTAAAATGGGGCACATAAATTATACTTACTTTATACTTGGAACCCAAGTAAGAAAATCTTCACAGAGTGCTTACACAGCACCTGACACTTAGTTAATGAAGGAGGAACTGTCATTGCTGTTATCATTACCTTCAGAGTCATTTCCAGACAAGAGGCATCTTTGGTACCCAGGTTCCTCCCTTACTCCAGTTTTTCCAATCCCACTGAAAAAAAAGGTGACAGTTCGATTGAGATGGAGGGGAGGGGAAAGGTAAGTCAGGACCCTGGGACTAGCTGGGAAGGGCAGCTCTCAGTGAACAGGCTCTGTTAGTAGAAGCAAGCTCCCTCCACCGTGGGCAGTGAAGTGGTACTTAAGCATCATTAGAAGCTGGGGAGAGGTGAAAGAGAAATAACAGTAGAGGGGCAAGAGAAATGGACATTTTTAAGAAGTCACAGTCTTCTCTTTCCTGAAAAGCTCAAAGTAATTGCCGTATCTTACTTCTGCAATAGTTTTATGACATAGCAGAGAGAAGTAGGGGAATGTTCTTGAAAAGCAAAATGAGGCCCAGGGCAGTTAAGAGACCAGCCCAAGGTCATGTAGCTAATCAGCGCATTTCTCCCAGATGAACACTTTGAGGGCAAAAATTTTATCTACCTTGTTCACTGTGATATCCCCGGCACATGGTACACACTCAGGAAATATTTGCGGACTAGCTGAATGGGCAGTGGAAGCTGACCTGCCTTACCCTTAATCTGGTTTTCTGGCCAACATGCTTCCCCATTAGACTGAGCCATCTTTGTACGCTTGAGTGTTGAAATTCATGCATTTACTTAAAATAGCTCTTAAGGACCTGAGTTAGGTCACCAGCTGAGATGGCAACACAAGGGATTTGGGTAGAAACTGACAGGCATAGATGGCAGCTAAGTAAGGATGTGGGATCTTTTTCTTGGAAAGATTCTAAAAATGGAAGTTTCTCATCTTGATGGACTGGTTTGTTGGTCCTCCTGCCCTGAGGCTGGGTGCCCAGCTAGATGGGGTGGATGACGTCCTGTGCACACTGATGCAGACACATATGTGCCCTCCGCTCTATTCTTGCTTAAATGCCATCACTGGCAAGCTACCACTGGATCCCAGAATAATTTGTATTTGTAGCTTTCAAGAATCAAATAGAAGCATATGGTTTACAAAAAGCCCGTAGGCCTGTTTGTTGTCTTCTGTCTGATGGGGTTGGGTTCCAGCAGTGCAGCCCAGACGCCCATCTGTTGCTCCTGGTCATTTTTGTGGTTCTGGGTGAAAGGTACCTCTCACCTCACGAACAACTCTGCGTGTTAAAGCTTGCCATCACTGGGAAGAATGAGGGGATGTATGTCCCAGGACAGAGAAGAGCTGCAATGAAATCGGTCTCCCCTTGAGTGGCTCAGGCCCGACTGGTCTCCGAATCCTGAGTCCCCGGGATGACCCATCTCCACGGCTGGACGGAAGCCAAGCATCCTCAAAACCCCCTTGTCACTCTAAGCCATCTGCTTAGACGAGATAGGATCCCTGAGTTAGAAGGGAGACGACCTGAAAAGTGAACATCCTCAGCTCAGGAGCAGACCGGAGGAAACGCCCGCTGCCCACTCTTACTCACGTGGACGGAGGGAAAGGGCTGGAGAACGGGCTGCGCTTACGTTGGAGGTTTTCTGATAGCACTTTGCTTTGTTTAGCCCTTTAATGTTTATTAAGTGCTTTCATGTTTATTACCCTGCTTGATTGCCAGCCTTCCACGTGGGGCAGGTGTTGCTTTCTGTTTCCCAAAGGAGAGCGGTGTGGCCAGGAAGCATGCCCCGTAAGGCATCTCACTCCCACTTCCTGTGCCTTCACGGTCTGTCTCCCAGCCTCAGGGGCAACGAACTGCTGAGTCACTTCCTTGACCTCTGGGGAAAATGTATCCTGGACCAGGAGGCCGAGACTAAGACTTCGTTCCTGTTCTTGCTCTTGGTATAAATCAACTGCAAGACGTAGGGCAAGCCACTTCCTGTCATGCAGAGCTGGATGGAGGCAGACAGACCCGGGTTTGAATCCTGACTCTGCTCCTGATCAGCGTAGAGACATAGAACAGTCCATTCAGCCTCTTAGCCGCTCAGTTTTCTCTTCTGTAAAATCAGGGTAATGCTGTCTGTTTTGTAGAGTTCCAGGAGAATTAACTGAGATAGAGGAACTGGGGAGGTGAGGGTAATGGTGTGAGGATCCACTCCACTCAGGTCATCGATGCTGGAGAGAGAGCACGAGTGATGATGTGCGTGTGAATGTGCTGCAGGATCTGGCTGGACCGTGCGTGCTCCATGTGGGTAACTCTATGGACGTGGTTTACGTGGTCGACTTTACAGCCCCAACTCAGTATCGAGATGTGACATCTTTGCTTCTCCAGAAACACGGAAATGGCCAGCCAGCCAGCCTGCCAGAATACAATGCCCCGGCCCTCATGGAACTTGTGAGGGAGAAGGAAGAGCGGATCCTGGCGCTGGAGGCCGACATGACCAAGTGGGAACAGAAGTACGTGGAGGAGAGCACCATCCGCCACTTCGCCATGAACGCGGCAGCCACTGCGGCGGCCGAGAGGTGAGACCGGGTGGGAATCTGCTGCTCAGAAAAGCACAGCTGGAAAAAAAAGAGGGGTTCAGGGCTGCATCCCAGGGAGTGAGAGCAGTTAAAAATAATTTTAAAGTGGCTGTAGTGCTCACTTGAGAAGAGATGGTGTAGCATTTCTAGGGGAGGATTTTGGCAATCTGTACCTCTCCTTTGGTTCCCAAATTCTAGTTCTCAACATCTATCTTAAGGAAATCACTGTATAAGTGCCTGAAGACTAAAGTCCAAGGATGTTCATGCCAGTGTGGTTGAAAACATCAATACACTTAAAATAGCTTAGAGCCCAACAAGAGGGAGTCATTCAATAATTTAAAGTACAAAGTACATCCACACAGTAGTAAGGACTGCTATGTGGTCTTTAAGAAGGATGCTGGACATTGTAAATCAGCTACACTTCAATAAAGAATAAAATTAAAAGAATGATGCCGGGAACGTATACTTTATGCTCTTTTTAACAGTGGGTTCGTTTCATGGTCCAGACAAGAAGAAGATGTAATCCTCTTACCAGCCCTGAGAGTGGGAATTGTTATTATCCTCATTTTGCAGGTGAAGAAATGAGGCTTAGAGAGACGCAGTGGTTCCTTCCAGATCACACTGGTAGTAAGTGGTGGGACCATGTGTCCAGTTGGAACTCGTCTGACTTAATGCCTGATTTCACTTGTTTTGAGATTGTTATCTGCAGCTGTCAATTATTACTTCTGTTGCTTTATTTCCTTTGTTGTAGGCGCACAGCCTTATTCTTTCTTTAAGAATTGGTTCAAAATGCCCAATAGTCCACAAAATAATTCTGTTAAGTTCTTCCCACGTCTGAATGAGTGGGTAGTTCCCCTCAACAGCTGGACCTCGCCTGCGTGCACTCCTGCTGCACTGACTTTGAGTGGCTGTGCGTTCTGCCGGTCGGGGCTCTCCCCGCCCTGCTTTTTGCCCGTAAGTGATACCAGGTGTTGAATTCCAGGTTGCTCAGAATTTACTGAAATTTTGAGTCAGTATATTTGGAGGAGAGCCTCAAACTTTGAAGGAACATCCATAAAACTGGACTTAATTAGAGCTCTTGTTGTCCCCTTTGGGGTGGTGGGACCAGAACCAGGATGGAGGCGTAAACACTGAGGACGCAGCCCGGTCATTTAGTCAGTCCCCCACTTCTACTGGCTGTGTGATTTCTTCCTTAGGGTGGAAGAGAAGGCCTGTTGGGGTGCAGGGGTGATACTTTATAAGCTCTGTGTGGGCTTTCATGTTTGTTACTTAAATAAAAAAGAATCATTAGCTGAATGCTCAGGTGTCACCCCCAGGAACTCTGAGAGAGACCAGTGCCACCCACACAGGCATGAGTGCCTCCCCTGGGGGCACACGTGCACCTAGAGAGACTTGGAGACTCTAGCGGAAAGTCACCATTTGGGGATCCTTTCCTAGGGCTCTGTGCTGTGAGGGAAGCCGGCCCACAGCGTCCCCTCTGAGCGAGCCTTCGGGGGTGGAGGTGGGCATGGCTGGAGCGGTGGAGGAGGTTGCAGCCTCCAGTTCGGTCCTTGCTTTGGATGGGTGAGAATGGTGAAGCCCTTGGAGGCGTGTCTTGATTTTTCCATGATTGAGATGTTTTTATTTTCAGCTTTTTGGTATCTAAGGCAAAACCTAAATCACCTCTCTCTCCTGAGGAAGAGAATAGACCATCATAAAGGTACACGGAGGGAGCCGGCCTTCTTTGCCAGCTTAGTCTAAGGCATCACTGTCAACGATTGCCCTGGGAATTGTCTTTCCGTGTGATTTTTGATGGAGAAAACAGAGGGAGGCAGGGCGTCCACGTTCAAGGCCTCTCCTCCTGTGGCCGACTAGGGGTGTCCGCACAAGCCTTTCCGAGTGTCACTTCCTTTATTCAGAAATGGATTTGATAATTTCTGAAATGGAAATGATAATTCTTGGCTGGTTCTGAGCAAGAAGCCAGACCACATTCCCCTGGCTGAGGACACTAATGCCCCAATCATAGGGTCAATGCATTACCTTGGAAGCATGACCCAGGGCCTTTATATGTCCTGGTTGTCTCAGCTTTTAACTGATTTATCAGATGAGATGCATGTTTGGGATCCTGAGGATGCGTGAGACTGGAATGTAAAATCAGAAGTGGGGGAATGAGCAGGTCTGAGGCATAAGACCCCTAGGTGGACACAGGACAAGGCTGGGGATGGTGGGGAATTGTGGGAGAGATGAGTAGAACCAGACCCAGTCCACACACAGCCAGCCCCACTCACACCATGCTAGGCCCTGCCTTGTCCATCATCCTTTGAGCAAAGAATAGTCCTGTGGGATTTACCTGTCCCCTTTGCTCTCCTCTTCAGCCTTGTTTGAAGTCTTGGATGGATGCATGGGGACCCTTTCCACCATCTCTCCCTGCCCCCCTTCTTTGCTTCCATATATATTTATTGAGCACCTAACAGTTCCAGGGAAACTCCCCTCCCCCTTATGGACCACTGCTTCCCTCAGTCTCAGGAAAAATCAGCTCAGAGGAGGTCAGGTTTTTAGCTCTGACTTCATGTTCTTTCCAAGAAAACCACTGTAATGTCAGCGTTGCTCTTCTGTTGATACAAAGGGAGAAAAGGAAAATGAAGAATTTTGGAGAGAGGTCAAAATTCAGAGCTCTTATTGTCTTGATGCCAAATGGGCTACGTAAGAATTGGTAAAAACGAGTATTTCCAGCCATTAGTTTGGGGGCTTTTCAGCTACTGCTGCAGGCTTCATGTTAACGGGTGGTGTGATTTTTGTCTACCAGCTGATTTTGCCATCTTGGTGCCACCATGGATCAGAAGCGTGCGAGGTTGGGCCTGTTCCGTATGGGTAAAGGTTTGGAAACCTTTTACGTATTTCACAGCAAGGTAGTATTTTTTTGGAGAGTTGTGTGTATTTACCTTCTAGGTTGTTTTCATCTCGTTGTACCCGCCGTCCTGGGCAGTACAAACGTGAATTTTTACATTTGTCTCCAGCTCTGTGTAAATTCTCCAAAAGTAAATCGTCTGAAAATATTTCTGGCCACTGATTCCTGTGTTGATGATTTTTGCTCACCATGGAGTGAGTGTATAATTTTGTCAGTTTTGTTTAAAGCATTTTGCTGGCTTTCGATGTTATTTGGCTTTGCGGTTTGTTTTCAGTCACAGTTTGCCCTTAGCCTCTCATTCTCACGTGTGCCCTCTTTGTTGGTTTATTTTATCTTCACGTACCTTTCCTGAGATCTTCTTCACAAAGACACAGGAGACTTCGGGAGCAGAGAGGGAGGGTTAAGGGAGTGGGCATCGGAGTCAGAGATATCTGGATTTGAATCCATTTCCACCTCCACTTACCTGGTGTTCTTGCAAAGTCACCCACTGGTTCATCTGTAAAATGAGGATAATAATTCCTACGGCACAAGCTCCTGAGAGAACTGAATGAGATACCAGGGGTAACGTACTTCACCCAGGCCCTGGCATGAAGGAAATGCTCGTTCATGGGCAGCCGTTGTTAAAAAAAAATGAAAAAACAGCCACTCCTTTGCTGTTTATGGGTGTTCTGGTAGAAAAGAGCTGTAAGATTTTCAATATGATTGTAACATTGACATCTGAAGTTAAAGAGATGTGAAATACTTGGCTGGATTGTGTCTTACTAGTTGAAGATTCACTGATCAGAGACATTATTGTACCTTTCAGCCTAAGATATGCTTAGGGCACTTAGATGGTGCCATCATCTTATTTTACCCATCATCGTTAAGGAGGAGTAATTAAGTGGACAAAACTAGTGGCTGGCAGAACAGTTACCTCTGACCAGTTGCCTTCAGACATCCGCTTCTGGATACACTGCTTTGCATCCTCCGTGTCTCTGTCCCTCCTCTCAGTCCACGCCTTCAGCTCGACTTCCCAAGGGCAGAGTGTGTGTGTCTTTGTCACCTCTCTGCCCTGCTACCCAGCATGGTTGTCACACTGAACGGACCTGAATCTTAGGCAGGGGCTCATAAAGAAGTGAGCTTGAATGCAAGCGTGAAGGGAACCTCAGTCGGAGGAGCCTTGCTGTCCAGGAGGATAGTCTGTTTCAAGGATTTCCTGAGTCCCCATTTACTGTAAAATGCTGAAATAGTTGCTGTCTGGGTGAGAAACAGAAACAACACTTTAACTCTGATTGAGAACGTGAAAAAGGAGAAGTGAATATGAAGGAGTACAGCAAAGAAATACTAACAGACATGCTAGTGTCAGTATCCACATGTCGGTAGATTAAACCTGTAAGAGTTCAGTGTCGGTATTCAGAACGTGCCACATGGTTTGCTATATACAATGTCGTTAGTAAAAGGGGCAGGGAATTTGGATTTGGAGGATTCTGTTTTCCTTAGATACTGTCTGAGTTTTATCAATTTAGGGAGAGAACTGGCCAGGATTTAGGAGAGGGAAAGGGGTGAAGGAGTTTGTGGAGACCGATTTTTGGTGTGGCGTCCCCGGACCCCTCCTTCCCCGTGAGGCTTTGCATCATTTTCTGTATCACCAGGGACACCACGATCATCAACCACTCGAGGAACGGCAGCTACGGCGAGAGCTCACTGGAGGCCCACATCTGGCAGGAGGAGGAGGAGGTGGTGCAGGCCACCAGGAGGTGTCAGGACATGGAGTACACGTAAGGGACAGCTGTGTGCCTGGCCACCAGGCTCCACTCCGGCCGCTCACCTCAAGACCCTAGTGGGGCCGCCAGCCGAATGTTGGCACGCACGCCCCAGCCCCTTCCTTTTCTGGACAGCTTCAAGCTCCCCTCTCCTACCCCTTTCCTGCCCCAGAGAGAAGGGAAGGCACCCACTCAGCAGTGGGGTGGAGCCTGAGGTCTCTGGGGGCTGCTTTCATGTCAGAGGCAGGTTTTAATGTGGAGGCTCATTAATGGCAAGAATTCAGATGCACATGCTTTTTCTGGGTGTCTGTCTGCAGCCTTCTAGACGTTACCAGCTGGACAGGAGAAATGTCATATTCCAGAGTCTCAGGGCTTTTGACCCAGGATTTATATATTCCGGCCAGAAATAAAGAACTCACGTAGCTAATGCTTTCTTCCCATGGACTAAACACGACATCCAGCAGGTTCTGTGATCTGGCAGAGCTAGCCTGCCACCCACCCACTCCCTGCCGGGGAGCCCTGGGAACCTGAGCTTCTCACTTGGCAGATAGGAGAATAGGTCAGAAAATGGGCCCAGTGAGTTACTGTTGGAGAACAGAGAAAAGAACTCGAGTGTCGGCCTTCTGGGGAGAGCAGCAGCTTCTCCCAGAAAACCTGTAGTCTTTTTTTCCTCAGAAAATAGGTAGATTGACTCTGGTGGGCAGCTCCCCGGTTGTGAGGCTTGAGTTTGTGCTCCCTGCTGCTCCTCCCGCCCCCTCTGCCAGGGTCCTACACACGTGGGTCCAGGAGGCCCTTGCTGGGGGCCCCAGTCATTCAGACTATGTCCTTGGGGTCCCAGGACGTCCCAGAGTCACCTGAGGGGCCGGAGAAGGTGCACCCTTTTAATCTACTACAGAAGATCCATCTCAGACAATATGGAGATGGTAACTGTTTGAAGACGCTTAACTCTCCCTCCCTCAGTTATAACTGAAGTCCCTGGGCAACCTGAGAGAAATGTTCAAGTTATTCTAGCCAAATGGCGTTGGATCGTGACTGTTTTGTTTTTGTTACACAGTATTAAAAATCTGCATGCCAAAATCATAGAGAAGGACGCCATGATTAAGGTCCTCCAGCAGCGATCCCGTAAAGACGCCGGGAAGACGGACTCCTCCAGCCTGCGGCCTGCTCGCTCCGTCCCGTCCATCGCTGCAGCCACCGGGACGCACTCCCGCCAGACCTCGCTCACCAGCAGCCAGCTAGCTGAGGAGAGGAAGGAGGAGAAGACCTGGAAGGGGAGCATAGGTGAGTCCTACCTAAGTCAGGCAAGCCCCGCCCATGCCCAGGGTGAGACCCACCCCTCCCCAGGGAAGCCCCGCCCCTCCCTGGGTGAGCTCCACCCCCCGGCAGGCCCCGCCTCTCAGAAAAGCCTCACCCTCAACAGACAAGCCCCACCCCTTCCCAGGTGAGCCCCACCCCTCCCCAGGCCAGGCTCTGAAAAGCAGGAGCCACACAAACATTGAGAGGCACCTCATTTGGCCAAAGGAGTTTGGACACTCTTGTGGAGGTGGAAGTGTCCTTGACTGTCTCCAAGTCTCGGCTGGCTCACCTGTGGAGTGGGGAAGGATAATCAAACATACTTTGGTGGCAGAAGCAAAGGCCACTCCGCCAGAGTCTGTTAACCGTGGGTTGATTCACATCATAATTATTATCGTTACTGTTGAAAGTTGAGGTGACTCTTGCAATATAAAATATTCTAACGGGGAAATCCCCGAGACGTTGGGCCTCTGAACTTGGCTATCCCCCAGACCAGTGGTTAGGACTGTTCCATCTCTGCTTCTGTGTCTAGAAAAGCAGGGTGGTGTCTGGAGGTGTCTGCCCTGCTGTACCCCATGGGGTCTTGGCAAGGGCAAAATGAGATAATGGAGAGAAAGCACTTTGGAAGCAGTGCCCTCGAGCATAAGAGGTAGGTGGCGGTGGTTTTGTTGGATTGTTGTTGCACAGACAGAATGTCAAGGAGAGTTCTGCAGACTGTGGTCTTGGCCATGAACAGGTTCCTGGGGTGAGGGCGGGCTGGTTGGCGGACTTGCTGAGTCTGGAGAGGAGGCGTAGAGCCGGCCACTGCGCAGGCAGCACTACCAGACGCACGTCCTCCGCTCTTGTCCCTGCTCTTTGCAGCCCCAGGGGCCTGGCCCTTCTTTGATGCATTTCCCTGGGTCAATGTGTTTTGTTTATCTATGGAGCCAAGAGCCTGTTTTCCTCAGCACAGAACCCCAGAGGAGCCTGCTTGTTTCACACCAAAGAAGATAAGAGCTTCCAGTATGAGCCCAGAGTTGGGAGGGATCAAAGGCGCCCAGCCAGAGTCCCTGTTTGAAGTCCCCCCATGGGTTGCTTCTGCAGCCCCTGGCCTCCAAGGAAATGCACTTCAAAGAGGACGTGTGTGGACAGCAGCTGGGATCATCAAAGACCCTCCCAAGGACACTTAGCTCCCCTCCCCAGTTAGAAAGCCTAGGGGGCGGTGCTTAGACAGGCATGGTAGGGGGGGTCTGACCGTGTTCAGCTCAGATGGAAACCTCCCTGGCAGACATCGATTTGGAACATCCAGCCAGGCAGGCATTTCTCTGGGGTCTGTACCCCTAGGATTTGGCTTGTCTCAACCAGGCCTGGGAGCCTGAGGACCCGGCTGCAGGAGAGTTGCTGTGCTGTCTGCACTGCTGTTCCCGTCATTATTGTAACTGGTGTCCACGTGTCACAAAAACAGACCGGGCCCTCTGAGGTCCCAGGCAGAGGCACACATGCAGTCCCCAAAGAGTTGCCACAGTCTCTTGCCTGATGGGTTCTGGAAGGAGGTAGAGGTGGTGGTGTACACCTTCTTGGTGGTTCAGGGGCTCCCTGATGACGGGCTGGCAACTTAGTTCCACAAAAGCATCCTTGCCAGACTGTGGCATTTTGACAGGCAGAGTGATGAGGCAGAAGGAACACAGAGTGGACTTAAAGGCAGGCACAGCTGGGTTCATTTGAATCCCATTTCTGCTGCTTAGATGTGAGATACTAATTTCTCTGAGCTTCCATTTCCTTTTCCGTTAGACAGAGGATAACAACAGGATGTACCTCATATAAAATGGGACGACGTGTGTAAAGCACCTAGACAAAGACCCATGCTGCTCAAAGTGTGGTCCAGGGACCAGCAGCACCCACATCACCTGGGAGCTTGTTGCAGAAGCAGAATCTCAGGCCCCACCCACTGACTGAATCTTGATTTTAACAATGTATCTAAGCAATCTGCACATTATTATTTTGAGAAGCACTGCTGCAGAAAAACTGAATGGAGTTGCATTGCATTATGAATGGGCACCTGGAACTAACCCTGGCAAGGAGACTTTATGAACTGCCAGCTCGTTAAGATAAGTGAACAGACACTTGATTGTGCTTACCGCATTTTCTGCAGGCTAGTGTTCTGGAGTGCTGGCACTTTTCTGAGTGGGGGCTGTATTGTACAATTGGAACAGTCACTCTCCTGCCCAGCTTTGCAGGAAGACATTGAGGAAAGGGGACACCCCTGCACCTCATGCTTCCCTTTTCCCCAGCCAGCTCTCCCTCTTCTCACCCCAGCCTCTGGGCTGTTGGGAGAGGGAGGGGGAGAGGGAAAAATAGGGCTGAGTGGCCCTTCCCTGGAGCCCAGCGGCTTCCTGCTTCTTGGAGGACGTGGCTCTGTGCTGCAGGGATCTCTCTGGGGGAACAGTGTACACATCTCTATGTTGCCCTGACCAGGAAGCCTGTTTGTTTTGACCCGGGGCCCCCAGGAGACCATTTGTTACCAAGAGTGGGGTGGAGTTTGGTGCTATTCAGCAGAGCAGCAGGCCAGTGGGACCTGTTGTGTCCAGGACCAGGGAAGCCTCCAGGTTTTCTTAAGCACATGACCACTCTCAAGGCTAGCCCTTTGAGAATGCAATAATGCCATTGGCAGCAACGTGGATGGACCTAGATATTATCATACAAAGTGAAGTTAAGTCGGAGAAAGACAGATGTCATAGGATATCACTTATATGTGGAATGTAAAAAAAAAAAAGATACAAATGAACTTATTTACAAAACAGAAAAAGACTCACAGATACAGAAATCAAGCTTCAGGTTACCAAAAAGGGAAAGAGGAGGGTGGGATAAATTGGGAATTTGGGATAAACAGATACACACTACTATATATAAAATAAACAACAAGGCCCTACTGTACAGCACAGGGAACTATACTCAATATCTTATAATAACCTATAATGGAAAAAAATCTGAAAATGAATATATATATATAAAATATATACACACACATATATATATGACTGAATCACTTTACTGTGCACCTTAAACATTGCAAATCAACTATACTTCAATACAAAAAATTTTTAAATAAATAAATAAAATTAAATAAAAAAGACTAGCCTTCCTGAGCCATATTGGGTAAAACAAGCATCATCTCTAGAAGGCCTGGCAGGAATGCCCCCGCCCTGGACACTCTGCCTCTGACGTACCTTTTCTCTGTTCTTCCATAGCACCCTGAGAATAACTACCTATCATTTGTCATGTGACATTACTATAACAAATTTACTTGACAGCTCCTCCCCTGCCCCAAATTAGGTGTTGAATTTTTTTTTAAGAATGGCATTGAAGAGGGGAGGGTATAACTCAAGTGGTAGAGCGTGTGCTTACCACTCATGAGGTCCTCTGTTCAATCCCCAGTACCTCCTCTAAAAATAATTACCTCCCCACCCCGCCAAAATAAAATCAATAATACAATAATAAAGTTTAAAAACTAATGGCATTTAAGAAGCTGTTCTTCGCCTGCAGGGTTGCTGCTGGGGAAGGAGCACCACGAGCACGCGTCCGCCCCGCTGCTGCCCACGCCCGCGGCCCCCGCCACGCCGGCCGGCAGCGCGCACGCCAAGACGGGCAGCAAGGACAGCAGCACGCAGACGGACAAGGGCGCCGAGCTCTTCTGGCCCAGCGTGGCCTCCCTGCCCACCCGGGGCCGGCTGAGCGGGACCCCTTCCAACAGCCCGGTCCTGAAACACCCCGCGGCCAAAGGGGCGGCGGAGAAACTGGGTACGAGGTCCTCGCCTCCTCTCCCACGCCTGGGGTCCCCAGCTCGCTGGCCTGAGATGGGGCGCCTATTGTTGAGCTGGGAAGGGAGAGACAGCACCAATCAACTCTTACTTTATGGGTTTTCCCATGGTTATGGTTACCCCGACCCACTTAGGCTACGCATGCTCTTAATTATTCTGGGAATAAAATGTGTGTAGAGCCTCTCAGCTTATTACCATTGAAAGGAGTGCACGACCTTCACCTGCCCTTGTAGTGTATGCTCTGTAACTAGCCCTTCCCCAGGAGGGATGAAAACCGACCTGCGGGCGGATGTCAGGGAATCTGCTCCCGCCAGCGGTTTGGGAGCTGGTACCAGGCACCAGGTCCATCAGGAGCATCAGGCGTAAAGACGTTGCCTTCAAGGTGTTCATTATCGAGGATTCGGGGTTGGGAGCACCTCCTGATTGAGCGAGTAGATTGAACTGGAAAGCAGGTGAACTGGCCCAACACTCAGGCCAGTACTGGGAAAGTTGCTTTCAAATATGTACAAGAAGACAGCTCAGACAGGAATTTGGGGATGATTCCAGGAGTGTCTGTGGGGAGAACAGACTTGGCTTTGGACTAGTCCTAGTCATGGGCTGAGGGTAGCCCTCTTCAGGAATTGTTTGGAGGAGGTGGGGGCTGTTGGGGGCATAAATTATTTTCTCCAAGGGAGTTCTTTATTTTCATTTTCCAAAATCGACAAGTAAACAGTGTTGTCAGTTTTGGGAGATTTAATTCGTGGAACGCCGTTTTCCCGGGAAGGCAGGGTTGTGGTGTGAACTTGAGGGTTTAGAGGAGAGGGAGCGGGTGTGAGGACTCCGCACAAAGTCCCAAAGAGTTCACCCACTCAGACCTCTCCCAGCACGCCCTGGTTCTGCTCTTCGTTTCTGAATCCCAGGGCCAGTCTTTTTGCTTTTGTCCGCCGTGGGCTGGGCTCTGGGGCCTTACCTGCGTGCTCTGGGGGTGAGGGGTGGTATGGGAAATGATTCCGTTCTAGAGAGAGCTGGGGAGGCCCGTGTTCCTCCTGGGGAACGGGCTGCTCATGTGTCCCTTCTGTTTGGCAGAGAATTCTCCCAGCCACGGGAAGTCACCCGACCACAAAGGCCGCGTCAGCAGCCTGCTCCACAAGCCCGAGTTCCCTGATGGAGAGATGATGGAAGTTCTCATCTAACACGGCGGCCCTGTTGAATTTCCCAACAGAACACTAACAAGCGAGGAACGTGGCAAAGAGAAAGAAAGAAAGACCAAGAAGGTTGTGAATGGGTAATCACGAATGATTTGAACTGAGGATTTCAGATTAGTAAGAACCCTTTTTATAAATGTTAAAAAAAAAAACCAACAAAAAACAAAAAAACAAAAACAAGGAGACCTGCATGACTGAAGAGGAAGAGAAGGCCATGGATTTCTACTACATATGGTGAAAGAAAGAAGATGCATGTAGGTTTGGAAACAGAAGAAATAAGAAATGGAATTTTTCATTGTACAGAAAATGTATCTCTTGGGGAGGGTCTGTGTACACCCAGTCTCTGGTTATAAACAGATAAACCTGAGCTTGGATCTGCCTTGGAATACACCCATTCTCCTTGCCTCATAGCTTGTTTTGCTTAAGAAGAACCCCCGTAGAAATCTCGGAGCATCCCTCTTGACGTAATGTAGTATCATCTGTGTCCTCCGCGGGGTGTCCTGTGAATGCGTGTGGACGTGTCCATGAGGAGGGATGTCTGAGGTGACGGGGGATTGAAAAGCCCATCTTCACCTCATTACCTGCTGCTTTGGATTTTCAGGAGATCGCGGGGCCTCTCAGCTTTTCTGGATTGAGCGGTATTTCCTAAGCAGGATGGGAACTTTCTGGTCTTAGTGCTCCTCCTCCCTCCCTCCTCTGAGTTCATCATGGTCTCTGCTTCATTTTCTTTACCTTTACCCTTTTTTTTTTTGTTTTCTTTTGGAATAAGCCATGGCAGAATTCTTTAGCTCTGGGGTTAGCGCAGTCGTCTGAACAGTCATCATTCCTGCTGTGTTTCCTAGCAACCCGTGGGACAAAGCCGTGTGCCAGCTTCCTGGCTGTTTCCGCCCGCTTTGAGGAGCTGGGCTGCCCCCGGTCACCTTGTTCTGACTCTGAACTAGGTCAGCTCTGACGAGGTGGAAGACCCGTGACTGCTGTGGCATCGTGCTTTCAGCTCACGGCGCTGACTTTTCTCTCCCATCTGCTCTTGGGTGGAGTTTGGGATCTCCACCTCATTGCTCTGTGGAGGTAGGACATTTAGGACTGCCCTCCAGGAAGGAGTAACACTTGATTGGTGGCATCCGGGATCTTCCCTGGCGCCTTGTCCCCCTTTCTGCTGTTTGTGGTTCTCGGGCATGTCCACGCCTCCGCCGGCCGTTTGCACCCCTCCGGGCGCAGTCGGTGAGCACGCAGACCCTGACGCTCAGTGTGTTGTGTCAGCACATCAGTCATCAGCTCTGCCCCGCCGGGAACTCGCTTTGGGTCTACACAATGTGATCGGGTTTTCCAAGGTTTGGTTTGGGACAACTTGTCCAAAGTAAGATGGAAACACCAGGTCAAAGGGCCAGGAGGGAGTGAGGTCATGGGCCTCATCCATGTGCTGTGAGGTTTCCCATCTGACGCCTCAGACGTCGGCTTTCTTTACAAGTCTAGAAGGTGCTGGGCCAGGAGAGAGGAGAAGCTAGTCAGGCCGTCAGATGCTCCTGCGGGGTCCTCATAGTTTTCTCCCCCCAGGGCAGCTGGATCTATGTTTTTCCAGGTCCCTTCGCTCATGCTTACTTAAGGGAAGAAAAAAAGACTGGGGTCTGAGGCTTTATCAAGTCCCACCTAAATGAAGTCCTGGAGACATCACTTAGGACATTTCGCTTGGGGAGCTCATTTTAGGATTGGCCACCCCACACGTGGACCTTGTCCCCTAGAAGTGGGTGAGAGCCAGAGCCCCAGCCCAGGTTCCTGTGCACCTCATTGGCGGCTTGGGTGCGAGGCTCGCTCGCCCCCCTTGGTCCTCCGAGTTGCCAGACGTGTTCACTGTCAGCGCGCAGATGCAGACGTCACCATGTTTCAGTTGTCAATCTTTTTTTCTTCTAAACTGTTGAGACTCCTCTGGAAGGAAAGGGACCTATAGCTTTGAAATGTCTTCTCTGGTGGCAGATTGCCTCGCCAGGGCCCCGACAAGCTTCACCTGCATAGCTTTCCTGAAGTCTTGCTGGCATTTAGGAGACATGCAGATACGGAGCTCCCACGGTGCGTTCTGGATGGTGTACGATATATTATCTCATTGGGTTTTCAGAAAATGATACCAGCTGAGTTTTTTAGTGCCAACTGTATGCAAGCACTGGGGTAAGTACGTTTCAGTGAGTCATCCAACCATGGCGGGGGGAGGGGGCGGTGGTGGCAACTTGATCAGCCTTATTTCCCAGAGGAGGAAAATGGGTCTCAGGGAGGTTAAGTTCCTTCCCCAGGACAGGCTGGGGTCCCAACTGAGAGTCTGGGGAGAGGAGCTGTGCCTTTGTCACTGGCTGGACTGCCTCTGACTTGATGCTAACATGTTTGGGTGCTACATCTTGGCCCACTCTGCCCCCTGTATTTGGTATACACACACACACACACACACACACACACACACACACACACACACACACACACACACACCTGCACCCCCTCTCAGGAGCTAAGAAATGACTAAAGCCCAGAACTGCTAGAACTCCCCTTAAACACAAGTATAGATGGAGGTCTTTGTGTTTGGTTAGAAGCAGGGCCACAAAATCTATTTTAAAAGCATTTGCATGTGGCCCAGAGACCAGGCTCAGCCACCTGTGTCCTCGGGATTCTGAGAGCTGATGGTATGAGAAATTCCCCCTATGGCAACCTTCTGAGTCCCAGAGACTGATGCGAACTTGGATGTCAGGTGCGGCTGGATCCGGGAGGCGGTGGAGAATAAATTGATTTGAACGTGTTCCAGGCAGGGAGCTCACACTTAGGCTTCCCAGAGCTGAGCGAAGAGGTGTGTTTTCTAGAACAGAGTCCCACTGCATGTCTTGCACTGGTGCTGGGGTGAAGGTGGGCTTTGGGGTGCCCCCAATGACCTCACTCCTCCTAAGCCAGACGGCTAGACTGTAGTCTAGCCGTGGTACACAGGAGCCAAAGAGTGTTCTTACAACACAGATTGTCCAGTGCACAGATGGCTTCTTCTCAACCCCAAGCTTGAGGCAGCCATGGTGTATGCGTTATAAACGTTGGTTTTCTTTTATTTTTTCTTACTCATTAATCAGTGTGTTTAAAATGTCTTCCTCAACGCGAGGATTGTTTAATGGGTTCAACAATCTGATGTGTGGCTCCGTGAGAGATGGGCAGAGTAATTAAGAAGTTACCAGGAGCTGATCATCTGGGAGCATGGAGAGGTCAGCGTTGCAGTAAATGGATTTCTTCTGGAACTAATAAGCAATTGTTCCCCTATTCCTTCTGAGTAGTACCCCCTTTTCTCGTTTGGTGATTTAACGGTATATAAAGACATGTGTATACGTCCGTGCATACATACGAGGTGTAGCTGAAAGGTTGTGTGTCGTTCCTTCTCTTAATACCCAGAAGAGCCAGCGGTTTCATCTCGCCCCACCCTCCTTAAAAGGTGGCCCTTTGGGAGACTCTGCTGATTATTACTACAGTGCTGCCCGCATAGAAACATTTTGCAAGCGCCTCTATTAGAGTGGATTTGGGCCCTGGCACATTCCTTTGGTTATCCTTTGAGATGAGAAATCATCATCCTTTGAGGATGGATATAAGTTTGGAAATAATCCCCAGTCATTCACTCAGTTGGATAAATAAAGATGGGCGATTAAGGTAAATCACATTCTTTTAGCTTTTTTATTTCTTTTTGAAAAAAAAAAATCCTTAAGATATTCCTGGAAATCAGTCTTTGGACTCCTAGCGACCGCTTCAAAGAAGGACAGTCATCATCAGTACATGTAACTTCTGGTGGATTCGTTTCTAAAGATCCGTCCTCTCGCCATGCCTTGTACGTGTTCACATCTCCGCACACGCACAGATGTATAAACCCCAGTAGGTATCCTGTAAAACTGTGTTATACTTAAGTGCATGTTATTGTCATGTTATGCTAAGATTGAGGTGTTTCTTTGTCATGA
The DNA here is from genome assembly GCF_009834535.1 of Camelus ferus. Lineage (NCBI taxonomy): Eukaryota > Metazoa > Chordata > Mammalia > Artiodactyla > Camelidae > Camelus > Camelus ferus. The sequence goes on along the minus strand of NC_045705.1, from coordinate 8,406,644 downwards.
AACTTTACTTCTTCACCGAATTAAAATCTTGTTTTCAATTTACTCAAGTACCTAGACAGCATTTTCTTGTTATCAGCTGCTGAAGTTCTGGTGCCCAGTGCTGTGTTTCCATGTGGTTTTCCTAGGATGCTGTTCACATAGACACCTGTAAGTATTTATTACAAAACAGAAGGGAGGCAAATTGATCCAGGGTGATTTTTCTTTGAATTAAGATGGTTTCCCCTTTTGCGGAGGGAGAGGGGAGCCTCCTTCTCAGTGCGGCGTGTACAGAACTTGTGAAATTCTGTGAGCAAGGCAGACTGTGTGCCCACCTCGGCCACAAACTCTGATGGCCTGAGCGTCACCGCACTTGCCGCCTGCCTGTGCTTGGTGGCCGTGCGCTGTGTTCCCTCCAGTGGCCTCTGGTGTAACGTTTCGGAATCTTCACGTGCTGGTCTGTATCGCAATCGGGGGTCAGAGCTGCACAGCTGGATGGGTCTGTGTACAGAGCGGGGCAGTCCAAGAACACGGCATGTCGCCCCCAGCAAATATTGATCCTGTCAGGTCAGCCAAAGATTTTCCTGATTCTTTGCTGCTTAAACTTGTGCCTTACTATTGTATATAATAAATGGATAAAACGGCTCTTTCCCTCACGCTTGCTCTTTTCTTTCCCCAGGAGCTTATACACCAGGTGCTCAATAAATGCTGGGTGGATTTCATTTCGTTTTACCGCTGAGGGCAGCCTCACTTGCTGTTTTGCTTCCAGAAGCATCTGGCGCCCCCGCACCCCTCCAGCCCCGTGGGCCTCACACCAACACACACTCCTAATTCTGAGGAGGAAGGACGTCATCCAGGCCACTGGAGCTGGCATCCACCCACCCCCTGCCCCTCCAGGCAGATAAGGAAAGAGGACACACTGGGATGTGGGCCCGGGAGACGGTGGTGACTTGATCACATCTAAGTGTCCCCTTTGGGCATTCCTGGGTTCAGGGCCTGCCCATGACCACGGTCACTCAGGAATTAACCCAAGAGTGTGGGCAGGAGTCAGACGCGTCTCTGTGCCCTGCGATGGACGTGGCAGATACCACTGCTTTGTACGTGTCTTGGGTTCCAGGAAAAGGCAGGGGCTTTAGTAGAAAGGAGTCACATGGTAAACTGGTGACATTCAGGTGGGAGCCCCGGTGGCTGAAGCATGTGAACAGAATAAATCCTGTGAGAGCCCCCAAGTGAAGGGCCCTCCCGAGGAGACAGTGGCCTGGGAGCATTGTTGGGGAGCACGAGGTGCCCTCTGTTTATCTGCTGGTCCTGCCGCCTCTCTGAGCGGAAGCCCCTCTCGCCCACTCCGCTCTGCACAGGAAAAGCTTCCTGAATGTGAGTGTGGGAAGAGAGAGGGCTGGCGCGGTTTGCACACACGACCAACCTGTCCTCGCAGCCACCTAGTCATCCCCATTTAAAGACAAGGAAACTGAGGCTCAAACAACCTTGTACAAGTAACATGGGAAACATGACTGAGCAGGATTCGAACTCAGATCGACCTGCCAAGGAGCCTATGCACTGGCGATGAAAGATGGGTAGGAGCTGGGAGCTTGCATTCTTCCCTGTCCTGACTTCTACCCAAAGGAATTCTCCACCGGGACCCTCAGGTCCCTGCATGCATGTGGATGTGACTCGGAAACATAAAGGGACATCTGGGTGGCTCCCCAGTCTGCACCTCTGGGACAGCTCTGGGAAGATAGCTGCAGGACCCAGGTGCCTTAGGGCTCAGATGAGGACCCGTCCCAGCCGGCCTCCTCCCCTGCCGTCTCCTCGCCCTGACCCCGCGCCTGCCGCTCTGCGAGCTGCCCCCCAGCTCTGGTCTTACTCGGGCTTCTGTCCTGCATCCTGGGCGGGGGCCTCCTGCCTCTTAGATTGCCTTGCTCGTCGTAGTCAGGAGTCAGCTCCCAAGTGAGAAATAAATCAGGAGCTCGGAAATTCTTTTCTTAAAATATACAAAGTTCACAGTGATGAAATAAAAGGAGCTTTGTGTCTTTTAAGAATTTTGCCATTTCACTGTTTCTCTTTCCCTTTTATCAAGCATGGCCATGTCTCTGACACGCTTCCTTTAGCTGCCCCGCTCCTGGCAGGCGGACCTCCTCTCTTGGTGAGTCTGTCTCCCTCTAAAGTCTCCCTTTATGGAGCCCAGATGGAGACCCTTCCTGTCTGGCATGGATTTCTATCAAAGGGTGTCTCTTCCCAAGTTCCTGCTGTGAATGCAGAGAATACAGGGCTCACAGACTACATCACTGGGTAATCTGGGTAAAATAATGTAACTCTTAGTTCTGTTGTTGGAAACAAAATGCGTATCTTTACATCCTGATTGGTTTCGCCCCTCTGATTGTTGGAGGGAAGGAGGACCTTACATTTATTGAGTTGGCTCTGGAATATTACTTCACCTGGACAACCCCAGACGTAGCATCATCACCCCTGAGCTTCAGATGAGGAAACAGGCTCATGAGAAGTGGGAAGAGGTTGAGGGAAGGGATAAGTTAGGAATTCAGGATTAGCAGATACAAATTACTAACATATAAAATAGATAAGCAACAAGTCCTACTGGACAGCACAGGGAACTACATTCAATATCTTGTAATAACCTATAACGATAAAGAATATATATATATGTATAACTGAATCACTATGCTGTGCACGAGAAACTAACACAACATTGGAAATCAACTAAACTTCGATTTAAAAAATTAAAGAAAAAAAAGAAGCGCAGTGAACGCTGGGCTGTCCATCCAGCCCAGGCCTGCTCACTCAAGACCCCGCCCTTCTCTCTTGCACTGTATCGTGGCCTTTCACTTTATTTGGTTTTATTCTTAATGTTTGGTTTGCTGTTTTTTTGTTTTTCATAGTTCTGGAGAGAATTGGAGGCAAATGACTAACTGAAAAACCATTTTTGAGGCTCTTTTTGGGAATATATTTCCAGCAGAAAGCTTGTGTGGGTGGACAGGCTGGATCCAAGCCTCTGGTCCCTTTGTAAGAGGATTTAACCTAGAGGAGCTGATTGTGTGTTGACACAGAACACCTCGGGGACAGCACCGGAAAGGAGGGACCTAAGGCAGATGCGGTCACAGAGCTGGCCTCTGGGCGGGGGCCCCACTCCTTTTCTTCCTGAGGCCCATCCCAAGCCCACAGAACTCGTGGTGCAGAGATGCTGAGGGTAAGCCATTGTTTTTCAGTCGAATGAAGCCCTGGATGGTCCCTGGCGGACATCTCGGTGTGTGTTTCCCAGTCCAGACCTGGTACCTTCCCTTTTGCCTTCACCGCTCCGCCTGCTGCCCCATCCTCTCCATCACCTCTGCTGGGAACCCAGGTCATCTTGGCCTCCTCCCTCCCCTGCCTTGTTCCTGGCTGCTCACTCCACCCCACCCACCATGCTGTTTCCATACCTTCAGCCTCTCCCTCCTACAGCCTGAGCTCAAGACCTCCCCTCCCACTTGGACAACCACAGCAGCCTCCTGCCTCCACACCGTCCTGCTCCACCCTAGACGCGGAAACCAGAGAGACAGCAACAACCGACATTTCTGTATCATCCTTTCGCACCCCATGGCCCTGTGAGCCTCTCCTACCTTAGGACGCTGAATTCTTACGATCGCTCTGAGGCCGGCGCACCACCCCCTGGAGAGGAACAGCAAAGTCCTCCGTTCCCAGTGGCCCTCAGGGTGACTTTCAAACTGCCGATAAGGCGTTCATGCTCACAGTCCCGCCTCTGCCCTCAAGTTGCTCTAGAACCACCTCTGGGCCCCAAATCTGCTCTGTGCGTTTCCATTCCAGCCCTTGGCTCGGAGTTCCCTCCTTTCTGTCTGTCCAAGTCCTACCTGTTCTTTAAGGTGGAGCGCCCATGTCTCTTCCCTCAGGGAGGTGATCCAGACCACTGGGGTCAAAATGCATCGCCTCCTTCCATGATTAGCTGAGCCACCTCCACCAAATGTGTCAACTCTGAAGACTTAACAGAAGAGTTGGAATAGCGTGTCTGCACACCCGACAGCCCTGAGCATTGTGGCATCTCCCTCGTCCCCGGCACCTTCATTTTGCAGAGTTCTATCAGAACTGAACAAACATTTAGCTTTAGGAACAGCCTGTAAACAGAGGCCAAGTTCATGATTCACTTAGCAGGTTACTACTGAAAATGAATTATGTGCCCAGTACATCTCAGATCCTGGAGGGGAAGCCAGAGGGTACAGACAGCTCTGGCAATTCCTGCCTTGAAGGAAGGGGAGTGGAGACTGAGATGGACTGACCTCCTACTGCGGGCCAGGCATTTCACAACCATCACTGCAGTGGGTCCTCAGGGCAGCAAGTATGGAGAGATTCAGAGACCTTAAGTAAATGACGCAATTATTTATCCAAGTAAGTGGTGAGATGGCATTTAAACCTAGGCTTGGGTGCCTAAAAGTCAAAAATTTCCCACTATATCATGCAGTCTCCTAGTTTAAGTCTAATTGAGGTCACAAGTGCAGGAAACAACTTGTTCCTTGCTCATCTTTTTTTAAAAAACACCTTTATTGTGGTATATTTATATACAGTAAATAGTTTTTTTCAGGTATACACTATGATAAAGCTTCACCACAGCTGAGGTGGTCAACCTCTCCATCATTTATTTGCAAAAGCATTCTAGTTTTTAATTTTTAAAAAATTTTTATAAGTAAAGTATTTTTGTAAAAATTTTTTGGAGGGGGAGGTAATTAGGTTTATTTATTTATTTAGTTAGTTAGTTAGTTTTTAATGGAGGTACTGGGGATTGAACCCAGGACCTCATGCATGCTAAGCATGCACTCTACCTCTGAGCTATATCCTCCCCCTAAAGGATTTTTATTCATGTATTTTCACAAATCAGTAGACACACTTCTTAAGGACTTATGATGAGTAAGATACTGTGAGAATTATTTCCATGTTACATTCAGGATCAGGACGCGAAGGCTTAGAAGTTCTCCAAATTCATTATTACAAAATGATGTTTGTACTTGTCACTCATCTTTGTTGGGGTATGTATACCAGGTCCCTGGACAGATCTATGAAGATCCACCATCTCCAGCAGTTGGGAAGCATTTGGCTGATGGTCCCCAGCCCCAAGGTGGCAGTGTGAACTGCCTGCCCAGAGGGAGGGCACACAGAGGGTCCACCAACGTTTACCTGTGACAGTCTCACAGTCAGGATGTGGTAAGAGAGTCCCGACTGAATCTTTTCCCCTTTCTGCCATCTCTAAGAGCTCCACCGCCACCACCAAGGTCCATCAGCCGTCCTGTCCAGTCCCAGCCTTTCCGGAAGAGCCCAAGGAGCTGGTGCTGTGCCCTGCCTTCTCTCTCCGATCTATTTACTTTCTCAATCTCATTTCACCTGGAAAGGAGGCAGTTGGAGGCAATCACCATAAGCAGTATCTTTATTTAGTTATTTAATTTGTAATTCGATGTAAATAGTTTGTATCTTGAAAAATAAACAGTTTCTGTCCCATTTCCCATCACCGCTGCCCTTTTCTGCTGAATTCACAAACTCAGGCTTGGATGCATGTCACAGCCGTCCAGGCTTGTGCAAATAATGTTGTACGTCAGTAATAAGCCAACATCATGAATGGAAAAACTCAAAGCTGGCCACTTCTCACATCTCAGTTAAGACCACCACCGTGTTCTGGAGGGGAGCCCATTGTGTCAGGGCTTCTGATAACAAACAAATGTGCACCACCACCCACATCTGTTTTCTGTATGGTAACACTGGGCATTCAATGAGTGGCTGATAAAGACACTATAAACTTCCTAGAAGAAAACATAAGCAAAACAGTTTCTGACATAAATCTTAGCAATGTTCTCCTAGGGCAGTCTACCCAGGCAATAGAAATACAAGCAAAAATAAACAAATGGGACCTAATTAAACTTATCAGCTTTTGCACAGCAAAGGAAGGAAACCACAAGCAAAACAAAAAGACAAGCTACGGAATGGGAGAAAATATTTGCAAATAATGTGAAATCTCTACTTTGTAACTTCCCCAATCTGTGCAAAATGTGTTTCTTCTAGAGAACTCAAATGTGTCTTTTATTGCTAGTTAGTTATATGCTATTAACACCGCCTAGGGACGGCGATGTGATTTCTGGTTACACAGCTGGGGCACCAGAGAAGTGGGGCACTTTCTCAAGGTCATGGTAAAGTGCCAGCAGAGCCCAACTAGAGCCGGGCCCTCCTGCAGTTCTTTTAGTGCTTTTTGGGCAGAATGAGCCATCTGTGCTGATGCTGTGTGAGCATCAGAGCCCTGCCCCCTTTCCTGCCTGAGAATCAGGAACCAGAGACGTGTTGGGTGTGGTGTGGATCATCAGGTAGCGACTTCACGTCTGGCTTGTGTGTCTAAAGACCCAAGAGATTTCACAAAGGCATCATCCCAGACTCGAGGGCTGGGATTTCTCCCGTGTCAGAGCCAGGAGGGTGGGGCCCGGGGTTGTGACGTCACAGCAGACCACGCCTTGGGGGTCTTCCTTTGACAGCCTCAGAACCTACAGCAGGGCTGAGATGAGGATGCCCACGGAGGCAAGATGGGCTGATGGAAACAGACAAGGGGCCTCCCCCCAAGATAACAGAGCTGATGGCAGACGCAGGGCTCTTCAATATGTGAGATTCAGGGTTGGAGAGACACCTCTGTCACAGTCTGGTGGGGACCCCACGTAGCAGCTGGTTCTTCAGGATTCTCAGTATGTGGAGAATGAACAAACATCACAAATAACTCATGATTCATACTGAGAAACATGCTTAAACAGAACACATGCACATCTGTTCAACATGCCTTATTGTGTTAAGATGCAGGATGCAAAGATGAGACGCTGTACCTGCCCTCTGCCCCGACTCTAAGCTCGTAGTCTGGGTGAAAAGACCAGACAGAACCACAAACCCATTAGAACCAATGCCAAACTCATGGGGGGTAGAAGTTGTTCTCTTGGTCTAAAGGAGCAGGGAAACAGAAAGGGAAGTGACAAGTGGGTTGAAGGTGGATGAGTGAGAAAGGGCGACAGGGCTGAGGTCAGAGGGAAGAGGGGACAGCGGGCACAGAGGCAAGACGTGTGTAGGACACCATGGCTCTGGTCTGCAGGGGCAGGCGGAGTCGAGGCTGGGTGGGCTTCTAGGTCCCTGAGCTGCGGTGCCAAAGACTCTCTGTGGCCACAGCATGTTGGGAGCTGGCAAAGATAGATCTAAATAGGAATGGGATCCAGCTGAGGCTGTTTTACAGAAAGATGATGGAGGGCTGCATGAGTCCGCACATGAGGAAGGGACAATAAAGACCCTGTTTCTGTGGCCATGTCACAATTACTCCCCAACATAACCATTTATTTTGCTCAAAACTTTGCAGTCTGGGTTGGGGGGGGGCTTGGGATAGGGGTTGGGGTGTAGTTCATCTGTGCTTGGCTCAGTTAGGGAGGCTGAAAAGCACAGGAGCTGTAATAGTGGGGAGTCCTGGGGCATCTCCCTTTGTGGTCTCTCCCAGCCTCAGGGCAGTCGGACCTCTTACGTGGTAGCTCAGGGTGTCAAAGGCACAGAGGCAGTGAGAGAGAGACAGTGAGCCAGACAGAAGTCATACTGCCTTTTACGATCAGACCTCAGAAGTCACCCAGCATCACTCTGCCACATCTGTTGGTCAGGCATTTACAAAGACCTGCTGGGGTCTCAGGGAGTGGAGGGTAGACTTCAACTCAAGTGGAAATGGCATGGCTCTAGAAGAGCACGAGAGCCTGGAGACAGTACCATTGCCGTTTTGGAAATCAAAGTCCGTCACACGAGGTGCATGCCAGACCCAGTAACCTAAGTTTTACCTTCATTTCTCACTTCACTCTCCCCTCTACCTATGAGATAGGTGTCATCCTGCCCCTTTTCTGCATCAGGAAATTGAGACTTGGAGATGTTAAGAGGTCTGCCTGAAATCACACATCAAGAAGTGATGGAGCTGGATTCTGTGCACAAGCCTAATGGCCCCAAAGCCCTTTCCCTCTCCCAGTTGCAGCTTCAGCCGCGGGAAGGAAAACACAGAGACAGACTAGTTCAAAGTCACGGTCCTGCTCCGGAATGTGGTCGCCATTGAGAAGGGCAGGTGATTTACGAGCTGAATAGGGAGCTGAATAAACAGATCTGAGGACCAACTGAATGTGTGTTGTGTCTGCATCAGATACGCTACAGGATAAGCATTTCCTGTGTAGTCAGTGCAAATGCCAAGGGGCTCCTGTGCTTTGAGTTAACAAAGGAGATATGGACGAGGAAGCAGGAGGCGCCTGTGATTGTCAGCATCTCACCACCTGCGACCTCCATTCTTAGCCACCCCGTTTTCGCTTTAAGAGGAAAGAAGAGAGCGGAGATGAGGTTGTACATAGGGAGGCTCACTCCTCCCTGGCACTCCGCAGCCCCCTGCACGCTGACCTTCTCAGCTCGAGCCAGGCTGCATTCCTCTAGTGGGAGAGCTGAGGTCTGGCGGACAGGTGCCCAGCATTTTGGAAGCTGGGCTGAGAGACAACATAGCAGAGAAGAATGACTGGGAGCCTCCTGGCTGTGTTCCTACCTGTGATTCCCATTGTCCCAGCCCCAGTGCACTCTGTCCTTCTAGAAATTGGATTGGGTGCCCAAACATCTCCCCTTTTGCCCAGGCTGGCAGGTTGGGTCCCTCTGGTCACCCATCACTCAGAGTCCCGAGTAGGGCAAGCACAGGAGGACTCAGTCCCGACAGCTTGCCTCGCCTGCCCACAGCGAGGAGTTAGAGCACCCATAGCGCGGCCTCTTCCCAAACACCTCACAGCCGACGTCACTGTGTCATCCCTGCAGACCCGCATCGTGAGACCCCTGGTGGTCCCAAATGTGGGAAGGCCCTCCCCTCTTCCCGTGGTATTGACTCCGCAGGCTTCCTTTCAGCTGACTCTGCTTTTTCTTCCTTTCCTTCTTGAAAAACAGAAATCAACATGAAAGGCTAGAGATATGCCTTCAACTCCCAGCTTCCCGGCAGCCGTGGGCCTCCCAAGAGTCCTGAGCCAAGCAGTGATCCCTTCCACCAGCTGTGCGTTCCGAGCGGGAGTTTCACAGACCTTCTGTTGACACACAGCTTTCAAAGAGCACGTCAGTTTCATGTTCTGAAAATCTCCCTCCCTCCCTTTCCTCCTCTCCTTTGAACTTGGAAGGCGTCTCCCGCAGGAGATTGGAGTGTGGGCTTTCTGCCTTTCTGACATTTGTTTGCTTGCTGGCTTTTATCTTTCATCTTTCCCACAAGGATTCCAGGTGGCTAACAGCAAAGTACACACACACACACACACAGAATGGTTAATGACATCATAACAGGAGGCCCTCGGTGTTTGTGATTTCAAATTCCCAGTTTCAGCTAGTCTTTAATAATGCTGAAGGCCGGTGATGTAAGAGAATGTTGAAATCTCTTGAGATTTGAGCCACTCAGCCTCAGCCCCTTTCTGGGAGGCGGGACAATCTGCACACTCAAGAGTCAATAAAGCATGGCAGGTTCACCCTGTCCGTCCCAGAGGCCAGCGGCACCGACTGGGGCACAACGGGCATTGGGCCAGGGTGAGTGGCCTCCTGATGCGACTCATCTGCCTGCCTGGCTCATGAAACCCCATCCAAGGCTCTGCCGATGCCTAAGGGGACGTTTGTGGGGAGGGGCAAGTATGTTTCAGCATGTTCTCCTGTCCCTAGTGTGTTTGATAATCAGATGCATCTTCAAAAATAAAAGAATTTCTATAAATGTTGGAGAGGGTGTGGAGAAAAGGGAACCCTCCCACACTGTTGGTAGGAATGTAAATTGGTGCAGCCACAATGGAGAACCTCCTTTCCTTCCTTCCTTCCTCCCTCCCTCCCTTCCTCTCTCTCTCTTTTCTTTTCTTTCTCTCTCTCTTTCTCTCTTTCTTTCTTCACCTTCTCTTTCTCCTTCTTCTCCTTTGCAAATTCTTCTTCACTGAAGGGAATCCTCCTCTGACCTCCTGCCTCTAACCCTACCCAAAGGCCTGGCTGGGATTCAGCAGGTCCTCATAGACTTTGAAATTACGTTGAGCAAAGGTGCATGAAGGGGCCACCTGACCAGAAGCAGCCCTCAAGGCTGATCTTCTGAGCTTCTGGAACTGCCCATCATGGCTCCACTTTCTCATGGAGAGAGGAGTGACTGCAGCTCTGCCAGGGTTGCCGAGAGCTCACATGGCACCTTTAGCAAGTTAGAAAAAGGCACACTCCCTCAAGACATTTGATTACCATGTGCTGGAAAACAGTGATTATAAACCTACATACCTAGGGTGATGCCTAAGTTCATGTCACCTCCTGCAGTTGGCTGGTGCCCAACCTGGACAACCTATACTGGTCAGGCCGAGTCACACAAACACAGTTCTATACTGGTTCTGCCACTTATCAGCTGAGTGATCTTGGGCTGGTCACTGGGCTCACTGAAGATCAGTTTCTGATAGAATGGAGGCAGTGTTGTCTCCTGCCCAACTTGTTCACAGGTTTAAATGGGGAAATCGGGAAAAGCTATTGCTAAGGAGCCAGAGTGAGAGTTTTCTTCTTGGAATATGATGGAAATATTAAAAATCAGAGACCAGAGCCTTGTCCCAGAAGGACATGCATCCCTCTCTGCTTCCCTGCCAAGTCGCAGGGGGGATAATGGGATCTTTTTAAGTCCTTCTGTGATTTGATTTTCTTGTCACAGTGGGAGAAGAGGTGGGCGGGTAGTTGAGGTTCGTCCTCAGTTTCCTCTGCTCCTAAATCTTTGGTGACTATTCCTCCTATAAACCCTACCCCTCTCTCACCCTGTGTCTCTTCCCCTTACTCTCCTGTTCTTTCTTCCTCCTGTTCAAGTCTAATTCCAGAAAATGATTGGTAAGTCTTAATGATTATTTGGAAATTTGCCTCTAAATAATTTCAGGGAAAAAAAAAAAAAACAAAACTGGAATCTAACCAGTGCATTTGGACATCAGGGTCCAAGGGAAAGATATCTGGGACCCAATTTCTGTATATGACATGGAAATATCACCAAGATGACCGCTGTTCCACCTTTAAAAATCCTGTAGATGACCACGTGTCAGTTTGCTGCTCAGACTGTGGCCCCCTCTAGTGGCAATCCATGGGAATGGCTACCATTCTCCCTCTAGGATGGGGCCTTGAAGTTCTGCTGCTCTAATGCTGGATCCCCGCCCCTGTCCAACCCTTTAAACAGTCATAGCAATCAGGTAAGACTTTATTTGGGCCTCATGGTCATCTTCCGATATTTAGAGGGCAAGAACCTCACTCTCTCAGATTGTTCAGGAGCCCAGGTCTCCAAGCCAAGCTCAGTCATTAGCTGGGGCACCTCTGAGCACCAGTTTCCTTATCTATAAAATGGGATTACTGATGCCTGGTGTCTGTCTCCCACAAGACTGTTGTGAGGATCAAAAGAGACAGTAAGGGGCAAGAGAGTGAAAGCTCTTTGAAAACTGTATCCATAAATAAACGTAGTGATGGTTCTCATATGCTGTCTAATGCAGTAGCCACTAACCACATGTGACTATTTAAATTGAAATTGATTAAAAATAAATAAAAATAAAAATTCAGTGCTTCAGTCACACTGGCCACACTTCAAGTGCTCAATCGTGTGCCTGGTGGCTACCAAATTACAGAGCACAAAACCAGAACATTTCCATCATCACAGAAAGTTCTGTTGGACAGCCCTGCAGCCTAGAGAATTGATTTGAAGAAAAAGCTTCACATTCTCCAATTCTGCTCTGTCCTTAAAGAAGAAAGCTCATATGTAGTAGTTTGTAAGTAGAGGAAGACGCCTAGATCACACTACCCAATGGGTACAACGGATTCATTCATTTTGTGTGTTGGGGGGGCGGGGTTTCCATACAAATACACACACACACACACACACACACACACTTATACATAGAGAGAGAACCTGCTATGTGTCTGCCAAACATTGTGCTACTTTCATGATAAAAACACTCAATAAAATAAGAATAGAAGGGAAACTTCCTCAGTCTAATAAGGGCAATTACCAAAACCCCACAGCTAACATCATACTTAATGATGGAAGACTAAATGCTTTTCCCCCAGGTTCGGGAACAAAACAAGGATGTCTGCCGTCATCACTTCTATTCAATATTGTATTAAAAGTTCTAGCCAGGGCAATCAGACAAGGTAAAGAAGTAAAAGGCATTCAGATTGGTTGGAAAGGAAAAAATAATACTGTTTTTATTCACAGATAACACGATCATGTATATCGAACATCTTAAAGAATCTGCAGCAACAATAAGAACAAAAAAATTAGAATACGTAAGTTTGGCAAGGTGCAGGATGCAGGATAAGTATACAAAAATCAATTGTATTTCTATACACTACCAATGAATAATCTGAACATGAAATGAATAACACAATCTCGATTATAAAAGCATCAAAAATATTTAAATATTTTAGAATAAATATAACAAAATTATTATCAATTTGTACACTGAAAACTATAAAACATGACTAAAAGAAATTACGTAAACCTAAATAAATGGAAAAACATACATGCTCATGGAGCAGGAGATTTAATATTATTAAGATTATTTACAGATTGGATATAATCCTTATCAAAATCCCAGAGGCGTTTTTTTTTTTGCAGAAATTGACAGGTCAATCATGAAATTTGTATAGAAATGCAAGAGACCTGACCTGAAATAGTCCAAATGAGCTTAAAAAGAGCAAAGTTGGAGGACTCACACATTTCAATTTCAAAGCTTACTGCAAACTACAGTTACCAAGACAGTGTGGTACTAACATAAACACAGACAAATGGACCAATGGAATGGAATTGAGAGTCTAGTAATAAACCCTTACATTTATGGTCTCTTGTCCTCAGTTCATGAAATCAGAGCCATAAAAGTGAAATGGGTGTCTTATTCATAACATACCACGTTCCACCATAACTGGGTTTACATCAATGAGGTGACTTTTGGAAAGCATCTGAGGATGGTGGTTAATTGTCAGGGGAACCAACCCTGAACAGAGGGTTGGAATTTTCAGTCCCAGGACATGTATGCCTGGGAGGCGACTCCAGGGGACTCGAGGTTAAATCCATCACCAATGGTCAACTGATTTAATCAATCATGCCTATGTGATGAAGCCTCCAGAAAAACCCAAAAGGAGGAGGTTTAGAGAGCTTCCAGGTTGGGGAACCAAAACACTTCCCAGTGCCACATCCCAGGCCCCATGAGGACAGAAGTTCTTTGCTCAGGACCTCCCCCGGTGCATCTCTTCTCTGGCTGTTGACTCATAGCCTTTAATATTCTTTGAGATAAGTTGGTCGTCTAGTAAGTAAACAGGTTTCCTGAGTTCTGTGAGCTGCTTTAGCAAATTAATCCAACCTAAAGAGGGGGTCGTGGAAACTTCCAATTTATAAAAGTCAGTTGGTCAGAAGCATGGGTAACAATCTGGACTTGTGCCTAGTCTGAAGTCCACTTTAGTAGATTAAACAAACCCTAGGAGGGGGTCATTGGAACCTCGAATCTACAGCTGGTCAGTATGAGCCCGCATCTTAAGTGGGTAGGGGGCAGTCTCATGGGACTGAGCCTTCAGACTGGAATCTGATAGTGTCAGAATTGAGTTAAATTATAGGACACCCAGCTGGTGTTCAGAGCATTGCTTGGTGGTGTGTAGAAACCAACCCTTCCCTCCCCAACACTGGAATTGGTCCTGGAACTTTTAATGCATTTAGCATATTTCAGAAAGTCGTACAAGGCAGGCTCTGGACCTTTATAAACTGGGTCTTTGCTGACATAGCAGAGCATTGCAGTGAGGCAGCTGCCGTCTCACTGGCCCCAGTGTCTTCCTCCTGCCCTGAGAGCTGCCACAGTCTGTCCATGTGACAGGCATCGTCTTTGTAAGGTGATGTCATCTGTGGCTCAGAGGATGGACCATGGGGTCAAAGAGACCTGGATTCAGCAACTGTTCCTACAAACTCTGGGCAACCTGATCTCTGAGTTTCAGCTTCTGCACCTGTTTGGGGATAACACTGGTCTCCCAGGGTTGCTGCTGGCAACCTGCAACCTGTTGACTCAGACAACCCACATCAAATTCCCAGCACAGGCCTGGCACAAATGGAGCACTCAGCAAATGCCAGGAATGACTAGTCCTCATTTTGCTCTATGGAGATTTGGCATATCTGCTGGGAGGGGGAGGGATGGCCTAGGAAAGAAAGAGGAGGGCACAAAGAGGTGGAGGCGGAGCCTGATTATCCTGCAGCTACTCAGGAAGGGGATCCAGGCAGCCTCTTCCTGGCTACAGATTACTTTGGAAAATGGGCCTCAAATGGCCCCAGACAGTCCCATGGCTGTTAAAGAATGCAGGTGCTGGAAGGCTTACGATATATACACGGCTCCTCAGGCCCTCCGTACCCCAGGGAATGCCAGTACCCACTCACTGTCCAGCTTTTATGAGTATTTTTAAAACTCTCCTTTGAACCTCTCTGTAGGATGGTGTCATCAAATGTCTTGTCCAGATGACAAAGTTATTTATTAACAGACCCAAAAATGACTACATCCAGTGCACACCTCTCCTTAGCATAGTTCTCTTAATGATCCACCCCATTAAAAAAAAGGAGGGGGGTGCTTCCTCTCTAAAGTCTCTAAGCGCTCTGAAGTACCATTGCTTTCATTTCGTTAACAGTGGTTTCCTAGGCCAAACCTTGCGGCTAGTCAACTGACTGCCCGCTCTGCCCCTTGGGAGCATCTTATCACTTAATAAATCCTCGCCTTGCTTTCTTGACCTCCACGCCTCATCTCTGAATTCTTTCTGCAAGGAGATGAGAACCTACTCTTTGGTAACAAAAGCTTGAAGGAACCACGCAGTTTCAGAGGGACTGAAACAGGCCGAGCTTGGGGGTAGGGTATGGGGGTGCAGTGTGCAGACATGAGATGGGAAAAGTGGGAAAGGGCCTTGCGGGTCTGGATTTCATCCTTAGAGTCATGAAGAAGCATTTACAGGTGAGCTGTAGAGCATCCACTGTGGTCTATTAGGGATGGTAGGTTAGGAAATAAGGAGGTGGGGCTCAGAGGGATGGAGGCGGGAGGCCCTTTTGGCTGAGTGTGGGTCTCCAGGGAATGTTCCTAGTGAAGGGTGCCTGCTGAGAGTGATGCCTCCCTCCATGTGGACTGTGGACTGGCAACGGTTTCCTCTGAGGGAGGAGGAAGAGCTGTCCTGAGCCTTAGGAAGGCCTGACAGCTTCCCCTGTGCACTCTTGGGAGAAGGTGCAATGACTCCACGTTTCTCAACTCACAGTGCACCTTACTTCATCTATACCTTCATCAGTTTCCCGCTTCTCATATAATTTTGAAGCCAATCCCAGACATTATGTATTTCATTTAAACATCCAGGAATAGATCTCTCTTTTTTTTTATTGTTACATATAGTTAGTTTACAATGTTGTGTTAATTTCTGCTGTACAGCATCGTGACTCAGTGATACATTCCTTTTCATATTCCTTTTCCCTCCAGGCCCTGGACAAGGCCACTGGGCACCGTGTAACATCACCCTGCTAGTAGGTGGCAGAGCTGGGATTCAAACCCAGGTGGTATGAGAGCTCTGGGCACCTGGGGGAGTCTGGTTCAGTTCTAATCTAGGATGCTGCCTTCTCCTCCCAACCCCACCTTCAGAAGGTATAAACGTGTCCAGCTTTGGAGGCCTGCAGGCAGGTATGGAAGGTGGCATTAAAGAAGGTCAGGAGAGAGAGTTGTAGATGGTGTGTGGAGTGCGGTGGGGCAGGAATGGAGATGAGGCTGTAAGTGTGTTGGGTTGGGTGGCCTCGTTTATGTCTTTATATCCAGTTGGCACAGGAAGGAGTTCATCTTTTATCCACGGCAATGGGGAACCACTGGATATTTTAAAGCAAAGAAGAAACTCATTCACTCATTCATTTATTCATTCATTCATTCATCCAATAAGCCCATGGGCACATGAAAAGATGCTCAACATCGCTAACCATCTGGGAAATGCAAATCAACACCACAAAGAGATATTGCTTCACACCCATTAGAATGGCTGTCATCAAAAGTACACAAATAAATGTCGGCGAGGATGTGGAGAAAAGGAAACCCTCATACACTGTTGGTAGGAATGTAAACTGGTGCAGCCACTGTGGAGAGCAGTATGGAGGTTTCTCAACTAAAAATAGAACTATCATATGACCCAGCAAATTCCCCTCCTGGGTATGTATCTGAAAAAAATGAGAACACTAATTCAAAAAAATACATGTATCCCAATGTTCATAGCAGCATTATTTACAACTGCCAACATGTGGCATTTTCCACACCTGTAAAAAAAGAAAATAAATTACAGACCTTACCCTGTGAACTGGTACAAGGATTAACTGGGTTACTATTTCAGTGTGCTGAGCTCTGCCAAGGCGTGGACACCGTTTGGGTGCCTGCCTGTCTGTTGCTCGGGACACAGAGCAGCACGGTGCTGTGGACCTGCCCTCAGGGGCTGGCAGTCCGGCTGCAGGGCTAACACTGTGTGAACAGTACAACGCAAGGTCAGACAACATGTACCCTGAGACGGGGACAACAGAGCATCGTGGGGAGGATGCCGGTCCTGGTGGGCTGTTTCTTTTTCTAAGACTTTTTTTTTTCTTAAGTGTTCTGTTATTCCCTTGTAGTTTCCATGATGTCATTTTCTGAAGCACAGCATTCCAGATGTTTTGAAAAAGCCATTGATCTCAGTCCAAGCTCCTTATTTTACAGCTAAGGTAACTGAGGCCCCCAGAGAGGGAGAGTGAATTGCCCAGGGTCACAGAGCTTTTTATGGTAGAGCTGAGTCCCAGACCACTGCTTTTAATTTTTTAATTTGTGTGTGTGGGGGGGGCAGGGAGGTAATTTAGTTTATTTATTTAACTAGTATTATTATTTTTTAAATGGAGGTACTGGGGAATGAACCCAGGACCTCATGCACACTAAGCATGCGCCCTACCACTGAGCTATACCCTCCCCTGCCCCCGACCACTGCTCTTTTCCATTATTCTAAACAGCTTTTTAATGGGTTGAATCTCTAATGTAGAGGAACAAGAGTTCACCTTAACAGAGATTTAACCTGCAGGATGTCTAGAATCTTCATCTGGACTCAGAGATTTACCCAGCACCCCAAGGAAAGCCTTTTTTAAGACTTCCAAGGACAAAAGACCCGGAGGGAAAGGGGCCATGCCTGTGTGCCAGCAGAGAAGATAAGAAGAACAGTGTTTAGTGACTACAGGGGCCTGGGAACCCATAGGTTGTAATAGTTCAATTAGTTATTAGTGCTTGCTATGGCCCAGGTAATCTGCAAGATGTCAGAAATGCCAAAGTAAGCAAGCCAGTCTCAGACCCTGGCTTCATAGAGCAGGGGTTCTCAACATTGGACAACTTTGCCCCCCAGGGCACATTTAGCAAAGTCTGCAGAAATTTTTGATGATCCTGACTTAGGAGGGGGTTGCTCCAGAGATGCCATCCACATCCCACAATGCGTTGGAGAGCCCCCACCACAAATAATTATTCCCCCAAAATGTCAACAGTGCTAAGGTTGAGAAAACCTGCCACTGAACATAAAGTCAATGATAATCAAACAAGTAGTTAAAGTATAATTAGTGTTATGGTACAGGAAACTCAAGATACTGTAAGAAGAACCTGTAATATGAAGACTTAACCTAGAGATCAAGGCAGGTCTCTGAGAATAGGGGATGTTTGAATCCCCAAGGATGAGTGGGAGCTTGCAACTCAAAGGAGTGAGGATGGGAGACCCAGGATATGGCAGAGGAGGGGGTGAGGCTTACAAAGTCCTGGAGGAGGAAGAGACCTCTTTCAAAGAATTGAGAGATATTTAGTATAGTTGGAGCAGCCTGAAAATGGAAATCACAAAAGATGAGTCAAGGAGATTCTCAAAAGACACCCCATTAACATGCAGTAGGTGTCTACCAGGCACCATTCCCTGTCCCCATGCTGGCAAGTCCTACCTGGACCAATTAATAGCACTGCCCTTGAGGAGCTTCTAGTGCTGAGAAGTGAAGGATTTTGGCTTTTACCTTAAGGGCAATGGGAAGCCGTGGGAAGGCTTTATCTAGGCGATGACAGAGTAAGATTAGCATCTTAGAAAGCACGTGGGGGATGGATTTGGGGGCCGCAAGAGTGGAAGCAGGAGGACCAGTTGGAGGTTGTTACCGTAATCCAGGTAGCAGATGAAGGTGGCCTGAACTAGGAGAGACACGGGCACATGGAGGAAGGACAGATTCCAGAGACATGAGGTGGATACACATATGTGCATGTGCAGAACAGATGGTTTCAAATTACATTAAAAATCCGAGAATAGAAGTGAATTTACAAAGTAGATGACCAGGTTTGTTGGTGAGTGCTGACAACAGTTACCTCCCTACATGGTTCTATTTGTCTTCTCCAACTGTTTGCATGAGCTGGGAGAGTGGCTTGAGACTCCTGGCCATGGTTGATGTCCTAAAAAACCTGAAGTTCATGTTTCCCTTCCCCATCTCTCCCCCCACCCCCATTCTGTACGAAAGGAGAGGGCTCTGTGCTGCTTGCTTCTCCTGAAGGCCAGGCCATTTCTCTGCCCCCAGGCATCTTCTTTCCCTGGTCCCAGACAACCTTGCACATTCGCAGTAACTTATCCTGTTTGCAGACGTCAACCGCATGCAGGTTTAGAGAATCTGATCATTCACTGATGGGCCTTTGTTTTCTGGTCTTTTTGCTTTGTGATACCGGCTGGTGCCATGACTGGTCAGTTCTTTGTAAGTTTCCCAATGCTGCTGTAACAAATGTAGTGGCTTTAATCATCTTACATGTTTTCTCTTTCAGTTCTGGAAGCTGGAACTCTAAAATCAAGGGGTTGATAGGGCTGCATTCCTTCTGGAGAGTCTAGGAAAGAAGTTTCTTGCCTTTTCCAGCTTCCAGAGGTGGCTTGCATTCCTGAGCTCATGGTCCCTGCTTGTGTGGCCGTATTTCTGTATTTTCCTCTACCTCTATTTTCACACCATCTTCTCTGACTCTAATCCACCTTTCTTTTAAAAGGTGATTATATGATTATACTGGGCTAACAGGATGATCAGTGATCATTTCTCCTATTTTAAGATTCTCAACTCACACCTGTTAAGTGCCTTTTGCCAAGGTAGCATACTCAAATTCCAAGGATTAGGACGTGGACATGTTTAGGGGGGTGATTGTTCAGCCTGCCGCAGGCCCCTCACAGCTGCTGCACCCTTGTACATCACCGTGAAGACCACCCACACTCCTTGCTGGTGGGTGAGCCCCACTGGTTCTTCTGGAAAGGCCAATCCAACCCCCCATAGTCACTCCCTGCATGGGCCCTTTCAGTTCGCACCAACATGTTCAACTATTTTCAAAACACGTTATGAGTCAGGGTGACTAAATTAGGGGCGTCCAAGCTCAGATTCACATTTGTCTCTAAGATGCTATGCCTAGGTGTTGAGCTGAGGTGCGGACTCACTCTTGCATTCATTTATTCCAGAGGTTAAAAAGACAAGCAAACAAACAAAAAAAAAACCCCAAAACCAAAAGAAACAAAGCACCTGCTGACTTACACTGATCAGCTATGTTTCTTTTAAGATGCCATTGTTGCCATGGTGACCAGAGGCTAAAGAGATTCTCTCACCTCTTTCTCATTTCCCACCCCTCTGTACGTTTCCTCAGCAGATCTCCATTGCTTTCATTTATGGATACGTCAGGGGCACTCTCCTACCTAAAGAAAATCCTCGTTCTGCTTTCTGCAAGTGGGCATCTCTGGGGCAAGTGAATCCAGCCTCCAGGATTCATAGGCCATAAGTTGGCACGTCTTGACCTGCCTCCTCCAGGCAAATGCAGGAGAAACTGGCTGGTGTGCTCCCAGTGAATAATTAATTAGCATCCAACTGCCAAGTCTGTGCATGCTGTCAGTGTCAATGTCTGCAGTGGGGAGAGATGTGGGGAAGGACTGAGGGAGGACAGAGCTGGTCCAGGGCCTAGAGAGAACAGGAGAATGAATCCACTTGTTAGACCCTCTCTTCTGCACTCCTTTCCATGATGACACATCAAGTCCCATGATTACACACCCCATACCCCACCACTGCCATGGTCTAAGAACCAATCAAGGCCCAGGAGGCAGTGAGGTATAAGATCTAAGATGGAAAGGTGTGATTTTGTTCCCAGCTGTGGGACCTCAGGCAGGGCAGTCTCCCAAACACACCTTCCCTATCTGTAAACTGCAATCAAGACCTCTGCCTCATAGCCCTCCCAGCTCCCTTTTCCCCTCTATAAGAGCGTTGTCCCCCTGCCATGAGAATTTGCACTTGGCTTGCCATGGTTGCAGATCCTGAATTGCAATTTTCAATTTACTCAAATAAATCTATCTTTGCTGGAGGAAAAACAAAACCCTCTGTTTCACCTGCTCTGTGGAATCCTTATGAGGATCAGATCGGGTCACTGGGACTGAGCACATGATGATGACGGTGATGGTAGTGATGGTGATGGTGGTGGTGGTGGTGGTGGTGGTGATGGTAGAGACAATGTCATAAAATTGGTATCATACAACATGCAGCCTTTTCAGACTGGATTCTGTCACCTAGCACCTGAGGTTCTTCCATGGATTTTCATGTCTTGATAACACATTTCTTTTTAAGGCTGCGTTATATTCCATTGCATGGATATGCCACACTTAGTTTACCTAACCACCTTTCCATGGACATCTTGGTTGCTTCCAAGTTTACAGCTGTTATACATATTCATGTGCAGGTCTTGTGTGGACATAAGTTTTCAGCTCGTTGTGGGAAATATCTAAGAGCATGATGGTCGCTGGATCATATGGTAAGCTTATGTTCAGCTTTGTAAGAAACTGCCAAATCGTCTTCTAAAATAGCTGTACCGGGGGGAGGGTGTAGCTCAAGGACTAGAGGATGTGCTTAGCATGCATAAGGTCCTGGGTTCAATCCCTAGTACCTCCTCCAAAAATAAACAAATAAACCCAATTACCTCCTCCCCCCAATTTTTTTTTAATTAATTTTTTTTAATTAAAAAAAAAAATAGCTGTACTATTTTGCATTCCCACCGGCAATGAATGAGAGTTTCTGTTGGGCTACATTCTTGCAAGCAACTGCTGTTGTCATTGCTTTGGATCTAAGCCATTCTAACAGCAGTGAGCATTCTGTAGCAGTATCTTATTTTAATCTGCAATTTCTAATAACATATGATGTTGACCATGCTTTCATATTTTTATGTGCCATCTGTATGTCTTCGCTGGTGAGGAGTCTGTTTAGGATTTTTGGGCCATTTTAAAATTAAGTTGTTTTCTGATTGTTGAGTTTTAAGAGTTCTTTGTGTATTTTGATGACAGTCTTTTATCAGATATGTGTCTTGCAGAGATTTTTCTCCCACTTTGTTTATCTTATCATTCTCCTTTTTAAAAAAAAATAAAACTGGGAATTGAACCCAGGACTTCGTGCATGCTAAGCATGCACTCTACCACAGAGCTATGCCCTCTTCCCTCTTTTCATTCTCTTAATATCATGCAGTTTTAAAAAATTTTTAATGAAGTCCAACTCATCAACTTTTTCTCTCATGGATTGTGCTCTTGCTGTTTTATCTAAAAAGCTATTGCCAAACCCAAGATAACTTCTTTTCTCCTATGATATCTTCTAGCAGTTTTAGAGTTTTGTGTTTTACAATAATGTAAAGTCAGTGATCCATTTTGAGTTAACTTTTGTGAAAGATGTGAAGTCTATGTCAATAGTCACTGTTTTGAATATGGAAGTCCAGTTGTTCTGGAACCATTTGTTCAAAAGACTATCCTTTTCCCATTGTTTTTGCTCTTTTGTCAAAGATCGGTTGACTGCATTTGTATGGGTCTCTGTCTGGGCTCTCTGTTCTGTTCCATTGATCTTTTGGTCTATTCTCTCACCAATGTCACTCCGTCTTGAGTACCATGGCTCTATAGTAAATCTTAAAGTCAGGTATTGTCAGTCTTCCAAGTTTCTTCTTCTTCAGTACTGTCTGTGTTGGTTATTCTGTCTTTTCTCTTCCGATATTAAGTTTAGGATTAGTTTGTTGATATCTACAAATAACTCTCTGGTATTTTAATTTTAATTGCAATAAACCACAGATCAAGTTGGAGAGAACAGACATTTTAACACTTTAGAGTCTTTCTATTCATCAACATGGAATATCTCTCCATTTATACAGTCCTTTGATTTCTATCATCAGCATTTCATAGTTATCCTCATACAGACCTTATAGAAATTTTTTTAGATTTATCACTAAGTATTTCTATTTTGGGGGGTGCTAATGTAAATGGTATTGTGTCTTTTTATTTTAAATTCCAGTTGTTCATTGGCTGGTATATAGGAAAATGATTAACTTTGTATCCAGCAAGATTGTTATCATCATTTATAATCAGTCAGTTTCAGGAGTTTCTTTGTTGATTCTTTGAGATTTTCTATACAATCATGTAATCTGCAAACAAAGATGGTTTTATTTCTTTTTTTTTCCCAATTTGTATACTTATAATTTCCTTTTTGGGGGCTTTATTGCTTTAGCTAGGACTTCTAGTTGAAATGTTGAAAGGAGTGGTGAGAGGGGACCCCTTTGCCTCATTCCTGATTATAGGGAGGAAGCATCCAGTTTCCCACCACTAAGTATGATGTTAGCTGTTAAGTTTTTGGTACATATTTTTTATTGAATTTTTAAAATCAAAGTGTATTTGATTTACAATATGGCAGATATTCTTTTTCAAGTTGAGGAGGCTCCCCTCTAGACCTAGTTTTCTGAGACTTTTTATCATGAATGGGTGGATTTTGTCAAATGCTTTTTCTGCATCTATTGATAGGATCATATGATTTTTCTTCATTAGCTTGTTGATGTGATGAGTCATATTAGTTGATTTTAGAATGTTTAACCAGCTTTTTATACATTGTTTGACTTAATCTACTAATTTTTTGTTGAATATTTTTGCATCTATGTTCATTTTTTTTTTAAGTCCCCCAGGTGAGCCCAATACAGTTTGGCTAAGAGCCACTGACATAGAGAAATAACGATGTATTCTGAGAGGTGTGTCTGGGGATATTCACTGCAGTATTATTGATAACAGTTTAATATTGGAAAACATACAAGTGTCCATTAATAGAGAACTAGCTAAAGCAGCCATGGTACATTCATACCGTGGAATACTGGCAGTTAACATAGAATGGGTAGATTTATACATACTCACTTGTTAAGATACCTGAAAGGTGTTTTTAAATGAAAAGAAGCATGTTGTAAAATAATTGCTAGTGTAATCCTATTTTTATTTACCTCCTCAAAATTATATATTTCTCCATGTATGTAAGTATGTAAGGCCATAGAGGAAGGCCTGAAAGGATGCGTTAATAAATTGATTACGCTGGGAAGGGTAGGAGATTGAATTAGAGTCAAGGAGACTTTCCCATTATCTTTTCTGCTTAGAATTTTTACAGTGAAAATGTATTACCACACTATTTGTCCACTAAAATATATTTGTAAATTATAATGGCACTTATGAAGTTCCAGGCACTGTGAAAAGTTGTGAAAACTCCAAAATAAACAATACATGGTCCCTGTTCTAAAGGGTTTATAATCTGCTGGGAAAGATAGACCTGTAAAAGCAAGAATAAAGTATTATTCATACTATGGTGGAAATGTATACAGGTCACAGGGAAGCTTAAAGGGGGAAGAATCAGTGAATTTTACCTCTGAGTGGTTGGTTGAGATATGGAAAGGTAACAGGGATGTAGCAACCCTTGAGCTGCATCTTAAAAGATGAGTTGTGTTAATTAACCCAGGAGGCCATTAGACAGAGATGACTCTGATGTTGTGGCCACCTACACAAGAAAACCAAAATCTGAGCTTGTAAAGGCCTCAAGGTTATGAAACTGGGCTTCAAACTGCAGCCAATCAATAATGCGCTTGCTCTGTTTCTGCCTTTTCTCTAAAAAAGTCTCTCCCCACTTCCTGTCTTTTGGAGCACTCATAACCACTTCTGGTTTGGTGCTGCCCAATTCAAGTCAATAAATGTTCAAATAAACTCAAAAAAGTTTGGATGCTTCAGTTTATCTTTTAACCGTAGAGAGTTTCTGGTCACTGGGACGTGGGTATGGGGTGGAATGCACAACACTGGGAGGGAGGCTGGATGGGACGTCCAGGCAGAGGGAGCCTTACACACAAAGGCCAGGAGGCATGTTTACTGTGTTTGGGGATTATGTGGCTGTGCTGAATGTTCCCAACAGGTAAGAAAGGAGAGACGACTGAAGAGGTAAGCCCACCTTCACATTCAGAGTATTACCAGGAGAGGAGGGGTCACACACCACGCATGTGCAGTGCTGGGTTTGCCCATCCTTCAGATGAACACGCAGAGGGAGCCTCAGGAGAAAGCAGTAGCTGTGACTGTGGCACCAACTAGACTTGTGTCCTCAATCCAGCTCCCCCACTTCAGAGCAGTGGAATTGTTTTCAAATTACACCCAGCCTCTGTCTCCACATTCCTGGAATGGAAATAAGCATATCTCCCTGGTAGTGTTACCTGAAAGTAGGTTCTTGTCCTGCTGCTGAAAGAATTCAGAGACGAGATACAGAGGTCAACATAGTGAAGTAAGAATGTAGTGGTGATAGAAAACTCTCAAAAGGAGAGCGGGCCGACTCAGGTGAGTAGCTGTGCTGAGTTTCTTTGTGAGGCTGGTTTTATGGGGTGTAAAAATGAATGGGTGGAATATTCATGGGGGAGGGAGAAGCTTGGGGTCGTATTTCCTGATTTTCACCCCAGCTCCACCTTCCCCAGGGGATGAGGGATTTTTGTTCTTATTTAATCTCAATCAGAAGTATCACGGTGTCAGTGCATGATGGGTATTTCTAATCTGCAAGGCTAATTTTATTGTAATAAGGGCATAATGAGCAAGAGATTACTTGCTGATGCAGAAGATGCCTACCTTTCTCCAGGTTTCTTTGTCATCCTCCAGAATACCTGTAGACCCAAAATGGGTGGTTTCTTATCAGTCCAGAGGTTCTTGCTTTTCTCTGTCTGCCCAAGGACCCCCATTTTTCACAAGATGCATGGTTTCCTGCTATATAGTCTGCTCCCCTCTTTCTCTGCTCATATCTAGCTCTCTGCCTGCTCTAACTGTAGGACCCTCATGTATAACACATTATATAAAATATGTAGGAAGCCCCCAAACTGATACAGCAGAAGATCATCAGCAAAGGATTGTCCCCTCTCTTCCCTCTCCCACACCTCCTCCCATCTTCCATGTAGGCAAAACACTCGTCACACAGACCCTCCGTCTTCCTCCCCATGCCTAGTTCAAGATCGAGGGACCAGAGAAAAGCCCTGCCCCCGCCGGAGGAAGTGGCAAGTCATTGTGGGAAAGGGCCCTGGGAGTGGCAAGGGTTTCCTGGATCCGGGGCTTCGAAGCCGGTGTCAGGCAGAGGAGATCTGGGCCAGCTTCCTGACCCCCAACCCCACACCCCACGGGAGCTCTGATTTCTCCTCTCTGGCTCTTTCTGGGAACCGTGCCTGCAAATTTTTCTGGATTCATGTGCTTTCAAAACCTCCGAATGAAAATGTTCTAAACTACTGTGAACTAAGAACACAGCTGGCTCCTTGTTTAAAGGTCACCTTAAAATCTTTATAAGCAAAGGAATTCGATTTTTATTGGAACACTGTGTCCCTAATAATAACACTCCTGGGCCCTTGTGTCCATGTTGTGCTTTTCAAAATGCCTTCCCTGACCTCATCTCATCTGATTCTCAGAAAACTCTACAGAGTAGCCGGGCAAGGGCAGGTCTTACCAACCTCGGTTTACAGATGAAGAAACAGAAGCTCAGAGAGTTTCTGTCTTACCGAGCTTGTCCATAGCAGCCATGAGATCATCTCAGGCTCTTTCCTCCATGTGGGACAGGATCTGGGCCCACGCAGCCACATGGCTTTGGGGGACAAACACCCTCTGGTCAGCTGCGGTGCAAAGACAGCCCGAACTTAGGAGGCAGGCAGTGCAGGGAGGTCCAAATCCAACTCCATGATCTGTGCGCGCCCAGACAAGATGCTGCCTAGGGCTCAGTTTCCTCTTTACAAAACAAGAACGAGATCCTGTGCTTAGATCGTGACATTTTATAAAACCCCAACAAGAAGATGCCAATGAGAGTGCTTTCAAAACCTGGCACGCCAGCTGCATTAGGGGACGAGAATGGTTTGGGTTTTGTCGATGCCACTGCTATTAGGAGCAGTGGCTTTGCTGGGTAGTCGGAGGACTGAATATATGCAGGGAGCCTGGTTCGATGCCAGGCACGTAGTAGGTACTCAGTAAGCCGCAGTTATTTTCGTTATGTGCTGTGGCTCAGCAACTTCCCACTTGGCTCCAGGTTTTTGTCCCCCAGGACAATCAGGGACCCCATCATCAGCTTGCAGACAACATGGTCTGGACCTCATAGCAGATCTGCAAAAAAAAATAAGCAGTTTAACAGGTCAGTGGAACGGCGATCCTCACCCCCGACGCTACAGAGACCAGCCGACCTGAGACCAGGGCAGCTGGGCTCAAAGGGAGTTCTAGTCACACTGTGATGTCACGATGCCATTCCGTTTCCTGGGGAACCGCTTCATCTTCCTCCCCGTCTGCGGGTCTTAGCCTGGCTCCCTGGCCTCTGTGACTTGGTGAATGGGGACAGGGGAAGTGTCTGGATCACAAATCCCTACTTCTGGCATGAATGGCTGTGACTATTTTCGGAGGCTTTGAAATTCTGGGCTTAAATGAGGCTTGGGATCTCTCTGGAATTTTCCCTATTCATGCCCCAATTAGCAGGGACAAGAAAGAGTTGTTTCTGTTTGCTCCTCCTCATATCCAAGCTGGAGGCCCCCATAAACAAGCACCGGAGGAGCGATTTTGCGGGTGGTGATGGTCCTGTTCTCCTGACAATGGTATGCAAGGTCTGGAGAACGTTTGTTCAACACAGATTTTGGGGGCCTTACTTTGAGCTTGAAACTAAGCTGCATTCTGGAAATATATCAACAAAAAAAGGGTCCCTGACATTAAAGAATTCATAGTTTATTAGGGAATGCCAATAACTAGCCAGGCAAGTACAATCCAGTGGGATAGGGGCTCTAGAAACATGGGAAAGAGGTGTTTTACACAACTTGAGCGTGTGGATCAGGACAGGCTCAAGTGAAGAGTGAGAAAGGAAAAGCCAGAGATAGGATCCAATGGAATATTTAAGGGACAAGCAGAGCTAAGAGGAGCCACAGTGGAAACTGGGCAGTCGCAGAAAAACCAGGGGAAAACAAGACATATAAACAAGGAAGGAGAAAAAAAACCAAAGGGCAGAGTGGTCAGTAGGAAGCTGCAAACTGAAAAGTGTTGGCTAGATCTGGCCATGAGGTCAATGTGAATATTTTAAGTAATTCCACCAGGGATGCTGAGGGAGAAACCCAGATATCAGGGTTTCTGATAGATGGAGTGGGATGTTAGCGTCAATCAGTCTTCCAAGAAACCTGGCTGGAAATAAGGCAAAATCTTGAACCAGGGGGAGTACAGCGCATAGGTGAACATTGTACTATTCCATTCTTGTCTGAAAAGATTTACACTGCTAATTTCACGGTATTGGCTGAAGGAAAGAAGAACGCTAGGGCAGTGGCTAGGTTGAATATAAGACTAGGAAGCAGTTTCCTTGTTTTAATGAATGAGGCTTGAATATATTTAAATCCTGGTGAAAAGATGGGGCTAGAAAGAGAAAGGAATAAAAGGATGATTAAAGGAGAAGGAAGGAGGGGATGGAATCCAACGCAAGGTGATGCATTTTGTCTTGATGAGCAGGAGAAACACTTCTTTGGAGAAGGACGAGGACCAGCAAAATTATAGAGCTCCCCCTTTGATTGTCTCTACTTTCTCTATGAGGGCAAAGTTGGCCAATGGAAATCATGGCCAGAGGAAAGTTCTAGAGCAGCTATTGCAGGGAACAAGAGCAAGTGCAGGTGTGTAGTTTTTTCCGATCATAGTAGTATTTTTAAACAATTTTTTAAATTGAAGTATAGTTGATTTACAATGTTGTGTTAGTTTCGGGTGTACAGCAAAGTGATTCAGTTAGATGTATATATATGTGTACATATTCTTTTCAGATTCTTTCTCATTATTGGTTATTATAAGAAATTGAAGGTAGTTCCCTGCGTTATACAGTAGGCCCTTGTTGTTCATCTATTTTATATATAGTAGTTTGTATCTGCTAATCCCAAACTAATAATTGATCCCCCCCTTTCCCTTTTGGTAACCATTGTTTGCAGGTGTGTAGTTTTGATTTTTGCAAAGACATTCTTCCAAAGCGCTCCCAGCCGTAAGTTCTGCGTAGCCCAGAAGCAGGGATGACCTTGTCATTTGCATCAGCGTCTTGCGTGTAAGAGAGCTGTGGCTTAGGGCTGAGCTGCTGACTAGGGCCCTGCAAATGGCTGGCCAGATTGCTTTGAGGTCTGAATTTGGAGACCTTGGTTTCATTTGCGATGACTCCAATCTGCACATGAGTATGACAGGTTCTTGCCATGTTCTGAAGTCTGAGAACATGATGGGAGAAATCAGATGGGCTGAAATCATCCAGAGCTGAGGTTTTGCCAGGTGAGCGCAAAAATCGTGTCAGTGAGATAAAGGAATTGGAAGTTGTACAAGAAATTTTGTGATGGTTCCTGGGATCAACCCTGCAGAGGGGAGGATGTGAAGACAGGCTGATAGGTGGGAGGTGAGGAGACTGAAGGAGTAGACTGGACAGGGAGATTTTGATAAGGTCCAAGAGTAGGTAAGGTGCATGTAGGAAAGTGAAAGTTTAGGAAGGATGGAGGTCAGGATGAGAGGTCAATCGCATGGCATTTAACAGCTAGGAGGTGTCATGTGTCTTCTGTGGACGAGTTCCAAGTAAGACAAGGTGTAGGTGGGGACATAGGGAAGGGCTAAGGTGGGGTGGAGGTGAATGGTGATGAGACAGAGATGGGAACCAGGGGTTGGACGGCCTGCCCCCGTGACACCGGGCTTCTCTGGTGGTGGCAGGACAGGAGTGACAAGGGAGACCCTAGATCAAATGTCAAGTCCTCCATGAATATGTATGTGTGTGTAAGTGTGTGTGTGTGTGTTTATGAAGATTGTGTAAAAAGATGAAAGGTGTTTCTTGTCCTCTTTATGGCAAAATTATGTTACTTGATGTCAGCTGGTACTTCAGAAAACTGCAAAAGAGGAAAAGCTAGTCTCTGGAGTACTCTGCCATTTTTAATGCAGACTTCGTTTTGACTCTAGTCTGTGACCTTTATGCAGGGGTTAGAACTCTTTGGGGGAACCAACATTTAGCTCACAATAGGAGGCTAAGAAAGAAGTTCAAGCATTTGTAGGTTGGGGAGAGAGTGGATATGAACAGCCTGAGGGCAGCCAGCATGGCTACAAGACGGGAAAGGGCCTCTGAAACATGCCTCAGCTGGGCTAGTGGAACTGTCCTCTCCCCCAGTTCTGCACACCTCACCTCAGGGATCACTGATGTCCTCTGTGCAGACTCTACTGAAACTGCAGAGAAGATTTAGTGGAAGGGCCCATGAAGTCCCTTCCAATTCTGAGATTCTGTAAGAGATCCTTCCAGATGCTGGCGATTCGAAGGTTGATGACTGTTTTGAACAGATCATGAAATCAGCTGAGTAAGGAATGGCGAGAAAGCTGGCAAACAACTTTCTAGAAAGATGAGAGCCCCTGTGTTGGCCGTGTCTAGCTTAGGTGAGGCTCCTGAAGGGGGAAAGTCCCTTCTGGGAAGGGGGTTGAGGACGGGTGGGGCCCGGCAGCCCCCAGTGCACACGTGGGCGGGCTTTCCCGTGGCCGCCCCTCCCTGGCCACCAGGCCTCCGGGCTGTGGGAGAAGCAGCCCGCACAGTGCGCGGTTCTCCACCGCTGCTCCCAGGACCAGCGGCAGCACCCGGGGTCTGGTTAGAAATTCAGATTCTCAGGCTCTCCCTCTGGGTCTGGGGCCCAGAAGTCCGTGTGTCAACCCGTCTCGCAGCTGAATCTGATGCCCACTGCACGGTGGGAAGGCCGGCGGGGTGGTGAAGAGCTCAGTCTTATACACAGATCCCCTTGGATTCAATTCTAGCTCTCTCACCTGTGTGACTCTGGACAAGTTCCCTAACCTATCTGAGCTCTGGTTTTCTCCTAGGTAAAATGACAGTATCTGTAAGGGTTTTGGAGAATTAAAAGAGTCGATATTTGTAAAGAACTTTGTACAGCAAATACAGAAAATAACAGCAATTATGATTGCACCTGCTGTGGCCAGTGGTCTCTGCAACACTGCATACTTAGATTGACCACCTTTATTTTTTTCTTTCTAATTCAAAGAAGTTTTATTTTTGTGGGGGAAGTCATTAGGTCTATTTGTTTATTACTAGTTTTTTTTTTTAATGGAGTACTGGGGATTGAACCCAGGACTACATGCACGCTAAGCATGTGTTCTATCTTTTACCATTTGAGCTATATTCTCCCTGCCTAGGAAGACACCTTTAAATTTGTGACTTCAGCTACCAGGTTTCTGGCTTTTCTATACCCCCAGGCTGTCAGACGTGGTTTCCTGGCTGACACTCCCCTGTCAATTCAATTCTGCCCCAAATCCAGCCTGACGGGTTCTGTCTACAGAATGGAGAGCTGTTGGCCTGACCTGGCCTGATAAATTTGTTCCCGTGAAGAGACTGACGTACATGCCCAAGGTTGTGACTCCGGAATCGGGGACCAGCACGAGCAGAATGGGGAGGACAGACTGCATTTGGGATGATGTCACTGCTGCCTTTTTGGGGAGCATCCTTTACTTCCTGCTACCAGGTTTACTACTTGTCTGCTTTTCACAACGTCACATCTTCGAGTGACCTGGACGGCTTGAAGTCTGTTTTCTTCATAACACACGTCAGCAAAGAACACCTACACACAGTTTTTCCTCTTGTGTGATCACATCCTGAGCGCTGTGTGAAACGGGCAGAACAGGGCATGTTTCTCCATGTCCTCGGTGGGGAAACTGAGTCCTTGGAGGGGAAGTGCCATGTCTAATCAAAGGTCACAGAGCTGGTGAACATAATACTACAGCCCACTTTCCTGAGTCCTGATCTGATGCTCCTTCAAATATACCACAGGCTTTCCTAAAATGAGCACGAAAGCTCCTCCAAAGCGGGTGACCTGAGCTCTAGAAGGTCCAACTTTTTGTCTGAAATTCCCTTTCCTCTCCTGGAGGTCATCTTTCTTGCTGCTATTTGACCTAATTTCCTCTGGCTCAGTTCTCAGTGGGGAAGAGGAAGCCCTTGGGAGGAGAAAACAAGAAAGTCCTTCCCTGCACCTCAAGTCTGGCTCACCGTCTGCTCCCCTGACCCCAACAACCTAGACCCCTGAAGAGCTTAGGATGGGTCAGGCCAGCCACAGGGGCACTTTCCTTGTTTTGCATCTGAAACAAGGGGCTTGCTGACAGTTTTTGCATGAACTCAATGTCTATGGTGGATAAGAACCTTTTTTTTTTTTTAACTGGGCTTATATAATCTTTTTCTCTTTAAAGTAAATATGGCAACAATCTTTCTGACCTGCCCTCATCCTTGTCTTGGTGTAGGGATCTGGCCGGGTGGAGGGCTGAGGGGCAGGGCTTGGCTTGGTGGTGACAGAGAGGGACACTGTCTTTTCCTGGGAACAGATGTTGGTCTCCAGCAACATTTCAAATCCATGTTCAAGGTTATCAGCCTCCCTACAACCCCCAGTCAGTTTGACTGTGGGGAGGAGAGGCAGGAATTGAAAGTTAAAACCTCTTCAATCTTCTATTTCCCCCAAACACACACATTATTGGCTCCTTGGCTTGAAAGCCCAGGAGAGCCCAGCTCTGGGTTGTTCTGCAGTGAGAGTCTGGAATGGGTGGGGAGGGGGGCTGTGGGGACACCTGAGATTGGGTGCAGGCCTGAATGGCGTGGTCTGCCTGGCATGTGACAGTCATGGTCAGCAGGCGGTCCGCAGCAGGGGCTGGAGCGTCTGCGCCCAGGCATCACCTGGGCTGCTGCACCGTTGCCATGGCTACCAGTCCCCACAGCTGCTAGGAGAACCTGGTTCTACACAGGCCCTGGGGGAAGGCAGCTTCAGAGCTGGGCCCTAGCTCCAACCCTCTTTTTCTCTCCCATCTTTGTGCTTTTCTCAGTTAGCTCGGGCTGCCGTGGCAAGTTACTGGAGCCCGGGTGGCTTAAACAGAAACGTATCTCCTCACAGTTCTGGACACTGGGAAGACCGAGATCAAGGTGCTGGCCAATTTAGCGCCTTGTGAGAACCCTCCTCCTGCCTTCTCACGTGGCCTTTCCTTGGTGTGTGCACTTAGGGAGAGAGAGAAATGCAACATACGAATTCAGGGGGATACAAGCGGTCGGTCCGTAACGGTCCTTGGCTGCCTGAGTCCTGCCTGGCGAAGGAGTGCCCTGTGCATGAGGACACATGTCTTCTGTCATCCAAACTTTACAATTACTTGGATTCTGTTGAGAACATTGTAGTTAATGTTAAAAATACCAACTTCAAAAATAAACCCCAATGGTAGACATTCAGTTGTTTTTAAATGCATGGCAATGCTCCCTTCATATATGTCTGGATAAAA
Source organism: Camelus ferus (assembly GCF_009834535.1). Classification (NCBI taxonomy): domain Eukaryota; kingdom Metazoa; phylum Chordata; class Mammalia; order Artiodactyla; family Camelidae; genus Camelus; species Camelus ferus. The sequence goes on along the minus strand of NC_045705.1, from coordinate 8,374,031 downwards.
GAGAAAGTGTTTCGTCTTAGGTCAGGCATCCGATGGAGGGAACTCTCTCACACAGGCTGTGAAGGACAAAAGGGAAAGAGCCCATCTGGTTAGATTAATTGAAGGCATCTGATTTGCTCCTTGACTCCCTTCTAAGAGCCCTGGAGATGACAGGGACCTTCAGTTAGCCACATGAAAAAGCAACTGGGCAGATAACTGCAGAGTCAGCGCCAGATCTGTAGCCGAAGAGATGAGCTGTTCTGAGCCTGGGGGCCGGTGAGAATGAATTCAGTGCCTTTTCCCCCTGTGCTTCTAACAGTGAGGTTCACCACCCACTGAGGCTGCGCCTTCCTGGGCTCTGGGCTCTGTGCCTTCCCTGACTTACCAGCTGCTCTCTTAGAGCAGGAGGGAGGGAAAGCAGGGGCTCGCCGTGGATGTGAAGGCTGCCCCCAGCACCCCCCAGATGTGAGTCCAACTGCCCTGCCACCTTAAGCCCAGGCAACTGCACTGACCTCCACTGTCGCCTGGGCTCGCCCAGGTGGGCTGCTCCACCCCCAGGATGATTGAGTCCATCGTCGCATAGGGATTTGTTGCTGTTGTTGTTGTTAATTTGCATTAATTTTTTTTTTACTGAATTATAGTTGATTTATAATGTGTTAGTTTCAGGTGTACAGCAAAGTGATTCAGGCATACACATACACACACACACACACACACACACACACACACACACACATATATATATATTCTTTTCCAGATTCTTTTCCATTATAGGTTATTAAAAGATATTGAATATAGTTCCCTGTGCTGTACAGTAGGGCCTTGTTGTTTATCTGTTTCATATATAGTAGTGTGTATACGTTAATCCCAGACTCCTAATTTATCTCTCCCCGCCTTTCCCCTTTGGTAACCATAGTTGTTTTCTATGTCTGTGAGTCTATTTCTGGTTTGTCAGTAAATTCATTTGTATCATTATTTTTAAGATTCCACATAGAAGTGATGTCATATGATACCTGTCTCTGACTTTCCTCAATTTCTTGAGCATCTGTCATGCAGGAGCACGCGGCTGGCGTTTGCTGAATGCGCAGAGCCTGTCCTCGGGGTCTGTGGTCTAGGCTATAAGCCTGCCAGGAATTTGCCGCCGTGCAGAAATACATGCAGCAGGAACACAGGGCAGGAAGCAGCCACCAGCCTGAGAGAAGACTTCTAGGAGGAGGCGACACCTGCTAGGAATCTTCAGGGGGGGAAAGCTTTCCAGAAAGAGCAGAAATGGACGGGTAAATAGCCTCACCCCGTGCAACTGCGGCGCATCTGATAAATGCAGCAAAACGCCTTGTGGAGAGTGACCGAACTCTCTGAAGAGCAAGACTCATGGCAAGTTTTCTACACGGTGTGTGTGTGTCTGCACACAACCACGCACTAGAAAGAAATTGTCAGAGCTGCCCCAGCGCCCACGGTCACCCCGGAGTCTTGTCTCCTTGTCAGCTGCCGCCTCCTGGGGTGACTGACCCCCTGTGTCCTGTGTGAGGGTGCCCCCTGCAGGCACCCACGCCGGGCCGGTGCAGCCCGCCCGTTCCCGTCAGTCTCCCACGTGTTACCCACCAGCTTTAGTGGCTTCCCCTGGCTCGGGGTGAAGGCGGGACCAACGGCTCTGTTCACAGCTGTATAGGAGCCCAGCTACAGGGAAGCAGGGCACATGGTTTCTCCAGGGAGCTCAGGGGCTACCACAGGGATGGAGCCAGAGGCCCGGGGCACCCAGCGCCTCAGCCAGAACTGCTGTCTTCCCTTGTGTAAGCCTCTGCGTGACGTCTCATCTGAAAATCACAGTTCTGCTGGGGAGTCAGGACTTCACCAGCCTCCCTGACTCCAGCCCTGAGAACAACCACGTCTGAGCTGAAGGCTGCCTGGAATCTTTCCTCTCCTCTCTCCCTGTCCTTCTACACATTTCCTTTCCTCCCTGCTACCCACGCTGCCCGCACCCCTGCTGATTCCTCATTACCCAGAAGTGCTGTCTTTTAGGAATACCCAGTGGCCTCCTGGCCTCGTGCAATGGCTAAGGTTGAGAAATTTCATTTGCTGTTTCTCCCTTTCCGTGTAACTCTTTAACACCTCCTTATGCGTGGTCTGCAGCAGAACCATCTGGAGGGCATGTTCAAATACAAGTTGCTGGGCCCCACTCCTAGAGCTTCTGACTCACTAGGTCTGAGGTGGGGGCTCAAGAATTTTCACTTCCACCAGGTTCCCAGACGATTCTGATGCTGCAGGTCCAGGAACCACCACGGGGTTCTATGCATACAATTGAACATTAGCACAAATCCTTCTTGAGGTATCAAGGGTACGGATGAGTTTAGGACCACAAGGAAAGGGTGATGCTGAGCAGTGGGTGGTAACTGTGCTCAGCTGGGGGTGGGTGGAGGAGAGTGAGATGGTGAAGGAGAAGAGGGGTTAAGAGAGAGGGGTTCCTGGGGTAGGAGGTGGGACTAAAGATGACATGTGATCTCAGATAGAAAGGGTCTGCTCAGCACCTCCCACCGATTGTGTTAGGTCCCGCATCCTGGGGATAGAACCATCTAGAGCTAAAGGTGATTTTAAAATATCACCATGTGTGTTCCGTCATGGACTTGGTCCCCCAAATATTTGTGTCTACTGCTTTCAGAGCATGATGAGGGGGCACTGTGGATACAAAGACACAAAGTTACCATCCTTGCCTTTGAGTTGTGCTTCCTCCAGTCATTGAACCGAACCAATGAACAAGCGCCACGTGATGTGGCAGTGGTGGGAGAGGTGGGGGTGGGGGTGGCGGTGGTCACGGTGGTGATGTTGTTCACGGTGGCGGGCCTGGTACTGGTGGAGGTGATGGTGGTGACGGTGGTGCCAGTGATAACTTTCTGAATCAGGTTCCACCTGGGTGCCAGGCTTAGGGGGAAGCCCTCTCCTTACCTCATCTTATTTACTCCCCCAACAACACAAAGAGACAGACATTATTATCCCTGTTTCATAGATGTCGGAACCCAACCAGTCCACAGTCATACAGCTCAGAATTAAACGGCAAATCAAGAACAGCCAGTTCTTCCTGGCGGCAGGGGCCCAGCCCTTCCATATCCTGACCCTGCCACACCAGCCTGCGTGGCGCCAGATGTTTGCTGTGGGCAGGAGGCCTCGAATTTTATCTGGGGGGAAAGAGGCGGTTAGGTCAAGTCCCTAAAGGATGTGCTGCTGGAGCCGCGACCCTGAGGGACAAAGTGGAGGAAGGTGCTCCAATAAAAGAGCAGTGTTTAGACTTGGAGACTTCAGCCCACTGAATAAAGACTGCTACTTTTAGAGAGTTAAAAGGTTAAAGAAGGCAAACGTAGCTTGGCCACCCAGGGCAGACGTATTTCCAGACATAGCTGGGAGTCCGCTTCAGCACATAAAAGTGAGGGTACTGGGGAAGCGGAGAGGAGCTGAAGCTGGCCGGAGACCCACTGTGCTCACGTGGGGATCAGCCAGATCGCCCAGCAAAACGGATGCTGCGGTCTCAGCAAAGTTCAGAATTCAGTCGTAGGTGTGTCCGTGGGGGCATCAGCCAAAGAAAATCCTCATTTATAAAGGCTCCGGAGAGCAGACGTTTCTAAAAGGTGTATTCCACAGATTTGTGCAAGCACTTCCTTACTTGTATTTTAAAATTTTATTTTATTAAAAATATTTTTCTTTATTGAAGTATAGTCAGGTTACAATATTGTGTTAGTCTCTGGTGTACAGCGTAGCGGTTCAGGCATACATATATCTATATTCCTTTTCATATTCTTTTTCATTATAGGCTATTACAAGGCATACTTGTAAGTGGAAACTTGGTTACTATGGCTACCTAAAAAGTCACTCTACTTAGTGACATAAAGCAACTCTTTGTTATGCTCACAGAGTCCGTGGGTCAGGGATTTGGACCCGGCACAGCAGGGGAAGCTCCCTGATGGCCTCGGCTGGATGGCTCAGGGCTTAAATCATTTGAAGTTTCGTTCTTGTGCATATTGGGTGGTTTATGCTGGCTGGGACCCCATTTCCCTCTTCTGGAAATGAATCTCTCCAGGTGACTTCTGCTGGGCTGGTTTGGGCTTTCTCACAGCCTGGGGGCTGGGTTCCCAAGGTGAGCATCCTGAGAAAGAGAGAGAACCAGGTGGACACCACATGGCTTCGTATGATTAGGTCTTGGAAGTCAGGCAGCATCATGGCTGCTGTTGAGCCAGCGACAAAGGCCAGCCCACGTTCCAGGTTCACGTAATACAAATGGGAAGATGCTAGAAAATATGTGGGACTGGAAATCTCTGCAGCCACCCCCAGGGGTGCCCCCTGGGAGACCCAGGAGGGGAAAGAAGAGGATACTGGCCCTAGAGAGCTAAGGTGCACATCAAAGGAATGATTTCAATGAGCCCAGACTTTTGCATCTTCCCATACACAGAAAAGCGCTAAATTCCTTAACTGGAGGCATCTGGCATTCTTGAATTAACAGTAATCTTTTGATGTTCCAATTATCTAGTCTTTGTTGCAAAAACTCCTATATAGCCTGGATCCTCCCCTTCAGAGCCGTCTCTTAGAGCTATCTGAGAGGCTGCACCCCAGGCTTGATGTCCTCAAAAATGTCCCCCAAATGAAACTAACTCTCAATCTTTAGGTTTTGCATGTTTTTCTGTGAACACTTTTTTTTTTTCTAGAAAGGTTTTGTGGTGCTTACAAAAATGCATGTAACCCCAAAAAGGGAAAAAATAGAGCAAAGGGACTCCAGGCAAAGGAAAAATAGTGTTGTTGAGTGACCAGCAAAGGAAACTGGAAACAGGATAGATGCAAGGGGTCTGCACGGATCTGCCTCAGAACCTCCTGGTGACCAGCAAAGAGAGGCTCGTGGTCTTGACAACACTCACCAAGTCTGTCAGGAAGAACCAGTCTAGTTCTTCCAGAAGATGCACTGCTTCTTCAGTTGCCAAGCCCTGTGCCTGGGGAACGCCTTCCAGAGTTCCTCACAGGGAGACCCATGGTGATGAGGGATGGGAGTTGGTGGAAACCACGCCTTATAGATCCTGCAATCAAGTATTTGCCTGGGGCAGCTTCTCCTGAGGCTCTGCAGTGGGAACAATGGGCCCCCTCTGAGCAACTGTTCAGTGAATGTGGTTCTGTGGGGGGTCAAATGCATTAGTCCCAGAGCACAGCTAGTGCGTGAACTCGCTGACCCAGTGATGGAACTAGATACTCTTGTTACGGAAATGACAGGCCAGCCAAGAAACAAGCACTACTCGGAGGGTTGGAGTACTCAGATTTATTACGCCGGCGGGCTCAGAGGGGCTTCTGCTCTGAAGCTCTGAGCCCCTCCAAGACGTGCACATGAGGTTCTATAGGGTTAATTACAAGTATGGGGCTATTAGCCAATAAGGTTCAAACAACAAAAAGCAAGGAATCAGTACACTGGAGCTTATCAATTTGGAAAAGATCACGTTACTGACACTCGTTGAGCTTGGATTTACGAGTTAGCTTGTTAGCCCAGTAAACTGACACTAAACTTCAGATTTACGAGTTAGCCCAGCAGAATTTATATCAGTAAACCGACACTTATCACACTTAGATTTGTGACTTAGCTTGTTAGCCCAGCTGGGCTTTTCCTTCACACTCTTCCTTCATCCCTCTCTAAACATGACTGCTCGTATACCAGGCTCTTCTAATGATGGAATGCAAAAGAGTTCATGGTTGGAGCCTTTGGAAGGACCCGGAGAGGTTGGGGTTAAATTTCTCCTTGGAAGATTAAGGGGCTGAATCAAGGCAATTGCCTGGAGGTGCTAGAGGGGAGGTCATCTCTGAATGAGCACTACAATTGCACCTCCAGGGACCTTGAAGGAGAGAGAGAAGGAAAGGAGAAAAGCTGAGCCAGCGCCCGTTCCCCACCAGCCCGGAGTAGACCACCAGGCTCTCACTAATACCCCAGTGCTCCAGATCCTGACACAGCGTGCTCCAGTGCATCACCTGGGGGTCACGCTGCCCGGAAGGGGCAGAGACAGTATCCAAGCCATCCATTTGAATAAGAGCAGGCACTTACCACTCTACCAAAAGATATGCTTGTGCTGTGCACTCCAATTTCAGGCCCAGCTTAAGTCATCCTAAAAATGTGGCTTCACTTGAGAAAAGCAAATTGAGATTAATGGCGAACTCAGGTGAGGAAAGCAATGGGGTTCTGGGGCGATGGAGTTATTTCTGTATCTCTCCGAGTGTGTGACTCATAATCATATCAGTCTGACTGCCTCTCAGGCCCCAGTTCTTGGAGCTGAGAGAATTAGAACGGAGGGACGCTTTTTCCTGAAACATTATCTCCACATGAACTATTACTGTTATTAATCTCCCTTCATCCTTTCGCAATGGGAAACCAACAGCCCCTGCTTTTCTATCAGGACTAAAGTAGACGAAAGAGGGGGTTGAAAAGATACCCCAGCTTTGCAGGACACAGGCTTTTCTCTCTTTTTTCAGGGCAAGAAGCCCCAGGAGAGGAAATGTGCTGTGTAGAAATAGCCAGCACAGGGGGCAGGGTGGGCTGGCAACCTCCATGCTCCTTTCTGAGTTCCCATTTGGGTGTCAGGGGCAGCGGGCTGGGTGGACTCCTGCCCTCCTGGGAGCACATACTTGGCATTACGTGCTTGACAAGGGAGATACCATTGCACCTAATACTAATGAGGCTGGCAACTGAGACTTGCAAAGTACTCGGCGTTTTATTGGATTCCCACATCATCCTGAAGGCAAGTTGTCATCCAGCCCATGTTCCAGTTGAGGAAACCTGGGCGCAGGCCCCAGGGTCTATTACCTTGTGGAAGGTCACCCTCTGAGTGTGCGCTTGGGCCAGAACTTGAACCCAAATACACAAAGTCATGCTCCTCACGACCGGAGACTTGTTGGGGTTCTAGTGAACAAATAAAAGCAACGTTTGGGGACCTAAGACTGTGAAGTAAGCATTGTCCCACAGTCCATCTAATGCAGTAAATAATTGCGTAGTGTGGACAAAGAACGTCGCCTACCAGTTCAGTAACAGAGGGATGCGGTCATCAAGCCATCAGCCACTGCAGCCACCCCTGTCGGTACATCCTGAGGGGCGTCAGGAAGGAGAAAAACAGGATACAGGCCCTAGGTGGTTAATTAACGTGCATATCAAAGGTATGATTTCAATAAGCCGAGATTCCTCAGCTGCCCAGTAACTTAAGATGTCTGTTGTGTGTGTGTGTGCGCGCACGCGTGTGATTAACATCAATCTTTTCATGTTTGACTGTTTTTTTTCCCAGAAACTCCTATGTATTTTGGCTCCTCCCTTACCTCTTTGGAACAGTCCCTCAGAAGTATCTGAGGGGCTGCTATCCTGAGCTATAGTCTCAGTAAGGCTACTGAATAAAACATAATTCTCAAATTTTAGATTGTGCATTTGTTTTCAGTCGACAATAACTCCTTTTCATGGACCCAGAATATAAAGAGGCCTTTGCAGACAAACAGAAACTCACGCAGGTTGGATTTTTGGTTTTGCTTTGTTGTTTTCTTTTGGTTTTGTTTGTGCAGGGGAGAAGGTCGTGTGTGGTTCTTTGCCCTATTCAAGCAATTAAAAATCAAAACTGAGCAACCATTATTTTTTTGAGGCAGGGAGGAAGTGAGAATAAATAACGCTAAGCTTCTGTGAGAGGCCGGAAGCTCCCAGTCTAGTGCGGGAGGGCGTTATCCCCATCAGGACTATACTACTCCTAAAAAGAAAACACGGCGGACGGATGGAGGGGGACCTCCTGGTTGCACCTGTGGGGATCTGGGAAGGCTCCTGACAGGTTTAAGCTAGACTAGGAGGAACAGGCAGAAATTGGAAAGACAGTTTGGGAAGAAGGAGGTGGCAATCGCAGGAGGAGGAACAGTGTGAGTGAGGGCAAGAAGCAGGGAGGATGCAGGAACTTTCGAGAAGCTACCAGAGACCAGCATCGGGGCTGAGTTAAATGGTGGTTATTACTACCTTGAATAGCAAAGTCTGCACCCTGATTTAGGAAGTGAAATTCCATGTACGGTTTGGAATGACCACAAGTGACAGCCATCGACCTCCTTAGACAACTGTTTCTAAGAACAGAATTCTCAGAATCAGAGCCTTCAGGGTTGAAAGGGGTGAAGGGTGTCTCTCCCCGTTCCCAGCCTGCAGCCCTTGAGACCCCCTCCCCATAACTCCACCTGCCACCGTTCAGCCTCCAGCTTGCCCCTCGCCCCTGCCCCAGGGCACCTCTCTGCACCTTGCTGGCTCTGTGGCCAGAAGATGCTTCTCCCACCGCGCTGATATCTGTGTCTAGGTCCAGACTCATCAAGGCTCCTTCCCCCTCCACCCAACAGCCTTCTTTGTGGATGAATATAGGCCTCCCACCCTCCTAACGAACCCTGAATCTCCTCTTCTCTGGACTTAATGCGGAGTTCTTTGGGCAGCTCCGGTTCACCGTGTTTTCTCTTGTTCTACTTGGAAAGTGTTCACTTATTTCTCCTGACATACAGCTTTGCACTTTGACATCCTGCCGCCCCTGCCCTCCCTGAGTGCCTGTGTGCGCTCCTCTGGGCACTGGGAACACAGGAGATAGACAACCTGCTGATGGGAGAGGCGGGGGCGGGGGCAGGAGGCAACTCGGGTTTATGGATTATTTACCAAGCTGACCAGGCCGTATGCAAAGAGCTTTACCCACATTTATCCTTGGGATCATTATCCCCATTTTGCTGATCAGCAAACTGAAGCTCAGGGAGATGAAATGACCCCACAAAAGTCAAGTAAGTGGTGGGGCTGTGATTCCAACTGTTACCAGAGAGTAAGTTCTTGTCTTTCAGCAGGAAGAATTCAGACAGGAGACATGGAGGTCAAGAAAGTATAGCAAGGATTTATTAAGCAATAGGTAGTACACTCTCAAGGCAAGAGCGGGCAGACTCAGGTGAGTAGCTGTGCTGAGTTTCTCTGGCAAGCTGGTTGCATAGAGCATAAAAATAAATGGGCAGAATATTCATTGGAGAGGGAGAGGTTTGGGGTCACGTTCCCTGATTTTCATCCCAGCTCCACCTTCCTGAAGGTAGGAGAGATTTTTGTCCTGATTTAGTCTGGATGGAAAGTCTCACGGCATTGGTTCATGATGGGTACTTCTAATCTGCAAGGCTCATTTTATTGAAATGAGGGCATAATGAGCAAAAGGTTACATTCTGACACTGGAAATTCCTGCCCTTCCCCACCTTTCTTTGTCTGCCTCCAGGACATATGTCACCCCAAAATGTGTGATTTCTTATCAGTCTGAGGGTTCTTGCTTTTCTCTGTCTACACAAGGACCCCCACTGTTCACCAGATGTATAGTTTCCTGCCATTTGGCCTGAGCCCCCCTTTCTCTGGTCATATCTAGCTCCCTGCTGGCTTTGCTAGAACCACCCCTGTCTAACCCTAGACAAGCAGACAGCAGAGTCAGAAGACTAGCACTATGTCTTCAACATCTTTGATTCTCTATTTTTAGGGCAGTGTCTTGCACACAGTAGGTGTTCAGTTTGAAAGCAGTTTTTTAGATGCACTCTCTGAAGGTACTGACTCACTAGTATAAGCAAAACATATTCTTGCTGTATTTTCTCCATTTCCTTTTGTCTTTTTCTTTTCTTTTCTTCTTTCTGCTTCAAAATCACAAACTTCTCCTCATAAGCCATCTTTCACGTTTCCTGGAATGCTGCTGGGCCTTGGTGCTCTCGACCCTCTGACGGCTTATTTAATAATTATGTTCTGTCCTCACATGTTTTATGAGCTTTTTCCAACGACCCCACTGAGGAGATAATGGGAGGATGGATGTAACAGTCGTGTTTGTTCATCAGGGGCTGATAGCGGGGCCTGCAGGCTTCAGTGATTTTCAAATGAAAGAAAAACGGAAACTCAAGAGAAACATTTTTTTCCCCTGTGATTTAGGTGGCCCCAGTCAAACAACTCCTTTTCCGCAGCCTGGCCAGGGTCCTGAGGTGCATAACCAGCTCCTGTGGGCTCTGGACTGAAGCCCCTTTGGCGCTGGTGACAGCACAGCCAGGACGAGCCCAGCCTGCTCCTTCCTCACACCCACCCCATCCTGCCGCTTACTCGCGTCTTGGTCAATAGAAAAGCGGTGAAACGTATCAACTCTGAATGTCACTTTCCTCTGGAGAATCTCAGACTTGGCTTCTCTGTCTAAAGGGCATTTTCTACCTTTAAGTGCAAGCACATTCTCTTTGGCAACTTTATGAACTTGCCGTGGCTCCTAAATTGAGAATTCTCTTCCTCCAGAAAAGAGAGAAGAAAGGAAGGAAGTGAAAGGGGAAGAGGGAGATGAAGTACATTTGCTGAACATCTAGGTTTTTTACACACAAGCCTTTTAGATCCTGCAGAAATGGACATTCTCGGTGTACGCACAAATGAAGAAATGGCAGCTCTGCCCAAAGCCGTGATGTTGGTAAGAGGCAGAGGAGGGGAGGGGAGGGTTTCTAGGTTGGAAATGTTTGTTGAGTGTGAGGTGCTGGTGGACTGTGAGGGAATTGGCTCAGCAGACAGTTGGGGACAAAGGGAAAGAGCTTGCAAAATAGACCTGGGCCAGAGATGGAGTTGGGGGTTAGTGACACAAAGCTGTACTGGGGCTTTCTGGAAGCACATGACCCAGTGGAAGGACTCCTGCTAATCTCTACCCACCTCCACACCACCCACGATCCACAAGCTGCAGAACTTTCAAAACCCCGGGGGGGCTGTGCCTTTGTTATTGTACGCGGGTCTTCCCCAGAATGTTTAGGGTGGAGGAGGCAGCTAAGGGCAACAGGCAGGAAGAGATTCAATGGAGGAGACCATGAAGTGGAAGGGATGATGAGAGGTCATCGCCGTGGGCACCCCACAGGAAAGGTCCGAGGAGGGCATTCTCATAAATGGAGGCAGCCAGGGAGCGATGAGGCAGCTGCAGGTGGGGTCTGATTCCTTCCCTGTTATCCTGCCCTGTCTGGACTCAGAATGACTTCAGGGCAAGTGTCCGAACCTCTTCAGCAGAGCACAGCTCAAATCCTCTGAGTTTCTGATAGCATTGTTCACAGAGGGGGAGAAAACAGCAGAGAAATAGAAAAGAGAAATAAAATGAACAGCCATTCAAAAGGTGACTGTGTCTGTAAAACTATTGTAAACTTTTCCCAGTGGTGTGCTAGCTCTCTGAAAAGACAAAAGACTGAAATTTGTAGTTTTTGCCAATCTCCATGGTGTAAATTCTCCCACCAGGGACTGTGTCAAGCTACTTAGCATTTATAACTAGCTTGCAAAATTCTTGACTATTTAATAACTAACTCTTGCAAGAGGTAAGTACTCAATACTTGATGACTCCAGAACACCACTGAGTCTTGCATAGCCATTAAGAAGAATGAATTAAAATTAGACTAGTCATCTTGGAAATATTTCTACACAATTTCGTTGAATAAGAATAACAAAGGTGGGGGCAGGGAGGGTATAGCTCAGTGGTAGAGCACATGCTCAGCATGCACGAGGTCCTGGGTTCAATCCCCAGGACCTCCATTAAATAAATAAATAAACAAACCTAATTATCATTCCCCACCCAAAAAAGAATAACAAAGGCAAGGAATTATGTCATACAATCCCACATATGTAAAACAAATGTGTGCGTGAGATTCTATAAGCATGGAGAAAAATGTAGACAATACACGTTAGGCTGCTAACAGGTTCCTTGGTTGGTGCAAATGTGAGAGGAGTAGAAGGAAGAAAAGTGAAAGCAAGAAACAAAGTAGAAGAAAAATACTGGGTCTTTTTATCTTAATTTAAAAAACGCACATACTATACGAAATGTAATTATATTTATTTTACATGAAATTACAGATAGGTATCAAAATTTTTTTTCCAAAACAGAAACAAAGTGAGGCAAAAGCAATATAAATATGGTGGCTGGTGAACAGTATGTATCGACTGACCTAGGGTGAGACTTTAACACAATCATTATTAAAGAGGAAGAATAGATAAGGCATCAACAAAATAATACAGTAAATTTAAAAATTCTCGTTAGAGACAAATGTGTATTCTGTTCGGGAGATGAGGGGAAGGTAAGCAGGGAAGTACGGAGCAGGCAAGCGGTCATCTGATGGATGTTGATCTTATGATCACAGTGGACCACCAGGCAGCAGGGGGATCCACACACAGATGGTTGCTCTCTTGGAGTAACAGTAAGACAAACTCTGGTTTTCCCTGCCCCCGAAGTGGCCAAGGAGTCACCCTTGGGACGGAGAGGAGGAATCCCACCACCCAGACTGGACAAACTTTCCAGGAAATAACTTTACAACACTTCCAAATGAACTATAACATTGTTTAAAAATACACCTGTGGCATGCTTTGCATGCACGAGGTCTTGGGTTCAATCCGTGGTACCTCCATAAAAAATAAACAAAAAATACATCTGTGGATATGAAAAATCAATCCACATGTCACAGAATCAGTAAATTCAAGAGCTGCACTTTATGAAACAAATCACTTAGATCCCTTCATTATGGTCCAAGCGAGACAATGCAGCAGTAATAAAATTTTACCCGCGACATTAGAGCACTCTCCCAAGGTCAGAAACATCCATCTGCGAGACTGGGGCTTCTCTTTGAACCTAGAATCCCTGCACAAGCTGTAGTTAGTCTAGCTCTGGCCAAGCTGCCCTGGGGTTTAACCCATAAATCAGCTTGAAGAATGTGTCAGTGTGGGTTAAAAATACATTCAGACCCTCTAGGGTTTCCTAACATGATAGGGCACGTTATCCTCACTGTTCTGAAAATATGGTGTAAGTACCAGAGCCGCTTCAGTCACAGGAGGAAGAAGCAGAGAGCTGAGTTTGGTTTCCAGCCTCGCCGAGGACAACCGCATCATCTCCCCTGGGGTCTGGGGCGTCCCTCCTCCCTGCCCTTTCCTAGGGAGCAGTTAGTGAAGCCATGACAGCGTGTCACCTCCCAGATCACAGAGAGGCAGTTGGGATGGCAAAAGCTTCATTCACTGAGGCAATCTGGAATAGGTTGAAGAAAAAAGATTGTGTGTGTGTATGTGTGTGTGTGTGAGAGAGAAAGAGTGTCTGTGTGTCCCTATGAGTGTGTGTGTTTGACTTTCAATGCTTTGTATTATAACTGCTTTGAGCACAGACAAGCCTATGAACACCTGCGCTGATACCTACACCAAACACACAGTATTCAGTGTAGAAAAAAATGACTGTATGTGTAACCTATGATACGGGGAACTTTGAATGCAATGTAAAGCTTCTCCTTTCTAGAGGGAAATACACAGTCTACTGGGGAACCAAAGGCACAAATGAACATTTATAAAAGACAGGCTATATGTGTTAATCTATGTGTAGTATGTGAACCGATGACATCTGTTTCTCAGCATAAAGAAAGCTGAGGAGAAAAACAAAATGTTGATGACCCCACTTCATTTTGACATCCAATAATTTATTCAAGAGATGCCCTGGTTTAAAAATAATGACCAAGCACATTTTTTTCCTCTCCTGTACAAGTAACCCAAGGGAGATTTGAAAAATATTGCATGTCTAAATCCAGAACTAGGAGAAAATTGAGTCGACTCAGATTGAGTTTCTTCAACCTGAGAACAGGAGCCGGAAATAGAAACTAAATTGAATTGCGGTAAAAAAAAAAATTATATATATATATGTTTTTGCATGCCTGAGACTGTGACTTGAGAATTTTACCCGTTATATATAGGGCAGGAATTATGTTTAAGCAGATATTATAGATAGATAATTAATGGTACAATATTTAATGTTAATATGATATTGATGAAAAAGATACTGTAAGTCTATGACTGAAACAGAATAATGCAGTGGTTCTCAAATTAGGATAAAGATTGGTAACAACTGGAGAGCTTTAAAAAATATGGATGCCTGGATCCTATCCCCTAAAATTTTGATGTAAATGGATGGGACATGGACATGGACACATCAGGGTTGTTCAAAGGTCCCAGGAAGTTCTAATGTGCAGCCAAAGTTAAGAACCACTTGGATAAGAGGAGGGAGGTCCAGAGATTAAAAGAGATTTTGAAAATTTAAAATATGTTTTCTAAAATTAAGCAAAAAAAAAATCACTGAAATAATTGCAATGGAAGCAGTTAGAAAATGCCCTAGAAAGTAGAACAAAAAGACAGAAACCAAAATATGAGGAGAAAAAGTAAATGAGAGTGGTTTAGCCTACCAAGCAGCTGGAGTTCTGAGCAGAGAGAACAGAGGAAATGGAGGAGAGACATTTTCAGACGGATGAGAAATTTTACTAGCACCAGAGGCCATGAATCACCAGAGGACTCGCTGAGAATCAAACATAACGAATGGTAACGGACTCAGAGCTGGCTACATCACTGTGAAATTTTGGCACAGCAAAGAAAAAGAGAACGTCCCAAGAGATGGTGGAGAGTAAAAACCAAACCAAACCAGGATATATATATATATATATATATATATATATATATATATATATATATATATATAAAGGAATATGAAAATGACTGGCATCAGAGTTCTTAAGAGCAGTACTGAAATTTGGAAGAAAATGAAAGTATTTTAATTTTAAGAGAAGTTTGTTTTAAACCATACTCAGGAAAACTATGAATTAAATATGTGTGTGTGTGTGTGGGGGGGAGGGTGAATAAAGCCAGATGTAGACATAAAGGACTCAGATACGTTACCCCTCATTCATCCCTTCCTAGAAAGTTATTTCCTGAATAAAGGAACAAATCAAGAAGGAGGAAGACATGGGACACTGAAAATTAGGGATGCTACATGGGAGAGTATTAAAAGCCATCCTGGAATTACACTCATGCTGGGACCCCTATTGCATCTGGAGTGTTCCAGGAAAGAGCTCGGGTGCTGATCTCATATAATGGAATAATTTTTTTTAAATGAAGATAAATGAAGACACTAGAGAGGAAAAGAAAAACAGTCAGAAATTCTAAGGAAACAGAAGAGCTGACTAAGAAAGGAAATTTATCATAATACTGACATTTAGAATTCTTTGATCTACAAAGTCTTTTTATGTAACCAATTGATGTTTTTTAAAAAATGTTTTCTGCTGATACCATGCTTAGAAAGGCCATCCCAACTCAATATTAAACACGTACTTACCTGTCTTTTTCTCTAGTGCACTTATTATTTTTCTTTAAATCTTTAAACCACATGAAATATATTCTGGAGGACTCGTGGGGGAACAGCTCTGTGCTGGCACCCGGGAGGGACCTTGCACGCATCTCCTTTGGCCACCTAGGCAGGACTTGAATGCAGCTGATCTGAATCCTGGCAGAAAGCCTTGGGAGCCTCCTGGAATGTGGGAACATGGGAGGCTTGCGAGGAGCTGCTACAAGGCTATTTCTCACTCACTTGCTTCTCTGTCCCCTAAGGGGGATGCAGAGATGGCTTCCCATGGCCAGGTTCTGATGAGGTCTGAGGCTTTCTGTCTCACCTCCCTTAGGGCACAGCTGGAAGCTCTGAAGCGTAGCTGCAGCTGACACTGGCTTCTCTGCACCAGGGTGTCCTGTCATCGGCGCTGCTGTCATCTGGTCCTTTTTGTTTTGCAGTTGCCCTGCTCAAGGGCCATAGGAAGCTAGCACCCTTGGTTACTTCCTTCCACGGACTATGAAAGTACTCAAATATCTAAATCTAAAAAAGAGCTTCTTTCTTTACTGGCTGGCTCTTTCAGTCTTCCTCTGGCCTCGTGCATGAAAGTTTATTGACTTTCATAAAGTCAATAAACTTTCCTGACACAATTTACTGAATAGTTCGTTCTTTCCCTATTGATTTTCCTATTGTTTCTTTTTAAACATTTTCTTATCTATGAAATTATTTCACATATTTGCATTTGTGTCTGGACTATGATTATTTTACCCCAGTCTGTGGTATTTTGGGGGTTTTTTGTTTTGTTTTTTAATGGAAGTACTGGGGATTGAATCCAGGACCTCGTGCATGCTGAGCACATACTCTACCACTGAACTACTACCCTCCCCCTTGGATTCTTTATTGTGTTACATCCCTCCCCATTCTGTTGCCAGCACCATGCTCATTTTTGTATATTTCTAATGCATTTTTAATTGGTGGGTAAAACCCCTCTCATTATTCCTTGCCAGATTTTTTTCTGGATATTCTTACAGATTTATTTTAACAGAAAATTCTACAGTGATTTGGTCAAAACGTCAATTAAAAAAAAAAAACCCAACCTCCTGAAATGTCATAATAATTTCTTTGGGGTAGGGAACTGGTATCTTTACATTATTGCATCCTCGCAACCAGGAATAGGTATTTCTCTCCATTTATTGTCTTTTTCAATACCCCACAATGAACTATCAGAATTTTCTTCAAGGAGATTCTGCATATTTCTTATTAAGTTTATGACTATGTATTTTACATTTTCTGTAACTATCTTGAGTGGGATCACTTTCCATCGTATTTCTTAAATGGGGCTTGCTTGTTGAAGGCTTTAAACAGCGAAATGGCAAGTTAGCAGTTCTTCCAGGGATGGTGGGAGGGCGTGGCCTGGCGGGAGGGCGTGGCCTGCGGGAGGGCGTGGCCTGCGGGAGGCAGGGAACCCGGTTAGGAACCAAAGGTCTGTTGGACCCGCTGCCCCCGGGGAACGTGCTTTGATGCTCTGTGAGCTTTACCACCCTGTCATCCTAGTTTCTTCTCATCCGCAGCTTTTTCTTCCCTTGTGGCTTCTCTGAGGTAGACACTTCCAGAGAGTGACTGCCCAGTGCTCATTTAACCCACACTCTGGAAATAGGCCTCTGAGATCAAGAATTAGACTTTCAAGGAGGTATGAGTATTGAGGAAATTTCAGGATGAAATCAGAACACTTCCCTCTGAAAAAGTCACAAGGTTATTCAAGTCCCCAGACTTTTCCCCTCCGTCCTCAGACTTTAGTACAGAGACGGCATCTCCCAGGAAGCTGCTTCCAATGAGCCTGGGGCCGTTAGGAGACATTACTCTGCCTGTTTTTCCAAAGGAAGGCCGTTTGAAAATGTGGTGAGATGAAGAGATGACCCTGGAGAGGGAGCCTGGAAGAGGCCTCTCCTACGAGGTGAGCACGACTGCTTTCTTCCTCCTCCTGTCCCCTCTCGTACAGCGCCTCTGAGAACGAGGCCAGGTGAGAACAGGACATGTTAAAAAATGAAAAACACTGAAAGGAGCTTCTGTATAAAAATTCCAAGAGCTAGGATATGTGTAGGGGGCCCCGGGGCGTGTGATTTAGAGAAAGGTGTGAGTGCTGCGTCCCAGTGACACCAGCACAGACGAAATGGCGCCCTGCCTTTATTGAAAGACAGCTCCCAGGCTCGTCCTGTTTCTTCGGTGCTCCTTGGACCTTGGCCCAGAGAAGAGGGGTTTGGGGCCAGTATCCCAGCCCTCAGAGGCTCCAGCTGAGCTCCTCTGCCTTTCACTTGCTCCACACTCTCCCCCCAGGAGTGGTTCAAGCCAATTAGTCCTAAGAAGGTGTCTCAGAAATAGGACAAGCCCCCCACTGCTCCCTGCTGCTGGTGCTTCCAAGTACCCAGCAGGAAACTGACCCAGCAGGGCCTGCCCCTGGCAGGACTCCTGGGCCTCTGCTTTCTAGGTCCCAGCTCTTCCGCGCATGCCTGGTGGGTGCCTATGCCCAGGCCTGCACTGGGGCGGGGGGAGCAGAGGGCAGCCCTTGTTAGATGTCCAGCATGGTGCCAGATCCTGAGGGGAGACGCAGGTATTACCCCTGAGACGAGTTACAGCTGTCAAGTCTCAGTTTCTAGATTTTGTCTACCATGTGAGTAGCTGAGTATCTCAATCCGTGTTGGTACTGGAGGTTGTACTGTCAATGCCTCCCTGCTCTTGTCCACATTTGTACTAGGTAACCTGGTCCCTGCCCACTGCACCAACTTTGTCTCAGGACACAGAGGCTCTATTAGTCAGTGGACCTATAAGATCATGAAGACTCCTTTCCAGGGAAGCCGGGAGCAGAAATGAACGAACGACCTCTAATCTTGCAGGAATCTAGTCTTGCAGAGGAAGTGGGCACATGCAGAGAGAAGCAGAGTAAGAGCTGAACAAGAAGTACCTTTTAACTATTCTTAAGATAAACTTCCATTGCACTTTGAGTTTCTGTTACGGGTTTCTAATCCTAGCAACCCATAAAACAATCCCTGTCAAGGCCACACCTATCCCCCAACCCAAACTCTGAGGCACTAGGGAACTTCTTAATACAGAACTAGACCTTTATGATCGAACAAAACAACAGGCTTTCAAACTTTTAGGCAGCCCTTGCTATATGCTAGTAGAGGCAGGTAGAAAGGGAACATGAATGAAATCCCTACTATGTGCCCACCAAGTACTTAACCCTTATATGAATTCCCACCTAACCCCTTCCTCATTACTTTCATGACTGTTGTTTCAAAGGTAAGAAATGTCAGAAAGGCTGTTTAAAACAAAGTCAAGAATAGGCTTCTAATAAAAGACACTTGAAAGTCTGAATCCTGGCCCTATCCCCTTAAAGATTTATGACTGCTGGTTTTGAAATCTCTCTTACAAACTGCTATTTTCTTGTTTATGAAAAGGGGGAAATAATAATGCCTGCCTTACAGGGAGTGGTGTTGGTTAAACGGATGCAGCACAAGCACACCTGGGAACGTTCACTTCGCCTCAGTTAAAGCCCAGGTGACAGCTGGGCATCACACCCAGGTCCATCTGGCTGCCATGCCCGGCTCTGGGCACTCAGCACGGGCCCTTGAAGGGACTGGTTCCCTCACTGACCTGCGCAAGATGTTTTGCAAGGAGGGCGTCAGGCGTTTTCACTAGGAAGGCTGTTACTGGCTTTATAAATCTAGGAGCTGAAACTGGCATTTATGTGTGTGTCCTGGATCTAAGACCAGGAAAAGGGATAAAGAAATCACTGAAATTAGCTTTCCTCTGATTCTTCCTGAAACTATTGGGCTCAAACAGGGAAGGTGAAGGAAGTGGGTTTTGGAGTTAACAGTGCACCCGAATCAGGCACCTGGGCATGATACATGCCTTTCAGAAGCTAAGTTTATATTACTAAGTGCTCTTACTTCTTTCCCTCAAGGCTTTAGCCATAATCCCAAGAGCTAGTTTTGCAAATTTAGATGCTTACTTCCATAAGCACATTTTCATGTAGTTTCAAGGCACTCACGTGAGCCCCATGACGTAGTCACATTGACCTACTCAGCCTGAATTTCATTTCCTTAACTTTGAATAGCCCAGTATTTCCTTCCTAAGTGTTGCTATGAACAAAATAGAAAATGAATGTAAAGGCACTTTATAAATTGAGAAGTTGGAAATAAAAATGTTTCAATATTATTTTTTTCAGCATTAATAAAAAAAAACACTTGTCAAGGTATTTGAAATTTTGTATAAATAAATAGCTCAGTTGGAAAAAAAAAAAGCAGGGTATGAACCTGGTCAAGACCTGGGCTACGTTTGCAGCTCTCCTCCTGACTCAGGTTACATACAACCTGTGTCCAAGCTTCCACTGGAGGTCCTAGAGACAGGGGTTTAAATAGCCAGGGAAAAATAATGTTACTTTTGCTTTAAAAGCTTTATCTTTAACCTTACCCAGCTCAACATCATTCACAGCTGAGGAATCCTGTGACTGGGTCCCTACCTGTAGAAGGCCTGATTTCAAATTTTCTATCAAAAATGACATCCTTAAAATCACAGGCCAGGTGTAGGAAAACTTTATTTCCCAGCTGTATAGACACCCCCACTTCCCATATACATGTCCTCCAAGATAAAAAACAAACAGAATCCTATTTCCAGAAGTTTTATTTCATGTATTGTTTGACGCTAAACTTTCCTAGGCTTTGCACCTAATGTGTGTCAATGTGCAAACTCTACCTCACACAGAGGAACACGGCAGCCGAGTACCTAGAACATGGGAGAGTGCCACATGCCTCCTAGGTGTGCTTACAGAGCTCTTGTCCTGGGCCAAGAGAAAAGGAAGGAAGCCCGCAGAAGTGAGGGGTACCCCATGGTCCCTCAGACACACACTTGGGGAGCTTCTTGCTTGATGACACTCTTCCATCCCAACGTGGTGACTCAAGATGGAATCCCTTTCATCATTTGTCACACTCTTAAAAGACACAGAGAAGATACTACGAATTAACTGACCTTAAATCAATGTTAGATGAAAGAGGAGAAATTAGTACACAAAGAAACACAATACACAGAAGAAAATATGCAATGTTTCATAAGCTGCATACATTTCAACAAAAATGTTGGGGACACAGTTTGGTTATTTAGATTATTAAAAATATTTATTACAAGCGGATTTCCTTTCCCATATTCAAAAGAAAACACATGACTGGAAATATTCAGAGATGGAAACTGGTTTAAACCACTTCCCAAGTCCTCATCAAATATAAGGTATCAATAAAGAAAAAGATATTTTGGAACTTAGAATTAGGGAAGCCTGCACACAATTTAGATGGGGGGAAAGAGAAAAAACAAACTAACCAAAATAAAGACAGATCGTTTACAATTTACAGCCTTTAATTAAGCACATAAAACTGTACTATTTAATATATTTCTCCATGAACTTTTTGTGAAATTCAGATCGCAGTGTATCATTTACAAATCTTTTGTCTTTCTTCTGATCATCTACACCTTTTGCACAGTTCTTGAAAACAACATCATCATCCCATCTGAAGGAGAAAAAGAAAATAGAAGAATCTTAAAATGCTTATATCAAGGCAAGAACACCATGTGTGAACTGCAAAGCTCAGTCATTACACAGAAAGATGCACAACATGTACATCATTTGATGCCACAATTACACCCAAAAGAATAAAGTGTTTCTTAATAGGTTGTTAGCTTGCTTTTTTATAACAGGAAGGGTAATCCCTATCTAGAACCTACACAACAGTCTTATTTCTCCAGGATAAGAAACTTTGGGTTAGAAAGCAGAAACACACCAAGTTTAATTGCATCAGTATTTAATGTCTGCGGGTCTAAGATGAAGAGGCAGCACCTAGTACTACCCCGACTCGTATGAACAGCTCTAGACGGTAAAGGGCCGACTGACTGCAGTTCAGCTTATGTGGTTTAAGGATTTCATACATACTCTTTCATCAGTTAACATC
Source organism: Camelus ferus (assembly GCF_009834535.1). Lineage (NCBI taxonomy): Eukaryota > Metazoa > Chordata > Mammalia > Artiodactyla > Camelidae > Camelus > Camelus ferus. The sequence goes on along the minus strand of NC_045705.1, from coordinate 8,352,931 downwards.
TAGCAGTCATTCACTGCAGTATTTACATTTAGGACAACAAACGAAGAAACCATTGTGTATAATAATTAAGGCTTATATATTGGCCCACATCTATTAACCATGAAGAAAGAGCAGCCGAAGAGCTTAGGGCAGGACTCTGGTTGGAGTCTACTGGTTGGGTTTCATAATGTATAAGCTTAAGAAAAGAAAACCACCCATGGGTGAGCAATAAAATACACAGTTTTATAGAAATTACAGAGTATTTCAAAATAGCATCTAGCATATAAAAAGAAACCCATGTATGTCATATATATACCCTCACAAACGTAAGTAAAGTGAAAGCATACATAACGTGTGTCTGTGTGTAGGTGTATGAATGCCAGTAGAAACTACGTGTGGAAAACAAGCCAAGAACGTGGGCATCTTCAAAAACAGTGTTGTTAAGCCATCACTGGTGCAGTGCAGACATGTGAAAAGCTGAGCAGAGCGAGGTCAAACGTGACCTGCATATTAAGAGATGTTTCAATCCCCAATTTTATCTGCATCCAAGCGAGGCAGAACAATTGTCTAGTCAATACGAACAGAAATGTACTTTTTTTTTTTTTCCCTCTATGCACCCTCTCAACTCACTCCCAAGAGTTTTACCTCTCCTCTTCAACACCAAACGGCTCTTCCCCGGTGCTAACCCCAAAGGTCACCTTGGAAGAATTCACGTCACTTGCTGTCATCAATACCTGGCCCAGATAATCACTCCCCTCCTCTTGACCCGCTTTGTTTGTGTGGCTCCAAGACACTCACCGGCCTTTTTTGGTTCAACCCTTCCTCACTGGCTCTTTCTCAGCCTAGTTTTTTTCATTCAAAATTCATTTAATCAGTATTTGCTGAGCACCTAGCATGTACCGATTATTGCTACCTACGAATAATATGGTTTTCCTTCCAGGAGTCTCGATTTTGCTATGTGCTTGGCAGAGGTTGCCTCTATGATTAGCCAATAAAAACCTTGGGCACCGAGTCTCTCATGGTTTTTCTGGGCAGAAACACTGCGCACATGGAAAAGAATGTGCTCTGTGTGACCCCTCGGGGGGTGGGGGGGTCAGAGCACAAGGAGGCGCGCACGTGGAGGCCCTCAGTGCCACTTCCCTGCATGCTCGGGCTGTGGGTCTTCACTGGGCTACTCAGGAGAACAACTGTGTGCTGAGTCCTGAGTCCTTCCAGTGAGTCTCCCAGTGTGGAGGGTGGTCTTGGGGACCCTTGACACACACACACCTACAGTGTAAGCTTTGTAGGGTCAGAGGCCTGGTGCATTGTTCTGTCTCTAGTATTTAGAGCAGTATCTGGTACATAGCTGGTTATTTTAAGTATATCCTGAAAATAAGTTTCTTTCATTCTCTTTCCATTATTCCAAAATTTCATAGAGAAGAGTATCAGTGGAAAGTGGGAATTAGAAGCTTTACATAGTACAGTTTGCATAAAACTCATACTCTATTATGTGTGTATGTGTATATACCCAACTCATTACTGTACCTTCTCTTAACTTTGAAGTTGGCCTGAGGCTGGGATGGGCCAGTGAGGTTAAGGAGAGGGTTTCCACTCAGAATGTTTTCCATTCGAATCCTTTCTTCTTCAGCTTTTTGTTCTTGTTCCTGTCAACGACAGGGGAAGGTTCATATTTACTTACATTAACTCTGGGGTCAGTCTTATTATATAGCTCGTATTTCAAATGACTTAGGATTTTATGAGGGAGATGGGATAAGCATCAAAGTAGCATTGTTTTTTATTTGTTTTTTAAGACATGACAGAAAAGTTCTCACTAATCCAAATAAAATAATTGGGCACTTTCATTATAAACATTTCATGCTTGCCATCATACATTCATAGCCCATTTCCGACTTTGAAATTCTTAAGCTGCGTATTTAAATCTATTCTCTTTTCTTGAAATACAAAGTTCCGTACTTGTTTATTTCAAGAGTACACCAAGTAAACATATTCTAATTATTTAAGAATGTGTTAAACATGAAAAAGACACATTTACCAGTGATTATCTCAATTTTTAAGAAAGGGTTATACATAACTGTGATTAAAAGTAATTTTACTTTGGATTATTAACAATGTAAACTTGCATCTCTAGGACTGGTGACAAGTTACTGTTAACTAAGAATCACCTTCTAAAATAAGACAAACCATTATGTAAAAAATTGTATTCAGTTAACATGCATTTCTACTAATTTACCTGAGGTTTATCCATTTTACTCTTATGATTTATTGTTACTGACCTTCTATTTTTATGCCTCTCACCTGTCATTAGTCACATGCTTGTCTTCACTTTTATTTCAGCATTAATCTCTTTAAACTCAAATTACCCTCAGTTTGATTCTTAGAAATATAAAATGTCTAAAATCATTAGCTGTAGCTTCTAGATCTACCTGATTCCATGCTATCTTAAACCAAAGATAAATCCCACTTTGCTGTGTTTTGGGGATGACAGAAAATTGCTGACTTAATAGATCAAGGAAAAAAAGACTTTCTGAGAGTCCATTTAAAACGAACCTGTGTTAGACCACTTGGAAAAATAACCTGATTTTCTACACAGGTTAAAGATACTTCATTTTAATAATCAAATGTGAACATCAGATTTCATTTTTACAGGGCCAAATAATTGGGAGGTGAGAAGATGCAATTTTCAGGGAAATAAACAGGAAAATTCCTTTAGGTCATTTTCATACCTTAAGCAAACAAAAGTCAGGAGCATCCACCATAGACTAAGAACAGACAGTTTCCTAAAAGCTATTTTCAACAAATTATACTGATGCTGAAAGTAAAAAGACTTATCTCTGAGGTGCTAGAAAAATTGGGTATCAAGTATACAACGTATCCAAACTTATGACAACATGTGTGATGAAATACAGTCCGGGCCGTTTGACGTTTGGAATGCTGTCTCCTTCAGGGTTACTGGCTGGCTGCCACCCACAGCACTGGGAGAAAAGAAGCCAACTCTTCCCATATTCAAGCACCAGGTACACTGTTTCATGAACATGGGTATAAGGGCTAGACAGCCTGCGGATTGGTCAAATCCGAACCATCCTGCCCTGTAAATAAAATTTTATTATTATCCAATCACATGCATTTATTTCAGTATTGCCTACGGCTGCTTGTACTACAACTAGCAGAACTGAATAGATAAGACAGAGGCCATATGGCCTGCAGCCTGAAATACTTATTATCTGACCCTTTACAGAAAGTTTCCCAGCCCCTGACACAGGCTGACTGGTTTGAAAGCATTTTGGAACGCCTCAAAGATGGGCCATTAAAAGCCAGAAAGTGAAACAGGGATGAAAGAAATAAAGCTGTCATTCAACTCCAAAAACCACCAATATATTCTTGTACAAAGAAATCAGATGAACCCTGCAAAATTGCTAAGATCTTCTGTCTAAAATGTTTACGTTCCCTAAAGGTCAACCAAATGCATTTAAATGTCTCTTTGTGTATCCAGGGCTGTTGGCGAGGCCAAGAAGAACCCTGAATAGAACACCTGCCCTCTTGTGGTGTGCAAGCAGTATCAGGAATGGTCTTACAATTCTTTAGGACTTACGCTCTCCTATGCTAAATTCTGATGAAAAATGGTTTTTTAAAACATATTCTTCTTCTTCCAATCTGAATTCTGGCAGTCTTCAAAGCCTATCACAAGTTCTACTTCTTTTCTGAATTCTTCCCTGATCCTTCTGACCCACATGAACTCTACCTCCCTAGGTTCCAAGCATTAACCTACGTCAGGGCTTTGCATTCTTTTAAATAACAGAACAATTTCTGGCTCAAATAAAATCTTATACAGAAGCCCCTAAAAAGAGCTGCTCTGTTCTGGTTGAAAGTAGAGGCAGATATACGTACTTGAATGTCTCACAGTGCATCAAATTCAGTATGTTCCAAACAGAAATCATCTCTTTTCTCTCCACCGAAACATGCCACTGCTTCCACATTCCCTGAATTAGTGTCCGGCACCATCACCCGGAAACTGCCACATCTGATCACTCACTTTCTCTGGACAATTCTACCTCCTTGATAGGTCTAGCAGCATCTGTTTACTTACTGCCTAATAGGAGTTGGATTTGAGAAAGCTCCTCTATTCCTAAACTCATTACCGCACATGAGAATTACTGGAACAGCCTCCTAGTCAGTTTTTTTTTCTCCACCCACCCTCCACTCCTCGGCCAGAGAAGTCTTTCTAAAATGCATATCCAACCTTACCACCTCCTGCTGAATCCACCAGCTCCAAGTGTCCTTCAGAACAGAGTCCAAACTCCTTCAGCTTTGGTCTACAAACCTCTACTGCTCAGACCTGGTCTTGCCTCCCAAGTTTTCTCTTTTATTGTTACTACTATGCGTAATTCACTAGGAGTTTAAAAGTACCTACTATGGACCCTGTTTACTCCTTCTAACTATCTTTGAGTTAGACTTTCTTTTCTTTCATTGTGTAAGTGCAGAGACTGTGGACTCAGAGAAGCTAGGGAAATTGCCCTCGGTGATACCAAATCTATTGACAGACAGCCTCAGCAAGTGCCTGGAAACAAGGCTGGGGCAGAAGACAAGGAGAGGGAGAAAGATGGCCTCATTATACCTGGGGGTTCTTTGTAGGTGATGACTACATCTTAATCATCTCTGGTTCTTCTGAAACTTAACAGACCCTGACTAAATGTCTGCTGAACAAATAAGTGAATGAAGAGCAACTTAACAAGTACTATCAAGTGTGTCTGAATTAGCTAGAAGAATTTCCAACAAAACCAAAAGACTTAGGGTGTCACAGAAATTACAGGTACTTGCAACATCGAGACACGGCAAGGACGATTTCTAACACAAGGTGATGTTACTTGAATTAAAAAAGCTTTTTTCTGCTTTTGTTCACATGAGAAAAGGTAAATATTTAACACATTGATTCTACCTTCCTGGCCTGCTCCTCAGCGCGTTCTTTTTTAATTTTTTCCAGCTCTGCGAGAAGGGCTGCAGTGTCGTCATCGTCACTCTCCTCTTCGAAGTCTTCATCTTCATCTTCCTCCTAAGACAGAATGGTGATGGCCCAGGAGATTGGAGACACAACATACGTTATTCATTTTTTTTCCCCATAAAAACTGCACTTATCAAATCTCTGGAGCAGAATTAATTTTCCTGGTCGGAAGGTAAATGTATCTAAATATGATTAAAATCAGCAACCAACCAAAATGCAAAACAAAATCCCACAAAAAAGCTTACAACTCCTTATTGAAATGTCAACCTCTGACATGGTTTAGACATTGTAACAGCAAGTGGTATAATAAAGTACCTTTCAAACGTACAGGGTCAAAAGGGAATTTACATACGAAAATATTCCTAAAGCCAGAAAACGAACACTTCACACTAATACACAGTACATACTTTGACGCTGGGAGTCAAAACAATTTTATACAGCTCCAAACAACCAGAAAGTTAAGGATAATCAAAAGTACAAAAAAAGGGGCTAAATTCTCAGAAGAAAATAATTTCAATTGAATAATCATTAAACCTCACTTAAAATTGGGTTCCCTATCTTTAATTACTGAGTTAATTTTTAATTCAGTCTGTTAACTCTAGAATGGCTAATATATATGCTTAATTAGATATTACCCTTGAAAAGTCACTCAGATTTTTCCTCTGTATATAGAAATCTGCAAATTAATTATAGACTGTGTGGCCCCACTAAACTTGAATGTTGAAGTGCCAACCATTAAAAACCTTTCACTTAGATCACTTCTTTCTTTGAGAAAAACACCATTAAGTGCACTGAACACCTGGAAGGGGCATCATCAGTAGCTAAGATGGAAGGGAAGGCCCCTGCGATCGCTGTGGGGGTTGCTATGGATAAGGAGCCCGGTCTGAAGCGTGCCCTCTGGAGGAGGATAACTAGTCAATCTCCATGGCTGAATATAGGGAATTATTTTTTAAGGAAGCATATCTTTTAGTAGATCTCTTCTTTTTTTGGTTCTGCAGAGAGCAAACTTGTTCTTGAAGTTTGATTAACCACAAGATAATGCTTTTTGTTTTAAAATAAACTATAAAGTTTAGTACTGAAGTCAGGGCTACAATTGAATAGCAGTAAGTAAAAATGAATACACAGCTCTTCTTAAAGCCAAAAGAATAAAAAAGTATTTCAGAAAAATGCTAAGTAAATTACTACATGGAGATGAGAGGAGGAAGTAAAACATACATCTGTCAGAGGATCATCTGCATCGAGGTTGGCAGCAGGAATCTGGTCTAAGCGAGGCTTCTTTGACACTGAAGAGGAGGTTGTATGTTCTGGGGAGAAATAAACATTGTTTAGCTTACTGAAACAAATTCCTGCATTTCTTCTAACATTTTAGGGACCCACTGGGCACAAAGAACTTATGTTTAAAGCATGACAGTAGGGAATTATAACCACAGTGCTTGGTAAACAAGTTCTTGGCAAATATTTGTTGAATGAGTTAATGAAAGGATTGATTTTAAAATGGGAACTGTAGCCTTTATCAGGAAAGTTAGGCAATAGTTTACAAATGCTAGAAATAAAAATGGGAGACTTTCACAGACAGAAATGATGGGACCTCAAAAAGTCTGGCTGCTGTAAATAGTCAAAAACTCCTTGATCTGAACTGAAACAGTAACTGCTAAATATCCTCAGATGACCCAGTTCTTTCTAACACAGAAGCATAAGATGGAACTGGAATCAATTTCATCATCATCTCTAATCTAATCCAATCTAATCTAACTAATCCAATCTAATCTAATCATTTAAGAGTGTTGTATCTCACACCAATATTTAAAGGCAAACAAACAAAAATAGTAATCTGTTCCAACTACCACATGAAAGACAAACTATTGTCAACATAATTCTATCCGAGAAATGTCTGGGGTAGTGTTGGTACCTCGGGCTGGGCGGTCTCTATTTTTCTCTCTTGCAGCAGCTCTTTCTCTCTCTTCCAACTCTCTCCTGAAGTCACGGTTCCGAACCTCTTCAGGGGCATCCTGAGTGGTCTGTCTAAAGTAGAAACAAACCCGGGCAACAGTGCTTCTAAAAACACATGGCTGTAGTAACGGAAGACAATTCACAAAAAGCAACTTTGTCCTTAGTCCCTGAAGCATCAAGGCCCATTATGGGAACTGGACAAGATCATTACCCTAATCTGAAGGTTACTAACAAGTATCCTGTGATGTTTCCAATATTTCAAGAACCTCAAACTGAATCACAAACTTTCCCATAATAAGGCTGCAAATTGATTAAAATATCTTTACTTTTTGCTGTATGTCAACTCAGGGCTTGTTACAGTAACACTTTTAATCTCATATTATTAGTACTGACAGTGCTGGTCCCTCAGAGGTAATGTAATAGTTCTTGTTCCATCTATATACAGAAATTCCTGGTTAACTGGAATTTCTGCTTAAGGAATATCCAGCAGCATTTTACAATCATATAGTATAATTTTAACATTAGATAGACTATTGCATTCTACTATGAAAACAGATTAACTTAAGTGATAATAACCCAAACATGCTACTATCTCAAGAACATGCCATTTAACAGATTTTGGTCTTGCTTTGTGAAACAAGAAAAACTTTAAATGTTCATTACCTATATTTTATCTTTGTATGAGAGGGTAGGTCTCTACTTGAATACTGCTTTGAGAGTTGGCTCAAATCACCTTCTCCTTTTCCTCTCCCACCTCTTGCAGGTTCAAAAGTTGGCCTAGCCGCTGTTGTCATCTTTTATGCTTTGAAGGAAAACAGTGTCAAGTTATTTCCAATACCACAAACTCTCATCTTATAAACTATTAATCAATATCCATTGATTCCATCGTGAAATAATTTCCATAGCTCAGTCCCAAAGACTTAGTTAAAATAATCTCAAAAGTTCTCAAGAAAACAAATAATGAGGCTCAGGGTGTTCAAGGAATAAAGCAGAAGTTTAGTACAAACAATTCTGTCACGAAGATCTGAGTCTGTGTTCCTGTTCTCCTGGCTCTGTGACCTTGGGCAAGCCACCAAGCTCTGCCATCTGTGGAATGGGGATATTCCTCACATAATATTATGAAATTATGGGACCTGACACGTCAAAGCCCTTGTAAAATACAGTACTGCCATGTCGGAGTTAAAAAAAAAATCTCAGCTCAACCTTACACCACCAGAATCCTTAAGGTTCCCATTTTATCTAAACTTCACACAGCAGAAAAATAGGCTAGCAACTACAAAAAGAAAAACAAAACAAAACAAAATCTAAAAAATTAACTGACAAAGTTACTTTGTGTGCTGAAAAGTGTGCTCTAACCTTCGATGACAGTTACATGCGCAAAGTTCTCCAACAACATTTTGTTGATTCAAATTTCTCCTGTAGCAGCCAACACAATATAAATCAGATCTTTTGCAAGTTACAATCTAAGGAATGCTCAAAACACAGGAACCCACCCACAGAGGAATCGGATAAACAAAAACCAGGGACCCGATCCTTCTGTTACTTTCGGTTTTGAGCAGCTAAAGGATACTGCATAGCAGATGTGGCCACAAAAAAAAAAAAAAAACAAACAAAACCCTTTCAAGCGTCGGAAAAGCAAGTGTCTGGGGAAACTTGGGGGGGACTGGTATACTTGTCTAGATTTTTTTTTTCAAAAAAGGGAAAGGGATGTATCCAAACAGGGAGAAACAGGGAGGGACGCCGCCGCCTCCCACACCCCTGGATTATTATCATTTTCGCCTCTGGGGAGATCGCCTTCGGGTAGTCACCCAGAATCCGCTGACTCTTCACCCAGGGTCCACTCGGCGAGGGACGGGGGCTCCCGGACCCTACTTAACGCCGTCTGCAGAGCCGCCTTCACGCTGCACCCTCCGTGGCCGGGCTCCGCCACCCGCCCGCCTCTCCGGGGCCTCCTCCGCCAGCGCTCAGGTTCTCCGCCTCCGCCCGCAACCGCCCTTTTCCGCTCCACTCACAGTCTGCTGTCCTGCCGCTCACGGTGGCGGAGGTCCGATACAGCAGCCTCCGGAGATGAAACAGACCCCAGTACGCTTCTTGCTTCCCAGAAACCTCTGCTTCCAGGGCCAAAACCCAAGACCCGGAAGCAAACCCTAAGTTCTCAGGCCGCCCTTCAGAGGCGGTGGCAGGAACCAATCGGCGGAGGCCAAGGCGGAAGTCGGCGTGACGACAGCAATAGGCGGGGCTGAAACGGCCCAGGGGGCGGGCGTTTGAAATCAGTGCTTTGGAGTAGACTCCAAACATCGTTTTATACCTTCAAGAACCAATTACTTAATATCTCTTCCGTCTTTTCCTTCCCCGACCCCCTCCCAGACTCCTTCATTCCGGTACTGCGCGGACGGAAAGCCCCGGGTAGCCGACAGCACGGCCCCGGCTAGCGAGAGAGCGTAGAAAAGGATTACACCAAACTGTTTAAATCCAACGGCTCCTGCTTCCTTTCTTCTGAGCTAGACCCAACAAGCCTAGAGAGTTGGGCTACGGAAAGACTAGTATTTTCATTTAATTGGATATGAAGAAAGAACAAATATGTACGGGGGCAACCACGATCTTTATAAAGGTACCATTCCTGCAAAAATGTTAGTCTTCAAAGCAAAGGATGTAATCGTATTGTTTGTTAAAAGTTTTATTTTTTGAAAAGCGTAAGTTCTAGTGGGAGGGGAGGTGTCACTATTAGAGGTTCATTCATTTATTAACCGATTTTGAACGTTTAGAACAGTGGGCCCAACTGCCAGGAGCACTAGATGCAATTATTATAAGATGGCTACTTATGCATTAGGTGAAGTTTTAATAAGAACGAACAGGAAAAAAAAAATGACCAATTGTCCTTACTCCGCCCCCCCTCCCCCCGAAAAAAAAAGTACTCTGGGAGCAGGGATTTTGTTTGCTTAGTTCATCTTGGTATCTAATCATATAGTCCTTGGCCACAGTAGATGCTCGATAAATATTTGTTAAGTAAATGAAAATTCAACTCCCCCAACTTAGTTTCAAATGTAAAGGGCTCATAAAATTGAACATAAGAAAGCTTTTCCCCCCAGAACTCTTTCTTTGAACTTCAAATGAAACGAAACAGTAGAAAAGGTCCCTTACCACCATAAAGTTCAAGATACAAATCTTGATATTTCTCACAGAAGGTGTTACTCCCCTAGTCTTACACAACTCTGTAAAGGACACTACTGTCATACTGGTTACTCAAACCAAAATCCCAAGGTTCCTAATTTTCCTTCACTCTTCACATCCAGTTTATTTGTAAGTCTTGGCAATTCTACTCTCAAAATATACCTTAAATATCATTCCACAGCAACAACCCTAGTTCAAGTCACCATCATTTTCTGCCTGGATTGTATTTGCTCCCAATGAATCTTCCTGCTTCCACTTTTGTCCTACAGTCAATTTTGCATGTAAGCAGTGAGAGTGCCCTTTTGAAATTGTGAATCAGGTAGTATTACTGTTCTGGCATAAAAATCCACTGCATTTAGATTAAAAGTTGGATTTCTTAATGTGACTTGAGGCTTCTTAGGGTCTGGTTTTTGTTTTGTTTTGTTTTGTTTTGTTTTGTTTTTACCTATTCCTGGCTTTGCTTCTAATCAGTCACTGTCCTGCACACTAAACTCTAGCCACAGCCAACCCAGCATTTCTGTTTCACAAACAAGATTCCTTTACACTAACTTTTCTGTCTGTGCCCCAAGATAGCTGTATTACCATTCTTCAAGTTTCAGCTCAAATATCACCTCCTCAGGTTTCCCCTGACATCTACATTTGTATTCCCATCCCCCCAACACACAAATATCATCATGTCACCTTGTTTTATTTTTTCATAGTACTGGACACTACTGAGTTTATTCTGTTTGTTGTTTATTGCCTTATTTCTTGGCTGAGAGGCAGCATAGCAAAGTCATTAAGAGAAAGGGGTCTATAACCTGACTATTTTGGTTTTAAAGTCTAGATCTGCCCTTTCCTAGCTGTGAAACCTCAGGCAAGTTATTTTCCCTTTCTGTGCCCTCAATTTCCTCATGTATCAAATGAGGATAATTCTAGTCTCTATTGCATAATGTTATTATAAGGATTAAGTGAATTAATACTTGTGCTTAAAACTGTCTCAGCAAACAATACTTGTTAAACAAATGTTAGCTACTATTATTATTAATATTATTTTTATTATTATTGTCTATCTTCCTGTATTAGAACATAAGTTCCAGGAAAGCAGGAACCTTGTCTCTCTTGTTCACTGGTGTATCCTCTGCATATAGAGCAGTGCCTGGCACATAATAGGTGCTGAGTAAGTATTTTTTGAATGAATGAATGATTGATGCACTGTGAAGTGGAGGATTGGTGTAACAATGGCAAAGTGGTGATGCAATTATAGATAACATCCCAGGGTTTTATGTTCCAACTGCTCTCATCAGCCCTGAGTCAATCACCTTGATTCGTTTATCTCCTGTTCTATCACCTAATCTTTTGCTCACCAACCATGATTAATTTCACTAACACTAATAAACAATATAATCAGTCTACAAAATTCAAAGCTTTGACTTAAATGGTCTGAAAGTATTAATAAGAAAAAGAAACTAAAAAGTTTACTTAAATGATTTTAAAGTACTAATAAAAAACCCAAAACTATGAACTTTTTGACTTAAATGGCTTGAAAGTATTAGAAAAAGAAAATAAGAGTAAGTCAAAAACTTACATTTGCCCTCTCAGCCATCTTTGCTGGCAGAAAATCTGTGTAACCTACCAAGAATTCTCATTTTAAACCCATTACCACAAAAATCTGGTTGGGCCCTTATTCTGCCTGCTAATCCTCTTACACTGTCCTTGTTTATTTTCCCCCTCTGCAATAATACAATTTCACACATTCTCCTCTTTCCTTAGAACTATACACTCTTCCACCTTCCTTTCCCTCCTCACTCTCTCCCCTAGGGATGGATGATCTTCTGACTTCTCTGAGATAACAGCTCTTAAACAGGACTCCTCATCTCCCCTCCAGCAGATCTAACCAGGCTGGCTTTGACTATGACCTTACCATCAGCTCTCCATGTGCTAGGAGAGATGAGGTGACCCTGACCCTCCCCCTTGTGTTCTGTATCTGAATCCCTCCAGCCTTCTTAGTAGCCGGCATCGTGCTGTATTGTAGTCTATCTCTCGGAATCTATGAATCTATTTCTTTCAGATCATTCTTATCAGCTTTGGATATGCTGTAGAAAAATGCTTCTTCATTTTAATATGACAAAGGTAGTATTTTTAATTCAATGTGAAAAGGGTGTTGTATATAATAACTGTGATCACAAAACTGACTATTCTTATGGCAGTATATAACATAGGAATTCCAGCTTCCAAGTTTACACAAGCACTGCGACCAGTTGAATTAAACACCCAAAAGGGAAAAAAAAGAAATCACAAAAACCTAGAAAGAAATTTAAGAGACTTTGTACTGTTTGGGGTCTGTAATGACCTTTTGATCAAGACAGAGCATCAAAGCTATAAAAGAAATAATTTTAAAGATTCATCTATATAAAAAGTTAATTTTATGGCAGAAGATGCCCATAAGGAAGTCAGAAGATGAATGCTAGATTGACAGGTAAATGCTGTAGTGCCTATAACATATAAAATGTTACTCCTGCTGCTGCTACTACTACTACTAATATGCATAATATAAAAAATGCAACAACCCAATTAAAAAATGGGCAAAGAATGTAAACAGGCCATTCAGAAAAAGTAATTCCAAGCAGATAAGCAACACGAATGACACTCAACTTCTCTATTAGGAAAACGAAAGTAAACTAGCAGTAAGTCCTCATACTACACCATCAGATTGGCAGCAGTTTTTTTTTTAAATTAATAATACAGTTGGATGGGATTGGGAAAACGGGGATCCAGGCAGACAGTGAGGAGGTGTTGGTTCCCATTTCCCTCACAGTAAAGCTTAAAGGTGCTCGTAGTGACCTATAAGGCTCTCCCCTACCTTCCTGTCTTGCTCATGTCCCTCCAGGCTGCATGCCTTCCTGGTGTTGTCTGAACATAGCTCTTGCCTTAGGCCCTTTGCACTAGCTGTTTACTTGTTCAAGAACACTCTTACCTGTCTTCAATTATTTGTCAAATGAGGTAAACTAACCATGACAATCCTAATTACAGTTGCAACCATTCTCTCACTTTGTCCCCCCAAATCTCGCACTCCTTGTCTCCCTCTCCCTTATCCTGCTCTTTCTACGTAGCACTTAATGACCATCTATGATTCTGTGTAATTTAGTTATATTTATTATTTCTTTCTGTATCTATCCCATGCAGAATATAAATTCTATAAGGGCAGGAATATGTTTTGCCTGGGGAGGTAGACTGAGCATATAAAACAGTGCCTGGATTGGTGCCTGTAAAATGTTTTCAAAATGAGTGAATGAATGAATGAGTAAGTTTTAACAGGAAAAGCAATCACATTTTGTTATAAAAAGTTACTGCCTTAACCACTTATATTTTAAAAGAAAAAAAGTAATTTTCATTCTGCTAGTCTGAAATCCAGATTTGAAATGAAGATATGTCAAGACCCAGAAAGATAATTTCTTTTCAGAAAAGAATCTCTAAATGAAAAAGCATGTGATTATCAGGCTGTATATGTTCCATCAGAATTCTGATTCAGTTAGCCCACTCCTCATCCAAGCACAACTCTAATTTAACCCAGCCTCCCTCCTCTTCTGATTGAATCACATCCTCAATTCTAGTACACCCTCTCTCTTATCTACAAAGTTACTAGCCCACAAAATGTGAAACTTTTGCTTGAAAGTGGAAGAAAAAACCCAACAGTCATGAGTCAGAATCACATTTTAAAGTAATATAAATAATGGCATCTGTTTTAAAATTTTAACCTGAAAATGACCAACTTTCTAATTTAAAAAGTTGATGCTTTCGTCTGTTTTGACAAGTAAAGAGATAAGAAACAGTAGCTTGCCTTCTACCAACAAAATCCTGATTTTAAATGAAGATGCTTTGGAGCCTAGAGAGATGATTTCCTGGTGATAACCTCAGTATGAAATTTGCTGATTGTCCAGGCTAGATTACTGGACAGTGTTATAATTTAACTACCTCTTAATCTGAGCACATGGCTACCTCACTAGCTGGCCAGTCCATTAACACTAAGAAAATTAAAAATAAACATAAAAAATAGTTAAAACTAGACAACAAAAATATAGGAAATAAAGTGACAGAAAAAGACATATCAAATAAATTCTAAACAATAGCAAAGAACTTTAGCAATATTAATTATCCAAAGTATTCTTTAAATAAAGTAGCATTTAATAAGGACGTTAATGTGGGCATCTTATTGCATCACAAAGAAAAATCCACTAGGAAATTATTACACTCATGAACATACATGCAACTAACTACAGTCTGGAAAAAATAAGCAGTAAAAATAAAGAATTAATAGGAAAAACTGCAAATCCACAATCGTGGTGGGAATTTGTTTAACATAAACTTCTCTTAGATTGATAGAGCAAGTAGGCAAATTAACAATATTGAAGCATAGAAGCAACATTGTGCATGGATATATGTGTTTATTGCACTTATATATGTACCATATGTATTTATACTCATTACATTTATATATATTACATTTATATATGTATATAAAATCCTTCAACCAAAACAAGAGAGTACATCCAATCTAATTAAACACCAGAGAGTTCACAGGGGAAAACAAAAACAAAAACAAGAGAATACACAGTCTTTTCAATAAACATTGAATATGTACAAAATTTAATCAAAGTCCCCAAATAAATTTTAATAAATGCCTATGGTTTCATTTCTAAATGATATTTAGTATTGCCAAGTTTTGAACTTTGTATAAATGCATCATATGTGTTCTTTTTTGTTTTGCTTTTTTACTTAATGTGTATTATGTGTAGCTTTTGTATAATCTGTAGAATTTCATTGCATAAAAAATACATAGTATAATTTACTTACTGTAATAATTATGTTTTTAGTATGTGGGTGTTACAAATAATGCCATCATGAGCATTCCTGTAAAAGTGCAGAGGTGCATGTGCATACATTTCATATATAGATCCCATCGTTAGGATAAGAGTTCTCCTTGTACTGTAATCACACCACACTTGATATTGTTCAGCTTTTCAGTTTTAGCTTATCTGCTGAGTGTATAGTGATATCTTATTGAGGTCTTAATTTTCATCTCCTTGATTACTAATCACCTTTTATAAGTTTATTGTCCATCTGGATTTCTTTTGTGAGGCATCTGTTCAGTCTTTCTATTGAATTGCCTTTTTCCTATTGATTTCTATGAGTTCTTAATACTTTAGGCATCAGTTCTCTTTCACTTACTTGTGCTACACATACATTTTCCATATCTTGGCTTCTCTTTTTGGTTTATTTTGATATATAAAAATTAATATTTGGGTAGTTCAATTTATTAATCCTTTCCTTTTTGCTTAGTGCATAGTATTCCTTGCTTTAGAAATTCTTCCCTACTTTTAGATTATATTAATATTCTCAGATATTATTTTCTGAAGGTTTTATAGTTAAGCTTTTCACAGTTCCATCTGGAATTCATTTTTGTGTGTGGTTTGATAGAGAGGTCTTGAAATCTGGTAAAGCAACTCTTCTTACCTTGTCCCTCTTTTTTGAGTACTATTCTCTGCCCTTTGCACTTCAGTATAAAATTTAAAATGTCATGTTCTGTGAAAATACTTCTGGGACTTTGATTGGGGTAACATTGAAACTATAGATCAAATTTAAGAATTGGCATTTCTACAATATTGAGTCTTCAAATCTAGTAATAGGTTATGTCTTTTCTAATTACTTAGGTCTTCTTTAATTGCCCCTAAGTAAATTTATGTTGTCTTCATAGAGATCTTGCAAATTTTTGTGAGCTTTAGTCTTAGATACCACTTAATTTTTAATACTATTGTAAATGATATCTTTCTTAAATTTTAGTTGTCTAATTGTTTACTGCTGGTATGTATAGATATAATTGTTTTTTTAATATTTGCTACTATAAATTCAGACTGTTCTAAACCCTCTTACTAATTAAAATAGTTTATTCATAGATCTTTTGGAGTTTTTACATATACAGTCGTACCTATGAATAATGACAGCTTTGTTTCTTCATTTCTGATCCCCTCCCCTTTTTCTTCCATTCCCTTCTTACATTGCATAGGACATCTAGCACGATGTTGAATAAAAGAGGCGATCACAGGCTTCCTTTTCTTTTTCCTGATCTGAAAGGCAAAGCTTTTAACTTTTAATTATTAAGTATGATATTTACTGAAGGTTTGGGGTAGATGCACTTTATTCAATTAGAAATTTCCCTACAATTTTTGGATTTGCCAAATGGATGACAGATATAATCAAAAACTTTTAAGCATCTGAGATTGTCTTTTAACCTTAGAGTGTGGTTGTTATATTCATTTATTTAACTAACAACTAACCTTTCATTCCTGGAATAAACCCATCTTGATCATGATGAATATATTACAAGAATCATTTACTCAGATTCTATTTAGCACTTTTGCATCTATGTTCATAAGTGAGATTGGCCTATTATTTTCCTTTCTCACAATGTCCTTATTGTAGACTTGTATATGCAGTTTGTATTGTAAGATATGTTGGGAAATACTCTTTCTTTTTCTGTTTTCTAGGAAACTTTGTCTAAGATTGGAATTACTTCTTCCTTGAATATTTGGTCAAATTTACTGGAGTAGCCATTTGGGATCTAGAGTTTACTTTATGAAGAGTTTTGATGACTGCTTTAGTTTATTTGATGATTATATAGACACTCAGCATTCTATTTCTTCTTGTGTCAATTTTACTATTTATATTGTTCTAAGAATTTATTTATTTCATCTGAATTTTAAAATATGTTGGCTTAAGGTTGTTTACACTGTCTTTATTTTCTTTTTTATGTCTGCAGCATCTATAGTGATGGCCTGTTTGTCTTTCCTAATATTCACGCCTTCTATTTTTAGTCTTTACATTTTCACCAGGGGTTTATTGATTTTTTAGACTTTTCAAAAAACCCAACTTTTGATTTTGTTCATCTTCTTTACTGTTTCATCAATTTTTGATCTCATTTTTATTATTTTCTTTCTTCTCCTTTCTTTACTGTACTTTTTTTCTGATTTTCTGCAATGGATACTTAGCTCATTTAGTTTTCCAGCCTTCCTTCTTTCTTTTCTTAGGTATTTATTTAAACCTATAAATCTCTCTTTTAATACTGTTTACCAGCATCCCACTAGATTTGAAATGTAGGATATTCACTCTCATTTAGTTAAAAATATTATTAAATTTTACTTCTATTTCTTTCTTAATAAAAGATTTATTTAGAAATATATTTTTAATTTTATAAAATCGGGGACTTTCTAGTTATCTTTTTAATATTAATTTCTAACTTTATTATTTTGTGGTCAGAGGACATGTTCTGCCTGCTTTCAATCCTTTGACATCTGTTGAAACTTGTTTTATGGCCACAATTTTATGGTCAATTTTGTAAAATTTTCGTAGTACTTGAAAAAAATTATATTCTGCCGTTTGGGAGTACAAAGTTCAATATATGCCCTTTAGGTCAGTTTTTAAATTGTCTCACTCAAATACTCTATATTGCTTTTCAACTACTTGATCATTTAATTGGGTCCTGTTTTATGCCTTTCTTCCCTGGGTCTCTGTCCTTCTGAAAAGCATCTCAGGTTAGGTGATAAATGATAGCATGTAACATGTTAAAAGTTTAGAACTGCTCATTAATATCTGAAATGTGTGTAGAATTTCTATGAACTGAGTCAACATTCAGCATTTTATTGGAGATCATATCTATATAAGACTTTCATTCCTAACTGGTTCAAAAAAAAAAAAAGTAAAAAAGCTATGACTACTGGAAGAGATATAATTTTTGTATATATTTTCAGAAAATATTATCTACATGGAAAACTTTAGAATCAATGGTCAAGCTAATAAAATTAGTAGGAAATAAGAAGTATAATGTTGAAAAGAGATATAGGATCAATAAATAATAGAAGTTAATAGAAAAAAGTGTCCACTCACCATGCACTAAAAAATTACAAAGTTCCTACGAATAAAGCAGAGGAAACAGATATATATCTTTATGGATAAAATTCAGAAACTTTATTGAAATGCTCACAAGATCTGAATAAATGGAGGACTATACCGGTTAATGTGTGGGAATGCTATGTCTACCTCAAACTTTAATTTTATGGAATTTCAATTTAAATCAACAAGGTTTTTATAGAACTTGATAAATTTATTCTAAAATGAATACTTAGATTTAACTTTACTAATCTAGTTAAATTCTTAAAAAGCTGAGGAAGGACATGGGGACTAACTTTACCAATTACCAATAATAATATAAAGCTGTAATAATTTAGATAAAATAATTTGGCACAGAAATGGACAAAAAAATCAACGGTCTTGAATGGAAAGCTTAGAAAGAGAACCATACTTATTTTGGAACTTGGCATATGAGAGTGGAGGATTCCAACTTAGAAGGAAAATGGCAGACGATTGGACTTCTACCAAAAAACCCCAACAACAGTATAGATCCCTACATCCCAACAACAACATCCTAAATGAGTGAAACAAATAAAGATAAAAACCGAATAGATTAAAAGGAAATGAAATCTTCAGGACTTCAAGGAAGAGTAGATTATTTAAACAGGACATAAGGGGACAAAGCATAGTGGAAAAGATTAATAAATTTGGTTACATTTTATTTTTCAAAATAGCTAAAAAAAGACACCATAAACAAATTTAAATGGAGGTAGTGGGCTAGGATAAGACATTTGAAATGATACAATAGATATAGAATTAGTATTCCAGACATTTAAAGAACTTTAACAGATCAGTAGAGAAACAAAAACAATCTAACTAAAAAAATGAACAAAGGATATTACTGGCAATTATCAAAACCTACAAAAGGCCAATAAATCAATGAAAAATCATGTCACCAGGAAACAGATTGCATAACATTAATATTAATATAAAGAAGATAGTTTATTTTACCAATCAAGTCATCAGCAACTAAACAGTGGACGTTTTCAAGTGCACCTAGGGGCATGGAAAAAGAAACTCTCCTGTTCTGCTAGTGAGTGTGTTAATTAGGAAAATCACTAGATAAAGGATAAAGCAACTTGACTTTGCCTAATAAAATACAGAATGCAGTTTCTGTATCATTAAAAAATAACATCAAAATATCTACCCTAAATAAATTCTCACACATAATTACTAAGACATATGTATAAGGTTTTTAATGAAGCATTGTTTACAATACAAAACACTGAAATGTAAACACTCACCAATAAAGAAATGCATTAAAAAAATATATTCTTGAGGGGGAGGGTATAGCTCAAGTAGTAGAGCACATGCTTAGCATGCAAGAGGTCCTGGGTTCAATCCTCAGCACCTTCTCTAAAAATAAATAAATAAACCTAGTTACTGCCCCTCCCACCCTACCAAAAAAAAAAAAAAAAACTAAAAAGATAAAACAAAAATCAGATTTAAACAAATGTATATATTCTTATAGCAGGTTATATATGTGTATATATGAATATATCTTGAAACTGTTAATATTGAATTTTAAAGTTATAAATATATTAACGTATTTGGCATAAAATTATTTATATAAAATAAAAGTAGCGGAAACACAAAACAATACTACATTTGTGGATACACAACAAGCACACACACACACACACAAATGAAAAGACTTCCACAGATAGAAAGTGCACCAAACTCACGCAGGTTATTTCTTCTGGGGTTGGTCAGGAGAAGGAAATTAGGATTTGGGCTTTAGATCTAAAAAGGGACTTCTATTTCATCTGAAATATTTATTTCTTCTATTTAAAAGTACCTGAAGCAGAAAGAAGACCCTTCAGGATGTCTGTTCACCATTACAATGGAGATTCTAGTGAGGGCAGTTAGGCAAGAGAAAGAAATGAAAAGTATCCAAATTGAAAAGGAAGAAATAAAACTATCTTTATTAAAAGATGGAATGATTTTATATAGAGAAAATCTTAAGGAACCACTAAAAATCTACCAGAACAAGTAAGTTCAAGAAGACTGCAGGATATACAATGTCAGTATACCAAATTCAGTTGCTATCTATACACCAGCAATGAGCAATCTGAAAATGAAATTAAGCAATCTGATGCCACAATAACATCAAAAATAATAAAGTGCTTAAGAATAAGTTTAACAAAAGAACTGTAAGATTTCTACACTGGGAACTACAAAACATTGTTAAAGAAGAGCTAAATAAATGGAAAGACATTTCATATTCATGGGTCAGAAGACAATATTGTGAAGATGGAATTACTTCCCCAGTTGATCTCTGGATTCAGTGCAATCTCTATTATAATTCCTGCTGGGTATTTTCCCCCAGAAATTAGAAGTTGATCCTAGAATTGATATATAAACACTAAGGACCCAGAATGGTCAAAACGTCTTGAAAAAGAACAAAAAATTTGGATGACTCACATGTCCCCATTTTAAACCTCACTGCAAAGCTTCGATAATCAAGACATTGGTATAAGGATAGCTCTATAGTTTAATGGATAGTTATATCCTTAAATGAAATAGAATCAACAAAAGTTTCAAGACATTTCAACAGTGAAAGGATAGTTTTTTCAATGACTGTTGCTGGAACAATGGCTATCCACAAACAAAAGAATAAATCTGGATCCTTACACCATAAACAAAAACCAAGTGAAAATTGATCATAGACCTAAATGTAAACTAAAATTATAAAGCTCTTAGAAGAAAACACAAGGATATATCTCCAGGACCTTGAACTAGGCAATAGTTTCTAAGATAAAACACCAAAATCACAAGCAATAAAGAAACCGATAAATTGGATTCATCAAAATCCAAAACTTGTATATTTCAAAAGTCGTAAGAAAGTGAAAAGATAACCACAGACTGGGAGAAAATATTTGCTAATTATATTCAAAAAGGGACTTGTAATCTGGACGTATAAAGACCTCTTGCAACTCAGTAATAAGACAAATATCCCCAAAATAAGCAAAAGATTTGTATAGAAATTTCTTCAAAAAAGATACATGAATGGCCAATAAGCATAGTAAAAAATGTTCAATATCATTAGTCATTAAGGAACTGCAAATCAAAGCAATAAGACATGACTTCACACTGACTAGAAGTGCTACATAAAAAAAAAGGCCAATAACAAGTGTTGGTGAGGATATGGAGAAATTGGAACCCCCATATATGACTGATGGAAATTCAGAATGTTGCAGGCACTTTGGAAAACCAGTGTAGCAGTTTCTCAAAATGTTAAACAGTCACCATGTGACCCAGCAATTCCACTTTTAGGTATCTATACAAGAAAAATAAAAACATGTCCACTCATAGACTTGTACATGAGTGTTCATAACAGCATTATTCATAAGAGCCAAAAGATTAAAACAACCCAAATGTCATCAACTGATGAATGGATAATAAAATGTGGTATATTCATAACAGTGGAATATTATTTAACCATAAAAAGAAACAAAATTCTGATATATGCTACAACATAAATGAACCTCAAAAACATGCTGAATGAAACAAGCCACATATAAAAGACCACATATTATGTGATTCCATTTATTTGAAAGGTCCAGAATAGGCACATCTATAAAGACAAAAAGTAGATTAGTGGTTGCCTGGAGCTAAGGGTGGAAATGGGCTGTGACTGCAAATGGACATGAGATTTCTTTTTGGAGTGATGGGAATGTTTTAAAATTGGATTGTGATGATGGTTTCACAGCTCTGTAAATATACCAAAAATCATTGAATTGTACACTTAAAATGGGTGAAAAAAATTTTAATGTAAATTATATGTCAATAAAACTGTTAAAAAAAAACACTTGAAGCAAATAGTACAAAATATTAAGATAATTAAGATACCAGTCCTGGATGGTTGGAATGCAGATTTTTGTTATATATTCTATTTTATCTATTTTTTTCATTTTTGGCAGGTAATTAGGTTTATTTATTTATTTACTATGGAGGTACTGGGGATTGAAGGCAGGACCTCGTGCATGCTAAGCATGCACTCTACCACTGAGCTATACACCCCCTTTCTATTTTCTCCATTTTTAATGTTTCTCAAAAATAAAAAAAGGCACCATAAATTCCTGGGCCCCAGTTTCAAATGGGATAAATGCATAATTTTTCAGTCTTTTCATTATACTCTTACCCTCAGATACTGTCAGTTAACACCATTCCCAAAGGAAATGGCTTAGAACATTCTCAGTGAAGCCTATCAGTCATACACAGCAAACCCAACTCTTCAACGTAAGCCAAGAATAACTAGATGTATGAGGAAGGCATTTAACATGGAAAACAGACGCTAGAACATCCTGGAATGGTGAATTCAGAGGAAACAGACACATGTAAAAGCAAATGAAACTTTTAGAAATCCCTATTCTGTTAGTACATCTAGAGAGAGAAGAGAAAAATATGCAGCCATGGGAAAGTATCAGAAATGTATAGTAAGAGGAATATTCAGAGAATAAAAGGAATTTCTGAAAATTAAAAATAATTGCTACAAGGTTTGGAAAATATAACAAAAGAATAAAGATGGAAAATAAGAGAACAAAGATAAGAAAATTAGAGGATCAGTCCAAGGGGTTTACTATCCAACTAATTGTATTTCCAGAGAGAAAGAACTGAGAATATAGTGGGGAGAAATGTATTTTAAAAATGGAATAAGAAAATTTCATAGCAATGAAGAACATGAATCTACATCTACCACAGTAGTTGACAAAAAGGACACACCAATCATATCTTAATGAAATCTCAGAAAATAAAGAGCAAAGGAATAACCCTAAAAGTTTCTGGTGAGTGAAAACAGGTTGCACAAAAAGCATCAGAAGACTGATAGGTTTTGGATTTCTAGAAGCTAGAATTTTATGGAACAATGTCTTCAGAATTCTGGGGAAAAAAGCAGACAAGTAGAACAAAGACATTTTCAGACATGCATTCAGTTATGTCTGTGGCCAAAAACTTTGAATTCTCTTTTTACATTTGAGGAAATTCCCACATTAAGATCCCTGCCTTGCCAAGGTTGAAGCCATAACTCAATCACCCAGCATCTGCTGCATCCATATGACCTTGGCTCTTCCAGTCAGACGTTTCTATGGAAGAGCTCAATTTGAAGAAATGTGTGGAAGTTGATTTTGTACACACTGTGTCCCTAAAGAAGGGTGGTGAGAGACTGAGCTTTCAGAGGCAGTGGTGGCATGCTCTAGTTGGTAATGTCCCTTGCTCAGGGTCTTTGATGCCTGTGACCAGAGGAGGTATAGGAATACCTTAGTATAGATGGTTGGATAACTTGGGTATTGCTTTTGGAGGCACAGTCACCAAAACTTATTCAGTGGTCCTCCTGGAGATTCTGCGAGCTACTTCATAATCCCTAATGAAAATTCCAAGGATGCTCCTGGTGGATATGCTCCACCAACACAAGGGAATAAACCCAAAAAGAAGACTGAGATGCGGGCAGGGGTGGGACTAGGGGATCTGGATCTAACATAATAGAGAGGGGAAAAGAATCCCCACGTTTGCAGTGACTGGAAACCCCAGGATGCAGGCTGTGTCACAGCCTAAAGACTAACTGGTCAGATTCGAATAAGCATATGGAGGGCTCCAGGAAGAATATTTCTGAAAAGAGAAATCTGATTTAGTACCTGATGTGCTTTATATATTTAGAAGAGACTGATACTACTAGAAATGAATTGGGGAATAAATATGTATAAAATCAAGCAAATGAAATAAGACAATTATTAACTATAGGATAAATTAAAATAAAATTTTATACATGAAAGTCAGTGCAGTTATGGTACACTACATGGCTCAGTTGTATCTAATTTTATGTGATAAAAATTCAGACTTGATTTACCCCCCCAAATTGATAACAGCTATATGAGAGGAGAGGTTAGGGGAAGTCTGTGTGTGCTGAGATGGCGAAAAGAACTAGATCCACGTCTTTTATAGTATGTGTCCACAATATCTAAAACTGAAAAGTCTAGAAATACCAGAAAAACAAAACACAGGAAACAGCTAAAATATGTAAGAGTGATTGCCTTTGAGGACTGGGAATGAGGGAGAGGAAGTATATTTGTCAGGGTTCTTTATTTGCATCCTATAGAATTAGCTTTATTTAGCTTAAGGTGAAGGAGTTTGTTCTGCATTTATTTGTTTTTAAGTATTAAGCAGTTTATGGAATCTCTGGGAGAATTCGAAGAACCAGGATTACATACTATTCAAGAAATGTATTTAAAGTGTATTGGCAATCCAAAGAAGCATATGTTAGAAGTTGCCTTAAAATCTGAGTGACTCTTTTGGAGATATGGGTTCAAGAAGACTTTTGGCCTCTACCTCTCTCTGCTGCTACTTATCACTCTGACTGCCACAGTATCCATGTAAGAGGAAAGAAAATAGAGTAGACACTGAAGTTTATATTCCCATGCTTAATTTATTATAGGTTAAAATGAAACCATAATGTGACATTTAAGTTGCTGAATTAAAGGTCAAGTCCTAGTCTTTGTCATGATTTAATCTATGCCATTCAATGTCAGGGTTTAACCTGGGCTGTTCATGCCTGGTACTTCCAGCCATGTGTCTTTCTCCTCTATATCCATACTCCTGGATGTTCCTAAATAAGGATCCACACCAAATATTGGCATCTGAGATAAAGAGTCCAGGACAAGCACCTTTTAATCTTCTTTTCTATGCATCTTATTGAGAAGGGATGTTGAAAGCTTGTGGAGCAGAAATATGCAGGTATCTTAGAGAAAGAAGTTGTGGTATATGTATCTATAGATATACATATACATGTATACAATGGAATACTACTCAGCCATAAAAAAGAATAAAATAATGGCATTTGCAGCAACATGGATGAACCTGGGGATTGTCATTCTAAGTGAAGTAAGCCAGACACAGAAAGAAAAATACCATATGTTATCACTTATATGTGGAATCTAAAGAAAAAGACAAGTGGACTTATTTACAAAACAGAAGCAGACTCACAGACATAGAAAACAAACTTATTGTTACCAGGGGAGAAGGGGGTGGGAAGGGATAAATTGGGAGTTTGAGATTTCCAGATACTAACTACTATATATAAAATAGATAAACAACAAGTTTCTACTGTACAGCACAGGGAACTATATTCAATATCTTGTAGTAACTTGTGGTGAAGAAGAATATGAAAACGAATATATGTATGTTCATGTATGACTTAAGCATTATGCTGTACACCAGAAACTGACACAAAATTGTAAACTGACTATATATATATATATACACACACCTCGGAAAGTTGAATCCTAAATTGGCAGCGAGGAAAACCAAGAAGCAACACAACTGTCTCTTAGAACTCAGAAGACTTAAGATTCCATGGCAGCAGGGACCTCTGGATGTGGCAGTTAAAATGAGGCTAAGGAGGATTTACTGAAAGTCTGTCTAAGAAGCAGTCAGAACCTCAGGTCCCCTCCCTTCTGCTGGGCAGCAGGGTAAACTGCTCCTCCCTCACCTTGACAGAAGACTAAGCTTCACTTTCTAGAGTAGGTAAAAAGGATGGTTTCTGGACTGGGCATTTCCCAGACCCATTGAGAGCGTGATTTTCGTAGGGAAAACCAGTTGATTTAGTGAACTTCACAAGTGGGATATTGGAAAATTTGGGACCCTTTTCCCATGTGGGGGGGAAGCCAGGCCCATCTGCTCAGGAGGAAGATTGGAATATCCGTCACCGTTGAATACGACCAGCCCTAGAGATACCTGTATCAGAGGTTTACCCAGGAAACAGCCCAGCCAGATCACCATGCAGGAAAGCAGTCACCAAACTCAAGCATGCATCCTGAGCTTCTAATCAGTTCTTTGTACTGTATTCTTATACTTGAACCGACTGCTAAAGATCACCAGAGCCTTACACCTGAAAGATAGAAACCAAATCAAAACAAAAAGGAATAAAAAGAAATTTTAAAGAAACAGACTGTGCAGGGGGAAAAACAGCTACAAAAGCCATTGACAGTTTAGTGTTTTTTCAGAGATGGAATAAATGCACCCATGAAACAAGAACAGGAAAATGGGAGGAGGGGTAAGGAAGCTATATACATAGAGCCAAAGGAAGAGAAATGAGCTGTTGGAAACTAAAAATTTGATAGGAAAAATGAAAAAAAGACAATAGAAGTAGGTTTGGAAGATAAAGATGAAATTTTTTTCAGGAGATAGAACGTAGTGATAAAGGGATAGAAAAATGGGAAAAGATACAAGAATTAGAGGTCTGATCCATGTATCCAGATGCAGGAGTTAACGTACAAAGGAAAAGAGAAGAGGAAGTTGTCAAGGAAGTAGCTAAAATTTTTTCCAGAAACTAAAGAACCTGAGTTTTGAATTAAAAAAAAATTTAAGAACACTGGAACAAAGAAAATCTCCTATAAACTAAGAGGTAGGGAGAGAAAACACACAACAAACTAAGACTAGGAATCAGATTTACATCTCCCTTATTTGCCACGCTATACTCACAGAACAATTTTTAAAAAGTTAGTAAAATAAGCAAAAAACCTAGTGAGAATTACAGATATAATTAAAATCAGAATTAAAGGTATAATTAACACATAAAAAATGGTAAGGTAATATTTATCTGCCTCTGGATGGGGAAGCAACTTTCTAAACAAAAGCACGTAAATACACACACACACACACACACACGAAGAAAACTTGGAGGAATTATTTTTTAAAGACATAGAGGAAAGTACTTCCTTATTTCCAGAAATCAATCAAGCTTAAGAAATTCATCAAATTTAGTCATTCTGATAAAAAGAAAATACTTCAATTGTTAGAATTGCCAAGTTTCCTTAGATAAAGATTTTCTGTGTTACTGGGGATACTAAGGATAAAATGGAAGAGTATCTGAAATGAAAGGGTGTTAATTCTCGGCTAGCACCTGTGGCTTTGTGAAAGCAGCACAGAGGCAGCCTCACAGTAAAAGCAGCCGTCTCAGACCCGCAGAGACGTGACACATTTGTCTGGAGAGCTGAAGGATCGCGGTCATTGTCCCTGGCAAATTCTGAGCAGTTTTGATTTGAGCACAGAGTTACACTTACAAAATCAGAGAATCTCCTTTGGATGCTCAATATCTGAAGATTAATATATATGTATTAATTATTTATTACAGACAGATGGTAGCCTGGCCTCATTCTTCCTGGGATCCTTAGAAATGTAGATCGGAAATAGTTTGTAAAACAGATATAAAGTGCTCAACTCAAAGCTTATTTTAATTGTCTATTAATAATTCAATAAGAAATGAGGACTTGTGTGGTATTCATAATCAGCATTTTATTGTTTCTTAGGGGAAAGGCCCTTGGCGTGATATTTAAATTTTTGATATTAATTCTTCTAAACTGTTCCACTTTCCTCTTTTCATTTCTTTAGAGCAGGTTTTCAGATAGAAGAATGAAATATTTGATTACATATTTAAAAAAAAGAATTTTAAATAAAGTCATTGTGGAAAAAATTTTAAGATTAAAAAATGAGGGTGAGATGGGGAGACTATCAGACGGTACAGGTAATCTTGGCCCTTGTAGATCCTCCAGGTCTAGCTTGAGTGTGATAGCTGTAAGTAGAAGAGGTAGGCAAGCTGGATCCTTGGGTTCTTGACTAAGGAAGGTGAAGGGATCACAGAAAGCCTCCCTGGGGTGTATAGCTGTCCTTGCGGTCTCACAGTAGACTATCATGGGGTCTCCTGACAGTAGTCACTGACCACCTGTCTGGGGACAAGGAGATGTACTAACCAACAGTGACTAGGATAACTGTATTGCCATCTGTAGAAACAAGGACATCCAAAGGAGGAAGTCAGTTTCAGAAGGAAGATGAGCAATCTGTACTAAACAAGTCGATTTTCAGGGGCTCTGTGGGCCATCCAAGGTGGAGAAGCAAGGCAGAAGCTTAGGAGAAAGTCAGTGCTATTTAGACAAAGCTATGGCAGTAAGTAATATCTTTAAAGAGAGAGAGTGTGAAACAAGAGAAAGCCAGGAACATAAATAGGAAGTTTAAAAAGAGAAATAAAAAGAGTTAAAAGAGAGATGAGAATTGAGCTGTGAAATAAGCCTGCGCTTCTGTAGTAGAAGCAATGGAACCAGGAGAGAGAAAAGGACTAGAGAGTCGAGTAGTATCAGTGCCCTGGAGTCAGAGACATTTTAGGAGGAAGGAGGAGGTGTTCCAGGCATCACTGACGTGGCAAGAGAAAGGGTGACCTCTGGAGCAGCATGTGGGAGACAGTTTGATGATTTACAGAGATCAATTTCAGTGGAGAAGCGGGGTCAGAGTCAGAAGATGAGAGATGAGGAAATGTGTTTGTGAAGGTAGATTGTTGTTTACATTTTGACACGTTTAGTATCAACAGGAAGGTGAGAGAAGGGACAGTAGCTCAAATCAGGAAAGAGACTGATGACTGATGATTTAAGTAAAAGATGATAGGGGTTATCTAATTGGTGATAGTCCTGGAGTAAGTGGAAAGTATCTAATAAAGGAGTTTAAATGGCGAGATTAACTCTGGAGAAGAGGAGTATCTTCTTTTCCCCTGAGATAGGAGAGCAGGGAGAAAGATGGGGTGTAACCAAGAGGAGAGAGGGTGCAATGTGTGCCAAATGGTTCTACTGAATTGTTTTTCTACTTCTCAATTTCTTCCTCCATGAAATGGGGACAATGACAGTACCAACGTCATAGACTAGTTGTGAGGTTTGAATGAGATACTATATATAAAGTGCTTGATGAAGAGCAAGGCAAAATGAAGTTCAAATAAAGGTGATGCTTGCTGTTGTAGAAATGAGAAGTGCCAGAAGAGAACCATAGGAAATGAAAAGAGTTGGTGCTTTCTTGGGGCAGTAAAGGAAGATAAGGGGTCAAGTTCATTCACTTGGGAAGTGGTGGAATTTAAGGACTGAGCAGGAAGGAAATTTTGGAAGAGAGAATGTGGGAAAAGGGAGACACTTTGACATTTAATAGCATAAAATAAAATGATTTCAAGACATCAATAAAATGGACACAGTTTAAAAGGCCCCAAGTTTAAAAAATAGGTTTCAAGCATCCCATTCTCTTTCTAGCTTACATTTCTTAGTGTTCTACCAGAATTATTTGACCTAATGGAGACATTCAGCCCATGAATCGAATACTGTTTCATGCTCCATCACTGCCCTCATGTTCTCACTTCCTTTTTCACCCTGGATAGATTTACTGGCTCATCATTATAATCACTCTCTTGTCCCTCCATCCAACCCATCAAGATCTTTGTTTCTCCCTCCTTGAGATACACATGCCTGGAAACCACTAACCCTAATGAAACTTTATGATTTACTTTCTTCCCATCTTTTGAGTCCCCTTATCTGTGAAGAATAATTCCACAAAGTCATACAGTATGAGTTAGGGAAACACATCAAGATCAAGGCACACACAGGCTCCCTGTTTCTTCAGCATCTTCACAGAGAGGCATCCCACGTCGAGGAGGGTTTTGTTCTAGTGGAGGCCCCCTCCCCCTTTTCTCTTCCTTCATATAGGGCTTTGACGGCAACAACCTTCTTAAGAAAGGGACATTCAGACTGCTTGGGGAATTGAGCTGCCTAGATGTCATGCCAGCCATTTACCACTGTCTGGGAAAGCAGCGGCCCTGTGCTTTAGAGGGTACCTGGGGACCTTGGATCCTTGTGGATGGCATAGCCCTCCAGTCATGGGAAGGAGTCTAGGCTAGCCTGTTGTTCAGGTGTTTTGGGATCAACATCTAGGGTCATTTTTGGACAATGCTGCTCCTTCATAACAGTCTATCCCCAGGACTCGGAGTGCTCATCAGCTATATGTGGAATAGGAAGAGAGGTTATCTGACTTCCACCCAATCTTTAGAGTCTAAGTTAATTGCATTTGTCATACTTCCTTAAGGATGAGCCAGATTGTTGGTTACTTCCCCTCCCCACCAGTTATTAGCAGTACATTCTCTAGAGAACTTGAGGTTGTTTCTTTCACCCTTTGACACTGAAGTTGGAAAAAGAGAGGAGTGTAATGATCCTCTGTAACCCTCCTTCTGCGTGTTCCTTGGGGCATGAGGCTCCAGCTAGAG
Organism: Camelus ferus; assembly: GCF_009834535.1. Classification (NCBI taxonomy): domain Eukaryota; kingdom Metazoa; phylum Chordata; class Mammalia; order Artiodactyla; family Camelidae; genus Camelus; species Camelus ferus. Next base: position 8,322,833 of record NC_045705.1, on the reverse strand, counting down.
CAGAGGTGCCGAGAGCTACCACTGCTCACTCATAGGGCCCCTGCGGGGCTGCAGCAAACATTTGTTTGATGCACTCTTACGAAACCTACCAACAGGGGTCACAGAGAGGAAGCCCTGCCTGGCTATTTTTGCCCCAGATCCCAGACCCCAAAGAAAGGAAAAAGGCTTTATGTTTAGTCAATGAAGCCAACTTGTGGTGACCTCCCTGAGGATAGGGGTGGTGGAGGATTGGTCCCCCGCCCTAGCGCCCTCTTGCAGATAAGCTCTAGGGACCTCTGGTATGTCTTGCAGACCACAGGAGATGTGGGGGGGTTTCTATGACTGAACAGTGGCAGGCAAGGTGATCTTTTATAGTCTTACTGGGGGGACTGCAAGGTGAGAAGATTAAGGGCCTGATCTCTAAAGGCATTTGACCTCCTCCTCGCCCCATTTCTTTGGCACAGGTTTCTTCTCCTCCCTGATTCATGTGCAGACCCGGATGGTGTTTCTTGCCCTGATAACTGCTGACTCTGCTCTACTTCTTTTCCTCCCATTCTGGCAGCTTTCCCAGGGGAATCTTTCAGTTCCCAAAAGGACTCTGAAACCTGTATAACTTTCAGAGCCCACAAAACCTGGATCTGCTCTTGGTTTCTGGCAAACTTCCAGGGAATTTGTCCAGAACCAGTAACTCACAAATGTCCAACAATTTTATAAGGTGACTCCAAGTAGATTCAGAATCTCTAGGAAGTCTCCTCCAATTTCATGCACCAACTGAAGATAAGAGCAGGCACGTCTGTCCCTCCGGACAGGTGAGCCTGGGTAATTTCCCTTGTAGGAGGGAGCCAGGCACTAACCCTCCGCGGGCTTGCCAGCCTTTCCCGTCCACTCAGTGACACGCTGTCTTCTTGGCAAGTCCTCCAATCACAGTAGCTCTGGCTATAGAGGAAACTGAGTTTACAAAATTGCTTTTGTTTTTGAGATATGATTTCAGACTTGTGCAGGGTCAGCAGGTCTTTCTCTCCTGTATTTTCTTGTAAGAAATCTCCAAGGAAAGATTTCAGGCAAAATACCTGTGTTTTGTGGACTGATAGCGTTTAAAAAAGAGGCCTTTTACTAGACAGTTGGAGGAGATGATTGGATAGCTGGTTGGATTCAATCAGGATAGGATCAGGAAGGATGGAATTAGGGTGGGGCTGATTTGAGCAGAATCTTGAAGAGATACTGGGTCCTGATTGTTGGTTCTTGTTTTCTTTGGAAATATTTCCTTGAGGGAGTACATGTTTTCTTGAGAGGAAAATCATCTCGAATTTTATCCAAAGCAAGACTATCAGAGGAGACTTCACTGAGAAGGTGATGTTTGTGCTGAGACTTGAGAGTTGCCTGGGTGCCAAGACCACCAGACAGGAGACACAGCCAGGAGTGTGGCTGGAACTGAGAGAGCAGTGGGTACAAGGAGAAAGGGGTGAGGTAAGAGGTGATCATGTAGGGGCCAGATCATGCAGGGACTTTTAGGACATTTGGACGATTCTAGGTGGGATGGAGTAGATGTACTTGAAGTTTGAGGAGGGGGGAAGGTGTACTAGAACATTTAGAGGCTGGAAATTAGGAGAGTATAAAAGGATTAGGAAACAGTCTTAAGGGGCACTTGGAATGTGTTAATGAAATAGTTTGCTAATGTGCCTTTTTTCCCCTGCCATTAATGGGACTGTTACTTTTGTTTCACTGTTAAGGCTGCTACTTGCTATTTTTACATTGAAATTCTTTTTTTTTTTTAACATTTTTTATTGATTTATAATCATTTTACAATATTGTGTCAAATTCCAGTGTAGAGCACAATTTTTCAGCTATACATGAACAAATATATATTCATTGTCACATTTTTTTCTCTGTGAGCTGCCTACACTGAAATTCTTTATCTTACAAAAAGAACTTTCTCTTGATGTTTTCAAGTAAGAACTTAAAAACGCCCGTGAATAGACGTTGAATTTCACTAAATCCTTTTTTGGTATCTACAAGATGGTATTTTTCATTTCTTCCTTAATACTCTGAATTACATCATTAGATTTTCCTATATCGAATTATCCTTGCAATCCTGGAATTCTGGGATACATTCTATTAGGTTAGAATGTATTATTCTTTTACTATATTGCTGTTGTTGGATAACACTCTACTTTATGCTTTCATCTATGTTTATAAATAAAAATGGCTTGTAGCTTTATTTTCTGTTGTCCTTTTTTTTTTTTTTTTTTTTTTGGTTTTGCCATCAGAGATCAGAGTAGCCTCATCTGAGTAGCTTTCCAACTTTTTCTATACTCTGAGACAACTTGCATAATAAGAGTAAACTGTTCCAAACAGAAACAGACTCATAGAAAACAAACTTTTGGTTATGGGGAGGTGGAGAAGGAGGTGGGGAGGGAGGTGGACAGAGGGAGCTTGAGGCTTGCAGATACTAACTGCTACATATAAAATAGATAAAAACCACATGAAATCATTGCCATGTTGTATTCCATTGTATGAATATACTACAATGTATTTTTCCATTCTACCATTGATAGGCGTTTGGCTTGTTTGCAGTGTTTAGCTACTAGAAATAATGTTCAAACTATTCTTTGCTGTGACTTTAGTGCACAGCCACACACATTTCCTAGGATGGCTGAATCATAGCACATGGGTAAGCTCGATTTTAGAGATACTGTCCAGATAGTTTTTCAAAGTGAAGGTAATGATTTCTATTCTCCTTGGGGTATGAGAATTTACCTTGTTCCACATCAACACCATCTCTTGTAATGTCGGTCTTATAGAATTTTAGCCTTAATTTCAGCGGGCAGTTATATTCCATGGTGATTTTATTTGTAGTTCTCTTATAACTTTTTCCAAACATTGGCTTTCAACCTTTCTGTATTTTTTTTTTTTCCTTCTAGGTTTTGTTTTCGACACTGTCCTGAAGACACTACATTTAGAATACCCACCCAGGACTGGGTGATTCACTAGACCTCAAAGGACACAGCCAGGTGTCAACTGAGGAACATCATCTAGTTGCAGGCTCAGGCACCATCAGTCCTGGGCTCCCCACAGTGGACTCCCCTGAAGAATATCTCATTTGCATAAAAGTCCACCGGGGGTTCCCGCAGACTCAAAGATATTCAAACCCACTTTTGAAAAAGTAGCATTTTTTAGTATCCTCTCCTATACAGAACAAACCTAAAAATTTGGGAGTTTGTTGTTTATTAATGGAAAGTATGAAGTCTAAGGCCAAATGTACCCAGAACCCAAGTTGTAGAATAATGATATTTCATCCAACCAAAGAAGAGTTTAACGATTTTGATAAATACATTGCTTACATAGAATCCCAAGGTGCACACCGAGCGGGCGTGGCTAAGATAATTCCACCAAAAGGATGGAAAGCCAGGCAGACCTATGATGATATCAATGACATCTTAATAGCCACTCCCCTCCAACAGGTGGCCTCTGGCAAGGCAGGTGTGTTTACTCAATACCACAGAAAGAAGAAAGCCATGACCGTGAGCGAGTATCGCCACTTGGCAAACAGTGACAAATACCGGACTCCACCACACTTGAATTTCGAGGAACTGGAGCGCAAATATTGGAAAACTCGCGGCTATGATTCCCCGATCTACGGCGCGGACATCAGTGGCTCCTTATTTGATGAAAACACCAAAGAGTGGAACCTGGGTCACCTGGGAACCATTCAGGACCTGCTGGAGCAGGAGTGCGGAGTGGTCATCGAAGGCGTCAACAGCCCCTACCTGTACTTCGGCATGTGGAAGACCGCCTTCGCCTGGCACACGGAGGACATGGACCTGTACAGCATCAACTTCCTGCACTTCGGGGAGCCCAAGACCTGGTACGCGGTGCCCCCGGAGCACGGCCGGCGCCTGGAACGCCTGGCCAAGGAGCTGTTCCCGGGCAGCTCGCGGGGCTGCGGGGCCTTCCTGCGGCACAAGGTGGCTCTGATCTCGCCCACGGTCCTCAAGGACAACGGCATCCCATTCGGCCGGGTCACTCAGGAGGCTGGCGAGTTCATGGTGACGTTCCCCTATGGCTACCACTCTGGCTTCAACCACGGCTTCAACTGTGCGGAAGCCATCAATTTCGCCACCCCGCGCTGGATCGACTATGGCAAGGTGGCCTCGCAGTGCAGCTGCGGGGAGGCGCGGGTGTCCTTCTCCATGGACGCGTTCGTGCGCATCCTGCAGCCCGAGCGCTATGAGCTGTGGAAACGCGGGCAGGACCGGGCGGTGGTGGACCACACGGGGCCCACGGCGCCTGGCGGCCAGGGCCTGAGCGCCTGGAGGGACGTCCGGGTGCCCGCCGAGGCCACGATGGGTCCGAGGCACCGCCCACCCCGCCTGGCCTTGCAGAAGCTGGTGGCCGCGGGCAGTAGGACCCGCCGCCAACACTCTGTGCGTCCGGCGTTCCGGCGCCCCTCATTGGCACGGGGTTCTACCTCTGCTGCTCAGTTCAGTGCTGCCACTGCCCGCAAACCCCCGGAGCTTGGCCCAACCCCGCCGCTGACCCCAGGTCCATCCACCGCGGATCTCCATCCAACTGGCAGATATGGTCGCGGTCGTCGTCCTCGGGAACAGGGGACTCAGGAGCTGACTGTCCAGGCCCGGGTTAAGAGGCGCCTCTCGGGAGACGCTACTCAACACCCGGAGGCTCAGCCCTTGCCTTTGGAAGGACCCTCCATGGACAGCCGTGCACTGCTGAGCCCTGGACTCCAGCATCCTGCTTAAATCTTCCGAGGACTGCTGTTTCCCCATCCCCTAACCCCAGGGGATGCCTTTGTACCCACTGCTCTTGTATGTGGAGGATCCTTGAGACTGGCCACGTGTCCATTTCAGAGCTTGGGTCTTTGCAGGTCACTGGTCTTGCATGAGAATCCCTCCCGTGTTGCTGCTGGACCAGCTGGGTCCATGCTATTTACCAAATTCTCCAAAGTTTGTTCTTCCTCCCAGACCCGGGGATCTCTGGAAACTGCTCCCTCCTGTGTCACCAGCTGAGCTTGTGGGCACCACAAGTGTGTCTGGGAACTTGGTTCTGGGCACCACAGTGTGTCTGGGAACTTGGTTCTGCTGAGTTTGCCGGTGTCCGAGCTACCTCAGCCTCCCACCCCGGGGGCCAGCTCTGGGTGCTGCGGAGCTTTTGAAGTTCCTGGGCGTTGTTTACCCTCCACTCTCCCTCCTTTCCCTTTCCTCCAACTCCTTCCCCTCATCCCCCCTCCTTTTTTTTGACCAAACTAGCTCCCTTTGACCAGTTAGGTCAGTGGAGGATCAGATAATCATTTATAATCTTTCTGAGGTGTTGGTTTATTGAAAAGTGTTCTCTGCCAGTATTTGTTCACAAATATGTGAAAGATAATCAGAATGTGAAAATCTGACTTTATTTCTAGTGTAGTTTATTCAATCGAGATGTGGTTACTCTTTTCTGTTCTTTTCTTAATAAATATAATAAACGATTTCAAGAAAAGCGTATTTTTATAAGCTGGTTACATTATGCGGTGTTGGTGAACGAGTTTGGGGGGTGGTTGTTGGGTTCTGGCTGGCTGGCAGGGCTGGGGGATTTGGTTTGCAGCCATATCTTGAGGGTGACTTGGTGGAAATCAGCCGGTACTTGGCTGACCCAAGCTGCTGGGAGAAATGAGAAAACATAAGACAGAGAGTGCCGTCATCTGAAAATCTCCCCTCCAAGTCTCCGCTGTCTTCGATACTCTGTATCTTCCACATGACTGAGTCATTGATTCGTCCCCATAAACACGCCCACAAGGAAGTGAACAAGATCATTTCAGTCAGTGATGTGTGCTGTGAAGGAATGAAAGGGGAGGGGATGGATGCCAGAGCAGAGTGGGCAGGAGCCAGGCTGGTTCAGGTGGTCAGGGAAAGCGTCACAGAGCAGGAGACCTTTCCGAGTCCCAGCTGACAGGAAGGAAGGTCCAGAGCAGATTTCCATTTAGAGGAAAGCGCAGATGTAACAGGCCTGCCATGGACCTGGGTGGTTTTTTCCTTCCAGGGCTAGAAGGGAAGCTCATTTGTGCCTGGGGCACAGAGAGGAAGAAGGAGAGAGGCGGGGTCTAGGGTATGTAGGACCTTGTCGCTTACTGTAAGTATTTGTGTTTTTTCAACTTTAAATAAGAAGGCACTGGAAGTTTGAAACAGTATGACCTACATATTTAAGTTTACTTCCGTAAGTAGTATGAGTTAGAGCTCTATGCCTCCCCCTCCCCGCCCCACCAAAAAGAAAGAGTTATTGCCAATACCGCTACCACATGTTGAATAGTCCATTCTTCCCCATTGGTTTGATGCACCACCTCCATCTTAGTCAGATTCCCACATATACATGTGTCTGTGTTTGACCTCTCCATTCTGTACATACATGTATTTGTCCATTGCAGCTCAAGTATTACAGTTTGATAGGGGAGAAGTCCCCACTCTTTTCTTAAAAAAATCCTTCTGATCAGAGACATTTTCCAAATCTGTTTTTATTTTATTTTCCTGCTTTTTTGGGAGGGGAGAATTTAATTAATTAATTTTTATTTTTTTCAGTAGAGGTACTGGGGATTGAACCCAGGACCTTGTGCATGCTAGGCATTACACTGTAGCACTGAGCTGTACTGTCCCCTAGAAGTTGCCCCTCCTTTGTTTCTCTTTGAAGGAATCATCTCAGAGATTTTTGCTCAAGTGCTTTACTACTTACTAGATCTCTCATCTTGAGCAAGATTCTCACTATCTCCTTGATGCAGTTTCCTCTTATGAGAAATAGGGTTGACAGGATTTACCTTATAGGGTCATTATGAAGATTAAATAAGTTATTCTATATAGAATGCATTGAACAGTGTCTGGCATTAGATAGTCACCATGTATTAACTACTTTTCATAACATTGGTTCTATTAGAGATAAAGAGTGACATCTGTTTATCAAAAGATGTGAAAAAGAGAGTGAAAAGACAAATCAAAGATGGAGAACAGATAACATACTCCTCGTAGTCAGTCAAGAACTGATAAACAGAGCATACAAGTACTACAAAGAGAGAAAGATGGACAAAATGCTTGATTATGCACTTCATAAAGGAACAGATCCAATCAGCCAACAAATATCAGAAAAAGGTTTTCACCCTCAGCAGTAATCGAGGGAATGCAAATTGCTATGCGAGCTCTCTATGCCCTCACCTGATGAGCTAGAACTAAAAAGGTTGATAATCCCTAAAGCTTTGCAACAGTGAAGAGCAATGAGCACCCTCACGTGCAGCAAGAGAGTGTGTACACTGGGGAAAACTGTTGGAAAGCTGTTTGGCGAGATGAAAGTTTGAATTTACTCATTCTGTAGCCAAAGGTCCACTTTTAGACATGAATGTACATGAGCTTCGTTATACATGTCAGAGAATTTTCAGAGCAATACTATAGGAGGTCCCCTTTGGAAAGACTGTGGCAAGTTTGTCTGGTTGAATACTTTACCGCCCTGAAACAGAACAAAGTCCAGCTACCTGCAACAACATCAATTAGAAAAATACACCAAAAGAATACATTAAAGTGCAGAAATACAATTGTATTCATATAAGGTTACAAAAAGTTTCCAAAAATGGACCCAGTTATAATATTAAAATATTTATCAAAATTACTATGCCAATAGTTAGGATGAGTTCAGTCTAGGAGGCTAGGGGGCTGTAATCTGGGAGGAAAAGCACAAGCCAGGCTGCCCTGCGCCTGGCAACATTGGATCTCTTGACCCAGGTGTTGGTGCCACTTTTGTTCACCCTAAAGTGGTTTGTTAAATTGTACATATATGCTTAATAGATTTTTACAAGCACTTTATATTTCATAATTTTAAAATGATTTTTAAAATGCTCTAAAAAATTGTCACGTGGTGGTTCATACAATCATTTGGTTTATAGTTTGTTGTTTTATAGACTTTCAAAAATCTAGATTATATTTCTCCTTTTTTCATTTTGATAATGTTTATTGATGCCGTCTCTTGTTTATTATTTATTTTATTTAGATATACTTAATTTTTCAGGACACTTTTAGATTTACAGAAAATTGAGCACGTGGTTCATAGGGTTCCCATCTGACTCCACTGACATTTCCCCCTATGTAACAGTTCAATTCCTATGGTACATTTATTATAATTAATGAACTGATATCAAGATGTTATTGTTTACCAAAGCCTATAATGTGTTCAGATTTCCTCTGTTTTTACCCAACGTTTGTTTTCTGTTCCAAAATCTCATCCACACACCAAATTATGCTTAGTTTTTATGTCTTAGTTTTCTCTCGGCTGTAACAAGGTCTCATACTTTCCTTGTTTTCAACAAAATGTTTATATAGAAATGTGAACATTTGGAGGAATGCTGGTCGTAAATATTACAGGATGCCCCTCTATTGGAATTTGTCTGAGGCTTTTCTGATGATTAGCTGGGCTTTCTGCATTTTTTGGAAGAAGATTACAGAAGTAATTTTATCATATTTTAATCACGTCACATCAAGGACAAACACTATCCTTGGAATTTATGGCTCTTAACCTTGACCAGAGTGCAACAGTGTTTGGCAGGTGCCTCCTTTATAAAGTTACCTGCCCTTCCCCACACCCCCCACCTCCACTTCCCACTCTGTACCTGCTGCTGTCACTCAGGGAGCAGGGTGTGAACACTTTCTTCCTTTAGGGTGAAGTAGTATGTAATTTATTTGGAATCTTCTGTAGTGAAGATAATTTGTCTCTTCTCAATTTTAATTTCATCAACCATTTATATAATCATGAGGTCATAGACATTTATTTTATACTTTTTGGGTCATCATTCAGCTGAATGATGCTGAAATTGGTTTAACTTTGGCCACTGGGGCTCTGTCCTCTGTTTCATGTGGCCCTTTGATGTGCCCACATCATTGCCTTTGTTTTTAGCATGTTCTTAGTTTCAAGACCTACAGGATGTTCCAGGCTCACCTTTATTTCCCGCTAGCCTCCTGGAAACTTTATTTCCTTTATCAGTATAGCCAGTTCATTCTTTCTTTTATTTTATTTATTGTGTCACATTTCTCTTTTAGTAACATTTCTATTTTTGTATATGGTTGTTTTCCCTTTTGTTTTTTAAATCATTCTATCATTTTTTTTTTAATCTTTCCTTTTCTTTGGCATAATGCTGGGGGGTTTTGTTTGCTTGTTTTGCTTTTACTAGTCCCTTGAGTTCAACATAAAAATCAATAGATTTTTGCTATTACGTGGATATTACTGTGGACACTCTGTGGATATTAACTTTTAAATAAATGGGGTTGGGTTCATTTTTTTAATTGTGGAGTTTCAATTTTGTATGTGGTCAAGACTTCTGACCACGACTGCAAATATGTCAGTCTTACCTCGTAATTCTCAGTGTTTGTAGTGCATGTCTCAGTGCCATGTGTGGGTAGGTGTGTGAAGTGCATCGCTGTAATATTTACGCTGCGAGATTTTCTTTTGATAACAATGAGATGTCCATCTTTAATCTTATAAATATATTTGATATTAATTGGGCTAGACCAGGTTTCTTTCGTTTAATAATATTTGTATGGTTTGACTTTTCCTTTTCTTTCCTTTCAAACTCTTAGTTCGCTTTAAGATTGGTTTAAGGAAACCAAGGGGATGGACAAAGTGAGGTGAGGAGCCAGGACCCTAGTCACGTGATTCCAGATGATTGATGCTGATCAGATTAAACCCTGGCCCAGGTATAAAGCCAGGGGAATAAGGACGGGGGTCTGCATTTGGAGGCTAGCTGCCAAGACAGCGCCATCTCTCTGGGTCCCTGAATACCTCCTCTCTGGGTCCCTGAATACCTCCACCTGGAATCCAGATTGTGTTGGTAGCAGGTGGGTCACTGTATTACTATTAATTGTGCCTGTGAGCTAAAGAGATATTTTTATGTCACAAGTTTAAAGAAGTGACTGTAGTTACCTATGTATTTCTGTGTGTGTGTGTGTGTGTGTGTATATATACATGAATATAAACATATAACAGAGAGAGAGAGGGAGAGAGAGAAGCACACATTGGGATATCAAGTTCCTAGTTTTTATTTTTAAACTGTTTTTAAACCTGTGGAATTGAGTGTTTTTAACATTTTCTTGGAAAAATCACAAAGATTTTCAGAAAAGAACACCTCATTTAGTGATACTGCAGATATCTCTTGGATATAAGGTTTTTTATTTCCTTTAGATATATACCCAGAAGTGGGATTGCTGAATCATATGGGAATTCTCTTAATTTTTGGAGAAATTGCCATACCGTATTCCATAGTGGCTGCACCAAATTGCATTCTTAGCAAAAGTGTAATTTTTGCCCTTAAATTCTAATTTTGAAATTAGCATTGCTATACCAATATTTTATAATGTGCTGTAAAATCAATGTTTCTATTGTCATGCATGCACTTACTTTCACATATTCTGTATTCCTTTCTTTAGGTTTGGCTTTGAAACTTCCAGGAAGAGACATCCTGCTGCAGTGAGGTGAGACGTCACCCACGCACTCAAGCCTGTGGGTCTGCCTCGGAGGCTCTTATCCCCCTAACGGAGGAGACTCGCAGAGCTGCAGGCTGAGGCACGACTTGGCTCAGAGAGCCTTCTCCACTGGGAAATATTCTCTCCTTTCGGCACAAAATACTGACCAGCCTGGAGTCCCTCTGCTGGATCGACAAGCCTGGAAGAAGAGACAGCACCTCGCTTGTTGACAAGTTCAAGTCCCAGTTACTGCCCCACAGATATATCGTAACTTTTCTAATGATTAACAAAGAACAGAGACGACATCCGTCCCCAGCATCCTCAGGTGTCTGAAGCCTGCCTGAGAGCCTGGGAGTCTGCTGCTCATCCTAGTGCAGCCATGAGGGCCAAGCACCTTGGTCCCCAGAACCCAAGGTGTGCGATTATGACCTTCCGCCCAACCACGGAAGAATTCCAAGATTTCAACAAATACATAGCCTACATGGAATCCCAAGGTGCACACCGAGCGGGCCTGGCCAAGGTAATCCCACCCAAAGGCTGGAAAGCCAGGCAGACCTACGATGACATCGATGACATCTTAATAGCCACTCCCCTCCAGCAGGTGGTCACTGGCAAGGCAGGTGTGTTTACTCAATACCACAGAAAGAAGAAGGCCATGACCGTGAGCGAGTATCGCCGCTTAACCAACAGCGACAGATACCAGACTCCGCTGTACTATGATTTTGATGATCTGGAGCGCAAATACTGGAAAACACGCGGCTATGATTCCCCGATCTACGGCGCGGACATCAGTGGCTCCTTATTTGATGAAAACACCAAAGAGTGGAACCTGGGTCACCTGGGAACCATTCAGGACCTGCTGGAGCAGGAGTGCGGAGTGGTCATCGAAGGCGTCAACAGCCCCTACCTGTACTTCGGCATGTGGAAGACCGCCTTCGCCTGGCACACGGAGGACATGGACCTGTACAGCATCAACTTCCTGCACTTCGGGGAGCCCAAGACCTGGTACGCGGTGCCCCCGGAGCACGGCCGGCGCCTGGAACGCCTGGCCAAGGAGCTGTTCCCGGGCAGCTCGCGGGGCTGCGGGGCCTTCCTGCGGCACAAGGTGGCTCTGATCTCGCCCACGGTCCTCAAGGACAACGGCATCCCGTTCGGCCGGGTCACTCAGGAGGCTGGCGAGTTCATGGTGACGTTCCCCTATGGCTACCACTCTGGCTTCAACCACGGCTTCAACTGTGCGGAAGCCATCAATTTCGCCACCCCGCGCTGGATCGACTATGGCAAGGTGGCCTCGCAGTGCAGCTGCGGGGAGGCGCGGGTGTCCTTCTCCATGGACGCGTTCGTGCGCATCCTGCAGCCCGAGCGCTATGAGCTGTGGAAACGCGGGCAGGACCGGGCGGTGGTGGACCACACGGGGCCCACGGCGCCTGGCGGCCAGGGCCTGAGCGCCTGGAGGGACGTCCGTGTGCCGGCCGATGCCGTACTGGGGCTGAAGCAGCGCCAGCGCCCCCGCGCCCCGTCGAGATTTGTGGTCCTGGGTAATGGGACCTGCCGGAGTGCCCCTGTGTGTCCGGAGTCTCCGGGCCCCTCGCTGGCTTGGGGTTCTTCTGTCGCCCACCTCAGGCCTCCATCCACCAGCAACTCCACGGAGCCTGGCCTGACCCTGCCGCCTACCCCAGGTCCATCCATCCCTGATCTCCAACCAACAGGCAGATGTGGTCCTACTCGGCGTCCACGGGAACAGGGGATTCGTGAGCCGACTGTCGGAGCCCGGGCTAAGAGGCGCCTTTTGGACCTTGAGGCTCAGTGCCTCCTTGCCAGTGAGCCCTTGATACACAAGACTTCACCGCGGAACTCTAGTCGCCAGCATCTTGCCAAAGCTTCTGGGTGCTGCTGTGCCCCTGATCTTCAACCCTTGGGACCCCCATTGGATCCAGAAAATCCTATGCACCCTGGCCCGTGCCTCACATCCTTGGACAGTATTACAGCCAGTTTCCTTGACAGCATCCCTCTGATTCCTCCCAAAGTCACTGCGACTGAGAGAATGTTCCCCAGAGACCCAGCTGAGGACTGCAGGGCTCCTGTGAACCTCTGTGAGGTTATAAGTTTGGAGCACTCTTATGCCTGTAGAAACCAGGTCCCAGATGCCGAGACCAGAATCTCCCACATCCCTGGCTGTGATTCCCTGGAGCTAAAACTAGAGGTAGCTGCCTCTCTTGAGTCCTGTAATGGGTTCTCCACCAATGGATGCTCTTCAATCTATGAGCCCATGATGACTGAAGAATTTGCCAAATATGTCTTTATCTGAGTCTCAACCCCAGAAACCACAGAAGCTCCCAGCCAAGTAATAATCTGGGCTGGGCTTGTCCCCAGTGGAGATGCTTTATGTCCAAGAAATGACACATTTCCGAAGCTGCCAGATGCTTTCTCCTACTATGACAACCAGGGCTCCCAGCAGTCTCCAAAGTGGACCTTCCCATCGGGACAGCTGCCATGAAATGTACTTCTCAGGGATTCTCACCCCACTCCTGAACACTGATGGGCCTTTGGCCTCTGCCTTGGCCTAGATGCCATGGACACTGCTTGTTTCTGATGGCACCCTCAGGGTACCTCCCTGCAGGGGTGTGCCCCTAATCCCCACAGTAATTCGGGGCAACACTGGATGATACTGAGAATCTGGCTAGGCCCCCTCCATCCCCAAGTCTCACCTGGGCCTCTCTGTCACTGATCCTGGCCACCAGTGGACAGTGCCGCAGCCACAGGGAGCCTCAGGAGCTTCTCACCCTGCTGGGATTCTGACACACCCTACCTCCCGGGCCACTGCACATGCCAAAACTAGCTAGACCTTTGCCCATTTGGATCTGCTCACTAGTTCTGTCTCATGGATATTTGTAACTTTATTGATGTTTATTAAAGTTGTTATCCTGATGTGTAGCTGCAACTTTCTTTCTTTTTTTTTTTTTTTTTTAGTTTTGAAAATCAGAAGAATCCCTGAAAGAAAGTCCCCTGGCAAGCACCCACCTGCTCTTTTGCCTGGTATAATGTCCTCATTCCCACGCCCTTCTGCCTACGTCTTTTATTCGGTACCGCTCTGCGGTGCTCCTTTCTGCTAGACCGGATGACTGCCAAGTTTGAATTACATTTTGCACAAATAAACTTTTAATATACCTCAGTTTCTCTTTTTAACAATCTAAAACAAAGGGATTCAAGAAAAAGAACATGAAAATGAATATATGTATGCATAGGCATGACTGGGACGTTGTGCTGTGCACCAGAAACTGACACGTCGTAACTGACTGCTTCAATTCAAAAACATTAAAAAATAAATAAATAAATAAAGGGATTCAGAAAAGTTAAAAGTGAAAGAACAGAGCTATACCAAGAAAAATATAAACAGAAACCAGGAGTCATGAATCTTTAATGTCACACAAACTAGATTGAGGCTCAAAGGTAAATGAAAGGGTCTAAAAGCTAAATTTCACCATGAGAATATAGCAATCATGAGGACCCAAGCAACCTTGGAAAGTGTTAATTACAGAAAATAAAACAAGCTGAAAGGAACACATTAAAAATAGGAGAATTTAAGTCACCTTATGTGATCTTGTGATGTATAATATGAATACATATTTAGTCTTCATCCCTGTTCCTGGTCCCTAGCTCCTAAAAGCCTTGGAATTTTCTAAGTGAAGGGAGTGGCAGAGGTGTCTTTTGTTATGTTAATGACGCAGGTACTGGAAAGCCCCTAGGTCACAAAAGGATGGGGGCTGGTTGCCAGGGGAACCGATCCTTTGGTTAGAAGGTTGGAATTTTGAGCCCCACCCCAGACCTGCAAGGAAGGGAGAGAGGCTGGAGGTTGAATCAGCCACTAATGGCCAATGGTTTAATCAATCGTGCTTTGTAGTGAATCCTCCATAAAACTCCCCAAAAGGATGAAGTCGAGGGAGCTTCTGGGTTGGTGAACATGTAGAGATTCGGGGACAGTGTCATGCCTAGAGAGGTCTGGAAGCCCGGTGCCCTTTCCCCATACCTTGCCCTGTGCATCATTTCCCCCTGGCTGTTCCTGAGTTATTACAAAAGGATACAAACCAGTGATCTAGTAAGTAAAATGTTTTCTGAGTTCTGTGAGTCCTTCTAGCAAATTAATCAAACCCAAAGAGGGGGTTGTGGGAACCTCTGACTTAGGCAGCTGGTCAGTACAGGTGACAACCTGGACCTGCAACTGATGCCTGAAATCCAAGGAGAGGGTGGTGGGAGCTTCCAATCTGTAGTTGCTGGCTGGGAAGCACAGGTGACAACCTGGAGCTTGTGACCGGCTTCTGAAAGTGTGGGGGGAGGGCAGTCTTGTGGGACCTGCTCCTCAACCTGGGAGATCAGATGCTATCTCCAGATAGGTGATGTCAGAATCGGGTTGAATTGTGATGCTTGGCTAGTATCCCAGGCATCATTGGTGGCTGCTGTGGGGGAACTGGAACACACATGGGAACTGGATGTTCAGAACTCCCTTTTACCTTAGTGCAAGACAGACCTTTGTTTAGACGATAACGAAGGAGTGGAAAAGAACATTTTGGAATCTGTAATTGGTCTGCCTGCAATGGAATTATATCAGGGCTGATTGAATAAAATAATTCTTTCAGTCATATCCATCACATAAATCTTCACTAATTTTTTTTTTGGCTGAAATCCCATTTCCTTTGTACAAGAAACTGCTGAATCTAGAATTCAGATCCTGAATGAACCGAAAAGCTGGGAGATATTTTGATAACTCTAGTTGCTTAGAGTTGAGGGTAGAATTGTTGATTTTGAGTGACATGCATGCGAGTTTGAGGTTGTAGGGTTAATACTTAACGTTTTGTGTGATAAGGATTCACGTGGCTCTCTAGCAACTAATGCTACATCCAGAACAGCTCCTGGGATTTGGGAGTTCAATGCTTATTAATTTAAAACCATAGCATCTGAGGAACATGCCATCTGGAATCTAAGTTTTACAATAATAACACTTTGTCCAGTCGTGGGAAAAAAAATCATTTCACAATTACATTGCTCACATGGAATCCAAAGACTGAACAGGTCTGGCTAAGAAGTAGAAAACCAGGATGTCTGATAGTATTGTCATAGCCACTTGGTCCAGCAGGGGGCGAGAGGGAGGCAGGTGTGTTTACAGGGAAAGAAAAACCCCAGCGGTGAGGGAGCATGGGGGGGGGGGGGGGGACTAAAAGCATCAGACTCAGGCATAGGTGGGTTTTGAAGATTTGGAGGGAAAATATTCGGAGAATTGCTTATACCTACGATCAAATTACGGGGTTAAAAGTCAATGGCTCCTTATATGGTAAAAATTCTGAAACCTGGGAACCATTCAGGACCTGCTGGAGCAGGAGTGCGGAGTGGTCATCGAAGGCGTCAACAGCCCCTACCTGTATTCGGCATGTGGAAGACTGCCTTCGCCTGGCACACGGAGGACATGGACCTGTACAGCATCAACTTCCTGCACTTCGGGGAGCCCAAGACCTGGTACGCGGTGCCCCCGGAGCACGGCCGGCGCCTGGAACGCCTGGCCAAGGAGCTGTTCCCGGGCAGCTCGCGGGGCTGCGGGGCCTTCCTGCGGCACAAGGTGGCTCTGATCTCGCCCACGGTCCTCAAGGACAACGGCATCCCGTTCGGCCGGGTCACTCAGGAGGCTGGCGAGTTCATGGTGACGTTCCCCTATGGCTACCACTCTGGCTTCAACCACGGCTTCAACTGTGCGGAAGCCATCAATTTCGCCACCCCGCGCTGGATCGATTTCGGCAGTGACCTGGGAATATGGATTCTGCATGATCTTTGCTGAAATCTGAATCAGAGTTAAGGGAGATTTCAGGTGAGCATCTTTAAGAGGATAGAAAAAGAGGGGCAAGTCCAGAAGGAACCTATAACCACCCTCTGGGAAAGGTTAGACTAATGACATTAAGACAAGAGCTTTGTAAGGTACTGATATTGTGTGTGTGTGTGTGTGTGTGTGTGTGTGTGTGTGTGTGTGTGTGCGTGTGCGTGTGTGTGTGTGTGTGTTGCCGTCTTTTGTTTTCCTGCAGCAGTAAGAAACGAAGACTTTGTATTCTTGGAGCAGCAAGGAGTTAGGGAGTAGGGAGATTTTATCTTCCTTTACAGCCAGTCTTGGAGATAAAGGAATAAGATGAATTTCGCCATGGAGAGGCGAGGACGATGGCCGAGTCCCTGGGATGCACTCTAGAGAAGAAAGCAGACTTGGGGTGGCCTGCCTGGGTCTTTATGGGCCTGGGGAACAGAGCTTATATTGTAACAATGTCTCTGTGTTGTTCTCATCCAGGGCCTGCGAGGAGGTTCAGTGAAGGACGTCTTTCTCTTAATGGCATAACCAGAACTGTGGCATGAGATTCTGATGTCTCTGGAAATGCCTATTGTAGGGGATGGGTGGGGGAAGCTCTGCCTGCCTCCTGTTAGAGCTTCTGATGGACAGTGGGTTCTTTTGTATTGTTGGAGACCTGAGACTTGGCTGTTGGCCAGGGAAGCTTGGTCCTGCAGATGGAGAAAACTGCAGAAGGTGGAGTTACACAGGGTGACCTCTGGCACCTGAGATAACGAGTTACAAGGGCTAAGTGAGGGCAGTGAGGGGGACTGTGAAGGGAGTTGGTGCTGCTGAGCTGGGCCCCCAGATAGGCTGCGGTAGATCAGAGGTGCTGTGATTAGGCCCCGGTCCTGAGCAGCACAAAACTTTCTAGTCTGAGTCCCCCCACTGCTGCGCCTGCCACTGTATTTTTGCACTGTCTCACCGGTTCAGTCCTCCCATCAGTACATCCAGGGCCATGGGGGCTGCTTCAAAGTGGAGCCAGATTTCCTGGGCCTGAGCCATGACCCTGCACTGTTACCAGGCTGTGAGGCATCTTCCCTGGCTCCGCTGCACAGCTGCAAAGTTTCCTTCCTTCCTGCAGAGAGGGGTGACTCCCCGGGTGACTCCCGGGAGAGCCTGATTCTGTCCATGATGAATCTCCTTTCATCCTGGGTATGGGAAATTCCAGAAAGGCTATTACTCTGGATGGTAATAGTAATTTTCTATTTAGTATTCTTTCCCTAGCACCTCTCCTGCAGCCTCTTATTTTTTTTTTTAATGGTGAAGGAACTAAATGTGATGTTGTTGATGTGGTTGGTTCTGTGTTTTCCCTCCATCCTCAAACTCAGTCCATCGGTGGACCCGCTCGGTATGCAGATGTGCAAAGCTGATTCTGAAGTCTGATGTGTTTAGTAAAGCAGCCCTTTCCGTTATCACACCTTTAACCTTTCCAGCAAGTGCTTAGAGAGGGGGGAACTGGACCTAGAGTTAGCAGAGCAGCATTCACACCTGCACTTTGCTTCTTTCAAGTCTTGTGACCTTCAGCAAGAAATCACTGATTTTCCTCTGAGCCAAAATGACAGCGTGAGAGTTTTGTGAAGTTGCTGGGGATGTAAATGTGACAGGCATGTAGGAGGTGCTCCGTTAATTTGCATGTGCATCCATACACTCTCGCCATCTAGGGCAAGCCCGTGGCCAAGGACATGTATTTTTTTCTCTGATGCTCAGTTGTTACTTTTCTCACCACCCCTAAAGGCTTACCCATTACTTTTTCTTTAATTAATAGACTTTATTTTTCAGAGTGGTTCACAGCAAAATTAAGTAGAAAGTACAGAGAATTCTCACATACCCCTCCACCAGCATCCACCTCATTACTACCCCGAGTCCGCAGGTTAATTTATGGTCTACTCTTGGTGTTGTGCAGTCTATGGATTTGAAGGAAGTCTAATGACAGGTATCTACACTTGTAAAACCATACAGAATAGTTTCATTGCCTAAAAACCCTCTGTACTCTGTCTACGCACCTCTCCCTCCTCCCAAACCGCTGACAACCATTGATCTTTTTACTGCCTCTTTAGTTTTGCCTTTTCCATAATGTCATTAGTTGGATTGTACAGTATGCTGTCTTTTCTGACTGATGCCTTTCACTTAGTAACATGCTTTTAAGTTTCCTCTGTATTTTGTGATTTTATAGCTCATTTCTTTTTATTGCTGAATAATATTCCATTGTGTGATGTGCCACCGTTTATTTATCCACTCACCTGCTGAGGGACATCTTGGTTGCTTCCAAGTTTTTCTGCAATCATGACTAAAACTACTATAAACATTCATGTGTGGGGTTTGGCGTGGATGTAAGTTTTCAACTCATCTGAGGAAATAGCAAGGAGTGAAATTACTGTATCATATGGTGAGAATATATTTAGTTTTGGAAAAAACTGCCAAACTCTCTTCCACCCATTATTTTTACTGGTAGAAAACTTCTTTTTTTTTCCCTCATGATCCACCACCTATTTGTGCATAAGGTCACACGCACTCATTTGCAAATTCCACTCCTTGCTGTGTTTGTCCTCACTGAAGTGTTACCAGGGCAAGGTCAAGATTTCACAATCGGTCAGGAGCCAGAAGACCCAGCCTTTATTCAGACTCCTACACCGATGTGTTGAGTAATCTGTCAACAAATCAGGTCTTTCCGTTGGCTGTCTGCTTCCCTGTGGAGGGAAAGGGAGCTCTTCGCGACAGTGTGCCTGTGTTAGGGTCTGCACGTAAGTGTAAGTGCAGGCCAGTGCAAACGTAATTTGTGCTAAATAAATATCAGCTATTACTATTATTACTTATAAACCCAAACTTGTAAGATGGACATTAGAACCTGGGCTTAAGTGTAACTTGTAAGAGGTTGGTGTTCAGGTCTTGGGACTCCTCTAAGATTTATGAATAGCCTCAGTTATGAATTTGCCTGACTGCCTGTCTGACTACCTGGCCGCCCTGAGTTATTCATAGAGATTAACCATTACAGCACTCAGTTTCCGTGTGTGTAAGGAGTGCTTTCCAGGCACTTAGAAATAACTTCGCCACGATGTTGATTTCATTGGATGTGGCTATGCAGGGATTTTGAAGTTGCTTGCCCCCGCCACAATGCTCAAGGTGGTGGGAGTGGCAGCAGGGATCTGGGTGGGCAGAGACACATGTCCTTACTTAGTTAATACAAACTCCTCCAGAAAACCACTGAGTGATGGGAGTGATTGGTGTTTTAGGGTGAGCTGGGCCTGGAGGAATTTGGGGACCACAGGGCCTTTGAAATCGCTCATAATTCACAGCCGTCCCTGGAAATGGCTCTATCTTTCCTACCGGATACAAATCCTGACAACAGGAGGTGTGTATGTTCTGGTTTCGTGCAGTACCAGCTAATGTGGCTCGTGTCTGACTCACATTGAATTAGATGGGACTCTAGCAGCAAACTGGCGTTCACTCAGTTGAGAATGGCCATTCCAGCAACTTATGAGCAACCCCAAATCAATGCCTTGCAGTCAATGTTTTGGAATTTTGCTGAGGCCTGTATTTGAATAATGCAGAGGGCTATCAAAGAAGGCGACAGCTCCTGGGGAGACTGCAGCAGAAATTCTCTGGAAACACATCTCCCAGGTGAGAGGTCAGGTATGAGAATTGAACAGGCAGTGGGTCTGAGGCGATACACGAGGAATCCTGGCTTCAGATGAGGATAATATTTAGTAAAGCGCTAGCATTAGGAGTCTGCATAGATCTCAGGATCCATTCCCTGTGAATGTCAAGGGTCCACTGAATAAATTTCTTTTTCCGGAGAAACTTCTTCTTTTTTGCATTCTTCTTCATGGAAGTCTAGTCAGTTTACAATGCTGTGTCCGTTTCTGGTGTACAGCATAATAGTTCAGTCATACATATACACACATGTTCGTTTTCAGGATTTGCAGATACTAACTACTATATATAAAATAGATAAATAAGTTTCTTCTGTATAGCACTGGGAACTGTATTCAGTATCTTGTAGTAACCTATAATGAAGAAGAATATGAAAGCTGAGAAGCTTCTTAGTAACTAGGTGGCTTAGCCTCACCTCTCCTGTGCTGGTGTCACGTTGACTGTCCTTACACATCTCCCTCTAGGACCCCAATTACTATATATACCTATGGTTCATCTTAGATCTGTATTATCTGATAATACAATGTTTGTCTCAGATCTGATAATCTGTATTACCAGATTAATACAATCGGTTATTATCTTTCTTGATTTTCTCTGTAGAGTGGAGATGCAGTGACAATGGTTGATTCAATCAATGACTTGGCACCAGCGATAGAAATGAAAAAAAGAGCTAGCATTGTAAGAAATAGCTAAAATAAATGAATAGTTCCTATTATAATGTTATTGCTTTCCCATTAATTGTCTTTTAGAATAAGGTGTCCAGTTCTGAGCTGGGAGTTGAGCCAGGTAACTTGCAGAGCCAGAGAATAAACTGTATTTCTCATCTTCCAATACAAGACTTCCGTTTATTCACTCAACAAATGTTGTTAAGGCCCCTCCCTGGGCCAGGCTGGTACCAGATGCTAAGAAAACATAATACGGAGTTTACAGTTTGTTTGGAGACAGACCAACAACTAAGCAGTTTCATTGCATCACAGCTTCTTCCCAGCAACCATAGCCATAGCCAGGACCCCCCCAGTCCACTGGCTTCAGAGCCCCTGAAGAAGCATATCTTTTACTGGGAACAGTAAAAAGGCCCATGAGGCTTTCAGAGGTGTTTTAGTCTGTTCTTGGGCCCATGGCAGCTTTCCTGATCACTTTTCTCAGCCGTGCCTGACAAATGGGCACAGGTGACTTTTGCAGGGAATGACGGCTGCTCCAGGCCTTCCTGTCCTGCCAGGGCTGCAGAGGCATGGGGCTGCCTTTGAATGCCCCCACCAGCCACTTCACTCTAGGAGTGAGTGCAGTTCACTGTGAAATCCCTCCCTTCCTCCACCCACGCCACTGACATCCCTCGGCTCCTTTAGGGAGCCGGTCATTTCAATTCCCTTTCCTGTGTTCCATTCTGCCTTCCCACTCTCTACCCGCTACTATCTTCCCCAAACATGTCTTACTAAAATCCATATCTTGACACCCTAATCCCCGATGAGGGATTTGCAGATGGGGCCTTTGGGAAGTGACTAGATCCTGAGGGTGGAGCGTTCGTGAATGGGATTAATGTCCTTCTAAGAAAGATGAGTACTCTCTTCACCATGTGAGGTTGCAGCAAGAAGGTGGCTGTCCGTAAGCCAGGAACCAAGCCCTCACCAGGAACCTGACCATGCTGGCACCCTGGTCTTGCACATCCAGCCTCTGGAACCATGAGAAAAATGTTGTTTAAGTCACCAGTTTAGGGTATTTTGTAAAGCAGCCCCGTGGACAGAGACATACCCCTAACTACTTGTCTGCAGTTCACACTGGCTACTCTAGGAGAAAGGTAAAAAGAAGGAGGCTAGCAAGATAGGACACATGGTTACCATACTATGAGGGTCCACAATGTACCAAGACCCCTGACTCGCAGTTTATATACCATAGTTCACTTTGCCTTCCAAGAGCTCAGTGTGGAGTCTGGCTGATGGAGATTGGAAGCTCAGCTCCACCACTGACTAGTGAGAGTGGACAAATGACTCAGCACTGGGAGAGCCCAGCTCCCGGGAGAACCCAGTGGTCATGGCACACACCCTGCGTGGGAACCCCTGCCCTGCACTTATAAACCTTGTGACCTTGGCCAGCTGCTTTTGGAAGTGATAATAACAGTACTTACAACAAGAGGGTGGTTCTGGGGGTAGGTGGATGTGGTAGAGCACGTGCTTAGTATGCATGAGGTCCTGGGTTCAATCCCCAGTGCCTCCACTAAAAAAAAATAATGAAATAAAATTTTTTAAAAAGAAGGTGGTTGTGAAGCTCAATTGACTTAATATAAGTAAAAGATTTTAAATAGTAACCAGCCCGAGGTAAGAACAAACTATTATTTCACGTATAGTAAAATATTTCTTTAAAAAGTGTAACTTCAGCACAGTGTTTAGCAAGAAGCACACAGCCAAGTCGAGCTATAATTGATGTTTTTATCATTATTACTTATTTTGTATTACTTGAACAATATTATTATTATTATGACTTTTAAAAATTAATGCTATTATTACTTTCAGACTTAGAGGTGACAGACCGGCAGTTGTCCCTGCTAAAGTACTTAAAAAGAGAATGACAGAGGTAAAGGCTACAGCTTCTGTCACTCAAAGCGTGGCTGGGATCTGCGACACAGACATCGCCTTTGAGTTTGGTGGAAGTTGGGAAGCTCAGACTCCAGAGCAGACCTAAGACTCAGAATAGGTTACTCTAATTCGGAAAGATACATGCACCCAGTGTTCATAGCAGCACTATTTACAACAGCCAAGACATAGAGACAACCTAAATGCCCTTCAGCAGATGACTGGATAAAGAAGGCGTGGTATATTTACAATGGAATACTACTCAGCCATAAAAGAGAATGAAATAATACCATTTGCAGCAACATGGATGGACCTATGGATGGACCTAGAGATCATCATACTAAGTGAAGTAAGCCAGAAAGAAAAAGAAAAATACCATATGATATCGCTTATATATGGAATCTAAAAAAATGACACAAATGAACTTATTTACAAAACAGAGACAGACTCACAGACAGAAAACAAACCTATGGTTACCAAAGGGGAGAGGGGATGGGGGACAGGTAATTAAGAATTTGGGTTTAGCACATACAAACTGCTATATATAAAACAGATAAAGAACAGAGGCCTACTGTATACAGCAAGAAAGCCATATTCAGTATCTTGTAATAGCCTATAATGAAAAAGAATATGAAAAGGAATATATATATATATGTATAACTGAATCACTATGCTGTGCACCAGTATTTAACACAATGTTGTAAATCAATTATACTTCAATTAAAAAAAGAATCTACAACTTTAAGAGGCAAGCTCAAGATAGAGAAGCACCGCCCTAGCACGCTGGTCCTCAACCCACTGGAATCACATTTGAAACAGACTGATGCCCAGGTTCCCCCCAACCGCCTCCACAACCCCCCGCCCCCGGCCACTGCCCTGAAACTCTGTTTCCACTGGCTGCAGTACAAATGTGAAAACTGATGTGCGGTCATGGTCACGGTCGACGCCCACCCACCCCGCACTGGTCCCGGGGGAGTTAGGCTGCAGGGGTGGATGGGAGTATCGTTCCTTCAGCAAGTGCCAGTGAGAGTTCGGGTTTGTTTTCTTTCTGGTCAGGCCCAGTGGAAGGACGGAGGGACATGGAGAGGACACATTCTTCCCCCCCGCCCCCGCCATTCCTCAGTCTTCATTCCAGCTGTGGACACGTGACAAGGCTCAGCGCAGGCTTCCTGGCCAACGTTTCTGTTTCTCTTTGTTGCGGGTCACAGCGTCCCGGCCGTGTTGGCTGGCAGTGACCCTCTCAAGCCTGTGTGCGCGGGGCTTGCGTTTTGTGCAGGGGGAGTTTGTATTTCCTTGAAATGGGGATACCCCTCCTTCCTTCATCCACCCCTGGCCACTGCTCACAGCACCCAGAGGCTGCCCTGTTGGGGAAAACCTATCCAAATGTCTCCTGACACTTCCTCTGAGATCTTTGACCCCTGGTGGAAAGTTTCCATTCCCACCAGGCTCAGGCCAGTTATCTGAGTGAGCCTTGCTGGCAGGACGACAGCTCGTGCCCCATCGTAAGGCTGAAGACTCTCCTGGGGGCAAGTCTATTATTGTTATTTTGTGGGAATGAGGGTTCTGCGGGTGTCAGCATTTCTGAATTTTCCAGAGCAGCTAAAAACTTGGAATTTTATGGGAAAATAAAAAGGAAATGTTGGCAGCCAATTAAAAGAAACTTAAAAGTCCTGAGGGTGAAATAAAACATTTCCCAAGCTCAGAGATGCCCCCGTTCTGAACAGCCCGTTTGGTTGTGGAGATTCTACCAGCCATGGTGACTAACCTAGATGATCTCACTGTCCTTTTGGAGTGAGGAGAAAAGAGGAGACCCCTGGGGTCCTCTAAGTCATGTGGTCAAAGGATTTTCACTCAGTGACTTGTTAGTTTGGTCGCACCTCTGCACCCCTTCTGAAGGCCTAGGCCATGGCTGTGTCTGATGCTCCCCATCTAAGACCCTGTGTGTCCTCTCTGCCTGGCCTGGGGCCAGATCCTGTAGGAGTTGTGTAGAGTGTACTCTGTTTCCCTAGGATAGCAGCACAGAAGGAGAGAAAGGGGGATCTACCCTCCCCAAGCTTTTCCCTCCCTCCCCCTCTGCCCTCCCAGGACACCAGAAGGTCCCAGCATTTGACAGCGCTCCTTGTTTAATGCTGCCATGCCTCTGCTGGTGACTGAATGTTTCTCCCTCAATATTCCCTTTATACCAGATGATGTGACTTGTGTTTGTTGCTAATATTAGATTTGCAACAGATGCCCTCATTGTGGGGCCCTGGGGACGTGTAAAGCAGATTAATCCAGCAAAGACAAAGGCCTCAAATGCTCGGTGACGTTCATAGCAGAGCTGGCTGCAAGGGGCAGGGGGCTCTCACTGTGTTGAGCAAGGTCGGGGGACAGGCCAGTAAGAGACCCGGGAACTGAGCCCACCACCCCGAGGCCCTTGGGAAGGTGGACAGAGCTCTTGGGGGGAGTGGGCCTGGGGCGTAATGCATCAGGAGGAGGCAGCTTCATCTGGAGACCTACAGTAATGTGGTAAAAATGACAAGTCATCCAGTCCTCACTGGAGGCCACAGTCAGGAGCCAGGGGAACCAGATAGCAGGTCTAGGCAGATGGTGGAGAGTTCAGCGAATGTGGCTGAATTCCTGATTCTTTGTGCTTCTTTCTGTTTTTTTCAAGAAAATCTTTTAAGACAGACTAGAGGAGGGTGGTTACCTACTATGCACCTCCTGGGTCTTAGCATGGACCACTGGGACTCCATCCTTTCTTTGCATCGCCCTTATTTTCTTATTGCAAGATAATTTGTATTGTGGGGCATGTGTGTGTGTGTGTATGTATGTATGTATTTATTTTTACTGAAGCGTAGTCAGTTTACAACGTGTGTCAATTTCTGGTGGGCAGCATAATGTTTCACTCATACATATATATATACATATATTCATTTTCCTATTCTTTTTCATTATAGGTTACTACAAGATATTGACTATAGTTTCCTGTGCTCTACAGTAGAAACTTGTTGTCTATTTTATATATAGTAGTATCTGCAAGTCCCCAACTCCCAATTTATCCCTTCTCACCCCCTTTGCCCCCTGGTAACCATAAGTTTGCTTTCTATGTCTGTGAGTCTGTTTCTGCTTTGTAAATAAGTTCATTTGTGCCTTTTTTTTTTTTTAAGATTCCACATATGAGTGATATCATATGGTATTTTTCTTTCTCTTTCTGGCTTATTACACTTAGAATGGTGATCTCCAGGTCCATCCAGGTTGCTGCAAATTGCATTATTTTATTCTTTTTTATGGCTGAGTAGTATTCCACTGTATATATGTATATCTATCTATCTATCTATCTATCTATATCTATAGATACATATACCACAACTTCTTTACCCAGTCACCTGTCGGTGGACATTTAGGTTGTTTCCATGTCTTGGCTATTGTAAATAATGCTGTTATGAACATTGGGGTGAATGTATCTTTCCATATTAGAGTTCCATGTTGTGTTTTAAAATATCTACTGAATGTGTTTTTCTTTTTTTACAGATTTTTATTTAATTGTCTTAACCCCTAGGGAAGTTACTGTTGCACAGCAAGTTGGAGACGGCATCTGTCTGACTCTGTCACCTCCTACACATGCCCACCTGCTAGCAGAGGTTAACGTCCTAATGTCTGCTAATGAGCGTTTTCTGTCCGTAGTGATCCCAGTGGCCCCAGTGCTAGTGCAGGACTGCCTGAGACTTGCTCAGGGCCAATGGATCAAGGGTGGTTTTTGTCTCAGGAGGGTTGTGCTGGAAAAGTTCTGTGTTCTAAAGGTCCTTTCTTGATCTGGAATTGAATTGTCAAGTTGAATCCTGCAGCTAACCTGTTTAGAACCCAAGTCTAATCTTTCTGAAAATAAAACTAGAGCCCTAAAACTACCTGTCTTGCAAATTCCAGATTTTTGCTATTGCTTTTTTTCCCCCTAAATGAAAGACTGACCACCTACCTATAGAGAAGCTAGATGGAAGAAACAAACTAGCGTTTATTGAGCTTTGCTATAAGTTATTAACTGCTTCACATGGTTTAGTTAATTGAATTCTTATTTCATAGAGATCAGGTCGGTATTATTATTCTTGTTTTGCAGATGAGGGATTTAAGATTCAAAGAGCTCAAGCAGCTTCTAAGTGGCAGAGCTCAAATTTAAATCAGTCTCCTGATGCCCAAACCCCTGCTTTTCCCATTTATTTGCACTTTTGGAGTTCTTTTGCAATTGCCAGATGTTGTTACATGCAGACTAAGACAGACACATATAGACAGAGATAGAACTGAATGTTTTCCTTAATTTTTTTATAGTGATAAAAGCAAACAGCAATTGTTTTAAATTTATAAGTAATTATAATGGAATACTTAGGCAAATGGATTTCTGACATAAAAGTTCAGAGTTCTGTGTTAAAAATCAACATGACCTAATAGAAAACTTCAATTATGAGTACCAGGATGGCTGAGACCATGTTTTATTCACTCTGTGTCCCCAGCAATTAGCACTGAGCCCAGCTCGCAGTGAGGAGGGAGGCACTTAATATTTGTTGAATGAATAAATGTTTCCTCCATCCACATCAGTGTTTGGAAAAAGAGACTATCTACTCAATTTAAATGAACCTCCTCCACCCACTGAACAGACCGTTGTCTTCAACAGTATTGCCATAGACTGAACATTCGTGTTCCCCCCAAAGTTCATGCATTGAAACTTAAGTGATGGTATTTGGAGGTGGAGCCTTTGAGAGCTGATTAGGTCATGAGAGTGGAGACCTCAGGAAACAGTTTAGTGCCTTATAAAGAGACCACAGAGAACTTGCTTGTCCAAATGGACTAGGACAGATACTAAATACTGGGTTCAATCCCCAGTACCTCCTCTAAATAAATAGATAAATAAAATTATTTACTTCCCTCCCCCTGAAAAAAATAATAAAATAAATTTTAAAAAATTAAAAAAGGAAGAATGACTCAGTGCCTTGGTGGTCTATGAACACCCAGTGAAAAATGAACTATTTCTGTGAGTTTTCACAAATGTATTTTCACTAAATCTACAGTGGTTTCTAAAGTTCAACTGAATTGAATATTATTTGCTTTAAAAAAGGATTTTGGTATTTTTTTCTCTTGTAAGATAATCTCTGTATAAAATTTTAAATATACAAAAATAAAATAAAATAATTTTACTCATCTATCATGCAAAGGCAATTATTGAACTTTTCTGAGTCTTTCATTATTCTTTGCATATGTTCACACACTATGATTATATCATGCATAAGATTTTTTATTCTACTTTTCTAATTTTTTTTCTATTATAAACAGGTTAATAGAACTTAATTTTCCTTTTTATTCTGGAAGTTAAAAAAAACAACTTCCATAATACAAAGACAATATATAACCTGTCCTAGTTAAATAAAACAATATAGATGAGAAATATACAGGTTATTCAAAATGAAGAAAATCGAGAACGTGTAATTTTAAAACAGAATGTTCTGCATTCTCATATTGACGACTGAATACATGTTAAAAGGGAACATACAATCATCAAGAAATAAAAGCCAGGGAAACTCCTTTTGATTCCCTGTCTAAATATGCAACATTTATTCAAGTCTGCATGGCTGTCATATGAATAAACCCTTTTTGAGGTCCAGAGGTTGAGCTGAATTAAGGTTGGTGGGAAAGCTTGGAAGTTGCTTATAGGATCAGTCTCCAAGCTTCATTAAAGCATCACTGGAAATGTGCCCAAGAGTTCTGTGGGCCACATGTCCTTTTAGTACCAGCTCATGGTGGGAGAGTGTGTGTGTGGCTACGTGGCTGTTTCTATGAGGACCGGGGTTGACTAATATTGCTAGACACCATCCAAAGTTTAGCTTTACTAGAAAGAAGACAGCTCTGCCCACAGTGGCAGGAGATCATGACTCAGCCTCCTGTTGGCTTGGGTGTCAACTACCATTTTTGACTCTGAGGTCTTCTGTTTCTCACTTGAGGATTGAGCCAGGCATGCTTTCTTAGATTTAGTCATGATTAGGAAGATAAATCAAGCATTCTAACCCAACTAGGAGCTACTCCTCAGCCTCCTCGCCTCTCCTCGTAGTCCAAACGGGATTAATTTCCTCATTACTCATCAATTTCATGCAAGTGCTAGAGAATCAACAGAGAGGACATCCAAAGAAGTAGCTTCAGGGACCTGAACTTTCAATTATTATTCTAGTTTGCGAGCTGCTGTTTCAACAGTAAGTATACTTTTCCACCAGTCGCATAGTCTTTCCAGAGCTGCTTCTCCCCAGATTAGCTTTGGCAATGCTTCTCTGCCCTCATAACACACAGTCCTTCCTTTAAAGAGTACTTCCCACACTGTATCATAACTGCTTGTCTGTCTGTTGTTGACTGAAATAAACCTATAAGCTGAGAGTTATGTTTTATTCAGTAGACTTTCTGAGGACTCAAACCTAGGAGTCAGCCTCTCAGATCACTCTAGGAGACAGCCAAAGAGGCAGGGGAGGAGCCAGGATACAGAGGAGTTTTTGCCACAAAGACCAGGTAGTCAGAACATCAAAAGATTACTGTTAATTAAAGAAAACCAGGTATATCAAGGTAAGGAATTTAGCACTTTTCTGTATCTGGGAAGACACAAGATTAGGTCTGGGTTCATTGAAACCGTTCCTTTGGTATGCACCTAGCTATCTAGGGCCTGTATCTTGTTCTTTCCCATCTTGAGTTCCCTCCTGGTGCACTGTTGGGGGTGGTGGCAGAGGCCGATGACTTGATGGCCGCAGCATCCTTTGTTACTGACATGGCTGGCAGTAGTTTTCATTTCACAGTCTTCCCTGCCTACTTCAAATTCTGTGGTGCAAAGTTCTGTGTAGGTCTTGCCCTGGAATGGAGCTGATGCAGCATGAAGTCTCTGTTACAGAGCTCACTGGTGGCACGAACATTCCCAGCATTGCCCTTCCCTGTCGAAGGCAGAGCATCCCTTACCTTTCTGCTTTCTATTCTGGTTACGCATATAGTCCTGTGAGCACCACGAGAGCAGGGGCCCGATCTAACTTTGTTTCCCACTGAATACTCGGCATCTAGCCAGCGCTCTTGGTAGATATTTCAAAAACATTTTGAAAATGAATGAATGAATTAGAGCCCTGAGAATCCACATGAAACTTCATGGAGGAAAGGGTTTTTTCTTTCTTATTTACTCACTCACTGTGTTGAATACTTACTGTATAGCAGGCACTCTGTTTATGTCCAAGGGTGAAGGTAGCCATTAGATACTGGGGAAATACTGGGCTTACCAGGCACGATTAAAAAGCGGGGCAGTAGTGGGGCAAGTGGTGAGGACAAGCTTGTCAGAAAGGTGATTTGAGGAACTAATGTTTAAGTGGATTGTGCCTTAAAAAAGGAAAAGCTAAATGAGAGAAGTGAAGGGATGGGAATACAAATGAGGATTCCAGACCAAGGGAAGTATTTTATGATGCAAAGTCTCAGAGACAAGAGAGAACATGGTCTGTTCTAGAAACTGCAAGGTGAATGGTCCTGCTCAGAGCACAGGGCCAGGTGGTGCTGGCCAGATGTGAGGCCCGGGGGTTGTGGGGGGTCAGGTAGGGAGTCGGGCTTCATCCTAAGGCAAATGGAGAGCAATTGATGGGCTGTAAGAGTAGGATGAGATCATCAGATTTATTCTAGGAAGTTAGTCCAGCTGCGAAGGGATTGGATAGGATGAAGGGATTAAAACCTGGATATGAGAGATGAGGTGGTGGGGCTGGGGTGATTGGAGAAGTGTCTAGTTGGGCCCATGTTTTCAAACACCTTGGAACAGAACCAACCCAACCGCAGTAGTGCAAGAAGGATGTCATTTTACTCCATATCAGCCAATACTTTTCCTCTTCAGGCCTTTGCTGAAGCCTGTTGACAGACGTTGGACTGGCACAGGTGTGAGCATAGAGATCTAAGAGGATCTGGTTTGAAACCTCCTCCCCGTGAGAAGACAGTCAGTGGAAAAGGGACCAGAGGCGATCAGATGGAGAGAGAGCGGTGAATTATCGATGGACCACGTACCACTCATAAAGACGCTGTGAGAGGCAGTCTTCCCTTGGAATTGATACAGGAAAAATGGAGCGTGAGAGGATGGCCCTGCTCCAGGTCCCAGGGACACGACCCATCAAGTGCGGGTCCTTGGCTTCGCACTTGAAAGAGTTCAAGAGCAAGCCATAGCAGAGAAAAAGTAGACATATTCAGAGTGAAGGAGAATTAGTAAAATGGCCACACTTAGGCTAACAGAATGCTTATTCTTACGCTTGCCCTTAAAACAGTCAACTAACCTGACTGACCAGTTGCTACTCACAGCTCCAGGCCTGTTGTTAAAATAAAGCTATTAATTTTACTATTTCTGCTTTATTCCGGTAATAAAAAGTAATAATCATACTTGGTTTCTGAGTTGTTCTTCAGGGAGAAGGTCGTGGAACTGTAACCTTACAAAAGAGCCTGAATTACCAAGAAGACCACATCTTGGATGCTTACGAGATGAAGAGACTGAAAAAGGGAACCACTAGCCTCTATAGAATTGGTCGCCTGGAGGCATCATGAGGCCACTCGAAGTCTTATGACAAGAAAATGATTCTGCTGATTGTTATCAGTGTTTTATTGTTTGAGCTACGGCTATTTAATCACCCCACCCCATCCCCAAGGTGAGTTCACAGTTTTGAAGTCACTCTCCTGCTGTGAGTCCCCTTTGCCTGACAAAGTAATAAAACTGTCTCTTTTCTTCTGTGCTGTAAGACCCGGTCTCTGAGTTTCAATTTAGCTCATCAGCTGATCTTTTGGCAACAGAAGAGCTGCACACTCCATTGGCTGAGCGTAGGCCATCTTAGAAGGCCAGAGAGACCATGAGATGTGGGGATGGGTGTTTAGTTTAAAGTAGCCTATAATCCTGACAGCCTCTAATGAGAGGATGTGACTCAGGTGTACAAGGGTGAGACGACCTGGCTGAGGAACAAGGCCCACAAGACCAGGGTCATCAACTCCAGATCGCAGGGGACTCCAGGTCCTGCCGTTTTTATGACATCACACTAGATTTTTTTTTTTAATTAAAAAACAAATTTAGTTTTCATTTCAGGGCTCAAACCTAGTCAATATTTTCAGATATTGGAGCCTGTAAGGAATTTGTTCTTAAGCTCCAAAAATGTATTTTCCTAGCAATTTATCTCCTATTTTATAGACTCACCTTACAGATTTGCTGTGACTTAGATGAAAGGCCAGGCTTCAGAACCAGGCAGGTCTGGTTCAAATCTGGCTCAGGATTCACTGACTGTGCCAACTCAGGCAAGCACCAGAATGCTCTGGTCCAGTTCTGCATGTGGCACACTGGGGAAATCGGACTAAATAATAAGTGGAGGCACTCCAGTACGTGCTCTGGCTCTGTCTCTACCACCACCCTAGTCCAAGCTACCATCTCTCATCTGTAAATGTTTTTCTTCATTCATTCTGGGCCACTCCATTCTGGCCCATTTCTGCCCAGAGAGCAAATGTGATTGTGTCACCACCATTGAAAGATCAAAACTCTCAACATGATTTATTTATTTATTTGTTTGTTTGTTTACTGAAGTGCAGTCAGTTACAAGGTGTCAGTTCCTGGTGTACAGCACAATGTCCCAGTCATGCATATATATTCACATATATTCATTTTCATATTCTTTTTTATCAAAAATTATTACAAGATATTGAATATAGTTCCCTGTGCTATACAGAAGAAATTTGTTTTTTATCTATTTTTATATATAGTAGTGAACATTTGCAAATCTCAAACTCCCAAATTTATCCCTTCCCATCCTCTTTCCCCGGTAACCATAAGATTGTTTACTATGTCTGTGAGTCTGTTTCTGTTTTGTAGATAAGTTCATAGTGTCCTCTTTTTCTTTTTTTTTAGATTCCACATATGAGTGATATCATGTGATATTTTTCTTTCTCCTTTCTGACTTACCTCACTTAGAATGATGATCTCTAGGTCCATCCATGTTACTGCAAATGGCATTATTTTGTTCTTTTGTATGGCTGAGTAGTATTTCATTGTATAAATATATCACAGCTTCTTTATCCAGTCATCTGTCTATGGACATTTAGGTTGCTTGTATGTCTTGGCTATTGCAAATAGTGCTGCTATGAACATTGGGGTGCATGTATCTTTTCGAATTAGAGTTCCCTCTGGATTTATGCCCAGGAGTGGGATTGCTGGATCATATGGTAAGTCTATTTTTAGTTTTTTGAGGAATGATCATACTGTTTTCCATACTGGTTGCACCAAACTACCTTCCTACTAGCAATGTAGGAGGGTTCCCTTTTCTCCACACCCTCTCCAGCATTTATTGTTTGTGAACTTCTGAATGATGGCCGTTCTGACTGGTGTGAGGTGATACCTCATTATAGTTTTGATTTGCACTTCTCTGATAATTAGCAATATTGAGCATTTTTTCATGTGCCTATTGGCCATTTCTCAACATGATTTATAATATTTCTTTCCAAACTGCAGAACATGAGCCATTTGTGTGTCATAGAAACAAATTTACGGGTTATCACCAGCATTTTTTTTAAAAAGTGGAATAAAACAGACTACAACAGAAATACCAGATTGCAATGTCAATTGTAAGCGTTAAGTATTACATGAAACTTATTTCTCCTTGTGGATCCTATCAAAGAATATTTGACGGCCTCCAGCCCATAACGCCCTGAATGCTATGTCCTCTGCCTCCTTCTATAGCCCCATTTCTCCTAATCTCCTCTGAGTTCTCTGTTCTTTATCCATACCCACTTTCCTTAAATTCCTCCAACATATCCTGTTGCCTTCTGCTGGGAGACCCCTTGGCACATGCTGCTTTCCTCTTCGCCTAGTTCACGTCCTCCCCTTGGTATCAGTTCACACCACACTTAACTCAGGCACAACTCCTCAGACCACACCCTGAATCCCCGCAGGGGCAGGTTGTCACAGATCCACGTTCAGTGTTTCATTATTCATTTAATAGCCTGCTTCTTTGATTAACGACAGGCTTTCCCATTAGGCTTCGTCCTCAGGACCACAGGGACCCAGTTGTTGTTTACCTCTGTACCCAGTCTCCTAAGCCATGTTGGCACATAGGCACTCAGGAAAGAAGTAACGAATCAACCGAACTATCAACTAATGATGTTGGCTGGTCTCGTTTCTTTCTCGGTTTTGGTTTTGATTCTAAGCCTTGCACCTAAGAAACCACAAGAGCGGTACTATCTCGTACCTAGGTGAGACAGTTGCTACAACAGGATTTCCTAACTTGGGCCCCTGGACTTCCGATCTGCTAAAACTGTATCAGAGTTGTGCTTGTGTGCGGGAATCGTGTGCGGCATTGTTGCGGAGAGACTAATTTTCATCGAATTTCGCATCCGCTCTAAAGAGCCACAGTTCTGTGGGCATCTCACAGCCGCCCCTTTGCATCCCTGAAGGTCCCCGGGGAGTGCTGGTTCAGGCTTCCAGGCTCCCAGCCCGGGAACCGTCCCTTCCCGGTCCCTCCGATTCAGTCGACACGGCACAGACCTTCCAGGCTTGGGAGCGTGCGTCCCCGAGCCTGCGGGCGGCACAAGCCCGGCTGCAGCCCCGGGAACAGGGTCGGCATCCCGGCGCCCGGCCCTGCGCAGCCATCTTCAGGGAGGAGGGCGCGAGGGAGGCGCGGCCTCGGGCCGCGGACCCGCCCCCGCCACCCGGGCCGCCCAGCCCAGCCCGCGGAGCCCTCGCCCCGCCGCGCCGCGCCGCGCCGCGCCCGGCTTCCGACTTCGCCGCCGCCCGGCTCGGCTACCTCGCGCGCTCCCCGCCGGGCCAGCAGACGCGCCATGGGCCCCGCGCTCTGGCTGGCGCTGGGCGGCCTCCTCGGCCTGGCCGAGCTGCTGGAGGGCCGGCTGGTGCGCGAGGAGGAAGCCGGCTTCGGCGAATGCGACCGGTTCTTCTACGCCGGGACCCCGCCCGCCGGGCTCGGCGGCCGCTGCCCACGTGAAGATCTGTCAGCGCTCCGGGGGCGCCGAGCGCTTCGCCACCCTGTACAGCACCCGGGACCGCATCCCCGTGTACTCGGCGTTCCGCGCCGCGCGCCCCGCGCCCCTGGGCTCCGAGCAGCGCTGGCTGGTGGAGCCGCAGGTAAGCCAGGCGGTTCCCAAGCCCGGCCGCTGGGCTGGCCTTCCAGGGCGCTTTGCAGCCTCCGCGAGCGACAGGGCGGGGAAGGGCAGCCCCAGCCTCTGGCGCCAAGGTTGGGAAACCCGGGTCTGCGATCTGGCCCACTGCGCCCCGGAGAGACTGCGTGCCCCAGCCCTCGTCAAAGCCAAGGCACGAGCCGGGCCTGAGGTCCCCAGTGGGAGGTGGTTCTCCCTGCACGTCAGTGTGGGCATCTGCAGTGTCCCATTCATTTCTTGAATGGTGAGGAGCGGGAGACAGAGACCGAGGAGGCGCGTCAGATCTGCGGGAAGCCAGGGCCGGGAGCTCGCAGGCCTGTACCACAGTCCTGTACCACAGTCCTGTGGGAGTGGGTGGGTGGGAGATTGTGGATTTTCTTGCCCATTTTACCGAAGAGGAGATTAGGGCTCAGAGGGGCGAAGAGACTTAGGGGAAGATAAGGCAGGTCTTTTGGGCTTAGAAGTTCACTGCCCTTCCTACTGGGGAAAAGCTTCCCTTCTGCAGAGGCCACCTGCGCCTGAAAAGCCTTCCGGTCTGCATGGGACATTGAGTAAATTTGATCTGAAGTTGTGCTGAGTTAGGACAGTAAAGGTACAGGGTTTTAGAAAGGCGATGAGATAGTTACATATAGTACGGAAGCGTCGACCCTCACCAACCAATGGGAAGGACAGACCAGCTTTTCCTGACTCTTTGTATCTAAATGCTCAGACGGCTTGGCCACCCTGTCATCTCTTAGGATTTTCTGTTCTGTCTGGTGAGAGAGACCAAACACTGCCAGAGGCCCTGCTGAACTTCCCTAACGCATCCTGGCCCACCTCTGCTCTCTAGAACATCCAGCCAGGCTCCCATGCCCCAGCTACCAAGGCCACCCTAGCTAAGGGAGGGACTGAGGTCTCAGCCCGCCCATTTTTTTTTTTTTAAGTGCCGCATTAAATTTTGTTGATAATGATAGTAAAATATATACCTATTTTTAGCAAATATTTTTAAAACACACCCCCAAATGATATGATTAATTTATTCATACAAAAGTACACAGTATGTCTGGTGCTGCTCACTGCTTAGTTTTAAATCAAGCTAATGAAAACATTAGAATTGCATAGAATGAGCTGGTACTATTATAAAATATCTGTGTTGACCCCTTACAGTTAATAATAGGAATAATGTTCACCATTTATTACA
The DNA here is from genome assembly GCF_009834535.1 of Camelus ferus. Classification (NCBI taxonomy): domain Eukaryota; kingdom Metazoa; phylum Chordata; class Mammalia; order Artiodactyla; family Camelidae; genus Camelus; species Camelus ferus. The sequence continues at coordinate 8,286,968 of NC_045705.1, read as the reverse complement.
TGCTTCCTGGGTGCTGAGAAATATTTTACATAAATGATCTCATTTTAATTGTTACTAGAACACCATGAGCTACATGTTCTTAAACCCATTTCGCAGATGAGGAAACTGAGCTTGAGAGATTTGTAAAGTCACACAGGTAGTAAGTGGCAGAAGTGATCCTGAGCTCAAGCCACCCGGCCCCACAGCTCATGCTCTCACCCCACAGCCACACAACCATTCTCAAGAAGAGTCCGAAGACCTATGCATTCTGAATTTATCTACTGAAGTTGTCAGCTCACCCATTCCTGATGGCCACAGCTGCCCAGACCCACATTGCGAACAGGGGCCCGGCTTTCAGCTGTTTCATTCAGAGCTGTGGGCTGTCATTTCTGTCATCTCCTTCAATTATTTCTAGCCCGCAGACCTTGATCAGGTCTCAAGCCATCTACACCTGCCTCCTTACCTTCTCCCCATCCTGTTGATGTCACGACCTGTGGGATCAGGCGTGGGAAAAAGCCTTTGTGAATTATACACACTGAAAGCGTAGATTCATCTAAAGTTAGTTTGCCCCCCAACTGCACCCCTCGAGCTCTCTGGGTATCCCCCATTATGCATGTGATTGTGGGCCTGTCTCCTTGAGGATCTTATGGATGGCTTGGGGAGACAGAACATACACTTGAGGCCTGCTGAACAGGTTTCAGTGAAATCCCAAACTACCACAATTAGTAGTCAACCTCGTGTGCCAGGTACTTGGGGTGCTGGGTACAGAGCGTAGCTCTGGAACTCAAAGGCTTTCTGGTCTGCAGGTGAAGCATGCTGCTGGGTGGAGAGGTGGCATCACCTCTGATGAGAGCCATGCTGTGTAGGTTCAAGTCTCAGTAAACTCTGAAACTTGGGCAGGCTAACTGAGAGGTAATAACAAGGTGGATTTGAGGACTAAATGAGTTATGCTCTATAAAGTTGTCTGAGAGGTGCCTGGCCCATGAGTCCTAGCTGTAATTATGACATAAGCAAAACAGTTAAAAAAGGTAAACAGAGTCCTATTAGAATTCTTCTGTCTTGGAGGTGACGGGGTGAGCTTAGGGTCAAGGTGATGTTTGTCTGTGCCTGGAAGGATGAGGCGGAGTTTGGAAGGGAGACGAGGAGGACATTTCCAGCAGAGGGGACATGCCGAGTGAGAGACGCATGGCGGACGCAAGGGTTAGTGTGTGGGAAGTGGTTGGAGCAGCTGAATGAGTACAAGTGAGTAGGTGACAGTCTACTCAAGGGCTCAGAATAAAGAGGAGTAATGGAAGGGAGAGGCCAGGTAGGAAGGAGTCATCAAGGAAGGCTTGAGGTGGGGGTGGGGAGCCATTTATGCCATTATTGAAGGAGCCCAAAGGAGCATGACTCATTCAGCAGAGAAGAAGTGGCCAGAACCTTCACATGGGCCCTGGGTAATGAGGAATGGAACTGGGGAGGTAAGAGGGGAGAAGGAAGAAGGAGAAAGAGAGGGTACTTGCAGATGGCATCTTGAGAGGTGAGAGGTGCAGCAGTTCCGAAGAGGACCAGAGTTCCCAGCTGGGGTGGTGGGAGTGGTCCAGGGGCTGGGCACAGCCGGTAGGATGCCTTTCTCTGCAAGATGGGCTTGTGCCGCCCACCCTTGCCCACCCCTGCCCACCCCTGCCCACCCCAATGTCAGGTCAAGTCAGCCAGGAACCAGGGGGGATTCAGAGGGAGTCAAGGAGGGGATGAGGGAGAAGCCGCCCGATGCGATGCTGGCGGGCTTGGGAGCACACTGCAGCAAACCTTCCCCCCCACCCCCCCAACTCCGACGCCTCAGAGCCAAGGTCCCCGCCAAGGTCCCCGCCAAGTTCCCCCCCACCCCCCCAACTCCGACGCCTCAGAGCCAAGGTCCCCGCCAAGCAGCAGTCCCTGCTGCTGCAGAAAGATGCTCGGGACTCAACGTGGACTTCTGGCTGCTGCCGAGCACTCTGTCATGCTGACTCACCTTGTGCCCACATCACCTTTTTATGAGGTCAGTGTTGCCAAGAGGCTCAGCAGACAGAGGAAGAGGCAGGAGACCAAAGGAGCTGGGTGCTCGCCTCGGGAGTGACTCAGGCAGGGCTATTCTGACCCTAGGACTCCCAAAGCCTAATTCAGCAGCTTTTTTTTTTTTTTTTTTTTTTGGTGGTGGGGAGGTAATTAGGTTTATTTGTTTATTTATTTTTAGAGGAAGTACTGGGGATTGAACCCAGGACCTTGTGCATGCTTATCATGTGCTCTACCGCCTGAGCTATACCCCCCACCCCAATTCAGCTGCTTCTAAGGCTGTCCTGCAGTTTCCCTTTGGGGAAAAAAAAAACCCTTCTAAATCAAAGATCATAAAAACTTAGTCACTCTTATGCTTGAAACCTTCAAGGTGTTGGCTGCTCGCTACCTCCAGGACAGAGTTCACCCTGCAGAATGCAGTTTACAAGGCCCCTGTGCCCTGGCTCCTGCCGGCAGCTCTAGCCTGTCTCCCAGCCCTTGCCACCCTCATGTAATGCTCTTGCATTATCCAGCTGCCTGGAGTGCCTTCATAAACCATCCTGGCACATTGGTTCCTTTGCGCGTGCGAATTCCTTTTTGCCCTGCATGCCCTTTCTACCCCCATCTGGCCCCTCGCTGCCTCCCCTCCTCCATTCTTCAAGACTGCTGAGCTGTCATCTCCTTCAGAAAGAACAGCCCACCTGAGCGAGGTCCACTTCCTGAGTTAGACCCACCCCACAGCGCCCCCTACAATTTCTTTTTTTGTATTTACCACATTGTTTTAGAATTACCTGCTCACAGGTCCATCTCCCCAGTGTGAACCCTTGAGAGCTGAAAACCGTGTTTTATTCACACACTTGTGTCTAGGACATAGAAAGCGCTTGCTCAGTGTTGAATAACATAATTTGATGTCAGCAGGGTCAATCAGGTAGCCGTGGGTGAGATATTCGGCTTGAGCGGTCTTGCTGGAGGGCTGGCTGCTTCAGAAGCCACTGTTACAAACATCTCCCACATGCAGAGCTGGAACATTCCTGCAAATCCACTCCACCGTCTCTAGCCTTGGGACTACCCCAGCTGACTGGGGTCTCTCCTCTGGATGACAACTCTGTAGCATCAGATACCAGGATCCCACATCTGGGGGCCTTCTGAGGGACAGAATGAGAACTTTACAAGGAAGCAGAGAAAGCAGAGGACTGTTGTGGGTTTTATGTGGAATGTGGTCACCTTTGAGAATTGAGAATGGGGAGAAGGCAAGAAAGAGATGAGATGGTGTGTCCCTGTTAGCATGATGGAGATGGTTTGGAGGGTTTCCAATCAAAACTAGGTTCTGGTTATGTACAGGGAGCCTCAAATCTTTTAGCTTTTCAACTCATTTCCATTTAATAGAAAAATTGAGGGAAAAGTACTAGTGATGGCTTTGCAAAGGACATTGTCAATTTATGCTGGAAGCCAACGTATAAGAGCCTGTCATTTTGTAAACGTGAATACTGGAGGAACTGGTTTTATATCCGGCCTATACTTATTTAATCTTCTAAAAATACTGTGAGGTAGATATCATTCTCTTCATTGTGGAAATGAGGAAACTGACTCAGAGAGGTTAATTGTTGTGCCCAAGGTCACACAGCTTGGATTTGAACTCATGACTCATTACTCCTAGTCTGGTGCTCTTCTGATGTGCCATGGAGATTCTTTGACCTCCCAGGGATCCGCTGCATTAATGGTCACAGGACTTTAATTCTCATCTTTTTTTTGATGCAAAACTCACACAAAATATTTTATTATAAATTAAAATTCACTCCCTGCACAATGGATAATGCACACATTGGATGACATCATTCTCATCTTTTATATGGGAATATAAATTTCTACTTCCATTTCTCTTTCCCAAGAGGGAGCACATATTTGACCGTGTGAATGTTGCTCAGCTGTCAGTGTCTCAGGAGTGAAGCAGATATTCTGGTTAACTGCAAAAGTATCTTCCTTAGAGGGCCTAATGAAGTCATGGTTCAAGTCTTAGTAAATGTATGGAACAGCTGTCACAGAACCTCGATTAAGTCCTTAATCTTTAATTTCCATCAGCAGCCTCTTGCTTGCACATCCTGAAACTGTTAGACACACAGTTTAATTTATTCTAACATCAACCCCCTTTTCACTGTGTCAGAGAACAGATCTAGAGAAGATGGTATACACTTACATCTCTGTGTAAGGCACGTAGCGAGCCGGACAATTCCGATTCTTACTTCCTCATTAAGAAACTTGAGTTCAGACCCCTGCTCTACCATTTACAAGCTATGTGACCTTAAATTCTTCCCGTCTTATTTTTCTGAGCTGTTCATTAAAGACAATAACAGTGTTTACTTTCTAGAGTGGTTGTGACAAATAAGATAGCACAAATAAGCATGTAGTGTGGTGCGTGTAGTATGATAGTTCTTAGTAAATAGCAGTGCAGATACTTTATTAAGGTCTTCCTCTAACAGGTGTTAGACATACACATACACACACACAGGAATGGAATGTTGGATAGACAACTCCTACAATTCTACAAATCTCTTCCTAAAATATAGAAGATCCATCTGTATATCTTCTCAAATGCTTGGTGTATGTCCCACATTCACAGAATAGGTTCTCAGAAGGTACATGTTGAGAGACTGAATGAATGCAAGATGGAATGAATGGGTGGATGGATGGATGGATGGATGGATGGATGGATGGATGGATGGATTTAGGTGATTGGAAACACACAAACAAAACAGGTGCCAGAGACACCTCCACCCTCCCTGCCCTGGGCAACCAAGAAGTGTGTTGTCACAAAACAAACAGTGAGCAATTGCATGCCACCCTACTGTGCTGAGCCTGAGAAGGGCTGGGAAGTGCCTGACTTACAGGGATAGTTCCAAAGTCAACTGCGTACAATTTCTTCCCTACTGGAGCGCAAAGAGTAGAAGCAGGAGGCACACCTGCTCCCCTGCGTGACAGTTTCCTCCCCGTCTGGCTTTTTCTTCATCTTTGAATGCAGTGTTTCCATCTGATTCATGGTCATTCTCAGGAGCAAGTTAAGGGACTTGCCCTATATTGGCAGAATATTTTAGTGATATTTTGTCCCGGAACAGGCAGTGGTGATGGATCTGTACACCATTCTTTTAGTCCTGACTTAAATTTGGACAGTCCAGGAAAGGAACTGTCATTTGTTGATCCCTTACTTCTGTGCAACTTAACTTATTCATATAATCACCGTAGGTATTGTGATCCATGTTTTACAGTGTAGGAAACTGAGTTCAGAGTGGTTAAGTAACTCATCCAGGGTCACACAGCTGCTAGATGGCAAAGCCTGGACTGGAATTTACGGCTGCCTGGCTCCAAGGCACTTAGCCCTCTTTCTGCTCTCTCATGTTGTTTTCCAGTTCCAGTGTCAGTGTTCCCTCACCAGATTCCAAATGCATTAGCTAGACTTGTTATTTTATTGTTATTTTACTGAATTAATCCAGTCCTTTGGATGATATCTGGCTTTGCTGCTAACACACCATTCTGGAAATCTCACTTACAATTGATGGTGATTGAAGGGAGCTTTCCTTGAGGAATAGAGATTTTATTCTTTGGGTTTCAAATGCCTCTTTCTTTTAAACTGTCAGCTCTACAAGTGAAAATAGGAGAAAGTAAATCCTCCCACCCACCAAGGGCTTTTGCTGCCAGGGATCCCATCTTGCTCCCAGAATTCCTGTTGGTTCAGGAATGTTTCCTCCTTCAAGCTGTGTATCTTGGCTCCCGAGTGGTCAGATACCTTTTGGTTCCGTAGAACTCCACATCCATGGCAGCAGTAATTCGTTGCTCGTGAACATATCTATCTGGCCACTGGGAGGAAGGAGAAATAAAAAAGAAACCAACTCATGGGGCGAACCCAAAATAGAAGCACCGTTTAGTATTCCTGTCATGGTTTTATTGACCCAGTGCCGACAGAAGTGTCACTCAATCAAAGGAGGTCATATGAGGACATTTTATGTTTTTAATCAAGACGGAGAGTATGAGTACTTCTCATTTTGCTAAGTAAATAGATGGCTGAAATTTGAAAATGTAAATTAGATTTATAGTTGACTTGCCCCTTAATTTTAGGGGTGATTGAATTACCCTAGGATGCATGATTGACCAGGGACCCTGTGAGGACGTGGCTACTGGTTATGTTTCTGAAAGACTGGGTGTCTCAGGACACACGGGAGCCTAGGGAAAGGAAAGCTGGGTTTATGAACCATGAGAAGGTTTTTTCTGCCCCCTGAATATTTCTGATGTATCTGGAACTGCAGTGCCTGTGATGACCTTCGATGCCTCCTTCATGGCCGAGTGGACCGTTCGGCATGGTCCGGGGCCTGGCTCCTGCATCTCAGTTGACAGACTTCAGTGCTGTCATCCCTGCTGTCTGCATGCTGAGGTCCCAGCTCCCACCATCTACATCCAGCCTCTGCACAACAGCTTCCCACCTGGTTACCCCATTCCACCTGTGTCTCCTTCAGCCGTTCTCCACCCTGAAGCCAGAGAGACTGTCTCAAAGCATTCATCTCATCCCCATTTCTCTCGGGATAAAGACAAGCCCTTATCATGGTGTCCAGAGTCCTGTGTGGTCTGTGTCCCATCCCCTCCCAGCCTTATCTGGCGTCACACATGGCAGGTCTTAACTTTGGGCCACTTGGGCTTTTCTGGTTTGTTTTTTGTTTTTTAATTGAAGTATAGTCGGTTATAATGTGTCAGTTTCTGGTGTGCAGCACAATGTCCCAGTCATGCATATACATACATATATTTGTTTTCATATTCTTTTTCATTAAAGGTTATCACAAGATATTGAATATAGTTCCCTGTGCTATACAGAAGAAACTTGATTTTTTAAATCTATTTTTATACATAGTGGCTAAGATTTGCAAATCTCAAACTCCCAAATTTGTCCCTTCCCACCCCTCTTCCCCTGGTGACCATAAGATTGTTTACTATGTCTGCGAGTCTGTTTGTGTTTTGTAGATGAGTTAATTAGTGTCCTCTTTTTTTCTTTTTTAGATTCCACATATGAGTGATACCATATGGTATTTTTTTTTTTTCTCTTTCTGGCTTACTTCACTTGGGATGATGATCTCTAGGTCCATCCATGTCGCTGCAAATGGCATTATTTTATTCTTTTTTATGGCTGAGTAGTATTCCTCCATATAAATATACCACATCTTCTTTATCCGGTCATCTGTTGATGGACATTTACGTTGTTTCCGTGTCTTGGCTCTTGTAAATAGTGCTGCTGTGAACCTTGGAGTGCTTGTATCTTTTCAAATTAGAGTTCCCTCCAGATATATGTGGGCTTTTCTGTTTTGTTTTTGTTGTTTTTAATTTCTATGTTGTCTCCCATCATAGGACCTTTGTGCTGGCTTTTTTTGTTTGTTTGTTTTTTTCTTTTGTGTCTTTCATAATATTCCCATCTAGGTCAACTGCCTGTAACACTCCCCAGTGGCACCAAACATACTTTTTTTGCTGGCGTGTTACAGTTACACTGCGTGTCCCCCGGCTAGACTCTAAGTTGCATGAGGGCTCTTGTGCTCAGCATTGAATCCTCATTGTCTAAGTCAGGGGCCAGGGACCTTTTCTGTAAAGGGCCAGATAGTAAGTATTTTAGGCTTTCAGGCCATGTGGTCTATGTTGCAACCATTCAACTCAGCCGTTCTAGCACAAACGCAGCCACAGACAATGCATAAATGCACAAGGATGGCTGTGTTCCAAGGGAACTTTGTTTATGAGACAGGTGGTGGGCTGGGTTTGGAGCTCAGGCTGTAGCTGGCCAGCTCCTGCTCTGGCCTGAGGCCAGCCCTGGGTCAGTGCTTCATCAACGTGGTGGAGTAGTGAGTGCTCAGTATATGTGGATTGAACACCAGCCATGAAATCTGAAATCTGAAAGCTGTGTAATCCTATTCCAATTGTGGCCTGCCACCCTAGATCTAGACCTACAGACAATGTCAGTGAACTGTTTTAATGTGGTGGTGATGGTGGTGATTTATAATATTTAGGTATTTAGGTTTTTTTAGGATTATAAAAGTAATACTTGCTTTTGGTAAAAACTATTTTTCTGAGCCTTTTGGAAGTATCTAAGGAAAAAGATCCCACTTCTCATAGATGACCAGTCTTCATAATGTGTGTGTGTGTGACATTCCGGAAATTTCCATTACATCTTCAGAGACATGTGTACTCTTACATCCTTTATTCTAGTCAAGGATTAGCACCCTTTTGGACTTGGTGAAGTCCAACAACTTCTAACAAGCCTCTCAAACAGCCATCACCCCCAGGGAGTGGGAGAAGGAACCTGTTTTTGTTAATTGAAGTGTAGTTGATGTGCAATGTTGTGTTAGTTTCTGGTGTATAGTGATTCAGTTATATATATATATATATATATATATATATATATATATATATATATATATATATATATATCCTTTTTCATATTCTTTTTCATTATAGGTCATTACAAGCTACTGAATATAGTTCCCTGTGCTGTACAGTAGAACCTTGTTGTTTGTCTATTTTATATTTGGTAGTTTGTATCTGTTAATCCCTAACTCCTAATTTATCCCTCCCCCACTTTTCCCCTTTGGTAACCATAAGTTTGTTTTCTATGTCTGTGAGTTTCTTTCTGCTTTGTAAATAAGTTCATTTGTATCATTTTTTTTGGTTCCACATATAAGTGATGTCATAATATTTGTCTTTGTCTGATTTACTTCACTTAATATGATAATCTCTAGGTCCTTCCATATTGCTGCAAATGGCGTTATTTCATTCTTTTTTATGGCTGAGTAGTATTCCACTGTGTGTGTGTGTGTGTGTGTGTGTGTGTGTGTGTGTGTGTGTGTGTGTGTGTGTACGTGTATACACCACATCTTTATCCAGTCACCTATCCATAGACATTTAGGTTGCTACCATGTCTTGGCTACTGTAAATAGTGCTACTATGAACATTGGGGTACACGTGTCTTTTTGAATTAGAGTCTTCTCCAGATATATGCCCAAGAGTGGGATTGCTGGATCATGTGATAGTTTTATTTTTAGCTTTTTAAAGACTCTCCATACTATTTTCCATAGTGGCTGCACCAAATTACATTCCTACCAACAATGTAGGAGGGCGGAAGGGACCCTTTTGATGAGAAAATTTGCACATAAACAATTTGTCTCATTAAGCACATATATTTAGGAATAGAAGGCCTGGGGACTTCAAATGCAAAGTCTTTTTCATCATCTTTTTCTTTCAAGTCTATAACATGTATAACTGACGGACGGCCTGAAATAATCCCGCCTTCTTCCCTCTTCCTGCATTCCTGAGCAGAGGAGGTGTTACCTTTCTCCTCTTACAGAAGAAGAGACAGGGGCCCAGGGAGACCCTGGTCTGCCTGGAGTCACAAGACCAGTAAGTGGCAGAGCTGACAGATCTCACTTCCAACCTGGAGTTCTGTCACTGAACCCCACTGCCTTGTAGTCTCACCCTCAGAGGAACCTGAAGAAAAAAAGCAACATTTATAGGACACAAGAGAAAAGATCAAAGAAATGGAAATGATTTTACCTGGAGGCAGATTACTAGCCTCAAGTGATATTTATGGCACAAGGTTGAAAGGCAGATGTTCTTTCTTTTGTGCTCAAGGCAAGAGGCAAAAGCTTCACCAGCTTGAGGAGGGTTTAGATTGGATGCAAATAAATCATTTCCTGACAAGAGAGCTATTATGCTATGAAGAAGGGTCCAGGGGCGTCAAGTCTTCCTCTCTAATGATCTTGAAGATGAAGGGTGCATTTTACCTGTTGGCTTCGGAGAAAGGTCATCTCTTATAGTTGGTTACCGTCTTGTGTGGAGAGTGGCTCTCAGCCTTTCGCAGTGGCTCTGAAGGTGCCACATAACTGAGTTGATGGCAGTACCTTGGAGCTCACTGACCAGGCTTGCTACTGCTGCTGCTTTTCTGCTGTATTTGCTGCCATTCTGTTTCTGTATTCTGGCCCTCGGCCAGGCAGAGCCTGGGCGTTCCCTTTCATTCATTTGCATAATAAATGTGGTCACAGCCAATCAGCAACAAGAGTTGATCATCAGTTTGTTCTCCTCTCTGTCAATGAATCCGGGTTTAAGAGGTATGCAATCACTGGGGTCTTCAGGCAGAAACAAGCTCACCCTGTTTACTACCTGTTCATTTAGTCATTCCTGGTCAGAAGCTGTAGAATGTTCCATTGCAAAGGATGAGTCCCCAGATGTCAAGTTGCTGATTGATACTTTGATCGGTGTTGTTATCATCATCAGCATCAAAACCAGTTATGGAGTTTTTGGGACAAAGCCCAGAAAGAGGAGTCCCTGCCGGGGACCTGGGACAAGACCCTGCCCTCTGGTGTCCTGTTACTTAGTTGCGAAGGCAGATCATGTACTAGAAGTGGTTTACTTAACTCTCTCCCACCAGACTGTTAGCCTCGAAGGGTCAAGGACTGAGCACCCAGAGGGGTTAAGAAAATGGCTTTTGTAGTGAGACGAAATTGGGCTGAGTCCCAAGCCCTGTCAGTTGCCAGCTGTGTGACCCGGCAGATGTTACTGAATCTCATGGAACCTGGTCTGGGCTCATAATGATGCAGGAAAAAAGAATGTGGGGCAAGAGGAGGGCCGTGTCCCAGGTATCAGCTGAGCCCCTGGGATGTGCCCTGCCAAATGTGGGTCCTTGGCTTTGCGCAAGAAAGAATTCAGGAGCGAGCCACAGTTGAGTAAAGGCAGATTTATTTAGAGAGATACATACTGCATATAGTGCAGGCTGTTTCAGAAGGCAAGAGAAGAGCCTCAAGGTGTGGGGATTGGGTGCTCAGGTTAAAGTAAAAGTAGGCACACACTCCATAGACAGTGCCAGCCTGTCTCCAAAGATGAGGGAGTGAGAGAGGCAGCCTCAAGGAGAGATGTTGCCAGTTTTTATGGTCTGGGTAGCTTCACAAGCCAGCAAGTGGGAGGACAATTCCAACTACCCTGGGGAAGGGGCTGGGATTCCCAGAAATTGGGCCACCACCCACTCTTTGACCTTCTATGGTTAGCCTTGGAACTGTCACTGCGCCTGAGGGCATGTTATTCACCATGCTAATATATTACAGTGAGCGTATAATGAATCTCAAGTTTTACTAGAAGTCAAATCTCCTGACATCTTGAGCTTCAAGGTCTACTGGGAATTGAATCTTACACCATTTTGGTGTTAATTGCTGTGTCATTCCTTGAATGACTGTGCCCTGCCCCCTTCCCTTCTGTCTCAGTAAGTCATCCCTCTGCTACGGAGGCCTTGGGGGATCAGTACGACAGTGTGTGGGCCACAAGCGTTGTGTCTGCACACTCAATACATAGACTTTCGTTAAGCCTGGGGGATGAATAAGTAAACTTTGCTTCCCAGACCATGCCTGCCTTGGAGACAAGCAGGAGGAGGGTCACGGTGCTCTGAGGTCTGACCCAGTGCTGCTGCTGACATGCCCTCCCCGCCCGCACACTCCCGCTTCATCGCTGCCTGGCATGGGGCTGGTCGCGGCTTCTTCTCTGAGTTCAGCGGCTCCTGCACTGTCCTCGCTGTTACTCTGCCCAACAATATTCTCCTCTGTTGAGGAATTTGGTAGAAGGGCCTTCTCTCCATCCCCTGGTGTGCCCCTCTGATCTGTTCCCAGATTTCTGGGACCCAGACACGTTTGTGCCTGAGATTTAATCCAAGTGTCAAGAAGGTTCCTGGCCTGCAAGGTCCTGGCCCCGATTCGCTTGGGTTCTCACAAGAACAGGGCTCCTGAGATTTCAGGCTTGTTGGTGCATGAATGAGAAGCTTATCCAAGCTTATTCAAGTGAAGGGCAGGACTGTAGTAAGAGATCACTGGTAGATTCACAGGATCCAGAATTGGGAACCTTCTAGAAACCAAATGATCCCACAAAGTCTTCAGGATCTTTCTCCCACCCTCCTCTGTCGTCTCTCCCTTAACCAGTTCTGCTTTCCCATGGCTCAGCTGGGCTGCCAACCCTGAAGTGCATCTAGCCGCCTTCACACCCTGACCATTGTCTGGCTCTAAAGCTTCTTGGATGGAGAAGCCAAGAGAGCCACCTGGTAGGTTGCTGGCCAGATTGGCTGTCCCTTGGTTGTGACTGGCAAGGAGGTGGGTAGGAGAGAGTCACGTGGTAAGAAACACTGCTCTTTTAGAGAAAGTGTCAGAAATATTTGGTTGAATTAGAAGTCAGAGTTGAATATGGCTCCAGGGCTAGCATACCTGGGGATTAATGGGGAGATTCTGGAGCGGGCAGCCAGATAAAATACCCGAGGGACCTTCTCGACTCAACAGAACCTGTTGTGCGAACCAGCCATGTGTGTAATTCATGCTCCAAAGGTCCTGAGGTGGGTGTGATCTCCCAGGACCGGGAGGGTTGGGGTCTTGCGAAAGATCTTCCTGAGGCTGTATCAGGTCCTGGCAGGAAACAGATGGAACTCTCAAGGAAGTTTAACTGACAGAATTGAATGAAAAAACTATAGAGAATTAAGAGCATCAACAGATATGATAAAGGACTTCCTGAGGGCTTGGCCTTCAAAGGAAGCTGTCACCATCCCAGGCCTGTGGGGTCTGGAGGACACCTGGTGAGAGCCAGGACTGCAGAGAAACTCTTCCAGAACCAGAACCACAGCAGCCAGGTGGGGAGGGAGCAAGGGAATAAATCCTTTCTCTTCCCTCCTCCCACTGGCTGCCCCACTCAGAAGGCAGAGGGCAAGAGAGCTCAGATGATTTGGTCCCTAGAAATCAGCATCCTGGGACGGAGGAGAGTGGAGCACAGACCTGGGAGGCCAATGGAGACCACCCAATGCAGGAGCTATGAGGTTGCAGCTGGGCCTGGGCCCCGAGATAGGACATAAGTGTCAGAGAGGAGTGGTGGAGGCGTCCCCAGCCAATGATGAAGCGGGCAGTAAGACAGAGAGAAGCAGGGCAGCGTTTCTATGACAACCATGTAACTGACACAGCTGGGGGACAGGGATTGTCCTGTTTTGGTTGAATGTACGGGGAGATTTGAGAGAAGAGGTTGGAGGAATTTAAGAGGGGGTGGGGTGTCATGACTGTGCCAGTTTGTCATTTAACCAGCGAGTATAGGATGCTACGGAAGGTGTCAGAAGTGAGATGTGATCCAAAAACGGCATATAGCAAAAATAGACTTCTCTTTCCACACATGAATAAGGCAGGAGATCCATGCTTATCCATTTTGGTGACCAGACTATTAGCTGCTCCAATGGTGGAGGATCCACATGGCCCTATAATAATTTTTTTCTCTCTTGGCATTTTATCACAGCTCTTGCGACGTATGGATAATACCTCTCGCAAAGTATGACTAGCATATGAATAAATTAAGCCCAGCTGGGCCACTCCCAGAGGCCATGTAAGCATTCTGTCTCAGTGCTGTCCATGGACCGCCTGCATCTGCAGTCACTTGGGGCGGTGGTTCAAAATGTACTTTTGAGCCCCACCCCAGGCCCACTGAATACATCTCTGGTGTGAAGCACAGGAATGTGCATTTTTAACAAAGACCAAGTTGCTTCCAATACAAACTGAATTTTGAGAACTACTGATTTAAGGAGACAGCACTCATTTCTTGTAGTAGGTGTCTAGGAAGGGATTCCAATGCACTGGAGACAAATAAAGGATGTAGATGAGAATCTGATCGCCATCTGGTCCAGGAGTTGTCCATTTAGAATCACCCTAGGAAGCTCAAAAAACATCCGGAGCTGATCTCCAAGCACCATCCCCTCCCAGTCAAGATTTGTAAAGCTTCCTGGTGATTCTCACTTGCCGCCAGGCCTGAGAACCTCTGATCTTGTGTGAACTCACAAGGTGAAAAAAATGAGAAAAGGGGAAGTCTCAGCTTAACTGATTTTTCTGAATTCTGCACCACTTGGTCAAATGCTAAGAATAATTGCTCTGGAAAAGAAAGCAGAGTAGAGAGTGGAAAACAGGCTTCAGTGAGTAATGAGGAAGGAAACCAAAGACGGCCAAGGGTGATGTAACCTGAGAAGGTCCTGCAGGTCTGGAGAGGTCTTAAAGGAGTCGGCTGGGCTCCCAGAGGAGCAGACACAGGAGTCCCACGGGTTTGCCATCGAGGTGCCCCTCTCCCCCGGCCTCCTCGCAAGCCCTCCCTTGCCCACACGCAGTGCCAGTTTAGGACTGATGCATTTTTTTCATCCTCTCCTACCTTTATTTTTATTTATTTTTTTTCAAATTTTGAAGAAAAAGGAAGGTCTGACATGAACGCGGAACATCCTTTCATTCCCTCCTGGGTTCCACCTTTTTCCAACTTAGGAGAGAACTCTTAGGCCATTGTTTTTGCTTCTCCACTGTTCGTTGTCACAGAAGCATGCTAAGCACCTGCAGTGTGCACAGCACAGGGAGAGCTGCAGATCCCGCCCCTCCCCCAAGGCAGGGAGGTGTGTGAGCGGCCCGGGGGGAGTCCAGAGACTGGGTGATTCAGGGTGAGGGGGGCGGAGGGCATCGGGGAGGCTCCCTGAGTGCTGGAGGGCTGTTCAGGAAATGAAAAGCCCTGCATTTCTCATTCCTTCAAAAAAAAAGAAAAGAAAAAAAAAAAACAACCCTTTCTAATTCTTCTAAAGCTGTTTCTATTCCCCAGAGGATAAAGGATAGTTATGTGCCAAGCAGGGAGGATTTTTTTTTCTTAACTGGGTAGATGAGAACTCTGTTTACGCCCTTCCTGAGAGCTGGAAGGCCTCGTGGTTTATTCCTCCTCCAATGCCCTCCATCCGTTCTTGCGGCCCCAGTGGCCTCCCGTTCTTTTCTGAAAGGCAGCTCTTTCCGGCGCCGGGTATCTTCCGTGGTCCGACTCCTCAGATCGACTTCACTCTACCGCGTGGGACTGGGCGGAGGGCCTGTCTGCGGCGTCCAGCTCCGGCTCTGATAAGATTATCTGATGTTCCGATTGTCAGCGGCAGGCTTGGTTCCTCGTACGGGGCGCGGGGGAGGGGCGGTCCTCCAACCCACCTGGGGACGGGCAGCGGGGTGAGAGCATCTCTTTAACGTCTGTGTGTGGATTGTAGTTCACAAAGCAAAGACAACACGGGAACACCCACTGTTCAACTCGTCCGATTATGTAACTCTCGTTGAAAAGTAAACCCCAAAGGAGAGAGCCTCGATCCCTCGAGTTACCTAGGCGCTCACTAGGTGGTCCCCTGATCTCTGGATCCTGCCAGAATCGTCTTCAGCATGTGCTTATCCAGTCTCAGCCTAGGATTCTGCCCGGGAAGGAAGCTCCACCCTTCCCGTGGCGAATCAGTGCAAAGCTTCCCAACCAGCGTTTTGATGACCAGCGTTTCCACGGGCAGGTCCTGGAGCAGAACTAGAGGACAGTCTGTCCTCTCTGGAGCCTCTCTTTTCTCGTCTGCAAATCGGAGGAAACCGTGTGTGTATCCGAAGGGTATTGTGGAGCGCAAGTGAGAGGATTCTTCCAACATGTGGAGGTGATCTCACTGGTTGGGAAGGACAGACCCTTCCCCACCTTGACTTTGGTGGTCCGCCTGCCCAGCACAACTATCCCCTCTGTCCGCTACTCCTCGCCACTGTCTACCCTCATGCCAGCCGCCCAGCAGCAGCAGAACCACACCTGGCCCCTCCACCTGCCAGCTGCTGACCTGCTGGACCCAGCCTTCTCCCCGTCCCCAGGTCCCCCGAGCCTGTTTCTCCTCATCTGCACCTGCTTAGTCCCCTCACATCAGCACTGCCATCAGCCGTCACCTGCAGCCCTTGGCCCTTGCCCACCTGGATGCTGACAAGTGCTGAAGCTTTGTTTGTGTCCAGCGGATCACTGTCACTCTCTCAACAAATGGCTCCTCCACTGTCTTCAGTGCCAAACACACTGGTTTCAGTGGTTCAGTGACACTGGTTCCTGAGGTTTGCAAGGATTTTGCAGACCAGGAACCCTCAGGGACAGGGGCTCTGCTCAGTGGCCCCGTGCCCTTCTAGCCACCTTGTCAATCATCCCCCTGAGATGCCCTCAAGCCCCAAGATGCTCCTGTGTACAGAGACCTAGGAAGCCCCACCCTCCCAACACCCCCTCTTCCTTGGGCATGTGGGGGAGGGGCTAGAGGACCATCTTTGATTATCCCTGTAAACCCTGCTTCTCCAGCTAAGACTCTACTCATCTCCTGCCTTTACATAAAGACGTCGCAAACAGGAGGTCTGTTCTGCAGCCTCATCTTGCTCATATCCAGGCATGTCCACAACCTGTCTTCCTTGCTGAGCCCCCCGTGGAACTCACCCTCTGAAGCCTCACTAATGACTCTCTAATCATCAGAGCCCTCAGCCTCTGTCTCCGTCCTTCCCTTCCCTCTCTGTGCAGGTGCCACACACTGTTGGTCATCCTCTAGCTGAAGCTTTGTCCTCCTGACTCTGAAGTGACACTGGACAATCGATTCTCCTGCAGCCCCATCTGTTTCCCAGTTTTCTCTCTGTCCCTGGCACCCCCTCACCCCGCAACTGTCCTCTAGCACAGCCGCTCTGTGGCTTTTTTTTTTTTTTAATTGAAGTACAATCAGTTTACAGTGTTGGGTCAGTTGCCCTGTGGGTCTTGGATGTCCCTTCCTCACCTAGAGGTGTGGGCTGCTGCTGGCTCAGGGCTAGACGCTTTTGAGTCTGAGATGCTGGCCATAAGCCTCGTTGGCTCTGCCACTTACGAATTGGATGACCTTGTACTTGTCACTTACCTGAATTTTAATTTTCCAATGTGTAAAATGGAGATGACGGTAATGCGTACCTGGTAGGGTTGTGTGACGGGTAAGTGGGATGCAGCGGTGCAGGGTTTTCTAAATTATAGTCATTTGCAAACCTGCTTTACAAGACTGACACCTGTGCTGCTGTTTACTTGAAATTTGGGCTTTACTTTGACTTGAAATCAACTCCTTGGAAAACAAATGTAGTCTTATCCTAAATAATAATATCCATGGAACCGTGTGTATGAAATGCTGGCTATGTTTTCCCAGGACACAGTCAACATGAGTGCATAGCTATTAAAGTAGACACATTCATTTGTGTACTTACTATTGTCCTGAGCGCCACAGGGTTACATGCACTGCGGGGCAGATCCTCCCTGAGTCACACCGCAGTGCTCGGGCCCCAGGAAGTGTGTGCACCAGGCTGAGCCTTTGTTGATGTTACTCCTCTGCCTCCAGCGTCACTCTGGCACCCAAGCTCTAGTTCTGTATCTCCAGCTGCTGTAAAATATTTCTGCCGCTCAGTTTCATCTCCTTTAAAGAGCAGCCTGTCCGCTTTCCCTCCACTCCCCTTCATTTCCGGGCGACCTCGGTTCCAGCCTGGGGCATCATCTTTTACCTTCCCCGGACCCTCCTGGATCAGCCACCACCTCCTGAGGCTCCTTCTTTCCAGGATCTTGCACATGCCCTTCCCTTTCCATTCCCTCCATTGCCTCATGGTCCTGGCTTTCCTGTCCAGTGTGGGCAGGTGTCTATCTCTCTGGAATTACACGTCCCTAATGATGCTCTGGCCTCAGAAGCCATAAGGCAATGTCCACTGGGTAACAGGTCAAGTTCAGATTTGGAAGCACAGGGTTGAAAGCATCCAGGAAGCCGAGAGAGCAGTAGTGTGTTATGGTCACTGACGTCAGACCACTTGGGTTTTCGACGTCACCCAGCCTCACCCACAGGGTGACATTGGCACGCTGCTCAATGACTGAGCCTCAGTTACACCTTCTATAAAGTAATAGGGATCCTGTTAGGGTTAAAAAAGATACTTCAGGTAAAGCACATCCCATGGTGCCTGGTACACAGTGAGCGCCCGGTGAGTGGTGGTTATAATTGTTCTATGACTTGTTGTCTATGTATCAGATCATTGATAGTCTGGTCCCTGCTATTCCTTCCAGTTAAGCCTTTCACTTTTCCTTACACAGAATCCTCCTTTCACAGGCTGCTGGTCTTTGCCCCCAAGCCTTTGTATATTGTTAAGCCTGATTGACCTTTCTGTTTCTCCCAATGTATCAAAATCTTGCACATCCTTCTAACCCCCTCTCAGCTTCTGTTTTCTTCAAAAAGTAAAATGTCTTCTCTGACTGCCTTCCTCGTGCCCCTCCTTCCTCTGAAATCTGACTGCTCAAACATTTATTTGGCTCCTAGCTTTATCTGCATTACACTGTTGTTTTTTTCTTGGTTTCCTATTGAGCTTTGTATGTGTCTGTGCATTGTTTCCCTAAGTAGATGGTGAGTTTCTGGATGTGAAGGCTTATGTTGAGGCAGATGAAGCCACGACTGAGAACAGCAGCTAGGGGGCTGGACCTCCTGAGCTCACACTGTGACACCACCACTCACTCACTGTGCGACCTTGAATAAGCTGCGGAATCTTGACGTGTCTCCGTTTCTCCACCTGTCCAATGTGATCATAACAGTACCTAGTGTTTGTGAGTTTGAGTGAATACGTAGTGCACCCACTCACTGATTTATACATGTAAAGTTCTTAGAATAGTGCCCGGCGTGTGGCACTTGATAAATGGTGGTGGTGGTTGTTATTATTACCAGTCCCAATGCTTTCTCCTGCAGTAACGATCACACATAAATACGCTTAATACGTCTTGTGGAATGGGTGAATATTTCCTCTCTAGCCCTCCTTCTCAATTTTCTATTAGTCTATTTTCCTTCCATGCATATTAGCAGGAAAATTGAAAGTCTCCCTTCATTTAATTCCAAAGCAAAAAAGAAATCCCATAGATTTAAATGTCCTTTACTGTCTGGTATAAGGAAATAGACTAGCTCATTGAAAGAACCATTTTTCTTGGTACTGAATTTGAAAAGGAATTTATTATAAGATTATTTATGTGGCAGGATGCTGGTGGAAGGTGGGGGGGCTCATTCTTCTAAAACCTACTTAACATGTTGTGATTAGGAAAGAAAATTTTTCCATTAAACACAGGAGCTGTATCAAATTACATCAGCAGCCCAGGGGGACTGGGCCAGCAAGGGTGATTACACAGAGAGAGCTTTGTACCTGTCCCTCCATCCAGTGACTCCACTGGGAAACCAAAGAGTAAGATTAGTGGTGCTTGCAAATGGGCAAGTATAACCCAGAAATTGTAATCTGAAATTACCTCTGACATCATAGGTGTATTTTTGTCTTTAGGAAGCAGTGTTGCTGGTAATTTACTATAATTGCAATAACCAGATCATTAAACTGTGTCTGCAGAGAGCTTGGAAAAATACATCTGCCTTTTCCATGACAGTGCATCAAAGAATATATTACACTTGTAAATCAAATATCCTTGTTATGTTTAGCACAGTTTTCCATACATGAAAGCTACTGATTTTATTTCGATTTTTCAGATGACTCTTCAACAAATGATATTAAAACATTAATCATCTTTGGATCAGAAGAAAGTTGTGTCATAGGTTAAAAAACTGGTTTGAAGACAGGAAGTATGAGTCATAATGGGCATTTCTCTCAGTGGAGATCAGTTCGCAGACTATTATAAAGCCCTGGGATTCAATATGTTTAATAAATTATATGGTAAAGTGACTTCATAATGTAACATCCACTTTTTAATGACCCCAAGTTGCAAAATAGAGAAGCAGTGGAAATAAATTTCAGTAAGACAGAAATACCTTTGTGAACAATTACAGGTAATAGATAATGCAAAGAACTTGGTAAAAATAAACAAACACCAAACAGAATTAGACTGTTTGTAAGCTGGCTGATGTGATTTGGGAAAGGGCTAGGAGTCCCGGTAGCCTGTTCTTAGTGAGAGACTTCAGCTTGTCAAGTTCTTGACACATGAGTAAAGGTGTTGACAGCTACTGATCTACTTATACCAAACAGTTATCTGAGGGTAGTCTAAATAGAAAAAAAAAAAAAAGATTTAAGTGAAGTAAATAAATTTTGAGATGATAAATCTATAATGAATTACAAAAAGAAACAAGGGATACTTCATGAGAAACTTTATAAACCTTAACTAGTGGGGAAAACAAAGTTCCTGGGCAGATGTGGAATTCCTCTCCTCCCACTACAAACACATACATACGTATACATATATATGTATATATTTAAATTAAATTCATATTTCAGTGAAAAAATAAGAAAGAGAAATTTTCAGGTGCCAGAAATATATAGGAAACCAACAGCCAAAGCTGTGTGGGGGAAGCCACACGGACTCCAGGGGCGGGGGCTTCAGCCTGCCTGGGGACAGTGACACACCCTGTTCATAACAGGGATCTGGAACTGGGCTCACCAAGTAAAGCTGGGCGCTGGCAAGTTGCTGTGGCACTGGTGCAGCAGGCGGGAAAGCTACCTGCGAGTTGTTACAGGAAGTAGCTGTTTATACTGTGTCATTAGTGGAAATGGCCACCCTCCAGAAGTAAGCTTAAAGTCGTCATCTTTCCTTTCAATGGGTCCAAATGTGCACTGCTTTCTCCCTGTGAAAACCCTGAACTGAGAAAATAACTCAGAAACCAGTACAGAATCATTGAACTCTTTAGGGCTCCAACAGAGGCAACTATGAAAGCAGTCCTGTTAGATTTGCCTTTGTTTTCACTTTTGTCTTTTTCAACAAAGCATCATAGACCTCTTATAAGGATGAGCTTACAAGCAGAAATTACAAAGCACTTAAGTATACCCACCGCCTTGAAGTCAGCAACAAAGCAAACTGAAAAAACCAAATAAAATAGACAAATCATAAAAGGACTTTTAAGAATGTCTAAACTATTGAAAGATAAAAAAAAAAGAATTCCACAAGATGAAAATAAAAGGAGGAGAATTTGAAGTAGAACCAAATAGAAATACTAGAAAAGAAAAAAGAATCATTGAAATGAAAAACAAAAAGAAAAAAAGAAAAACACCTCAACAAACTAAACTATAGCTAAAGAGAGATTTAGTGAATGAGAAGATAGATCTGAGGAGCTCACCTTGAATGCAATATAAAGAGTTAATGAGACGTAAAATACGAAAAAGAACATAAGTCACAGAAAGGAAAGAGAGACTTTGATATAATTGGATCCTCAAAGGAGAGAATAGAGGATTCACTGAAGATCAACATATGGTCTTATAAAATATTCTTTGGTATTTTTGTCAGATATTTAAGACTGGCTTAGCTAAACCTTGGGAAATTTCTCTGTTGTTTATTTTGTGTTTTAATTTTGACTAGCAGCATTCACACTGATTTATATACATTAGTGTATTGAACTGAGGTTATGACCAGACAAGCCCAGCCTAGGACACCTGACAGTTTTTCTCCAAGAAGTTTTGCTGTTCTTGCTGTTCTCTGCTACAGCAGCCAGCGTAGAGAAGAAAAAGCAAGTGGCCAAGTGAGGTGCTGAGAGGAACAGTGCCTCCTGGGGACCAGCCAACTGACCACTTTCTAAGGGTAGTAGTAGTAATCTGGAAACTTCTCTAGCCAGTTGCTTCCTGCCTGGTGACTCAGCTTTCATGTGCACATCAAGAGTGTATGTTTAGTTTCTGCTTTGCCTCGGGAGGCCCAGGGCAGGGTGGTGCACAGGCCCATTGTGAAATTGAGCCCTGGCCTTCCTAACCACCTCCATTCAACCGGTCCCATTTCCCACGTGCCTGTGGAGTGTGGGCAGAAATGGCTTAACCTGGTTGCCAGGTACACAGCCGTGGCAGAAAGCTGGAGCCCCCTGAACTCAAGTGGCCTGAGAGGATGCAGAAGCAACCAGCTAAGTCTACTCTGGCCTTGGCAGCTGGGAGATCAGGCTCTGACGTTTGGAAGTAAATCAACCCACAGTCCTGGTTTCTGTCTAAGAGCAAGACATTGTGTTGTCTGTTACACACACACACACACACACACACTCACACACACTCTCTCTCTCATTCTTCTTCTCTTTCCCCCAATCTCTTATCCCTTTCCTTTTCTCCTCCTACCTCACTCTCTTTTCTTCCTTCCCCTTCTTCATCCCAGGATCTCTCTTTTCTCCACTTGTGCTCCACCCTGCCTTCCCCGTAGGCGTTGTTTCTTCGCTAGGTGGCCCTTGGGCTGAAGGTGAACCAGTATGCTGCCCGATGCTCTGTTACATGGCTTCCAACTAAAACACCAGCTCCAGGCTTCCCCTAGGTGGGAGAGAGAAGCTACACCAGGCTCAATGCAGACACAGTACCCTCGTAACCATGGAGAAACAGGCATCTTGAAATTCCTGACCTTCCACCCAAGACTCTACAAGCTTGGCTCTGGGATGTCTCAATCTCATGATTAAGGAACAAGACTGATATTTCCACTGGAGTATATCTTTCAGCTACAGGAGAGCAGCAGCAGAAGCTCTGCAAAATGAATGAGCTTCTTATCTGTGTCCTACAGGGATGTGGTGGGAGTGGGACCATCTAGGATCATTTCCAATGCTAGGGCGGGTGGAAGGAATGGAACAGCTTTGAAGGGTGAGCTATGGATTGCTCCATCAGACTTCAGTGAATATTCCTACTTTTACCCCAACTGGCTCATCCGTTGCCTTCACCAACCCCGTACGTACACGCATGAGCGTGCCTATATCTGCCATTGCAGCACCAGAGAAACACACAGTTGGCTGCCCTCCTGACAGGAGGTGCAGCAGTCCACATGGCCTTGACCTCCCTTGGGTTTAGTGACAGGTTGAGTGAGTGGCACCAACTCTAGGGAATCAATTAGTAAGAATTTACTTATTCTAGTTAGTTTCTTTTTTTTTTTTTTTCCTTTTGAAAGTAACACATAAATAACGTGTGGGTTGATGTGGCTAGGAGAGGTGCAGGGGGAGAAACAAGAATATAGGCCAAAAAAATACCCCTTGTACCCCCAGGAGTCAAACAGCCACAGCAGACATTTTCATGTGTTTCCTGCCAAAGTTTTCTCTTGCCTAGCTTTAGACTTTAAAAAATTGTTATTTAATTTTATAATCTGCCTTTTCCTTTCAACATTCTAACACATAGCTCCCTATCATTACAAATTGTTCATAATTACAAATGCTTCTTAATGGCTTTGAGAGATTTCTTTGATGGATATAAACATCATTTACTTCACTGTTCCCAGTTTTTGAACATGTAGGTTGGTTCAGCTTCCTGCTGTTATAAATACTGCCATGACGACCATCTCACATTGACAAGAGCGCCTAGAGATTCTAGTATGTGTCAGTCCTTGACTGGGTCCTGTAAACAGGGTCCCTGGTGTCAAGGAATTTACAGCCTAGTGTGGGAGCTAAAAAACAGTTCTGGGTCAAGCCTGAGCTCTTTCCTTTCATCCTTTTAGACTGGTAAAGTGAAAGGAAACATTATACTGCTGAATTAAAAAGGAAAAAAAAAGAACTGAGAGATGTCTATATTGATCAATATTGATATAGGCAACATATCTGGATTGACCTAGACAGAAAATGAATTGTTAATAAATAGCAAATGTTATGAGGATATTAGGCTCAAAGAGCAGTTGCTCAGGGGAAGGAATAAATTAGGATTTGGGATTAGCAGATACACACTACTGTATGTAAAATAGATAAACAAGGTCATACGGTATAGCAAAGTATATTGTTACTACAGTATCTTGTAATAACCTATAACGGCGAAGAGTATGTGTAATATATGTATGACTGAATCACTATGCTGTACACCAGAAAGTAACACAACATTGTAAATCAACTATACTTCAATTTAAAATTTTTTTTCAGAAACTAAAAAAAAAAAGAAAAAAAAGGAAAGCAGTAGGTCAAATGTAGGTCAGATTTTAGCTTGATCTGGTAAGTGTCTAATAACTGACAGTAATCTATACATTTCCCACCATTTGCTTTAAATACTCTGATTAGAGTTGACTGTTTTTCATATGTCCCGAAGTACACAAAATTATTAAGAATATATTTGTTAAATTGCAGCCGACATTGGTCGCTGATGATCAGAATGGCGGTTCTGATTTTTATGGGCCTGCTGAGGTCTGCTTTCCTCTGGCTTTCATTTCCGTGATCAGTTTGAATCTCATGGAAAAAGTCTTCCCCAAAAGAGCTATGAGATTTATAAAACCACAGCTGATTGCACACCAACGTCCTGCTGGTGTATTTGTGTGAGTGTACGATGGGGCATGACTGCAGGGCAGGACTGGAGTATACACAGTGCGTGAAATTGGAAACAGCCTGTTTGAAAGATGCTCTCAGACATCAGGACTGTGGGGTATTAGAAGGAAGTGTGTGCACGCTTCCAAACCCAAGCGCTGACGTGTTCATGCAAAAGGGACTTCTCTAGGGTCCTGGCAGAATGATCTGAGGGCACCTGCCTGCTGTGAACAGGGACGCTTCTCAGCAGTTTCTCTCTTCTTTCAGATTGATGATCCCAGCAGCAACCTGGAGGAGGTGACTGAGGAGGCTGACGCCACCACCTCTGCGAACAGCCTGGGAGGCAAGCAAGCCTTGAATGCAGACTACCTGGGTTCTGATTACGAGAGAGGACAGCTGTACCCATTCTCCCTCAGCGGCGACTCCCCCAAGGCCACGTTCACACTCACAAATGCAGCTCCCATGACCCCATCCTTCCAGAAACGGTGGTACATGAATCTCCACAGCCTGATGGACCGGGCCCTGACCCCGCAGTGTGGCGGCGGGGACGAGCTCTACATCCTCACAGGTGCGGTGCCCTCAGACCTCAGAGTCAGAGGCAGAGTGAGCGTCCCGGAGTTCGTATGGCTGGCGGCCTGCTGTGCTGTCCCCGGAGGAGGCTGGGCCATGGGCTTTGTCCAGCATCCCCGGGACGCGGAGGTCATAGAAGATGTGATGGTGAAAGAACTCGAGAAACTGCTTCCGTACAACCCACAGCTGTTCCAGAACAACTGTGGGGAAACTGAACAAGATACAGAGAAAATGAAAAAAATCCTAGAGGTGGTTAACCAGGTCCAGGAGGAAGAGCGGATGGTGCAGTCGAAAGGGAGCGCGAGGGGCACGAGGTCCGCCCTGTTGCCTCCAGAGCCAGCCGGGGAAAGGAGTAGCCTTTTGGGCAAACTCCTGGGCTTCATCGCTACCCCGCTCATCAAGCTTTGCCAATTAATTTATTGCCTGGCCATCGGAGTCCTGAAGTACGTTGTGTATTTCCTGTGGTTTGTCACCAAACAGGTGATTCACGGTATAGAAAGTTCCCTTTACCGCCTGGGCTCAGCCACCATCTCATACTTCTTGACCATCGGGGAGGAGTTGGCGAGCATTCCCTGGAAGGTACTCAAAGTCGTGGTCAGAATCACCAGGGCCATTCTCCGGATCCTCTGTTGCCTGCTCAAGGTTGTGTGCCGCGTCCTGGGCATCCCTGTCCGCGTCCTCGTGGACGTGGCCACTTTCCCTGTGTACACCATAGGCGCAGTTCCAATTGTGTGCCGGGACATCGCCGTGGGCCTTGGTGGCATCATCTCTCTGCTCTTCGACACAGCTTTTGGCACCATGGGTGGCCTTTTTCAGGCCATTTTTACCGTCTGCAAGTGGATTGGGTACAAGATGACTTTCGACAATCCTGGGGAGTTATAAGAACTCAGAAAACAGAGTGCCCAGTCACAGGGAACTTGCTTTTTTTTTTTTTTTTCTTAATAGAGAAAGCTGGAATATTTTGTCTGTTCTGTGGGTTTCTGTTCACTGTCAATTATTATATTTTGGCCTTTGGTGGGAGTGTCTGCATGTTTTTGCAAAGGAAGATGGTACAGTTTAGATGACCCTAGAGAGATGCTCAGGGTGGGATTACGTGTAGGTTGTCGGCTGTGATGTGGGTGAACTTCCAAGCTGCTCAGTTATTCACTGTGACACAGATCACCATGCGAGACATGCTGCTGTTCATTTGTGATCATTAAAAATTACAGGAGAGGGAAGAATGAGAACGAGGACAGCTTTAAACCAAAGTGTTTCCAAGAAAAGGAGAAGGGAATCTCACTCCTCCTATTACTCTCTGGGACTCAAGGCAAAACCGATATAAATATTCCTGGCCAATTCGTTAACATTTGTTTCTCTTTCTCCCCAACTTGGCTGACTTGGTGAAGTGCAGCTCTGCTTCCCTGCTGAGATAACTTTCTTAGGATATGGAATCTGCTATATCCCTTAGCTTTCCATGGCTCCTAAGGGCCTATCAGGTTGGTTTGAGGGGGGGGGTGTTTTGTTTTGTTTTGTTTGCTCCAGAGTTGAATTTTGCATCCTTTTTTTCTATTTTAGGTAATGATAAGCAATTTATGCCAGATGTGGCATAACAAATTCTGAATGCAAGGGAAAAGATTGTTTGCCCCTTGAAAAGTCTAATATAGTCCTCCCAAGTTTAAAGAAGAGAACATAAGAGTCAGACCGCTGCTCTGAGAAGGTGCTGTAGGTCCGAGAGCATCCTTCTCCAAGCTCGGATTAACTTGACATATATTAAATCTCTGGCTGACAAGACTGAGCTCAGAGACCTATATGTCAAGATAATATGAAAATTCATATTCGATAACATCCTAGAGCAGTTTCTCTTACACTTCAAGCAAGTACCCAGCTCAGTAGAACACTCTGACTTCTGTCCTTAAAGGACTGTTTTGGTACCAATGTATAGATGAGAGCCACAGAATAAAAACTCTTCTAGCCATCTAGGGAAAAAAAATCCATACACCTATATATCTAAGTTTGTGTATGTAGAAACTTGATTCAGAATCATTATCTCAGGAAATTACTTTCAGAGTGCGTTTGAGGCTGAAACACCTAACTCTCCCACTAATGCTAGTTCTGTCTGAGAGCTCACCACCAACGTTTTGATCAAGCACTTGTCATTCTAATTCTAGCACTGAAACTGATAATATGGGGAAGCAGAACCTCCCAAACTTTACTCTGCCTTCCACAGCTGAGATGGAACCACCTGGATTTTTCTGAACATCCTCAAGAGTTGCTGGGAGGTAGAAAAGGGCCAAGTGTAAAATGCTGATCTGGGGGAGTGCAGGCCAGCACTCATCTAGAAGTGAGATGCAAAAGCTTGGGGTCCAGAAAGGCAACAGGGAGAGAAGAATGGGCCAACCGTTTGCATCAAGTTGGCGGACAAGAAACGTGAGTGTAATCAGAGTTAATGTTTTGTAGGAGAATCATTGAATTGGACCCAAAGTAGAAGAGCAGCCAGCAAACTACCATCCCCATCAGTTTGTGATGCAGGGCTGGGGAGTGGGGCGCCAGGCCGTGTCCATGTCAGAGGGAGCCGTGCACTAGCTTCTCTAAGACTCTCGTGCGGAGGTTTGCTAATATTTCTGTTTGTGAGCGTAAAAGTCTGTGGTCAGGCTTCCCTTCATTTCTGCAGCGTGAAGGTACGTGGAAGGGTGAGGGTTTGTCTTGTACTGATGGGTCAAGAATCCTGGTGGATGAAAGAAAGGGAATCTCAGAAGGGACCAGAGAGATGGTCTGGCTAACCCCTCATTTGATAAGGAAGCTGAGGTCCAGGGAGACTGGCTGATGGCAGGTCAGGAGCTGGGGTCTTCTGCACCCGTCCCATCACACCTGGGATGTCAGATATATGGTGCTGGAGGTTACCGTGCAGCTGCCTCCCTGGACCGTGGCAGAGTTTTCTCCATCATCCGTCAAACAGGCTAGGCCCTGATGAACCAGCTGGACTGGCCTATGTGATGACGTGATTACCATCCATGCACAGCATCATGCTTACTGCCTCCTGTGGGATCGACATTCCCTCGTCGTGCTTGTTTGCATCCTGTAAGGCCCAAAGGGACTTCCACGGCAGCTTGAGCCCCCTGGCACCGTAGAAGGAGCAGGGCATCCAAACTGCTGCTTGAGAACCATTTGAAAATGTCCTCCTTTTCAGTTCTGGTTGCTTAGTGTCTTATTTATTTATTATGATGTGGCCTTTTTTGGAAATCTGGAAAGGGATAATAAAGCAAAAAATATCCCTAAGTTTAGGCGGCTGAGACTCCACTCTGGACCACTGGTTCGCTGGCTCTGCCGACCCCGTTCCCAGTGAGCTGCTGTGGGCTTTGAGCTGGGAGTTCAGGTTCATGAGCCCCACCTCTGGCTTGAAGATTTTCCTGTGGCTCTGCCATGTCCTCAGGCCCCTGGGGAGGTCAGCCAACTCTTCGTGATTTCGGAGCTGATTTTCTAGTCTGTGGATCAGCCACGCCCTTGGACACTCCTCTTTTCCATTGTGCCTTTTGAGCGTTCGCTTCTCACTCAGCATCAGCACTTGCCCCTAAATGCAGACAAGGGGTTGGGAGAAGGGGCTAGAGTGAAGCAGCAGCCATCCACGCAGTCATTCATCTGTCAAACGTGCACTTGAACACCCAGGTTGCAGAGATCAACAATGCACAGGTCCCACCTTGGAGCGGAGAGAACATGGCGCACTTGATTACCAGCCTGGACCCCGGAGCACAGGAGGGAAAACCAGAAACCATGGACGTCGGGGAGGCCTTTGCAGAGGGTGTGACTAAAGTCAACTTGACATTTTCAAGCTATGTACAATGCTGTGCACCTTGCAATGCTCAATAAAGTGATTGTTGACAACTCACTAGCCTCTTGGTGAAATAGCTAAAGAGTGGTGGTTGAAATGAGGTTTGGGGGGTTATCTGTGATTTTTATTTTTTTCCATTTTTCTTCTTGATCCACATTAACTCAAGCCATTTCCACTCCCATCTGGATTTTGTTTGTTTGGTTTGTCTTCAATTTTGAATCATAGGTGAGAAAACAGAGAGAAGGTTAGATCATGGAAACAGGCCCCAGAACCTCTTTTCCATGTTGTTTCTCTGAAAAGCTATTTGAGATACCAAATATTTGCGATGTGTCCTTCCTAAACAAGCACCTGGGGCTTATTGCTTCACTGGTTCTAAATCACATAGGAAATGTATAGAAACACTCTTATTTGTTTATTCATTAGGAGCCCTTCCCTCCAGTGTGATGAATAACAAGCCATCTCTGCGGGGGTGGGGGGCGGTCCTCTCTGTGGCCTTTAGTAGGGTACCTGCCCTGCCCTGCCCCCAGGTGGAGGTGGCAGTAATTCTCAGCCTGCCTGCCCAGTGTAGGCAGGGTCTCATGGGTCCTTCTGTGCCTGTGCAGCGTTTCAGCTAAGCTCATCACACGGTATGTGCTTGTTAAAACGTCACACGATGAGCCATGTAGTGTGGACTCCTTGGCCTTCATAGATGGGTTTTTCTGAGTTCCCATTGTCTCTTTCTGTAGGTGTTTTCAGATCATGGCTTGATTTCTAATAATTATAAGCAAACCTATTATTTTTAAGCTTACATGTCAACAAGGAAAGTTCTCATGCCCACTTGTCCTTGCTGATTGTGTGCAGTGAGTAGGGCCAGGGGTCCACAGCGAGATGCTCTCAAGCAGAGGTCAAGGTCACTCCTGGAGGCCATACTGCCTGAGGGTTAGGAGCCGGGGCTCTGGAGTCAAAAGGACTTAGGCTCGAATCCCGGCTTTACTGCTTAACAACTCTGTGATCTTGGGCAAGTTACCACCCAAAGCCTCAGCTTCCTCCTCTATAAAATGGGGCTAATATTAGTACCTACCTCAGAAAGTTGTTATGAGAATTCAATGAGTTAATGAAGTTAAAGCATTTATCACCATGCCTATCACAGGGTGAGTGCTCAGTAAATGTTAATTGTCGACAGAGCTATTTTTGGTCATAATATCCAACCGCCTTGGATGGAATGGCTAGAAGTTGCCTTAGAGCTCAGGATGTTTCTAGATCAGAGCTGGAAGGGCTAGGGTTAAAGTATGGTCTGGGAGTTGAGGTTGAGAATGAAAGAGGAAGGAATCCAGAGTTTCATCAGTGGTGCCAACATGTCTGAAGAGACAGGCGAGGGTAGGACCTAGAGTTTAGAAAAAGGAGATTCTGTGAACAGGGACCCTACATGTTGTTAGCACTGTTCAGGAAGGGAGGCATGAGCACTTCTGGTACCTGGAGTAGAGAAGCATTTCCCTCCAGACCTTTCCAGGCTAAGCCCATAGTTTTATAACAGATTGAGTTTTCCAAGAACACTTTTCCTTGGACGAGGGTTAACCAGACAGAGACTATGTACATTTCAGCAGCTGAAAAGGAAGATGACATTCACTGTAAATAGTCAATCTTTTTTCTTTTTCAGCCCCTTGTGAGTTAAGGTATTATGACTTAGTGCCCAAAGACTAATTGATCCTGAAGTATTGATTAGACAGAATTGCTGGATGCCCATAGTTAATCCTCAGAAAATGCAATTGAATGCAAGCATTACATTTAATTTAATCTTTTAATTAAGTTTAATTAATTAATTGTGTTAATTAAATTTAATGCAAGCATTAAAATGATCACCCACCTTCCCCCACCAGCTCACACTAGGTACAGTCTTCAGGAGGCCCTGCCTGCCAGCCTCAGTGCCATCTTTGGGTGACCTCATCCCATCCCATACCTGCATCCAAAGCAGATGCTGACAACACATCTGGACATTGGAGGCTTGAGTATGATATTAAAAAAACTGCCTGCTATCTCTGAAGACTGCATACCTTTTAAACGTAAAAGATTATTTTTATAAAGAAGAATCCATACTAATCAGATGAAGCAAAAGAATTTTGATGCATAATTAAGAAATTACAAGAAGTCTACTTATTCTTTGTGTTCTTTGGATCACTCTGGTTCAAACATTAAAATTAAAAAGTCATGCTGGCAGATGCCCCGCGCTTGTGGGTTGAGCTCCTGAACCACCTTTTTCATTGACAAGTTCCACTCCCTCTTCCTGACCTCCTTGCCAGGCATCTTTTCATCCCTCTGCCTCCTGCTCCAACTGATGTACATGTTAGGTGCCTTCTGGGCTTCTGAGATTTGACCCTTGAGGGCCAGTCTTGCTTCTTTTTATCTTGATATAGTCACACTGCCAGAGAGATCACTTCTGTAACCAGAGCCCCTTCCCTTATGGACAGTTGCTCGAACATCCCCAGTCAAGAGGGGTCCTGCCTCCTGGGCACTTAAATACAAGCTGCAGACTCCTGGATGATGGGGGAGAGCTTTACGAGGGTAACAAGGGGGCTTTGACCCATGCACCACCCAGAGTTAAACTTACATGGATTTAAAAGTATAGAAAATTGTAATTTATGGTTAATGAAATGGGTTTGAGAATAATTACAATAATTTGGTGGTGGGGGAGGGAGCGAGGTGATGCCTAGGGATGTTTTAAGCCAGCTCTCTTTAGGATCCTCATATATGTCTATAAATCCCTCCTGAATGCAAGTATAAGTTTGGAGACTCCTTGCTCAGCTGAGCAAGTTTATTGGCTTTCTTCTCATCTGAAGGTGGCAGGTTCCCCCAGACAGAACCCTGGAGTCCGCAGAAGTACTTCCATCTGCAGGGGTTCATCTGGTCGTCCCAAACACTGCCCGGACTAGAGTATTGGCAAGTAAACCCACAGCCATCTAGACTTTGACAGCAGGAGCCTAGAGTTCTTGTCCTCTTTGCTTATGGAGTGTTTCTTTCTCTTTTGGACAGGAAAAGGGCACATTTACTAAGCTGGACCAATATTCAGTTAAAAGAAAAAACTAGGTTTTGGAGTGTATTTATTTACTTTTTCTTTATGGGTACAAAGAGAAGTTCCATTCAGTACTGCATTGATCAGTGCTACCCTGACTTAGAATGACCCTGAAGACTTCGTGTTACAGGAGAGGCCAGGTCCTAACAAGAGTTTCCAGGATTTTTGGCATCTTTGGAAGAAAAAGGAACTCAAGGTCAAATTTGCCCTGAATTCTGCACTACAGTGTTCCTATAAAAGGCTATGGTACAGAGCTTGGGGGGTTTGTTTTGGTGGTTTGTTTGCTGTAAGTCTGCCCTGTGGATTCTATAGACCTGAGTCCAACTCTTAGTTCTCCTATGACACTTTTTGGGAAAGTCTCCAAACCTCCGTGAGCTTTAATTCCTTATCTGTGAAACGTGGATCATAAAAATATCAACTTCAAAAGGTTTGTGTAAGAATCAAAGGAGATAACAGGCTTTGTAAACTATAAAGTATAGAAATATAAAGATTTAGTATTATAGGAGGCTCCAGGGTTGGTTCTATTTTCTCAAAAATTGACACATAGTTCTTTTTTTTTTTTTTTTTAACGGCTGGGGGAATAGTTACATGAAAATTAAAGCAGTTATCCAGAAAGTGTAAATGGCTTAGCCAAAACCTGGGCTTGACAGTAAACATTGAATGTTGTGCCCTGAAAAGGTTCTGAACTTAACGTCCTCAGAATTCTGCCTCTTATCTATCATTCAGTCCTATTTTTTAAAATGTTTTTTCTTATTTTATTATTATTTTCTTAATGGAGGAACTGGGCATTGAACCCAGGACTGCAATGTATGCTAAGCATGTGCTCTACAACTGAGCTATTTCCCACCCACGTTTTTAAGCCCTATGTTTTAAAACTCAATGAATCCCATTTCCAGTAGGCTGCTCTGCACACATCTCATGCCCATTGCTTTCCTCCTGTGTGAATTAGCCCTGAAATTTTAGACATTGAAAAAGAAGACACCGCATGAGTCACACACAATAAAAGCTGAATAAGAAACGGGCCAGGGAGTGAGAAGTCCCAGGGGAACCTCTGGGAACCAGCAGAAGCACCCAGACCTCCCCAGCAGCCTGCCAACAGGAGACGAGCCCACACCTGCCACTGAGTCATCTGTCCCTGAGAGCACTAGTCAGCAGCTCCTGGGATTATGATTCTGGACGCTGTCTCAAGTCTGTGTCTCCCCAAGATATTTTGTTGACTAGGCATCTCCAGGCGTATTCCAGCCACAGCATCTAGAGTGAACTTCCAGGGAAGCAGAAGTTCCAGGAGTGAGGAAGCAGCAGGCTGGCCAAAGGGGAGGTGCTCCTGGGACACTGGGGATCTGAGTTTACTTCCTGCGAGTCAATTCACCTTTTCTGGACGCCCTCATTGATGAGTTTGCAAAACAAAAACTAAGGGATGTACAGGACCATCTTTACGATCTTGCCAAATTGCAGGTAATAAACCTTTTTTTTTTAAATTTGTTTTTTTATTGAAGTTTAGTTGATTTACAATGTCAGTTTCAGATGTACAGCAAAGCGATTCAGTTATACATATACATACAAGTATATATATTTTCAGATTCTTTACCATTATATATTTATTACAAGAAATTGAATATAGTTCCCTGTACTATACAGTAGATCCTTGTTGTTTATCTATTTTATATATAGTAATGTATATTTATTCTAATTTATCCAAACTCCTAATTTATCCCTCCCCTGCCCGTTCCCCTTTGGTAGCCATAGTTTGTTTCCTATGGCTGTATCTTTGTTTTTCAACACGTACTTTCATATCATTGAGTCACAGAGATTAAGTTTTATCAACTTCTCTCTCCTATTTGAGGGTTACCGAGAGTCGGAGAAGTCCCCTGGGACATCGGGAAGAAATCATCAATATCACCATCCTCTTCCTCCTCCTCATCAGGTCTTCCTAGATTTGCAACACTGATTAGTGGGGTTACCCCTAGTTGGCAGTCAATCTGAGAGCACTTAAATGTTGTAACACTCCTTGCTCCCAAATAACAACCCCCCCCCGCCCCCAGCAGCAGCCTTGTGTCCGGAAATCTCACCCCTTGGCTCTCTTCCCTCAGGCTGTCCGTTTCCTATGAAGATACAGACTGAGGGGAGTTAGCCCATTGTGTCAATACCAGCAACTTGGAATAAACGATTCTGTGGAATCCATCCCCCCAGCAGGAGCAACTCCTATGGGCAGTAATTGTTTTGCTAGGTGAGAGATGTGGTGGGAAGCACTGTGCTGAGAGGGTCAGGAGGTGCCTTAAACCAGCTTCCTGGAACCTGGAAACCAGCTGGAACCCTGCCAGGCGGGCCCTTTATGGTGAGGGCTGGGGACAAAGTGAGGTGCCTTCTACGATCTCGGAAATAATGCCAACAAATTGCTCTTTAATTGTCAAATAGAAGATAAGCCCATAATAGCTCAAAGCAGAAATATACACCTGAAAGAAGTAGCAAGGATCATACCCTGTAGTGTGCTAATTACTGGTGAGCAACTAGCTTGCTGGGGGGGGGAAGAACACCCTGATCTGTGATGTTTGCCAGTTTCTCTAATATACACGCTCTCCCCGCGCCTGATTTCAAGCTGCCAGTGTGACATTACTGGACTCAGAGTTGGGGTGAATGCAATCAGCTCTCCTGAGCTGCTGTGGGCCACACACACCACGACTCCAGAATCCAATCAAGGGCATTAAGACATACAGAGAAAAAGTGTTTCTAGCAGAAAAGGAGGTGCTCAGCCATAGTATGGCAGGGAAAGAAAAGTCACTGAGACAGACACTGACCATGTCCAGACGAGTTCTTTCCAGAAGAGACAAAGGTTGGCAACTTGAACTTTGAATTTCCAAATCCAAAGGCTACATCACCTGCCCTGTAAAATGAGTGCATCACTATTTTATCTCAACACCATTAAACCTCAGTTTACCTAACACCACTTTTTCAATCCCATTTCAACCAAAGAAATTTCTAATTGTGACCTGGCTTCCGGTGTTGGTTTGCCGCCAAGGCAACTGTACACTGAACACATAGATTTCAACCCTCCTCAACAATCCTTTGTCAACAATGCAGCAGTTTTACCAAAGTGGCTTTCAGCTATGTTTTGGTTTCCTGGGT
Organism: Camelus ferus; assembly: GCF_009834535.1. NCBI lineage: Eukaryota > Metazoa > Chordata > Mammalia > Artiodactyla > Camelidae > Camelus > Camelus ferus. The sequence goes on along the minus strand of NC_045705.1, from coordinate 8,252,402 downwards.
AGCTTAAGAACATAATGTATTAAGATGCTAATGGAAGTGTTCCAGTCTACATATCAATTCTGTTTTTCAGTGTAAATTAATAAAATATCACAAATAATCATAGTGACATTGTCCTCAGTCTCTCACGTGTCCTGGTGTAAATCCCTTTCTTAAAGCCCGTCACTTCCAGGAGCTCATCAGAGCCCTCCTCAGTGTTTGCCTGGTGGTGGGACAAGGGAGGTTGGGAAGGATTACAAAGGGCGTGAGGAAACTTTAGGAAGTGGTGTCCGTGTTCATTATCTTGACTGTGGTGATGAGTACAGATGTATACTTATGTCAAAACTCATCAAATTGTTTATTAAATATATTTATTGCCTATCATTACGTAATGTATACAATACCATGTGTATCAATACAGCTATAAAAAAATACTGATGCCTGGATCTCAGATTCAAAGATTCTGATCGACGTGGTCTAGGCATCAGGATTTATGGAAAACTTTGTACATGATTCTGTTGGACAATCAGAGTTGGTTCTGTGATCTGAGGTCATTACAGTCGTCCTAGGCCACGTACCTTGGGAGAGCCCTTCCCTACTTCGTGGACTAGAGCAGACGGAATGGTCCCACAACAGCTGTTTCTCATACAAAAGGATGTAAAGTGCTCAGATCCATTGCCTCAGCACCCAGGGGTCAGGTCTGGAGGCTGGAGCTACCTTGGCCTTTCCCAGAACAGAAACACCCCTTCACCCCCAATGTTTATCCATCTCCTCTGGCCAGCCCGTCGCCCTCCTGGGATTTATTTTCTTTTCAAAGCTGCCAGAGGTGAGCACGTTGATGATATTTAAAGTAGAGAAAGTTGTCAGTTGGGAGGGTCTGTATGTGTAGAAACAGTGTGGCTGGCCCCAGTGAGGTGCCTTCTTGTAAAACTTGCTGTTCAGCCTTGGGCAAGTTAAGAAGCTGATGCCAGACGCTTCAGCTTCAGAGCTAAAGCAGCAAACTGTGGATCCAGAATCCTAGGAAGCGGAGGAGAAATCCTTCCCTACTCGGTGCTCCCAGTGATGGCAGCAAAACTTGGCCGATGGCGTGGACCAGGGAACATGTCCGTCAGGACCTTGAACTAGGGGTATGGTCCTTTTTGCCAAGGCTCTTTGTGCTCAGCCCAGAGACACAGTGAGAAAGATATTGCTTCAAGTCCCAGTCTACTTATTATTAGTTTGGGGAAGTCATTTAACTTCTCCTGGCCTTCACTTCCTCACCTATAAAACGGCGATAACAAGGTCTTTCTCATTTACTTCCACAGAGTTACTATGGGGACCAAATAAGAAAATGGATGTGATCCTGCCTTATAAACACAAAGGGATTATTATGCACCATGATTACCTCAGTGTTTTAAAGAAGGGAGAAGCAGAGGCGTAGACTCAGTTGGTAGGAAACCGGGTGAGCCTGAGGAATGACAGCAGTGCACAGTCTCCAGAAGCCAGACTCGCTGTGTCTGTGACTTGGGTGGTACCATGATCAGAACAATAAATATAAAAGCTAAAATTTATTGAACCCTTATGCTCTAGACATTCTGCTGAAGTGCACATCTATTTTTTTTTTTTTTACAAAATAATTTTACAAAGGAAGGCATGGACGATTAGAGAGTTTAACAGCTTGTCCAAGGTCACATAGTCTGGGTGGACTTGGGTCTTGACACGTCGCCATCCAGCTCCAGCACTCACAGTTACAACCGGCTAAGCTCTCTCCTCCAAGGGACTGTCTCTCTGCTCAATAGTTTAATAAATGCCTCATGTGTTCTCTGTAGACATTTTCTCTCAATCCCACAAAAGGCAGGGCTCTGCTAGGAATCAGGAGACAATGGGTCTTTGTTCTAGAATTTTCTGTGCTATCCAGAGATGAGACTGGGCATTTATGATTGGGTTTTTCAACACAAATATTTTCCCTTAGTGTCTGAAAATCAACCTAGTGAAAAAAGATTAGGGTTACCAGATACGTTGCAAAATGGAGGGTGATCTGCCTTTAGAGTTTTGGGTTAATTTGTTGAACATTTCATGTCCACTAGGCTGTTTATTAGGCACAGAGGGTAGACAAAACATACAGCCATGTACATGTGCTGTGTGCCTCATAGTACAAGTTGGCTGGGGAGAGGGGGAGAAGAGTGATAAGTCAGGGAGGGTATAGCTAGTTGGGGAGGGTATAGCTCAAGTGGTAGAGTTCATGTTTAGCATGCACAAGTCCTGGGTTCGAGCCCCAGTATTTCCGTTTAAAAAAAACAATTAAATATATAAACGAAATTACCTCCACCCACTTCCCCCCAAAAAAAGAAGAATGATAAATGTAATATGGCAGACAAACAGCACAAATCCTTAATATATACATATTACAAAAATACGTAAGAACATTGTTGCCAATTTTTTGGTTGTTACATAAAGTCACAGTTTATCTTTTTGTACAGAATGAGCTTCCAGAAAGGCAGATTAGGAATGCAATCATTCCCAAATGACATATTTTATTTATATGTGTTTTTACTGTCAAAAGATTTTTGAATAGGCAACGAATTTCAAAATAATTTCCCATTTTGAAAAGGCAAATGATTTTTTGTAATGCAAAATCATTACCAAAAAGTTTCTCTTTAAGAAGGGACTCAGATTTACAAATGTTTTCAGCTATTCTGATTAGAAGTGAGGTTGTAGAATGTTAAGGGTGGCGGGTGGTCTACCCGCTTCAATCCCCTGGCATGAAGCCCCCATCATTAACCCCGGCTTCCCTGAGTAATTCCAGCCCCCACATTTGAGCTGTTTGATTTCCAAGGACTATGAAGAGTCATCTGCAGGAAAACCAAGATTGAATAGCTCTGATCATAAGCCCTGGTGGTGGTGGGGGGACCCCGAAAATATTAGAGCTGTGTTTCATCAAAGAAGGATGAGCAGGGGTGGTCTTGGGAAGTCTCATAGCCTTACCAGCTTGTGGCAAAATGGTTCAGATGGAAAATTCAGAGAAATTTCAGAGAAAATCCAATCTTCCTTTGAGAAGGGCCAAGGCCTTTGGCTCAGCTGGCGGCCTGTGCTGCCTTCTAAGCCCCTCCTGCTCCCTTCAGCCTGGAGGCCTCTTTAACCTGCCCTGAAACTGTCAGCAGGGTCTTCCAGCGCCCGGTCTGCAGGGACCAAACTGAGTCAGACGAGGAATCTGTCCTCAAGGAACTCACGGTCAGGTTGATCCCCTGATCGGTCAGTTCATCAAGTGTCCTGGCCCCCCAGCATGTTTACTCACACTTTCCCAGAACACTATGAGCCTGGAGGATTATTCATTGATCAGCAGCTAGTGTTATGTTGTGAGAGGGAAGAATTTGGGTCTGTCCTTCTCCATATCTGGAAGTTGGCTGTAAAGACCAACAAGATTCCACATTTTATGAGTAATAACTTGGGCTCACACAAATGCAAGTTCTTTCTATCTGACCCTTTATAGCAAGGAGGTGAGTTATCTAACACGTAAGAGAAAAAGCAAACCAAAGTGGTACAGAGATCAGCCAAGGGGTCTGCAACCCAGCCAGCACTGGACAAGGTCAAGTTTATGAAGAAGTTCATGAAATTCAGCACTCTGGGCTATAAAATAACCATGCAGAGAAATTTAGTGGTGCATTGCAGACCCTCCTCCCCTTCCAGGTTGACTATCTAGAGACTGTCAAGGGCACCACTCCCTGCCGTTGCCTCATTTTGCTGAGGAGCAGAGGGTTGAACCCCCAGATGGATGCTGAAAGTACCCGCTAATAAGGTCCCACCAGACCATCACCTTTAAGGTGCTGAACAGAGAGGCTGACCAGGCAAGTTTGGACGCACCAGAACCCTTTTCCCTCCACTTCCACCTTAAGAGGGCAAAGCCACATCCGGACCTCCTGGTGTGAGGGGCATCTGCTTCTGCTGGTGAACAGTTGTCCCCCTGGCCATGACTGCCCTGAAGTTTTGCCCTGACCCTTGCAGCATCCTGGACTGCTCTGTTACCTCTGCAGCTCCCTGGGTCTAATCCAGGCACCAGTATTTCCCTACCAACTTCTGGGGTCTCCTCTCAGCTCCTGGGTTCATCCTCCATCTGCCGATGTCCATATCCAGGCCCAGAAGTCCATCCACCAAGCACTGCAGTTCAACCCCCCTCTCCCAGAGGCCAGCCAGCTTCTGGGGTTTATCCTGCTGCGTCTAGGGGCCACCCCAGCCTCTTCAAGTGCATCCCACTGACCCCAGAGCACACAGTGGTTTCCTCCTCTCCAACAAGGAGGTCCCCACTCCTCTCTGAAGTTCCTGGAAATATTCCTGCCCCCTCTTCCAAATGAAAACCTCTGCCCTTCCCCCACCACGTTTTCATTCTCTTCTGATGTCCTGTATTCTCCTCCGGAGGAAAGTTTTGGTGATTTTGTGGCGGGGACTGCACTATCTCCAGGGCTGCTGATCCAGATTCTGCCTTGTCCCCATGAGAGGAATACACTGTAGTGACAAAACTATAATAAATTGCGAAGTCAAAGAGCCCAGTGCTAAGTTTTATATAAACTACAATTACAGCCACACAGAGAAACATTCATACGAACAAACAAGTCACAAAACATTTTCAAATAAGGAGGAAGAGAATAAGCAAGTGAAGGGATCTGACTTAGGATGAAAGGGAAATTATAAAGCAGGGAAGCAAAGGCTGGTTTATTCACGCCAACTGCGCCTGCTCCCCAGACCCGTGAGCGTGAGCGGCGCTCTCAGCAGGTGCGCCAGGCTGGGAGGGAGAGACCCGGTTCAGGTGGCTGGGTGCTCCATTCCGGTAGGTGCCACAGCGTTCTCTTTTCTGTTTCTCAAGAGGAGCCAAGAGCTTTCTCAGATGTGACACAGGACTTACATGTATCATTGAAAACAAAAATTGGAACTCCTATATTTGTGTAAAAATCATGGTTTGTAAGACATTTTTAAAGGTAATTTTAAGAAGCCATAAAACATGGCTCTGTGTGGGAAACAGACAGCCCATAAATTGTAACAGCTATTAACTACCTGGCTGCAGTGAACTCAACGTGAACTTTTGGGGGGGGGATTTAAAAAACTGGTTTCACCTGTCTATTAAACCTCAGCCTATTGAAAACTTAGAGTTACTTGAGAAGCTTGAGAAAGCGGCTTACACTGGTAATTTTCCTTGCTGTCCTTGTTTGAAATGAAATTGATGAAAGGAATTTGGGGCATTTTTCTGAACCCACACATAATGGGATGCTTTTTTTGTTTGTTTTTTTGTTTGTTTTTCTCCTTCCTCCTCCTCCTCCCCTTCCTCCTCCTCTTCCTCCTCCTCCTCCCTCTTTTTTTCCTGGTTGCTCTAGGAGCTGGGGCCCCAACGATGAACAAGACCCAGGCGCCGCCCTCAAAGAGCCCACGCTGGTGTTCAAGTGCCAGGAAAAGCTTTCCTTTCAGAGGTGGGTAAGTGGATGTGTAAATAGTCAACTTCATGATACGGATCAAGAATGCAAAGAGCCTGAGAACTGCCATTCAAAATACAAGTCGATGCACAGGAAGTCCAGCAGCAGGAGGCAGTGCTCAGGGAAGCTGGCCGACAGTGAGACGACTCACCCCGTGCAATGCGGAGCCAGTGGATCCCTCTTCTCTGCAGGTGTCATGCTGTGCAGAAACCGTCCATGCGTTTGCCTCTGGCGTTGGACTGAATCTTAGGCATCTTTGTAGCTGGCTTCCCAGCATTACCATCTACCACATTTCCTGGCCCAGCACAGAGGTTAATAAATAATTGTTGGATTAAGCAAACTTTCAAGGAGGAATGTCCTCACTCGGTGCGAGGCTGAACCAGAAATTTCTTTCCTACTCAGAAGTTCTATGGTTATATAGGGAGCCTACCATGTGACAGGTGCTCACTAAATATTGACTCAGATGATGCCTGCTTATTGAGTTTATCTGTGCCCATGTTTTTATCTCCCCATATAAACCAGCTTACCTTTTCCTACCAGTGTAGTAATCCTTAACCAAGCACTTTGTTCATCAGTTTGCATGCATTATCTCATTTAATTTTTACAACCCTAGGAAGTAGTGTTTGTGTTCCTGTTTCTACATAAAAAATTGCTCCATAATTTAATGGTTTAAAACAAATTTATTATTGTGTCATGGTTTGCGGGTTGACTGGGCTTAGTGGGGCCATCCTTACGGGGGTCTCACGGAGCTGCAGTCAGATTTGACTAAGAGCACATGCATTGGAAGGCCCAATGGAGTTGAACGTCCAAGATGGCACATTTACTTGGCTGGCAGTCGCTGCTGGCTGTTGGCTGGAACCATGAAGCCAATACCTACATCACGACCTCTCCAAGTGCTTGGAATTCTCATAGCATGGTGGCTGGGTTCCAATAGGGCACATTATAAAAGACCCAGACAGAATGGCGTAGCCTTATATGATCTAGCCTTGGAAGCACCACAGATTGCTTCTGTCACATTTTAATGGTCAAGCAATTCACTGAGGCCAGCCCAGATGGGAGGGGATGAGAAGCAGACTCTATCTATCAGTGGCAAGGTCATTTCAGAAGAGCAGCATGGATGGGAAGCACTGCTGTAGGCATTTAAAGGAGATACCATCGGCCCTAAGTATGCACTGTTACTCTCCCATTTTACAGGTGAGGAAATCTGGCAGTGGTTAGCTAGATGACATGGTTGACTTGCTGATTTAAGGGCAACCAAATCCACAGTCCCTCTGATTTCTTAGCCATTATGCTTTACCTAAGACAGTGTTGTAAAACTTAAAAATAGTGTAAGAGTCACCCCTTTCAAAGATGCAGTATTAGTTTCAAGAATATAAAACCATAAATTCTAGTAAAACTTATAAACTAGAAACAGAATAATAATTTATAAACTAGAGATATAAGTTCTAGTGGGATTGGGGATGTCATGTTAGAGAAATACTATTGAAGGAAGAACTAACATTCGTTGAGCAGCTCCCAGGGTCCAGGTTCTTACGTCCTTTATATAAACTCATTCAGTCCTCATAATCATTTTTTTCCCTTTGATGAAAAATAAAATTGAGAGAGGTTAAATAACTTGCCCAAAGTCACACAGCCACTAAGAGACAGAGGCAGGATTTAAACATAAGTATGTCCCAATCCAGTTTCCTCATGTTTTCCATGCAGTTCCATGTTGCAGGTTGGGCTCCCCAGGGATCAGACCCTGAGATGAGGTTAGTGCCAAGGATGTTAACTGAGGAGTTCTCAGGGACCACACTTGTGAGCGCAGGTAAACACACGGGAGCAGGCAAAGGGGATGGTGGGCTGTGATGCTGTCCTAGCAAAGAACTCAGCAGGTCCTGTGGAGAGCTCTCAAGCTGGGATAGGCCATCAGAGTTGTCCCGATTACGGGAAAGGGGTCTGGACTTTTTTTTTATTAACCCCCATCACCCCATAGCTGGCATCACAGGAAATAGCTGCTGAATAAGCAGATGCATCAGGCAGTCAGATTGAACTGTAACGGGAGGCAGCCTCACAGAGGCAGAGGGACCACGATGGGTAAGGACAGCCAGCTCTAGCTCTGGAGCAGGAGTCTTTCCTGAGGGCTCCTGAGTATTCAGAGCCTTCCTCACAAGGAGAAGTCAGATCTCTAAGCCCAAACAAAGTGAGAAGATGAACACTCCAAACCCCTTAAAGTAACCCGTCCAAGGAGCCCTCAGTGCAGGCTGGTGCATTTTTAATGCGGCTGAGTTTAGGCACGGTCCCAGCTTGAGTCAACTTGCAGTATTGAATTTATTTACTCTTGGGATTCCAGGCTGTGACCAGACACCCAACGAAGAGTTCCTAAAAGTAAATGATTCAGGAACCAGCCATTATAGAGGCCAGTGGTGGGAGGTTGTTAGCTGAGAGATATTAACAACTAGTCACAAAAGACAGTCATCTTCCAAGGGTAGCCGCCGCAGATTGTGGGATGGAATGAAGGAACCGCACATTTCCCGGTCCCACCCCTCATGTCTGGGCCTGATCCAGCCTCACCTTCAATCTCTGTGCAAAACGGGAAGAAGAACAGGGAGAATTAGAAGTCAACACGAGAGGAAAAGATGAGACAATTTAAGGGAAACCGGGCTGATTTATCAAATATATGTCATTTAATACTTATTATAACCCTATGAATTACTCAGCTTATAGGCTTTTTAGAGGATTTGAAAGGACTAATTGAGATCCCAAATAGTGGGAAGAAATGGGGAGAGAAGGAGAAAGGAGCGAAGGGAGGATGGAAAGGAGGAGACACATGTATCAGAAAAGGGGGACAATTTTTTAAATGTTGCCAAAACATGTTCACATTGGCAGAACACCATGCTCTCTCCTTCTGCATCCAAACTTGGAAACCAAGAGGGGAAGTAAGTCTGTGAACCCCCCGTGCTCATTCTGCTTCCTTTTCCCCCTTTCTAAGTGTCTGCAGATCCTGCTTTAGGTACCCAAAGACCTCTGAGGGATTGTCTCTGCAGAGGTTTTTAGACATGTGATCACAGAAATCATTTTTGGCTTCAGTTCTACTAGAATATTCAACAATGAAACAAACTCTTCCTGAAAACTTCCTGTCCTATAGTAATTTTCAAATATGTTATTTTATTTACTCTTCACAATAACCCTGTCAAGATAAAGAATGATTACTTCTACGCAAATCAGAACTATAGTGAGGTAACGCCTCACACCGGTCAGAATGGCCATCATTTAAAAGTCCACAAATAACAAATGGTGGAGAGGGTGTGGAGAAAAGGGAGCCCTCCTACACTGTTGGTGGGAATATAAATTGGTACAGCGACTATGGAAAACAGTTTGGAGAATCCTTAAAAAGCTAAAAATAGACTTATCTTATGATCCAGCAACTTCACTCCTGGGTATACATCTGGAGGGAACTCTAATTCAGAAAGATACATGCACCCCAATGTTCATAGCAGCACTATTTACAATAGCCCAGGCATGGAAGCAACCTAAATGTCCATCAACAGATGACAGGATAAAGAAGCTGTGGTATATGTATACAATGGAATACTACTCAGCCATAAAAAGAATAAAATAATGCCATTTGAAGCAACATGGATGGATCTGGAGATTATCATACTAAATGAAATAAGTCAGAAAGAGAAAGACAAATGCCGTGTGAAATTACTTACATGTGGAATCTAAAATATGACACAAATGAACTTATTCATAAAACAGAAACACACCCACATAGAAATCAAATTGATGGCTACCAAAGGAAAAGGGAATGGGGTAGGGATAAAGCAGGAATTTGGGATTAGCAGATACAAACTGCTATATATAAAAAAGATAAAGAACAAGGCCCTAGTGTATAGCACAGGGAACTATATTCTATATCCTGTAATAAACCCTAATAGAAAAGAATATGAAAAAGAATACATATAAAAAAGTGTATATATGTACAACTGAATCACCATGCTGTACACCAGAAACTAACACAACATTGTAAATCAACCATACGACAACTTAAAAAAAGAATCATTATTTCTATTTTTGTGGAAGATGAGTCTGATGCTCAGAGAGGTTGAGTAACTGGTCCAGGATCTCACAGTGTCAGAACCAGGATTCTAAGCCAGGCTGGAGCCTACCCACTTTTCACTTGACCATTTTGCCTCAAAGTTACTGAGGTCCATGAACCCCAAATATATTACCTTGGCCTTGCTTTTGGTTGATCCAAACATTCAGGGTCCATCACGGGTTGCAAATTTTGCATGGATCAGTTATCCAGCACTGAGCATTTTATTTTTATTTAGTTCAATATTTTTGTGTGTGACTCTTAGTATCCATGTAGCACATGGGTCTGCCTCAAATAAGTTAAACTTCCCATCCGTACTGAGTCAGTTGGCAAGAGGTGGTCCACAGCCAGTGCAAATCGAGGAAGAGTGCAGGAAAAGGGAGGGCTGGGACTAGTTTGTAATGTATGGAGATGTAAGCAATGGCACCTCATCTTTGCCTCCCCCAATAACCAACACCCCCATGTTAGTATTCCCCAAAGGAGTCATTCAGTCTCTACCTTGGCTCTGTAATCTATTAGTGACCCTACAGCCAGCACCCACTGCCCCATGCGTTTGGCATTCATCCTTGGTCTGGGACTGGCTCAAGCCTGTGTGGATGCCTGTAGATGCTGCCAACAGTTCCTCAGAAGTGTGGAAGGGTGGGAGGTGGGGTGGTAAACATTATCCACAGCACCCCTGAAGCTCTGCCCTTCTGCAGAGTGGATGGGAGGACCAGGTGCTCCCAGGTCTGGCAGTGCTTTGAGAGATGGGTGTGAGTGTTGAGGGCGGGCTGACAAGCCAGAGCCGGAGGGGAGAGGACCATTCTGGAAGCACACCCAAGCAGAAGGCACTGTCCTCTCAGAATCAAATGAGGAGGCAGGGGGCCCCCAAAACAGTCACACTGTGACCAGTGCTACCAGGCAGCTAAGGAGATGGATGAAGGAGGGGGTGGGAAAATCTTATTTCCTGGAGCATTTGGAAGAACTCGAATCAAGCAAACTTCAGAGGGTCTAGATGGAAAGGGATACTGTCAAAACTGGGTGGCAGATCCCCTCTTCCATTTCCCATTGCGGGACCCTGCACAAGGCACAAAACCTAACGGTGAGTAATGATTCCTCTGGACAAGGCTGCCAGGGAGGACGCAAGGGCTGGCATGCACTCAGAGCGCAGGAGTCATTTCCCTTCCTTTCCACCCCCTCGGAAGGATGAGGAAGGCTGCCTTGCTTTCTTCCCAGGCAGAGACCTCAGGGAGGAGGGAGGCTGGTGGCGGTCCTCGGAATCCTCTACGGGGAGGGCCTCGATCACGGAGGGCGCCCTACAAAGAGGCATTGTTCTGGGAGAGCGGGTAGGGGCGGCGCTGGCTCCACCGCGGGCTGGGAGTGAGCAGGTTTGCTCCTCCCGAGGAGCAAACACAGTGGCCAGCCTCCAACAATAGTTTTGTTAAAAATCAGGAATGCAGGAAAGTGCCAGAGACCGTTTATTCTCCCTTGGGGGTGAGCCGGGGAGAAAGCCGCTCCCTTTCTCGGCCCGGATCGAGTCTGTCCCGCCTGCGGCGTGGCTGCACCAAGTTCCCAGGTCGCTAGGGAGGCTGCCAGGTGACCGCCCCGCCCCTTCTTCTCCGCTACTGCGCGCCTCTCCCAGCCCCACGAGGCCTGTTTTCTCGAAACAGTTCATCCGGAAACTGGGAGAAAACACACACACACACGCACACGCACACGCACACACACACCATCATTTCCATCTACAAGGAAACCCGGCGCCCGTCACAACTACCCCAGCCCACGAGGGTGGTGGTGGGGACAGCTTCGCGGCTAGGGGGCAGGCGGCTTGGCCGCCGCCTGGTTCTGTTTCGGGATCGTCTGCTGCCTCGGAGGCGCCCCTTCTCAAGGCTCGGAGAAGGAGGGGGAGGAAACCGGGGTTTTAGAAAATCTTTCTTCGCAGTGACCGCTGTCGGCTGCACCCGCCTCCAGGTGGCCCGCCCCGCGAGGGCAGCGGGCGGAGTCCGACGGCGGCCGCATCTGGGGTCCTACCAGCGTCAGGGGGCTGCATGTCCAAGCGCGGCTGCCCCCACCACTCCCGACACCCACCTGCTCCCTGCATCTCTAGTGACACTCCTCGATACGGGGAGGATGAGCCAGACAGCTCGGCTCTTTCCTGCAGGCCGCATCTCGCCCCTCCTCCCCTTCCACCGGCTGGGAGCCTTTGACTGTCAGAGGCAAGCCTTAGAGTCTTCCCAGAAAGCTGCACTCTCAACTACCCAATTCTGCATTACCATCTGGGCCTCCCTGGACCCGCTGAAGACCCAGGTGGGGCCAGATCCCAGCCCAGGAAGGAGGCTGGCGCGCGGGATGCCAGAGCGTGGCTCTGGAGTCACGACCCTACCGGGACAAGCACGCGGCGCCCGCGCACCCCCGGGTCAGCATCCCCTTGTTGACCCTCCTGGGAAGGGCCGGGCAGTGCTGACTATGCCAAGCCTCATTTATTAATGCTCACCGAGAAAGGGATGCTGGGGCCCACACCTGTGAGTCCGCCTGTGGGTGAGTCTCCTGGCTGCAGGCAAGCCCCAGGGGAAGCCTGAGACGGCGAAGTTGCTGGAAGACGGTGAGCTCAGAGCAGGACGGTTAGATAAACCAAAGGTGCGGCGACATCAGGCCCGGACAGTCTGTTAACCCAGCTCACTGTGACCAGATACTTCCGTGAGCCCCATAAGGCTCGCCCTTGCCTAGACCTGTGCTCCGCCATCCCCCTTTTTTGGTGATGCGTCCCATTTGAGATGTGCTAAGACACGCCGTCAGGTTACAGTTTAGTCTGGCTGTTCTTGGCGCGTTATCTCTGCGCTCTTCCTGCGTGGGCTGATTCCACAGATTCGCCGGCAGAGGGCACCCTTATTCCAAGTTCTCGAGAGCCCTGGTCAACTCTCCTCTCTCTTCCCAACTGGAGAGGTGGGACTTAGGTCTTCCCTGTTTACAGACATCCCGTCCCACACTCCCTCTCCTATTCCTCTCAGGCATTGGCGTCCCCCAGTAGATCATGTACAACTGGCCTCGCCCTGACCTGCCTGCCGCAAAGCTTAGGGTAGAGGGTCCCTGCACATCTTGTCCCTAGCACAGCCAATGTAGGCTGGATCTGTCTGAGTGACTGTTCTTTTATTCCTCCCCCTGAGAACTGGTTACGTTTTAAGGAGCCACAAATCCTCCTGCCTAAGGAGAGCAGATCCGGAAAGCAGGTTGTAGGAATGTGTGGGTGTGCGCATGCGTGCATGTAGGAAGACAGAGAAAGAGGGGAGGATGGATGGGCACCCTCTGAAAGAGGGCGAGGGAAGTCTTCACCTGTTTTGTGAAATCCCTTCAGGTTCCAATTCAGTTGGCGTGCTGGAGCAACTGCTCTGTGCCAGGCCCTGGGTTACACACTGTCTTTCTTCGTGGAACAAGCTCTGGGTTTGGAGCTGGATCCAGCTGGATTCTGGCTCTCTCCCTGTTAATTTCCTCTTATAGTAGCGCATCTTGTTCAGAGCACTTCCCACTATGCGATTAAACACTTGTATCGTCATTTTATCCCTTCAAGACGTTATTTATAGGCACCAATATATGACCCCTTGCTGAGCTTGTAGTCAGACAATTAGCAATAAATATAATAATTAAATCATGTCTGCTGGAAGGGGGACCATGGTACAGGGCTTTGCAGATGTTTTATGGGCTTTAGCGTAAAAGAAGCTGGGAGCCATTTGTGGGTTTTGCATGGCAGGTGGACAGGCTAGACTGCAGGAGGTCACTGAACAAAATGGAGGTTGTGGTGCTGATGTGGAGAGAGAGGGTGTTCTTGGAGTCCACGGTGGTGCTGCTGGAAAGAAATGCTCAGATCCTGGATCTGGTTTTCAAAACAGGGGAAGAAAGATTCCTGTCCTACTGTGGGGTGGGAGGGAAATCAAAGACGACTCCAAGCAGCTGGGAGGACGGAGCTGCTGATGACTGAGCCTGAAACGCTGTGGGAAAAGGTGCGGAAGAGCTGAATTACGGACACATGCAGTGTGAGGTACCTATTAGAAAAGCAAGCGGGGAGGTGGCCAGTCAGACACTTGTGTCTCGGGAGGGACGGGCTGGAGATAGAGATGTGGGGTTGCTGGGATGCATGTGGGTGGTGCTGAGAGCCCTGATGTTGGAGAGATCACTGAGAGGAAGAGTGGGACACAGAGGTCTAAGCCCTGAGCCCGGAGGGCCATCGTGCCCATCACAAGGCAGCCTCTTCCCTCTGCTTGGCTCGGTTCACAGGTCCAGGCACAGAGCCTGTTCAGAGTGCATCTATTAAATGGACAAACCTAACCTCTCTGACTCTTACTTGCATCCTATGTAACATGAACATCAATGCGGTACTTACCTCTGAGGCTGTCATCAGAAAAACTTCAATGAGGTAATGATAGTGAAAATACCTTACAAAGAGTAGGCACTCAGTATATTTTAAAAATGTGGGTTTAATGATCTCATTCTCTTCTCTCTTATTTGTAACTCAAATAATATTTTGCTTGCATCTTGTGACAACACCCTGAGGTGGGTATTATTGCCCCCATTTGCATACGGGACACTGGAGCATGGAGAGGATGCTTAACTTAGCAAGGCCACGTGGTGAGTGGGTGGCAGAGCCTGGGTCAGGAGGCAGACCTCCTGATCAGGGCTTGAATGATCTTTTTCCATCCTTGTGCTTCCTCTTCCTCATTTGCATCCTAGACTCCTGCTAGGGCTGGGGCTCGCCATAGGCAAAGTGAGTGGCTACCTCCTGGCTTTGAAGTTGGCAAAATTCTCCCTCCTCACACTCCTCTTCTACCAAGCCAGCTGCAGGATGTGAAAGGTCATTCACTCCTTGGGAGCTTTCTAGAGCAAGTGAGGTCAAAGCATTTTGGTTCATTGCTCCGTCTCCCTGGAAAATCCTTTCCCGTCTTCTTTTTATGGCTAATGACTCCTGTGTGTTCTTCCAAATTCTGGTGAACACCTGTGTGTTTTTCCCAGTCCAGCTCGTGTGTCACTTCCACTGTGAAGCCTCCCCTGTTTGCTCCAAACAGAGTTAGTCGCTCCTGAGTTCCCATGACACTTTGCTCATGCCTCTGTCACAACAGCTGTTTCCTATGCATTTGACCCATGCCCCTGGAACACTATGATTTCATCTAGGAAAACTCTTTTCTTTTTCACGTTTTTGTATCCGATGTGGTGTTTGCTTCATAAACACATCGGTGAATGAGTGACTCATCAGTCATCTCTATTAAAGTGATTTTATGGATATCCAATATTGTTTCAGAGATGAGGAAGCAGACTCAGAAGTGATGACTTAAAATCATCCAGCTAATTAAATACTGGAGCCTGAGCTCGCAGAGGCAGTAAGATTGTGCCCTGTGAAGTCTCTTGACAACTGATGAAACCCAAGGAGTCCACACTGCCCTTGCCTTCTCTCTTTGCTGTCATCAGCGTCCTTGAACTCTTCCTTAAAGCGTCCTGCAGGTGGCAACAGAAGCCAAGGAACAGTGCAGCGCCCAGCCAGAGCCCCTGTCTGGGGGCGTGTGTAAGGACGGCAGAGCTTCCTGAGGGCCGAGAGGGAGCAGCCTCTGCCTCCATCACTTGTAACTCAGAAAGAAATTGTTTAGACACTTGCAGTGTTAGCATTGGGGATAAAATGGACAAGAAGAAAGGAAAAAAAGCGGTGAAAATAGAAGGACAGCAAACCAGAGTGAAGCCTCATGTTTGGGTGGCAAAGCTGCACCTTCAGTCCCAAGTCACAGTTAGAAAGTGGGGAAGGGAGGGCCAGTCTCGGGCCACTGCCCCATGTCGTCTGCAGGGCCGGTTTTTGCCTGGTGGCTGAGCACAGAGGAAACAGGTACATTCGATGGAGCCCAGAGGCTGTTTGGTCACGGGGCGATGGCCACCTGGACGGTCAGAGCTTCCGGCTTTTGGGGGCATGTCCCCTGCTCTGCCCTCATAAACATTCACTGATAGTTCATTAAAAAGCAGAGGAAAGGTCACTGAGTTTGCCAAGGACAGGAAACTCTCTTTGCAAGTGCCCATGCTGGAGAGTAGGGGACAGTACCGGTCCAAGCGGCAAGGGCAGTGGGAAGATGGAATGAGGGGACATTTCCCCTGTGCAGGGACAGCCTGGAAGAGGCCTGGCTGGAGTGGTGGGACATACGGGAAGGCACGGGGCTGGAGCCTTCGTGATAACAACCTCTGCTCGGGCAGCACTTGCGAGGTGCCTCCATGCTCTCTTAGCTCCTCTCGGCACCCTCGGAGGGGGTGATGGGGAAGCCGAGGCTGGGAGCGTCTTCTCTAATTATCCACTTACGGGGGAGCTACAGTGTGAATTGCGTTTCTGTGACTCTTGCTTTGGCCCCACAGCTCTAACCAGGCTGCATGGTTTGGTCCTTCTTTCTCCAGAACATTTCTTGCCTCCAATACAGCCATCTGTCCTGTTCTAGGAGCTATTATCTGTCTCCTTAAGGGGCCCTTGTCCGATGTCAGCATTTGATCTCCTCTCTTTCTTCCCATTAATTAGATATATACCGTAGGGGTTGGGTTGCCAGATTTAGCAAAAAGCAAATATTCAGTTAAATTTGAAATTTAGGGAAAAAAAAGAATGATTGTTATTGTATGGGACATATGGTATTCACATTCTTCTGTTTAGCTGAAACTCAAATTTAACTGGGCATCTGTATTTTGTCTGGTAACCCTGCATACAAGTGATAGTTCTGAACATCATTTCCGTCATTCTGAAAATGTCCAATTTCCCTGTCACCCATAGGGTTGGGGCCACAGGCTCCTACAGGGCCTGGGCAGGAGACATAAATATATACATTGGGTGATGAGTAGGAGGAGTGGGGCCTGGAGCTAAACTGAAAATTGAAAAGAAAAATGTTCCCCCACCCCAGACTTTCACATTCAGATTTTAAAACTATTATTAAATATTTTAAATAAACTATTAAAGCAAGAAGTAAACACACACACACAGACATATGACTGTCAGAGTCTGGCTTCTTATATGAAACCTGGGCTATGTTAAACCACCGGGCCTGGCATTGGTGACCCCTGATAGAGTGTCGTGCCCCCACCTCCTCCTCCAGCTAATTCTCACTCATCACAAACCCTTAGCTATCCTTCTGCCCTGCTAGCCCCCCTGGCCGCACAGGTCCACAGTGATCTTTCTTTTTCCAAGGTCAACGTGCTCCTTTCTGCCCAGAGACATCACCAGTGGTCACATCACTTTCCTCTCCAACAGCCCAAAGGGAGGGCAGGAAGTGACTTTGAGAGGCCCCTACCATGTGCCAAGACCTTTATATGCAGATCTTTGCTTATCTGGGGTCTCCTCTCCTTGGTGGGAGGGTGACCCCCTCAAGGACAGCCACCCTGGGACGTACACCTCCAATTTCTGTGTTGGGCTTTAGTATACATACGTGCTCATGGTGCAGTTACCAACGGGGTCGAAGAACGTACAAATTCGTGGACTCAGTAACTGCAGACTGGAGGCAGAACCATGCCCCCGTGCTTCCCCCGCCTCCACATTTCCTCCCCACATCTCTGCCCCTCCCAATTCGAGTGTCAGTTTCAAATCTGAGGCTTTTGCCCCAGTTTAAGCCTTGGCTTAAAAATCCATTTTCTACAGAGTTGATTAGGACCTGAATTTGAAAGATGTTGGTTCTTTTTTGGCCTTGATCTAAAAAAGGTTTGCTTCATTGGAAAATCAGCCTTAGCACCTTCAAAGGCCTCTCTTGCACATTGAACTGAGCCAGACTTGGGGCTTTGAAAGGAATGCCACTTCATCCGGGCAAAGCCCCATCTTTTGTTTCTGAGGGGGCAAAGTCCTGAGGAATATGGGTGACTTGGGCAAAGGCCCAGCTGGCCCCAGACAGGATCTGCTTCTGAGGGAGAAGGGGTGAGAGTCCTGGAAATGCCTAGATTAGGCACTAAGCTTGGAAGAAAAGAGTCAGGCACCGGCCAGGCAAGCTTTTAGCATTTCTAACTCCAAAGAGTTTCCAAACACCCTCTCCTCTTCAGGATTCCCGGCGTCCCCTGCTGGTGCTGGCTGGGAGACGCTGAGCTGGGCTTGGCGGTGGTGGGGGTGGGGGCCAGGCGGCCGCTCTGGGGTGACGTCGCAGCCAGCTGTACCTTCAAAGGCTCTCTCTTTAAGTCTTCCTCTGACTCCTCAGTTGCCTCTGGGCACTGCCTGGCCCAGGAGGGACCTTTCTGGAAGCCCGACTGCCTCTTGAATTCTGTTATTACTCTTTTCTTTAGAAATGGACTCCCTCCCTTTCAGGTGTCATGACAAATAATTGGTCTCTATTTTATCAATAGGATCCAAACTTCCCCATGGTGGGGGAGGGGCATGCAAATAGGTGTTTCTTTTTAATTGAATGAAATTGAGGGAGAAACTATTATTATTAACTTCAAAGAAACTACCCTGGGCCCCTTGGACAGGACTCAGAGCAGAGTTTCCTAATCGGAAATTAAGGGAAGAAAGAGAAAAAGACCAGGACACACGGGTGAGCTTTACTGGATTACTGATTTTTCCCTAAATAGCCTGGTTTAGTGTCTGGGGGTGCGGCGGGGGAGGGAACTGGCATGGTCCCTTGTGCCAGATGCTGTGCTGGGAGCCGGGGCTGCCGAAATGAATGAGACACCATCTCTGGCTCTCCCCGCCTGATGGAGGAGGTGGGCTTAGGCAGCCAGTGCCAGGGAGAAGCAGCAGAGCACAGTGGTGACCACCACTAGCCCTGGAATCAGAAGGCCTGGTCTGTGCACTGGCTCTGCTGCTTATGGGCTGTGTGGCGTTGGGCAAGTTACTTAGCCTCTCTGGGCCTTAAGTGTTACATCCTAACATGAGTTTCTTTACAAAACCTTCATTATCGGGCTCCCATGAGGATTTAATGAGCTAAACTAGTCAAGTACTTAGCAAAGTACCTGGCACTGGTGTTTATTACTATCACTCAGAAGGGGTGGAGGAAGTGTGTGGGAGCCCTGAGGAGGCTGCAGCCGGTTGCCTGGATGCGGCAGGGGAGGCTTCAAAGAGCAGGTGACATTTGAATTGTACCCTGAAAGATGAGTAGGAGTTTGGTAGACAGAGTGGTGCGAGGGAACCCAGGGAGAGGGGAGTGTGGTCAGAGGCACAAGGGGAGGTGGCCGCTGCAAGGAAGGGCAGAGAGGCCGGTGCGGCTGGAGCCACAGACTTGAATCTGGCTTCGGGAGGGAGCAAAATCACAAAAGGCAAGATGGGTGAGGTTAGATTGGGAAAGGCCTCAAGTTCCATGAGATAGGTCATTAATTCATTCGGGTAAATCACTTTGACCATGTTAGACGTACTTTAAGTGCTCACTAAATATTAGCGTTGTCATTATTACTGTGATTATCCAGTCCTTGACAGCTGTCACCTCACTGAATTCTCACAACATCCCTGCAAAGTAGGTTCTACTATCCTGATTCCAGAAAACCAAGCAGGAAGGAGTGAGGAAGCTTCAGAATTTGCTCAGTGTCACTGAACCAGTCAGGGGCGGAGCCAGCAGGTGGCGGAGCTGGATTCTGAACCCGACCTGACTGACACCAGAGCCTAAAGCTCTTAACCGTGACTTTGGGCTCTCTCACAGTGCTTAATGTGGCTGCCTTAAGACAGGGCTTCTCATTTGCTTAGTTAGTGGGATTGTTTAGGAATAATGCTATCCTGTTCACTTTGAAAGATGTAAATTAACGAAATCCAATTATGCGGTCTGACAGGGACCTTGAGGGAATAAATGCAGCTCTTAGGCTGGGGTGGAATTCAGGCAGCCTGAGGGAGGGGCGAGCTCTTGGGCTGTATTCTGAAGGCTCAGGCCCCAGAGGCATGGCCATCTGACCTCCTGCGCCTGTAGCACAAAAATCACCATGGCAACCCCAGTCAGCAGTTCTTTGCAGACAGCCTGGCAGGACTGAGAGGTACCTGACACCCTCTGGGGCACTTGGCTTTGAGCAAGGGCTTGGCTCCCTTAGGGACCAGTGCTGGCCAGGTGGTGCCGGTCTCCAGGCTTTGGACAGGAGCCCAGACATCTTCCGATTGGCCCAGGACCTGTGACAGCTTCTCTCCCACCCATTCATGGCCGGCCGGGCTCTTGGGTCCTGGGTCAGTTCTGCAGGTCCTCTTCTGCTGTTCTTTGGGGAGACACTCACGAGTTGAAGACAGTGAGTCAGTAGGCCCCCCACCCCTGGGACCTGCAGGGAAGTAGCTGGGGAGGGAAGAACATTCTCCAGAGGGGGAAGCTGATGACAGGCGCCAGGGAGTTCCCCTTCTCCGAACACTTCCCTGTTCATTGTGCACTGGTGCCTTCAACGCCAGAGGCTTAAGAAATCGCCCCAGATCCTGTGGCATTTACCCTGGGACAGCTGCCCTGAATTAGCACTCCAGCACAGATGAGCGGATCAGCATAAATGTCACCTCCCCAAAGAACCCTTCCCTGACCCACGTTCATTCTTGTTCCCTGTCTTTCCCTTTATAACGTTTATTCCCATTTGCAGTTCTATGATATGACTTTCTTGCTTAATGTCCCCTGCTCCCTCCACCTGGCTGTAAACTCCACGTGGGCAGGGAACACGTCTATTTTCTTCCCTGTTGTGCAGCTGGGGAGGAGGACAAGCACGGCCCATGGCGTTCTTGTCCGGTCTCCGGCAGCGTGTCCTCTTGCTCCATCCCTGGTGCTGTCTCTCCCTGGCCTTGACTGCCGAGTTCTGCAAGGCGGGCCCTTAGGTTGCTTTCATTGTGCTCACTCTTTTTCCTAAGCTGTCTCACTCAGATACAAAGCTTCAGTTTACTACCTTGACATCTTCGTCTGTGTGTCTTAAATTCACCCCCAACTTCCGTGACCAAGGCAGAACACATGGTCTCTCCCCTAGAACGCGGCCCCTTTCCAGGGTTCTCTGAGTAAAGGGCTCCATCAGGCAGCTACGCAGGCGACCAGGACGCCAGGAGTCATCGACCCCTCCCCGCAAACCAGTCATTTTGACCTCTTCTGCATCTCCTGGATTTGTTTACGTCTCACCATCTCTCTGGTTCCCATCCTAGTCCGTGCTACCTGCTCCGTTCACCTAACTGGCTTATTAACAAGCCTTCGGACTTCTCTGGTCCCCTCCATTCTCCATGCTCTAGCCAGAATCTTCTTAAAAGCCCAATCTGATCACGTCACTGTCATCCCTCCCTCTTCCACACACACAATTTGAAACAACCCAGACCACCCGGGGACTGAGTCAGGACACACACTCTCCGGGTGACCTCTTGTGAGCCCTCAGCACCTGGCCTTTGTGCCAGCCACACCTCCCTCTGGAAGGACTCCTCTTAGACGGTGTCCCTTCAAGATAGCTCCAGCCTGGTGGCCTTCCAAGGTCTTCTCTGGTCTACAGAGAGCTCATGTGCCCTTGCCTCTGCTTGCCAACCAGGGCAGCTCGCCCTGTGGTGCAGCCTGTCTGTTCTCTTCTAGGCTGAAGTGGAACACCAGTCCCTGGGGTTCTCTGAACTCCACCAGACAGGTGTAAATTCCTCAGAAAGGTCTCCGTGAAGGGAGCTGGACTCACAGTTCATTGTAAAGAAATCTTTTCTTCTTGCCTTTTCAACCACAACAGTTACAGCCAGGAGTAGGGTTGAGGTAAGGGTCCCAAATGGGTGGGATCCCCTCTTTTGCTAGTCCTGAGTCCCTGGACCATCATTTTACTCTGGGATGTGGGAACACCTTGCCACCTCATGAGTCCTTCTGGAGCCACTGGCAGAAATGAGTAGAAAGCTGGAGTGACAGAATTCTGTTTTACAAACCAAGTGGTTCATGGATGGTTTGGCTAGAATCTCCCACTGAAAGACAGGAAAGGGTGGGTTCCTTTTGGAGAAGTTGGGTGGGCATGGCCCCGAGCAGCTGGGAGCCCCCCAGCAGCGCTGAATGCTGAGAGAGAGAACACAGGGCTCGCATGGCTCTGTCACCTGAGGCTGGAGTGCAGGGTCTTCTGAAGCCTTCAACCTCGCCACCCCTGTTGACCTTCTATCCCCTCGGTCAGCCCCTCACCCCAGCATGGGGCCCTCTCCCTGGACCTCAGCTCCAGCCTCAGCCCAGAGGAGTTGCTTTTTAGGGGATAGCTCTGTAGGGAGCACCCCCCAACCCTGTGCCCAGCATCTGGAGACCTGGGGGCCACCACAACCCTTCCAGGCTGGGAGCCACATTTCTCTTGAAAACCACAAGGAATCATTTTGCTTCAATCAAGTGGTAAGAGTCCTTGTCTCTTGCTCAGAAGCCCCACAACCATCTGAGACTTGCCCCTCCCTTACTGAGTCCTTGGTCCAGACACTGAGTATTTCTATCTTATCTCACCAAGGCCAGCACCAGGCAAAACCGTAATGGAGATGCAGTTTGTCTGAACGGTGACCACCGGGACAGGCATCTCCCCTACATTGCAAAATATAAATTGGCACAATCTTTCTGGAAAACAATTCAGAAAGGTGTATCGAGAGCATTAAGAGTGTGTTTTTGCCTTTTGATTGAGAAATTTTGTCTTAGGAGGAGCTGGTAACCAAGGTTTATGATGGGGAGTTCATTTTCACTGGGGGGACCCCATCTTGGATGCAGCTTCCTCTGGATACTGTTTGATTTGCTGCTTTAATATCAGGGCAACCTTCTTCGGTGTCCCAGTCATAGACTGAACACGGAGAGATGGTATAGACAGTCAGGGTGGATTTAAGGCAGTGTGACTCTGTGAATAATGTTGTCTAACGGGGCCTGTCCCCAAAGATACATGGTTCTCAAAAGGAGACTGTTGTGGTACTAAGTGCATAAAAATTTGTGTGGGGATTTTATAAAAAGAGAAATTGCATTAGCACCTTACCTCCCATTCTGATTCATTAAGTTCAGGTGGTTTCCAGGAACGTCTGTTTTTAAGAAGCTTCCTTGTAGATTTTGATACACAGGAAGAAGGTTTGAGAACCATTGCTTAGGCTGTAATCTCCCAAAGTCCCCTGAGTCTTTAAACAATCCCCCTAGGTCTCATTTTCGTGGGAATATTGTATTATGTCACACAGAATCCATGCATTCAAGAAATACCTGAGGCACGCGGGTGCCGGGAGGACAGGGATTGGTGCCATTTATGCAAACAATCTGCCACAGCTGTCACTTAAACATCACCTGTTAGGGACTGCATGGTTAGAAGGCTCCCCCATTGGCCCTGGGCAGCGGAAGGGTCTGTGCGCACATATGTGGGAAGTAAGGCCCTGTGTCTCAACAGTTTGCTTCAAGTATCTTAGACTTTACCAACAATGACTTGGAGTATATTGCCAAAGGGGGTGAGCAAAAGTATTCGGGAAATTATTCAAGATATTCAGAAAACTTCCCAAAGAAGGCATCACCATCACAGTTACCTTGCAAATCCTGTTTCCACGCTGCCCTGAAATTCTAGTCGGGCTCTGGTTGCCAAGGAGATGCTTTTGTTTCAAAGTGGGACACATCCATCCCTGTACTGAAGACCCATGGAAAATGGCTTTCATCTCCTTTCCCAAATGAATAATGACAAGTACTTAAGCCTGACCTTTCAAACCCTGCACCGTCAGACCAAATTACAGTTTCCAATTCATATTCTAACGTAGGGCCTGAAGATGAGCACTGAATGCCACAGTGGGATTTTTGCTCCCTGTCTTCCCCACCTAAACTTGCACCTCCATCAGAGCAATTCCAAATCTCAGCAATTCTACAAGTGCCTGTTTCACTATTAGCTGTATTAAAAACTGTCGCTATTAACAGCAAACGGAAAGGCACGATTTCCCTCTTTACTGGGCACCGAGGGAAAAAAAAAGTGATTAAAGCCAGACAAATCTGAGAACAGTTCTGTCATCTGCTGGTTTGACCTTAGAAGAGCTGCTTAATTTTGCTCGGCCCCGATTTTTAATTCTCTAATATAAGGCTAATACCCACGTACAGGGTGGTTATAATAAAATAATGTATTTAAAGTTCCTGCCATGGAGGTGGGATAAATGACAACCTGATAAATGGCCCCACGTGACAAGCTCCTGCCTGATTCCTTCCTATGCCGTCTGCTGTTGCCTGTCCTACCCTCTGCTTACCCACCCCTCCCCGCTCTTTACCACAAGGACCGTGTCTTCTTTCTTACTGCTGCTACCTGCATTTACAGACGCGGAAACAGAGGCACCACCAGACCACGTAACTGATTCAAGGCCAGATCACTGGCGGTGATGGAGCTGAGATGTGAACTTATTCTATGACCTGCCCTCTAACCCCCTGAGCTGTACCCCCTTATCTTGGCAGGGGAAGCACAGCCCAAGATGAAGGCTGATCTGAGATCAAGGGGCAGGAGTCGGGGTCAGGGGGGAGTGAGATAGGAAGGGGAGGGAAGAGTGCACTGGTACTTGTTTCCACCAGGCCCTCTGAGTCTCCAAACTGCGACCTGGGAGGAGGAAAGAAGGAAACACTCATCACTGTCTGTAGTTAGTCACTGTTCAGGGGTTACCTGTGAACTGCCTGCCCCTCTGGTTGTGCACGATTAGCATCAAGGAATGCCGGCAGCCTGCCACCAGCGCGCAGAGCAGCCCAGGGTGGGGGCAGGAAGCCAGACTGAACAGGTACTTTTTCATTGTCCCTGGGAAAACCTGGCCCCAGCCTCGTGGACCCATGGAAGATGGCGCAGGGCAGGAGGGAGTTAGCAATGGGCCACAGTGACCATGACGTGCTTGGGTGACGTGGCTGGTGGGTGATGCCCTTGGCGGGTGAAGTGGTCCGCACTGATGCCTCAAGCAAAAAAGCAGACAGTGAGTGGGTGGTGAAGGTAACGTAACCAGGAGAGTGTTGCAGAATTTCATCTTGAAAGATTTGTTTACGTTTCTTTTAGAAGCAGGCCAGCGCAAGAGGGAGTATTAAGAATTCTTGTCTCAAATTCCTTTTAAAGAGTTCTCGAGATGAATTAAAAAGAAAAAACAAAAAGAGTTCTATGGAAAGGTGTGGGCCCACCTGTGTTTTGAAACATGTCAAGTATGTGAGATTCTAGAAGAGACACTTTCTGAGACCGACTTTCTTCTCAATTCGCAGTTAGAAAAATTCCGTGCATTAGAAACTATGACTTTGAGTCGGTAACTGCCACCCTATAGAATCATCCTAAAAATAAAAAGGAACACAGCTTTAAGCTTTCCTGAGTCTTCTTTAGGACTGGGCTTATTGTTCCCTTGGGAGAAACTTTTGGCCTTTAAATCGACAGGTCCTGCTTTTCTGTATTGGTCTGTGAACTTCCCTGAGGGACCATCTTTTAAATCAAAGGGGCCCATTCACAACTGGAGGGGACAAAAAAATCCATTTTTTTAAAGTTAAAAATGCTGCAAGTTAGCCAGAGAGGTAAGTTATCTAATCTCTTTTTGGAGAATGGACTATCCTTTTAATTTTTAGTAAAATGTCATGTCGAGGGCATAGCCGTTTATATCATTACCCAGGAAACTTAGGCTGAATTGAGGCAGTGAAGTTCCATATAAAAAGTGACACGCAAAGGCCAGAGTTCAAAGCCCCACTGTGTGGGCCCTAGGTGCCAACTCCTGGGCAAAGCTCTCTAAGACTCAGTTTCCCCACTTGGAAAATGGTATCAGCTCTTTACACAGTTATTTTGAGGATCAAATGAGATTATATACAAGCACACACATAAACACGGAGTTCCATTTTGCTTTTTAAAATGGCTCTAAGTTATTAATTCCTAGGAAACTAGTGCCAACAAGCTGGGTTTTGAATTGGGGGAGAACTTGTGGGAAGGCCAGGCCATTGGCTGAGTTTGGTCTCACGTGCCCGGTCTTTTACCTCCCCCAGAGGTTGCGTATCATTGAAAAAGACAGCCTCTAGTCAGCAAGAAGCCGGTTGATGCTGATCTCCCATCACAGCTGGACATAGGGCACAAAGGGACAGCTTTTCCTTTGATGTGAATTTTTATGTAATCAGCAAGCTAAAAGCAACGAAAAGTTAGGGCTTTCCTTGGAATACCTTGCACAAAAGACTTCATGCATCCTTCACAGCTTTCCAAAAGATTAGTTTGCATTCCTCCAGGGGAGTTGTACCATCACCTCGCATTACACATGTACAACATCCCCCTCCCCAGTGTCTCCTTCCTGCCTCTTAATTTCAATTAGCAACAACACGATTCTCCGGCTTTCTCATTTATCCACTCAAACTCATCACTGTACTGCATGTTTCAAAACCATTATTGCACTTCAGCTAATCTCAAACAACCATCTCAAGAAGGCAATATTGCCCTCAGATTGTGGTATGGAAATCGAGGTTCATAGAGATTAAATTACTTCCAGGGTCACAGAGCAAGTGGAATGTGAAAAAAAAAATAAACTTTGAAAACTCCAAGCTCTGACCCCAGGTTCAATGCCCCTTTTTCCATTCTAATTACTATTTTTGGTTAATAAGAGATAATAGCGAAATTAATTTGCCTCCTGCTGAAATCATAACTGACATTTTCAAAGGTGACAATAACTATACATTTTGCACAACTTACACTCTGGCAATATTCCATTAATGCAATATCAAGTGATTATAAGAAATGTCACAAGAAAACCATGGGTCAGGAAGAAATAAGGGGACAAATAACTCTGACAATGCTGATGTCTTTCAGAATGCATGTCCAATAATTAAGCAGAAACACACATAGGCAAGTATGTTACTCCAATATTAATATGATAAATAAATATATATAAAAGCAAATAATCAGTGTTCGGTTTTGCCAATTTTATTGAACCAATAAAATTCCTACTAATAACAATGAAATAAATTTCTGCAAGTATAAATGTGATACAGTTTAACAAAACCCATTGTTCTGTACCTATAAATAGATTTTCAAAATGTCATAAAAAGTGCAGTTATGAATTGTTAACATGTTAATACACAGTTCCTTTATTTCAAATGTGTTTGGCTTGACTCACTAACAGTTCCTTCTGCATCTGTTCAAATAATATCCATCCCTCCAAAAAAAAAAAAAAAAAAAAAGGCATGAAAGCACTAGAATATTACACATAAACTGATCCATTCAGGTCAGCTTTAGTCAGAGTTGTAAAATCAGCAACATAAGAAAAATAAAACCTAGTTATACATACAAAAAGCTTCCATGGGTTCTATATTCTCCTTTACTGCTGACTCGTGTGGAGGGCATAATAGCTGAAAAGGCTTATATGGTTAACTACCTTAGACTACATCTACAGGGTCTGATTCGCCAGAACGAGTTTAAAGTGGCTGTTTATCAAGTTTGCTATTTTCAGAATTGAAACTATAAATGTAAGACTGCCATTCGACGCTGAAAATTGTGTGGATCCTAAATTGCATCAATGATCTATTTGATAAAAGCTTATTCTAATTGAAAACCTTATAGAGTAAGAGACTGTATATAGAGCAGTCTTAAAGATCACGTCGTCTGCCTCACGTTAGTCCAAAGACACGTGCTTCGTAAAAAAAAAAAAAAAATTACAGTAACAAAGCACAGGACTACAAAGGCAAAAACATCACAGCTTCTGATTACATTGAATAAAAAGTACCGAGGAACGCAAAAGACGATTCTGTATTAATACTGATGAATTAAAGAACTCTAACAGACTTTTCACAGCATGCTACATATATCACTCACAACTTAAGGATAAAATGATGTCTAAAATTGAAAGATAAGAAGTTGGCAATCTGATTTCATGTGCAATTCAGCTACAGAGTCTTAATATATACATTCATGATGTAGCTGCCCTGCAAAATCAGGATTTTTTTTCTTTTTTGTAAAAAGAGATTTCAAGTTCAAATCCTATTTCATAAGCTAAAGGATACATCCAGTTCTTCCATGACCAGGAAAGGTTATTTTCAGGTTTGAAGGAGCTAATCCAAGTAGCAAGGCCATATTCCAAGCTGACCTGACTGGGTTCTTTGTAACCTTGCTCCAACTGTGCATGTGGCCGTGACTCTTCCATTCGCATGGAGAAGATGCCAGGCTGGCTTGTGGTTTGTTTTCCATGTCTATCTGATTTCGGATTGAAAAGAGTAAATGTGAAGAGAAAGAGGAAGGGAAAAAATTGTATTTTCTTTCCGGGGACGATACACGGATGCGATGGAAATATCTGCACTGGAGGCAGAGTTTGGATTTGTTTCCTTGATGAACAAGGGTACCATTTAACTCTTACTTTTTATTTTGGAGAACCAGTGAAATTCAGAAAGAAGAAAAGTCTCAACATGACAAAGGAAACTTCTCAGCTACCCAAGGATCCGTTTCCTTTTATCCCACTTTTTGATCCTTCCTTACCAGATTTAGGAGTCAGGTGAAAATTTGTAAAGGCTGATTAATTTAAGACAGAGATGTATAATTAGTTTCGTTCAGTAAGTGTCGTAATGCATACACTCTGCTCATCAGGATTCATAAACAGTATTTTAGCATTAAAGATGAGAGAGTGTCTCTCCCTTTGATATTCTGTTAAAATTATACATTCACTTTCTAAGAGGTTAAATTGAGGGGTGCAAGAAAATAGACTGTACCAGCAAATTTATATACCAAAATTATATTTATCATATTTAGACTTACTAACGTTGGATGTTGTCCTATGAGCTGCAAAACGAGGTGTTTGTTCTAGTGGCTGTTTTATAGTATGCACGTCATTACTTCAAAGATTTCCACAAGCATTGAAAAGAATCAGATATTCATCCCTCCCACCCCTATATTTCTTCTTTTCCAACTCTACTTCATGGTGGTGCAGTCATAATTAATTTAAAGCTAGAATGAACACTTCATGACATACGATTTAATAAAAACCATTCCCATCAGTCTCCATTATTAAAGTCTCATTTCTTAACTAGGCATCTGTCTACTCCTGGGCCCTTAAAGGCGTTTACTAGACTCTGCTGCCAGGTTGGGCAGTTCAGGAATGGGCGTGGAAGTCATCCAAAGATCACAGTAATGTGTTTTTTCAAATAGGGTGGTTTGTCTTCGGGTCAGGCAACCACCTACAGATACACGCGCACCACCACAGAAACCTGACAGTTTTCATCCATGAGCCACACCAAGTAGGCACTGGCTAGAGAGGAAGTGTGGTCGCTTCCTCCTCCTCTGTGTTCCTTCCTCCTCTTCCTGTTCCTTAACGATGCTGTCCAGACACCCCGGAAGTGCAGCCAGGGGAACAGAGACCCCAGCGCAGCCCGTTCCCTTCTCATCCCCAGGCACGTGACCCCCGTGAGAACAAGCTGGGAATGGGGCTTTGAAGCTCCGTCTAACCCGGGAGAGCCTGCTCAAACCCTCATGTCGCCAATTTTGTGGCCTTTTATCTACATTAAAAATCAGATGGGCTCCTGTGATCCAACAGGACCACCTAAACACCCTTTACATGTCCTTCTGTTGGAAATGTGTTTCAAGGACCGAATGACACCAGTCGAAAGAGTGTCTGCCGGAAACTTCCTGTGCCACTGCCGGGTTACAGATCCCTCTGGACTGCCGGATAATTTCAACTTCACATTCAAATAACTTGGACTAATGCAGGTGTCTATAACCTAATATAGATCCAGGTTAGGATGGCAATTCGATCGCTTTAAAATCCTGCTAAATGCTAAATTCTGCATGGTAGAAATAGTTCAATTTCTGTATCATGTATAAATATAAAGATTCTTACTTCGATAGAAGGCAAACATCTTCTATGATTTATTTAAAATATGGAAGTAGTATTACTGAACAACAGAGGTGAATCCATGAAAAGGCTGGATACTCTGAATTCATAGGCTCTTTGGGGATGAGGTAGAGGAGAGCAAGTATTTTGGCGGCTGGGAAAGGGCAGGGCAGTGTGGGGTGGACGAGACCACAGGGGGTGTTGCATAATACCTGGTGGGGTGTCTAGGGCAGAGGTTAGCCAAAATATAGCTGGGTGGTCGCGGGATTCACAGGGAGTGGGGGCAAAGTCGTATTCTTAATGAATGGAGGAAAAAGCAACTCGGAAAAGTAAATGCTGGTGACTATCAGCAGGTGGCTGGTGACGTTTGGTGTGGATTGTGAAAAGGCCTTCGGACCAAGATGGGCTGAGGGGAGGAGAGAGAGCATGGTAGAGGTCGAGGCACTTGGAGGAAGAGAAAGCAGGCGGGAAAGGGCGGGCTCAGTGTAGGCAGGAGCTCCCGCAACCGGAAGAGCTCCTTTAGATTAGGTGTGTGATGCTGAGGGCAGCCACGCTCTGAGAATTCTGGTCCACGTGTTCTGGGGAAAAGCTTTTCCCTCCTCACGGGGCCCTGCCTTGACACTTAACCTCCACCTCCATGATCCATTTCACCCCAGCTATTCTTGTTCTAGGTCTCACCTGAGCCACATTGGCATGGAAGTAAGCTCCATGTACAGGGGGCACTGAAGTTCTGTTGACTGAGACGAATACATTCACGTTACAGTACTGTTTTAAGGAAAGACTGCTGAATTTGATTCTCAGTCTCCAGAGGGGCATACTAGGAAAACATAGTTTATGATGATGGCCACCTAGAGTAGGTTCCGACTAAAAAAATTAGGTAACTTAAAACTCGATCTGAATAGAGGAGCCACATGTCTCTCGGTTTGCTGTTGAATTATACTACTTAGAAAATTTCATATGCTATTTACATAACATTATTGTTGCATAATTTTTACTCCACGCAAGACCGTCTGTTTGCATAAAAGAGGAAAAAGTCCCATTTATGATAAAGAGAAGAGTTTAAGGTCTTGCTTTCCAGAGGCAGGATTTAGAATCGTCTCTCAAACACAACAGAAACAAAACAAAAACCTCAGTTTACTAGCACAGTGCAAATCATTTTTATAACATGCACTGTCATTTATTTTTGTCCCTGACGAATTGTTCCTAGAGAGTTAAAGAATCTCACCATCATGTACGCATGCACTCTGCATGAAAGCGGGGGACTATTTTTAAGCATAGATCTTTAATTGTGGGTAATTTCATTTTGCTGCGGCATAAAAATCTAAGATTTTGGATTTAAAAACTATAAGGTGGGAAAAAGTGTTGCTCGGGAATAACGTTCATTAGTTTTTAGGAGCATTTAAAATCTTTAAGGGATTTTATAACACAAATGAAATAGGGGCTCTGGTTCATACATGATTTTGATATAAAGCTTACATTGAGTTTTCTGTTCTAAGAGAGCCCCATGTTGCTCTGTTGTTCTTATTTGGGTTTTGAGCCGTAATTACAGGCCAAGGCCATGCCCCAGATTCCACATTAGCCACCTTATATTTAAAAAGTACCCCAAACGGGACCAAGATTCTTCCTGAGTCTGAGACAATACGCTTAACTCAAAAAGGCTAAGAAAGGAGTAAGTGGTCCCATCTCAAAGGCCTGTTTCCTCTAATTGTCACCAGTCTGTCTGAGGAGGCCCGATCCGAAGTCCAGGCGGCTGCCTGGCCCCTCCCACAGTCAAGGGACAGAGTTAA